>NC_135787.1:175442500-176075000 GCF_051106095.1 Pogona vitticeps
AGCCAGACTTCTATTTTATGCAATATACAGTGGTGCCTCGCTTAACGAGCGCACCGTATAACGATGAAATCGCATAGCGATCCGTTTTTTCGGATCGCTAATGCGATCGCTCAACGTTTTTTTAATGGGGAAAAATTCGCTTTGCGAAGACCAGTAAGCGTTTCGCTTACCGATCTTCGCAAAACGAACCTTGCCGATCAGCTGTTCGGCGGCCAAAATGGCCACCAGAAGCCGGGAAATGGCCCAAAATGGCCGCGCGCAGCGTTTTCGCGCCCTCATTAAGCGAGGCGAGGGCGCGAAAATGGCTGCTGGCCATCCTGAAGCATCGCTGAAGGGTGAGTATTTGGCCCATTTGGAACGCATTAAACGATGTTTAATGCGTTCCAATGGAAATCGCTGCCCCGTTCAGCGATGCTTCAGCATAGCGAAGGTTAATCCGGAACGGATTAACCTCGCTATGCGAGGCACCACTGTATATGTTTTATATATTGCATATATTTTTCAAAACACTGATATACAAACACACACACACACAAATTGTGTGCTATTTATTTGTTTGTTTGCTTGCTTGCTTGGTCTCATCTGCAAGAATGAAGTGAGCAGAGACTGGCATTCCAAACAATTTCAAGGCTCTTACTCCATCAGTTAGCTTCCAGCTTCAGTTCCTGGTTCCCAGACAAATCAATGGCAGTGCATCAGTTCTGCCACATTTAATCCTTGCAAATGTTATCGGCCCGGAGAATGCCTCTGTAGTGATGAGCCAGGGCTTACTCTCTCGGACCATCGGGGGGTGGGATTCTTTTTAAGTGGCTGCCAGGCTGGGTTTCTGTTCACAAAAAAGCAACTTCCAGGGACATTTTGACTGTACGGGGACCAGGCAGGCACAAGCTTCAAAGGTTGAGAGAAGTCACCCGCTCAATAAATCATGCCCCCCCCAGACCCACTCTTGCTATGCCTAGCATTGTTCTGTCTATAAGGAACAAATCCTGTCATCTTTAGCTTTGCAGGCACAATCCTATTAGATCCAAGAGCCCCCCAGAGCATCAAGGGTTACACACCACTTCTGAGGAAAGATGATTTAGCACAAAGCAAGAGACAGCTTCAGGAATATCACAGATCCCTCATGGCCTCCCTGTAATCTCATTGCTCTGCAGTCTCTCCAGCTGCTGTGCCTTCCATAGAAAAAGGCAGAGCAAGTGGAAGTATGTTTTCATATAACCATTCTGGTCCAGGGATGTAAATCCTCACTTATATTATCCTTGAATGCTAGAAGAAGGAGCTGCAAAATCATCCTCCTTAGCTTGCAGGCAGGCAGGAGATATAGATATATGTGTAGATAAGAGTTCTTGACAAAAAGAAGAGAATGAGACCATTTTTTTTTTTAAAAAAAATGCACAGATTAAGCAAAATTGTACCAATACTTTTAGTAGGCATCCTTCAGTCTCAAGAGACTATGGTATCGTGCCCTGTATGGAGGACTTGGAACAGCGTCTTGTGTGGCTGAGAAGGCCAATTCGAGAGTGACAATCTCTTCCACACTGAAGACAAATCCAATCTGCCCCCTGTCCAGCTCCCTGGTTTTGCTGCTTTTGTGACTTCCTCTTTGCCTCGGCCTGCTGGACAAGGGTCTCTTCAAATTGGGAGAGGGCGTGATGCAACGCCTGCCTCCAGGCTGAACGCTCAGATGTCAGGGTTTCCCATCTGTTGAGGTCCATTCCTAAGGCCTTCAGATCCCGCTTGCAGATGTCCTTGTATCGCAGCTGTGGTCTCCCTCTGGGGCAATTTCCCTGCACTAATTCATCATACAGGAGATCCTTTGGAATCCACTTTAGCATAAACAATGTTTAATGCAAATTGTACAAAATGGTGATGATGTTTTGTTGGTTTTTGTTTTTTAATTTTAAAACTTTGGGGGGGGGCTTGTGGCTCTTTTAATAGTCGTTTGGTGCATGCTCTCTGTGGGGGGGCATGTGCGAGCTCATCCTTCTCAAAGAGAAAGAACACTAGTTTTGTTCAGAGACAACTTGGGCAGATGATGGAAAGCATCATTAGAAAAAAAAATAGCCTTCATCATCTTACTTTCTCACCTGAAGGCAAGGAATTTCACATGTCTTGAAACTTCCTTTTTCAGATGTCTCATCAAGACAGCCTAAATTGATGAAAACTACACATTTTTGTGTGTGTTTTCTTACCACTCTTCTTCTGGATTCTGCCTTGTTCAAGACAATTGGGTGGCCCAAGAAACTGAATATATAGTTGGAAGATAAAATGAAGCACAACATGTTAAGGAATCCTTATATTTTATACACTCTCTTTAAAATGCAAATAGAAACCATGTGTTTCTTGGACCATAACAGATCCTTTGCTCTCCTCCTGTGGTCCTGATGAAAATCACACATTTGAAACTGCTGTATTTGATGGGAACATGTTCTTTTTGTAAGCATGGTTACAACACTTGTTAAGATAATTTCCCTCACTGTCAAACGCACCACTGCTCATGATTGCTCATAGAACTGAGTCATACCCCTTCTCTAGCATTCCAAAACAGCAGGATAGGACAGGGTGTGGCTAGATAGCTAAATTATCTAGAAGAATGGTTCTCAACCTTGGGTTCCCAGATGTTTTTGGACTACAACTCCCAGAAATCCTGGCCAGCACAGCTAGTGGTGAAGGTTCCTGGGAGTTTTAGTCCAAGAACACTGGTTGGGAATTACTGGTCTAGATCATGCTCAAGAGAGTTTCTTTGAAGTGTGGTGTGTGACTTGCATGAACATGCATGGATCAACCACACGATGTCTGAAGCAACCTTGTTTAGCATGATCTAGTCGATCTTCTTTCCCCTTTAATGGGACAGAAAAAGCTAAAAACAAAACAAAAAGTCCCGCTTCTGTTTCCTTCTCTGTGCTTTGCCTAAGCCAGTTGGTAGGTAATCTTGGAAAAGAGGAAGCTTCTTTACTGTTTACATGCATAGGAGAAGGGAGAGAAAGCATGCCGTTTCTTTTTAATTGTTGCTAGGTGACACAGTGCATCAATGATATTTTGCAAAGCCTTGTTTAAAACAAAGTGCTTTCAAAGCATTGCTGATGTGCTGGCAACAATGAAAAAGAAATGGAATACTTCTTCACCTATCGCCTCTGCAGGCGAGCAGAAGGGACTCTTCCCATTTCTCAAGATCATTATGCAAGTAGGCATGGATCAGCGACAGGCTGGTTCACTGTGGCAAATCCATTGTGTGGCCCCCAGAAAGGAGAATGAACCAGCCCATTCCCAAACTGGGAGACAGATGCCAGTCTAACCACTCGCTCAGGAGTGTTTGTATGCGTGTTTATGTTCATTTGGATTTCAATTTATCAATCTTAAGATACATAGAGCTGATATTATTTTGGACTCTGGTGTTTCTACTGAGACTACTGCAGAAAGATTTTGGGAAATGTCACCTTCCCTGATCATACCTCCCAGATTCTGGGAGTTGCAGTTTTTTAAAAAAGGAACTTCCGTGAACTCTTGTCAGTTTCACTTTCCTATTTTTACCATTGTAAAACTATTAAAACCTGAGGCCAGTATACTATTGCTTAATCCTGATTAGGAGGAGACCCATCACATTAATTCCTGACTGGCACATCAACACTTACATAAATCCATTTCAGTCAATGGGTCTGTTCTAAATGGAATAAGCAATGGGGTACCAACTTGAGCGTATTTAGAAGAAACTGTATTTTGGAAGCTGGAGTCCTGGAAAGACAACTCAGCTGGATTCCTTCTTTACGAAGTAGGCAGTTTCTCAACCTGCTTCCTGGGAGAACCCCAGAGCTCTGATTTTCCAGTTGCTCTGTTTGCTTCCCTCCCGCTATTGTCAGCAGTGTTTCTTGCTGTCAGTTCTCATGTGTGGCAGCCTCAGGGGCCAGAATGAGGCAGAGGAGATGCACCGGCTTCTCTGATAAGGAATGTTTTGTTGGTGGATAAATTATTGCATTGCCTGGGCACAGTCTAAGCGGCCTGCTTCCTTATCAGTGCAGTTTCCTAAATAAGCAAGCCTCTTTGGCCTTTCAATATGGGAATAAAAGACCTGGCTCTTTTGCTCTGAAACTGTGTGTCGCTATGTGACAGAAACAGGTTCGCTGTTTCTGAAAGTCAGAGAAAACAAGCAGAGGTTAATTAAGAAAAACCACAACATAGGAAGTATTAAGTCATTGTTCATGCAGCAGTGAATTCTGAAATGCAGATGATTATCATGGCAGTCCAACTAGATAGGCCTGCAAGGAAAGCCTAAAAATCAAGGTGACCATGTTGATTAAGTAAGATTTATCACTTTTCATCTCCATCATGAAACAGGTCTTTTGTAATGTCAATGGATCTTAATTACCCATTCGAAACTAAGCCTCTCCCAAACACTTTATATTACAACAAGGATTGCTCAACACCACAATATATTGTTATTAGTGGGGGGGATCACTTCTCCTGCTCCTAGTTCCAGTGAAGACTACAGCAAACCTCAAGAAGAACAAGGAAACCTTAAAGGGTGGGTGGTAGACTGGCTTCATCCATGTGATTAAAAAGTTGCAGCGCAATAACCTACTACCACTTTCTACAGATGTATCAACTCCCTTTCTAAGGTGCTTATTGTGCAGACTAATAGTACTGCCATAGAGAGTAGACACAGAACATCAAGCACCAGAATATAAACACAAACACACATACAAACAAGAAAAATATGAGACATCCACCTTGGATACCATAGTGGGACATATCTGCCTTTCCTATCTTCCTGAAAAGGGATTGTGCCAGGTGGGTCTCTTCAGGGAAGGGAGTCCCAAAAGTATGATACCATGGTTCTGAAATTCTTAATTTCCTGGTCAATTTTGACCATGTCCAAAACTGAGGAAATGTATCACCAAAAAGCTGCATTAATAATCATATGCCGTCAAATCAATTATGAATTATGGTGACCTTTTCCAGGATTTTCCAGGTTGAGTATCTTCAGAAGTGGTTTCCCATTCCCTTCTTCGGGGGATGCCCTGAGACTGTGCAGCTTGCCCAAGGTCACGCAGGCTGCCTTAACTCCCAGGAGGCCCAGTGGGGAATCGAACTCCCAACCTCTGGCTCCTCCACCAAATACCTACCCCCCACAAGTTATCCAGCCAACATGAGCTCCACGAGGTGTGCAGATATTCACTATTCATGGGACACTTTAAGTCCCATGTCTTTATATATAGACACACCCACCTATCTAAGATGAGGGGAATTCTCTCCTATTTGCTCTGTGCCCAAGGGGCTGACCCTTCCGGGAAACCTTTCAGCCCAATCTTGTTCAAGTTTGTGATGGTAATTGGGCATTTCCCTGTCTCTGCGAAAGCCCTATTCTTATGTAGGGACAGAGAAAAGCAAATGGCAAGAGCAGGTTATAAACATCATGGTGCAGGCTGGACAGAAACTTCGAGTCAAGGCATGGCAGTTGCAGCGCTTCATGCTCTCTTTTATTTTTATTCCTCCCCCAGTTTTTAGCCATGAGAAGGAAACCCCAAGCAGTCACCAAGAAGGGAGCGGGGAACTTTGGAAGGGTGATGGGCATATAGCCCTCTTTGATTCCTTCTGGAACGAGCAAATGAAGGAGCCTGTGCTTTTCTCTCTGCCTCTCCTCCCTGTGCCTTGCATCTGAGATTAGTGGTGCTGCGGCCACCAGCCTTTGATGATTTAATCAACGACTTTGCAGCAGGAAAGGCTGGGATGGTTCATGTCTAAGGTAAAAAAAGCATGCTCTCCTTTACCTTCCCGAGTTTTATTTTCTCCTTCCCCACTTCAAATCATGACATACGAATGCTAGATTTAATATATGGAATCTATGGGTCTGCTGCTCCACCTCATTAGTACCCCTGAGCTCTTTGCTCCAACCTGTAATGGCCTCAAAATGTACAAATACCCATGGTTTGGTTCATTTTTACTCATTTTATTCAAAGACATTGAATATGCCAGATAGATAGATAGATAGATAGATAGATAGATAGATAGATAGATAGATAGATAGATAGATAGATAGATAGATAGATAGATAGATAGATAGATAGATAGATAGATAGATAGATAGATAGATAGATAGATAGATAGATAGATAGATAGATAGATAGATAGATAGATAGATAGATAGATGGATGGATGGATGGATGGATGGATGGATGGATGGATGGATGGATGGATGGATTACATGGCATTGAGTTGATTTCAACTTATGATGACTCTTACCAGAGTTTCTTAGCCATAGAGTAATCAGAAGTGGGACTATGCAGCTTGCCCAAGGCTACACAGGCTGTCTTTTCTCCCTGATAGTAGAGTGGAAATTAAACTGGTTTTGTGGCTAGGTACCCAACTCACTGAGCTTTCCAACTAGCACCTCAGACAGACAGACAGATTGGATGGATCCAGTAGAGAGCACGTTAGAGTAGATCATCTCCTTCTGCAAGGTTGGGGACAGAGTTACCTTTCGTATCATTCTAGCTGCTGATCAGAAAATATTAATAAAGGCCTTCCAGGAAGCAGAGTGAAGTCCTTCCCTGAATGATGCATTCTGCTCTTTCTCCACTGCCTATTGAGGCCAGCCAAGGCTTCCCTTGACCCTCCAAAGGACTTCTAATAGGGACTTCTAATAAGGCGTGGGCAGCAGAATTTGTGAAATTGGCCAATTGGACCCCTGGAGGGCACCAATGACAATTTTAGCCTCCCCTTTTTTGAAAAAAAAAACATTTTGGGGGTTGAAGCGGTCCTAGGCATTTAGAAGGCCTTCAATTAGAGCAGTGGTAATGGCCCCTATAGTCCTGATGTGACCCACCACAAAAGAGATGCTCCCTGAGAGATCAGTGTATTACAGAAGGTGGGAGAAGGCATTCAAATCCTCCCCCCACCCACAACATGTATATTTCAGGGACTGGCAAGGTCTGAACTCAAGAACAGGAAAAAAGAAAATACACATTTTTTTTCCACAGCCCAGTAATAATTCAGCTCATTGCATGAAGCCAACGGAGCTCATCCATCATTAGCGTGAAGTAGGGTTGCTGCAGAAAGATAGCCTAGTATCTGGCCTCCACAATAAAGAAAGAAAACATCCAGGCCAGAGCTTCAGAGAAACATAATGTTCCTTGAATGTTCCTGGTATGCTTTCCTTTGGCCTAAACTCAATATCCCACCAATCCGGATGGTTCTTTTTCATCCACCCCGGAGGGATGAAGGTTCTCCTTGCCAGTTGGCCTTATGAACTGGGTCCCATAAAACTCTTGACTGCTTTCGCTGCTACGTAAAGAAGAGCTAATAAATGCAGAAAAGATTGATGCAAGGAACGACAGAAAACATACAACCTGTACCACTAAATAAACTCTGCGTTTTCAATTATGCTTTTGCATAAACATGCTATGACAAGCAAACCAGCCTGGCTGCCTTATCAAAGGGAATGTGGAATTTGACTCCACGCTCCTTGGTGAGATCGTATCTCAAGAAGCCACCAGACTGTCTTCAGCTATGAAGAAAATAAACTTTATATATTTAAATTAAATCCTTCAGCAATGCTCCAAGGATAAGAACGTTGCCTTCAGGAAAGGTCTCCCCATCTCCCAACGTCATTTGCTTCTGCCACTGGTTTTTCCAGCCTACCTGAGGAATGTATGGAGAACTTTCAGAACATAAAAGCTTTCACCACCTTAGCTGCAGAGAAATTTTCTAAACAAATGATCTAGAGGGGAAGTGAAGCTCTGAGCCCTAAACTAGTGTGTCAGAACCTTGCTGGTAGAAGTCTGCTTATGTCAACCACTAGGGCAAATCAAGCCCCGTTCAATATAATCCTAATTCTCCATCCCAAAGGGACGTGGTGGCGCTGTAGGCTAAACCGCAAAAAAAGCCTGTGCTGCAGGGTCAGAAGACCAGCAGTCGTAAGATCGAATCCACGCGATGGAGTGAGCTCCCGTCGCTTGTCCCAGCTCCCGCCAACCTAGCGGTTCGAAAGCATGCAAATGCAAGTAGATCAATAGGGACCACCTTGGTGGGAAGGTAACAGCGTTCCGTGTCTAAGTCACACTGGCCATGTGACCACGGAAGATTGTCTTCGGACAAAGAGCTGGCTCTATGGCTTGGAAACGGGGATGAGCATTGCCCCCTAGAGTCGAACATGACTGGACAAAAATTGTCAAGGGGAACCTTTACCTTTACCTTTTACCTGTCCATCCCAAAGACAGAGTTGAACCTGGTAGAGATGAGTGGGCATAATTTGGGACCGTGGATGTGGTGCCCCTTCACTCTGTTATCAAAAGAATCTCCAGTGCTGTCCTCTGAAGATGCCGGCCACAGAGACTGGTGAAACATTAGGAAGAACAACCTTCAGAACACGGCCAAAGAACCCGAAAAACCCACAACAACCAATCTCCAACAAATCTGTTTGCCAATCTCAAGAATGGAATGTCTGATTTGGCCTGGGGAGATCTGAATTGCACTTGACCCAATAGCTTGTAGTTTGAACCACCAGAAAGGATTATTGTGCAGCAACAACAGGGTGGATTAACGCTCATCCTCTCCCAAAACTCCCTGGCAGTCAGAGAATCTGGAACAGCCTGGAGCGATGGAAGGAGGCGCGGTGGAATGGAGGACAAACTATCCTTTGTATGCATAGATTCTCTAGATCCCACTTAACATTCCTGGAAGACACTCAGAAATTAAGGTCAAGATTCAAGGAGCATGTATGTATGTATGTATGTATGTATGTATGTATGTATGTATGTATGTATGTATGTATGTATGTATGTATGTATGTATGTATGTATGTATGTATGTATGTATGTATGTATGTATGTATGTATGACTAGCAAACGAAGAACCCTCAAACTCACTCTACTTTTGAATGAAGGGCATATGCCCTGTATCCTTTAGAACACATTTCAATCTGCTGTTTTCTCAGGTCTATGATATTACCTGCATTCCAGATTTCTGTTTTAAAAATTCCCATAAATATGGTGGGTGGAAAGAGAAATTGCTACCCACCCAGTCAAAGGCCATGTAACAATAATCATTTCATGGTTGTTGTGGGTTTTTTGGGCTCTTTGGCCGTGTTCTGAAGGTTGTTCATCCTAATGTTTCGCCAGTCTATGTGGCTGGCATCTTCAGAGGACTGGAGTAGCACTCTGTGCTCTGGTGCAGTTTGTTTGGGAGCTGAGTATTTATCATTTCAAATCACACACACGTTCAGTCCTAATAGTGTAGCGATTCAGAAAGCTTTCTTAAACTAAGCTGAGTGAGAGAATAAAGATATTCCAGAACATAACAAGGTGATCTAAGCAGAGGTGCACTTCACAGTTTCAAGAAACGGCTGGTGGAGTGGTTAGATAGTGATGTCAGCTGGAATCCTACCTTAGTGCCTCAGTAGGTGGAGCGTCCAGGGAGGATCTTGGGCTTTATTGGAGAGTTCAGCTGCCAATCACCTTTTCTTTTGGCACCAGCACCTCGGTCTACTATATTATATTTCATCTCTCTCTTTTTAATTTAAGTTGCTGTGTGTTTCTTTTTTTAAAAAAATATGACTGTCGAATGGGATATGAGGGAACTGTCGTGGTTTTGAGTTTTCCGGGGATGAGCAGCTCGAGTTTGTACAGGTTTACATTTCTGAGACATAACCAAGACATGAAGCAGTTACTTACCTCTTTCCCTCCATTTGAAATCCACTTTGCTCTGTGGTGCTGGTGTTCGCAGAGCACAGCTGCTCTTCCAGAACGACAACTCTAGTGTCTGTTTTAACTCATGGAAGAATCTGTGTATATATGTTCCTTTGAGTCCTGCTCTAAGATTGTCTATGACCCGCATTCTGCCCCAATGGCAGAGCAGTCCAAAAAAACAAACACATTTTTTTACAACAGTGTGGGCTTGACAATAAAATTTTACAACAGCGCTCCTGTTTTATTGCCAAAGAGATCATAAGCCCTAGAAGAAAGGGAATGAAAAGAGAAAAACAAAATAGAGGATGGCTCCTGGGTATTAGCAAATGAAATGCACTCCGACTCTCTCTTTCTGGGGCAAAATCCAATTGAGATTGGCAGGAGGAACAAATGTTAGCTCCTTAGCTCTGGAGACATTTCCCATAGTTGACAAAAGTGGTAGAGTTATAAATGATCCATATTTCAAAAACATGAGATGTTGCTTGCTGCTTGTTACGTGTAGAACTGCTGAACTTGCGCCACTGCATGTGTCCCACTATGCCAGTCAAATATTCTTAACCGGAGATGGGCATAAACCAGTAAAGTGTTGCTTTGTGATGGTTCATGGTTGTCCATGACAAAATAAATCATTTTGTGGTTTATGCAATTCAAGACTTCCAAGGGCAGCAGAATGGCCCACACATGGGTTAGAAGAAGGGCAAAGACTTAGTGACTTGGGCCTCCCTAAAACTGATCTCATTAAAGCAGCAGAAACTTGATTAAGAAATTAGTACACCTGGAATGTGTTGTGACATAATCACAATTGAATGTATATATCACCATATGCAGTGTAGTTATTATGCCCTTTGTAACCCTGAAGGCGACAGGACATGTTTTCCATGTTGAAAGGTTGATTTTTATTGTTTGTTTTAAAAAAAAAATTACTTGGAAGCTAAGCCTGTGAAGTTTTTTGAGCCAATTCAGTCTGTTTGACTGGGACTGGTCAATTTTTTTTTAGCAGAAGCCTGGGGGAAATTGAATGAGTGTTTTATATGAGGGATAAAGGGTGTTGTTCATCATGAAGTGGACTGGGGAACAGAAAGGAGGAAGGATGAATGGACTAGCTAGCTAAGCGTTTCAGTCCTCCAGATTAGATTGTCCCTGGAGCAAACCAGTGGGCCAGAAAACACAAGGCGTGGAACTTCATTGCATGCTGCTCCCTGGCACCATCTGCCTCCTCCCTGTCCCTGTGACACATGGTTAGGTTTGTGGGTCGGAAGTCCTCATCTGATGTCTTTTGATAGCCTTCAGGGGTGCAATCTCGGTCAACCTACAACAGCTTAGATTGACATGGGATCTTCTTTAAAAAGCTTTCTCCCTTCTCCTTTCTGTTACTGTTTCGTACCCCTTCTAAGGCAACGCAACGTTACGTTGGAAAATTCTGTTTGGTGCTTTGTCAGATAGGAAATGAATTATTTGTGCACACATATCTACATTATTCAGTTTCGCACCCTTGCGAGAGCTGTCTATATCATTAGAACAAGCTGCACAAACGGCCCTAACTCTGTGTTTTGGCTGGCCAGAAAATCTGAGCAGGTGGAACACAAGAGTGGGTTGGGTATCCTTACAGCTAATCTGTCTGAAATGGAAATTGGAGGCACTGTCAGCAGGATGATGGAAGGATAGCTTTGTATTGTTGCTACCAGCTGCGAGTGTAATTAACAGCTTAACTTTCCAGGCATCTTGGCAGCAGGAACTGCTTGGTCTAAACTCATTTCAGGAAGCCTTTTTTCCATTGTGGAGGCTGGGCTCTTTCAGATGAGCCTTTAAAAAAATCAAAAAAGCTTCATCGCTTTCCCATATTTATTCAGATTTGTCCTCATGTCACATTTCACGAGCTCATCACACTTGCATCAGCAATCTGCCCATTTTTGTCAGCTATTGCAACCTTCATTACCTCATCTGAAGGGTAGTTAGGTTAGTCCGTTGCAGCAAAACCAGCAAAGAATCCCGTAGCATCTTAAAGACTAATACATTTATTATAGCATGAACTTTCCTGGACCGCAGTCCACTTCATCTGGTGCATGGAGTATTGGCTCTAATTACAAATATTGAACACATCAGATCTTTATGGGAAAGGTGAAGATGTCATTGAGGGAATGGAACTGCTCATATTGCCCTTTAAATCCTTCAACTCTCTAATGACATGGCCTTGATCTCAAGAAATCTGAGGGTTAGGACCTTTGGTTCTCTGTGCAGCCTCCCAGTGTAGTGAATGACCCTACTGGCAATGAAAACTGATTTTTTTGAATGTCACAAACATCATCATATATAGACATATTCATTAATAACTCCCATTAAGGCATTCAAAGTTAGATGGAATATTCATACAGAGAAGCCCTATTCAACTGTTACACCCAAAAGCTTAGACTGATGACATCATGGTAGAAAACAAGGACATGCACACAAACCATGTCCTCACTGTTCCATTCCACCCAGAATCGAGAGAGACTTTTATGTGTTCAGTGTGAAAATCTGTGAAGAGGCTTACGTGTGTTTATAAAATCATGAGTGGGTCTTGTTTCATGTTGATCTCACAGGAGCCTCTGCAGATCTGACCAAGTCTGTATTGCTTCTGCATTGGGTGGGAAGGTGGGAGTCTTTCCTCCTTCCTCAGCCCATTGAGCATTTCATGCTTCCAAGCAGAATGCCTGAATAGGGTTAGATGGGAAAACCCTACTGGCAGTCCCTCTGTCTGTTACCTTCCTACTCATGGTGAGTACTGAACCTGAAGAGGAAAAGCTTCTATTATGGGCTCTTCACACGGGGAGCCCCCACAAATAATAGGGCTAAAATCATTTATTAAAGTGTCCTGGAACACAGATTACCATCTAACTTTAAGAAAGAGGAAACATAATAGATCCAGGAGCATCTTGACCTCTGAGGACACCCCAACTGCTAGTCTCGGCTTCTACTCTCGCTAGCCAAGCCTGTAGCTAGCAGGGATGTTGGCAAGTCTTTGATTTCGAGTCCCAAGTCCAAGTACTTGGTACCAAGTACCAAGTCTGAGTCCAAGTCCTTGTAATAAAGTCCAAGGTCCCAAGCCCGAAGTCAGAGTCCCTATTAAAAACAAGCTTTTTTTTGCCCAGAAGAAAAGGAGGGGCGGTTGGGTTCAAAGTCATGGGTCAAAAGTTGTTTTGTGCATAATTGCCCAATATTATGCAATTCACCCCCCTTTATGAAAAATTGTACAATCTGGGCAATTGTACAACTTGCTTCAGAGTCGGACAACTGCTGCTTTATTTAAGAATCTGTAGCACCGAGTTGTTTTCATCCTTCTGAACAGTCAAGCATCCTTCTATGCTAATTCTGTACTAGTGTGCTTCAAGGAGGAAGACACTGGACAAAATACAGAAAGCTGGGGAGAGTGCAGTGCTCTTTGACTTGCACTTGTCTAGAGATTAGGAACTTTTGTGAAGCTTGAAAATTATTCCATGAGGTTTGCAGTCATATTCCAAGAGCTTGATGTGATGGGATAGAGAAATGTAGCCAAAATTCTGTGCTAATTGGCAGTTCTGGATTCGCCAGAATTGCAAAGACCTATTCTTTGAGTCCTTTTGAAGATAGAAACCTCCTGGTGCCTTAGAAAGTTTATTCCATGAATAGCTGGATAGCTAATATTGAGGGAGGATGATGTGATGGGTTTTATCTTGATCTGCAGCTGTAGTGGGACACTGAGAGTGACATTGGCAGGAGTGGCACTTTGCCACTAATTAAAGAGTTCCTGCTACAATTTCATATTGTGCACTACTTTGTTTCATGGTGCACAAAAGCACACACAAAGAAAAATGAAGTTGAGACTCTTTAATCACGGGCAATCTGACACTGCTGATGGTATGATTCCCTCTATACCAGCAGAGTTATGGAACATTACACTGGCCAATGTTGCAAAAGGAAACATGTAGGTGTTTTCACATGCTGCTGAGCCCTTTTGAGTCCATTTATTTGTCGCTATTGAGGTATTTGCCATACAAATGACTGGGTCCCTCCTTCCTTTGGCAGAGGTGCCTATGAAAACAAAAACACGCCAAAAGATTTTTATACTTTCACTTCCCTACATTCAAACTGGCAAGGAGGAAGGGAAAGCCTAAAGCTACCCCTCAATTCCAGAAAATGAAAATTCTACCGAGTAGCACAAACTCCTTCTCAGACCAGGTTAGGATGTTATTACCTTGACAAATTATGTTTAGAACAATAGGTCCATAAAAGCAGGATGCCAGATTCAATTTGCTCTCTGTGCTCATGCTTTCCACGAT
Source organism: Pogona vitticeps (assembly GCF_051106095.1). Lineage (NCBI taxonomy): Eukaryota > Metazoa > Chordata > Lepidosauria > Squamata > Agamidae > Pogona > Pogona vitticeps. Next base: position 175,456,476 of record NC_135787.1, read on the forward strand.
AGGTGCAACTATACAGTGAGAGAAATGAGAATTCAATCATTGTGAAGTCACACTGGGAAATTCAGGTTTCCTTGGGACTGTTCAAATTAACTGGTTATATATAGAGAGGGGGAAATTGGCTTAAAGGCCTGGTTTTCAGCTTCTTAATGCAGCTCTTCTGTGGCCTTGCAGAAGGCACAGCTACAAAAGAAATACTTAACCATCTGTAAGTAACGTAGAATGGCATTTTCCTCCTCCCATTCTTTCTCTCCTTCTTTCTTTTTGCCTTTAGGGCACCAAGCTGTTCTTAAAAAGAAAGAAAGAAAGAAAGAAAGAAAGAAAGAAAGAAAGAAAGAAAGAAAGAAAGAAAGAAAGAAAGAAAGAAAGAAAGAAAGAAAGAAAGAAAGAAAGAAAGAAAGAAAGAAAGAAGCAATATTGCTTGCAAAGATCCAACCCTTCCAGGATCAATTTTTGCCCCCTCTCCAGCCACTGCAACATTACACACATCCCCTCTTTCAGTAGTCTGTGCTAGAAAGAAAAAAGGATCAGAGATAGGTGCAGTGGCTGCACTGAAACAGAGTGGATGATTGAAAAGTCAGAGCACTGGTACCAAGGTACCAGTGGAGGAGTAGTAGTAGTGGTAGTAGTAGTAGTAGTAGGAGGAGGAGGACGAGGAGGAGGAATGAGGAGGAGGAAAGGAGGAAGAAGATGAAGAAGAGGAGGAGGAGGAGGAGGAGGAGGAGGAAGAAGAAGAGGAGGAGGAGAAATGGCAAGGGTTTTGGACTGGATCATTTCTCTCACCCCTCAGCCACTGCACTTTTCAGCATCAGTTCAAGCAATCACACGGTCTGAACTGATCCAAAAGGATCTGATCGTTAAGGTGAGGGGGGAGGAGGAGGAGGCAAAAACTACAGATTGGGAGGGAAAAACTCATGGTGGTTTCACATTGGCTTTTGCATCATCTGTTCAATGAAAAAATGGTAATGCAGCCTATTCTAATCCTGTAGTGTTTCCCACATTTTCTGCCAATTTGGTTGCACTCTAACCTGATGACAAATCATCTGTGAAATAGTCCGCAGCTTATTTTATGCAGCAGATTTCCCATCCAGCATATATATTCCTTCCATTGCAAAACGTGTCATGGTTCCCTCTTGGAAATGCTATACAAGGCTTGACACTTGGCCGAAGAATATATCTAGTCAACCACGGCCTTGCTGGCTGTGGAATATCCCAGGGCTTTGACTCTTTTGGAGCATCGCCTAGATCTGGATTCCTGGATCACCTCTTGAAAACTGCCTGTAGCTGTGCCTTGACATTCAGGTACACACCTCTGAGCAAGGGAAGAAAAACACATGGAATACTAATGAACTTGAAGTGTTTATCACAAAATTTTTCATCTTTTGTAACAGGGATAAATCATGCATGCAAATTGGGCATCCAAGTTGTGAGGCAGGCTATAAATCCAATGAAACAAAATCAAGGCATTCGGAAGTTGAACAAATGGAAGAAAGACATCAAGGATATTCATTGCCTGAGGCTCCATTTGGCCTGTTGCCAGCCCTTCTCTGACGTGCATGGAGTAAAGGCACAGTATATACATGGATATTTAAAGTACGGTACAGAGCAGGAACAGGGAAAGGTTGGTTCTTTCAGTGCTTTAGAAGTCAGGTTTCAGAAACCTCAACCTGGGTGGCCAATGGCAAGGGGTTATGGGAACTGTAGTCTGAAATGTGAAGAAGCAATGGCTTCCCACTCCTGATGTAGAGCACGCCTGTCAATGTATGTGACAGTCTGTGTGGAAGAAAAATGTTTAAATAGTGTTTCCTCGCAGAGCATGACATTATTTCAAGAAAGCATTACAGAGTTACAGCACTTGCAAATGATACAGCTTTTACAGCATGGTTGCTATAGGCAAATTCATTGGCTCCTCAGGGGGGAAAAATATGCTGCATCCAGGTAACACAGACTATCCAAAATGCCCAAAATGAAAACAGAAATGGAAAAGCAAAAGCAAACTAGAATGGCTGGAGAGCCACGTCCAGTTTTGTAAAATTGAAATATTTTGAGTGTGTGCATTAAATAAGTGATTTATATAAGTGGATTTACTAAAAAGAGGGTTTGCCATTGCTGGTGACGTCTATAATCAGCTGTTTACACTCCCTCCCTTCCTTTGGTGGGGAAAATATCTTTCTGGTGGGTGGTGTCCCAGAGAAATGGGGAGGGAAGAGGCACACTTTGCCCAGCATTATATTTTTAAGGATCCTAATATATATTAATTCCATTTCCTGCTATTAAACCTATAGCATTTCCTGCATTTTTTTGCCCCCTCTGACAGGACACCCTCAACCATCAGACCTTAAAGACTAAAATCAAACTGAGCAACTGGTTCACCTCTGACAGTGTTGACTATTTGCCTCACACAGCCACCACAGGTCCATGCAATGATTTCAGTTCTACCCAAGCAGGCCTGTGACAATTCCTTGGTGCTGCTAACTGAGAGAGGTGGACGGAAATCTTCTGAGTGGAGGGTCAGCTGTCTCTTCACCACTTCTGAATGTGCTTGGTAAGGAGCTCTATAACCTTGCCTCCAAAGAGGGCAAGCGCTAACAAGTATCTGAAAGCCATAAATTACCTAAGTTTCATTCCACACACCTCCAGCACAAAGCAAGCATCAGAACACTTCTGCACACAAAAGGAAGAGTGAAAGAACTTCTCATCCACTCCTTCATTTTCTCCCCAGATCATCCCTGTATTGTCTGATATAAAAGGGAACAGATTGGATTGTGAAAGATGGAGAATGTAACATCTTAGATTACAAGGAACTTTGGCACAACTCCTTCCCTTATCACCACCCTCAAAGCCCCATTTGAATTAGCCTTTTCAGAAACTGGGAGCGAAAGGCTAGCTAGACATGGCAGCTTGACAGCATTGTCCAGCTTTGCATTGTTCAGATACTTATTTCTATTAAAGCTAGTGTCAGTCTGTCTATTTCTTTGCTTCGACCGGCATTGTGCTGAGACAGAAGACAACGCCCTCTTTCCTGTAGTCCATTTAGGTTTCTCTCTTGTAGAACTGAAATGCTTAGTGAAGAATGTCTATAGGTACAGCTACCTGTTTGTATACACTGAGAACTGGGTGATGTAGTCCTTTGAGTAGTCTCCCCCCAAACTGATGTCTTTCAGAAGTTGTGAACTGCTGCTCCTGTTGCCCTGGATAAGATGTTAAATGGCAAGAGATTAGTCTGACTACCCAAACAGGTTTCCTTGGGGAAACAACAAACAACAAACAACAAACAACAAACAACAAACAACAAACAACAACAACAACAACAACAACAACAACAACAACAACAACAACAACAACAACAACAACAACAACAACAACAACAACAACAATGTGCCATCAAGTCAATTCTGAGTTACAGTGACATTTTCCAGGTTTTCCAGGTAGAGAATACACAGAAGAAGTTTATCATTCCCATTTCTAGGGGCACCCTGGGTCTGTGCAGCTTGCCCAAGGTCACACAGACTGGCTTTATTTACAAGAAGCACAGGGGGAATCAAACTCCCAACTTCTGGCTCTGCAGTTAGATACCTAACCATTGAGCTATCCAGCCAGCTCTGACATTAAATCCAGTTGATAGTAGGGCACTGAATGTCACAAGAAATGATCTGATTCTCACCCATCATGGCTCAAAATGATCTTGTTTTTACTCTTATGAAAATTCAGGGATTTCTAAATGAGTTTCATTTTTCATTCTACACTCCGACCTCTCCTCTGCTGTCTAAATATGGAGATATCTCCACATTTCAATTTTTGCTGGATTCTGAACTTCAGTCAGTCTGAGAATGAGGCAAAGTTATACGGAAATTCAGTTTTTTTTTAAAGTTGCATACCGAATCACAGCATTTTGGAAGGTATAGGTTTCAATGTGCAAAGGTGATTGCAATCATCTTTCAGTTCAGAACTCCAAACTAGGTAAGTTCATATAAAAACCAGGTTCAAAAGTTGCTGCAAGATTTTCCCTTGTTTCTCCTTTTGCATTTCATGCAAATTTATCTTCAGGGCCATATATTTAAAGGAACTGTAGTTTGCCCAGGGTTTCTGAACTCTTGTTAAACTAGACCACAATTTTCAGGAATCTTTCCCTTGGGGCCTTCTTGCTCATAGCAAATTTCAAGGCTTTGAAACATAATGAAAATCTGAAGAATTGCACGCCTTCTCTCCCTGCCACCCCCCAGCCACCTTTTTGCAGCAGAAAATGCGAATGAGTTAGCTTCCTGGAGTTAACCTCTTGGAGTAAAGCCTCGATTTAAATATAATAAAAATCCAAACCTATTCCGGCCTGCCAATACATTAAAAAATATGACTTGCTAAACTAGTCAACCTCATAATTAAAGGATAGGAGTCATTTGTGGGACCAAAAGGGAGGAAGATCCCTCTTGGGTGTACATCTGTGTGTGTGTGTGTGTGTGTGTGTGTGTGTGAGAGAGAGAGAGAGAGAGAGAGAGAGAGAGAGAGAGAGAGAGAGAGAGAGCAAATCTTGGAGTAGAAGTTGGAAGAATGAAAATGGCAGAAGGAGTGAGCAGCAGACTGAAACATGACAAACCAGGTGCTGGGAGCAGAGTGTGCCATTCTCTCTTTCTTGAAGGGGACTTCAAGAAGGTTCGAGACATGAACCGTATGGATTGACATGGTCTTCTGCCTGAGAGAACACTCTCTCACAGGGCATACTAGCTGGTGGGCAAGACAGTAGTCCCATTGCCATCTTGGCCAAATCTCATCAAACAGAGTCCCTCTTGGCCTAGTAAGGCAAGGGATTGGTCTCTTTTGATTAGCAGGGCCCCTGCATGTATGCCTCTACTTCTGCCTCAGCCTTGTTCCTTTGGGATGGTGTACCAGAAAGCTTGCCCTTTTGTGCAGGGTGAGAGACTTGGATTCAAGAAGAGAGCTGCTGGCACTGCTGATTGGGGTGCTAAACATTTCTGGTCTCCTCCTGCTCTGTGTGACCCCCTCAGGGCTAGCCGGACCTTCTTCACTGGCTGTTCCTGTTGCATGTGATAGAAAGTTTGCTGGCATCACCCCCACTTACTGCAATTTAATACCCACTGTCTGCTGTTAAATTCAGGGATCCAAGAGGTTTGCTAGAACATACTCCTCCTCCTCCTTCCACAAGGAGGCAAACCTGTAGTGGAGCAGGTCCTTTAGCTTTAGGAAATCCCAGGGGAAGGAGGGGGAAGGTAGAACATTCTGCAGAAAGCTGTGGGACACAATGCATCTAGATTCACAACCATTCCTCAAAAACCGTAGACTAGACCTTTGGTCTAGATGGATGGGGCAGAAGTCTAATGAATGAATAAATAAAATCCTAGGACGGGACAATCCAAAATGAAGTGAAAGTAGTAGGAAAATAGGAACTATAAACATGGGAGGGACTGGAAAATTAAAGGAAGCCACACCTGAACAGAGCTATTTATGGCAGGACTCTTTAGATCTCATTAATTTATAAGGTCAGCCTTAAGTCAGAAGTTACTTGATGTCACACAACAACGTAAGAGGAGGAACATATTATTTTCTTGAAACAAGCATGCTAAAATGATGTTTACCCTGTTTCCTCTGGTCTATGGTCCTGCACAGCTTTTCTTGGATTTTTCCTCTTTCTTCCAGGGCGTAAAATTTTCCTATCCATGCATATATAAAATTCTCAGAAAAGAAAAAAGGAGGGGGCTTTCAAAAGAATGCTGTTTGATTTAATAGTGCCTCATTTCTTTCAAACAAGTCTATGCAAGACCCACTGGAAGCTGGCAGGTCGTAATAACTGAGATTCGACAGATACCTTATGAAAGCAGGTTGGGGAGATATCAACATCTGTCCTTCTCTTATGCTTTAGTAGTTTGCTGCCTCTTAAGGGAAGCCAACAAAGACTCATGAAGAAAAACCCAACTAGTTCTTGTTGAATGTCCGTAGCCTAAAGCGAATGACTGGAGCAAAGTTGGACGTTTCAACTCAGACGAATTCCAAGGAAAGCTCAGTTTAAAACCAATGACAAAAAGGAGACCGGTGAAATTTATCTGGCGGTTGGGTGAATGGATTCTCTTACTTGTCTAGTAAGAAAAGAACATGAGGAGGAACCTTAGGTCAGTGATACAGTGCGTGCTTTGCACGGAGGAGGATCTTAACAAAAATCCTTGCTATCTCCAATGAAAAGAGTGGTGGCAAATCCAGAAACAAGGGTGGACAATACCTGGATTGCACCACCAGACCTCATAAACAGGTTAATCTTTGAGCCTAGAAGACGCTTCATGACAATGGATATTTCGGAGCTTGTGGCAGGGGGAGGAGGAGAAACATCCCAACATCAGCCCAGGAAGATGTTAAGTCTTGGGTCTTGTCGTTTGCACTAATGTTCCAAAATGGAGGCTACAACCTTATAGAATCAGCCTGAAGTGGATAGTGATTTCATTGTCTTTCTCCATCTCTGTAGAAAATTGGCTGTTAGTCACTCAGCATCTTTTCACTGACCTGGAGCATAGGTTGGCTGGATAGCTCAGAGGTTAGGTATCTGGTTGCAGGGCCAGAGGTTGGGTGTATGACTCCTCACTGTGCCTCCTGTGTGTAGAGCTAGCCTGTGTGGCAAACTGCACAGTCCCCTGGCACTCCCAGAAGAAGGGAATGAAAAAAAAAAGACAGTTATGAGTACTCTTTATCTGGAAAAGCCTGAAAAGAGTCACCAAAAATGGACTTGACAGGACATCATGATGATGATGATGATGATGATGATGATGATGATGGTGGTGGTGGTGGTGGTGGTGGTGGTGGTGGTGGTGGTGGTGGTTGTTATGATGATGATGATGATGATGAAGAAGAAGAAGAAGAAGAAGAAGAAGAAGAAGAAGAAGAAGAAGAAGAAGAAGAAGAAGAAGAAGAAGAAGAAGAAGAAGAAGAAGAAGCATATTGTTGGTACTTGATTGGGGACAGGAACACCCAGAAAAATGGTGAAGGGCATCTCAGAAAAGTTGGAGACTGCATTTTGTTTATGCACTAGGCAAAGACACAGTCAGTTGGAATCAAATTACTGCACAAGTAATACGTAATGCTCAGAGAAAGACACAGTCCTCTGTGTGGTACAGTCTTTCTTGAGTGGCAATAGATCTTGCTCTAGTTGCAGATTTCCATGCTCCGGGAGACTCTGCCTTTGTCAAACAAAAAAGAAAAAGACCCTGTGGCCTCTGTATGAAATCTAAAACTAAGGGCAAGTAATCTCTAACATCTCAGAAACAAGCAAGCTTAAGTCCTGCAAGAATTGTTATCATGCTTGGCACTGCAAGCTTGATTTGAGGCATCACACATCTGTCTGCCTCAGGCAGGACTTGACTACAGAAATGTGTTTTATCTTGGGCTACCCGTGGAGATTGTTCAAATGCTTTGGTTAGAAAAGGATGAGAAGTGTGTTCAGTTCATGTTTTGATAAAAAAATTTTATCAAGCTTATATATTTTTTCAAATACAGAATTTAAAGAATTTAAGGTAACAAATCTGAGAGATTCATCCCGCTGAAGCATCATTTAGTGAAAAAGTTGGTGCAAAGTTAATACACAGCTTTGTCTGGGTTTCCCCAGGATAAACAGCAGAAATAGGCCATCAGTGTGTTTGAGCTTCAGGTTCTTTCCTTCCATAATGTAAATACATTTCCAAATGTTAGTCGGGTTTTATTAGAAACAAACCTGAAATGGAATCCTCATCCACACCGTTCTCTTTACCTCAATCGTAAAAGAAAACACATTTTAATTTCTTCTTTTAATTGGAGAAGGAAGTCCCGCTCCAATATATACAGAGGAACTACTAATCGCGTGTAAACCAGAGTAATTCTGCTTTTCAAATTGGTCACTGCCTCAGACTGGTTTACGACTGCCAAGCAGCATATTCATTCCATTTAGCATTATATAGTCATTGACTGGCCTTTGACATTCTCTGATTATGCTAATAAAGCAATTCTCAACTGCTGGAAGAATGACAAACAGAAGTCTGTGAAGTGTTTTTGTAGACGTTAGGGCTCTTGACAAATTATTTGTCTAATCCTAGCCAATCTATTCCCTCCAACTAGCAAATAATTGGAACGATATGTAGCATTTATAATGCCTGCTTCAGGCATGGAAGACACTTAGCTCAATAACAGCAGTCTAGTGGGTTGCACAGGTATGTTTACAGTACACAGAAGGAAACTGGAAGACATTTGCATCTAGTTACTAAGCTGGTAAATTGAGAGTCAGTGTGCTGACTGGTTAGAGGGTTGAATAGGGGTTATCCTAATCATGAGAATCATCGGATGTATTTGCAAAGGCTTTCACGGCCGGGATCCAATGGTTGTTGTGGGTTTTTCGGGCTCTTTGGCCATGTTCTGAAGGTTGTTCTTCCTAACATTTTGCCAGTCTCTGTGGCTGGCATCTTCAGAGGACAGTGCTGTCCTCTGAAGATGCCGGCTACAGAGACTGGCAAAGCGTTAGGAAGAACAATCTTCAGAACACGGCCAAAGAGCACGAAAACCCCAGAACAGACATTTTTTACTTACTTCCCTTCCTTTGTAGGTTCAGGAGCTGTGTTGTTAAACAACAGACTTAATAACAACCAATCATGGGATTATCATGAGCCTGTGATCTTCCTGTCAGACGACCTGTCTCAGTGGGTTTTTGTGAGGATAAAATGGGGAAGTAGGTGCTGCTTTGACTTCACTGGAGAAAGGATAAGATCCAAATAGACATGAGGGTTTTGTATTATTCTCCTGGGGGAGGCAAATAGGAAGACTGTCAGCACAGGTGTCTTGGTGGTCCTTCCTTGCCCCCTAGTCTGGTCCACTTACCGGACTCCTCGGCACGTACGTTCCCAGCGGTGGTGACATCGCACCAATGGTGGATGTAGTCCTGCTGGTGCTTCTCCACCTCTCCCTTCAGCCAACCACTCCAGGAAGGAGGTGGGAAGATGAGTCTCTCCGCTCAGCTGCTGCAACAAAGAAACCTTTATTTCTGGCATATAGGAAGCAACTTTTTCCTAATGTTCTGTCTTCCTGCCGAAGAAACTTGGTTACTTCTTTGTTGCTCACTGACAATAACTTATCACAGATACAGTGGACCCTTGACTTAAGGAATTAATCCGTATTGGAACGGTGGCTGCAGGTCAAAAAGTCTATAGGTCAAGTCTCCATTGACCTACAGTGCATTGAAAACCGATTAATCCCGTAACAGGCTGTTTTTGTTCCATTCTGGTTTTTTTCTGGTCTGTAAGTCAATTCTCAGGCTGCAAGTCAAACCTAAATTTTGCAGCCAGAGAAGTCTGTAACTCAAAAAGTCTGTAAGTCAAACTGTCTGTAAGTCAAGGGTCCACTGTAACTGCTACTAGTGGGTTTGACATGGCAGAAGGTGTGTCTTGGAACAAGTGGCATGGTGATGTTTCACTTTTATTTCTATATAACTAAATTGAGGTGATGAAGACAATTGTGGTCGCCCACTCCTTCCTCCCACTAATCAAGCATTCCTTAAACATGATGGCAGCATCTTGCTGATGAGCTGAATGTCCACAAACAGACTGTAAAGGTCTGGTTCAGGGCCAAACAGCAGGAGGTGGTGGCCTCCGTTGTTACTATTTCTGCTTCTTCTCTTTGCTAGCACCATCTGGTCGGAATTTCTGTTAAAAGCAGTCTCTGGTAAGCACATACCTGGAAGGAAATAAATAACCATCCATTCCTAAGTCTCACGGGAACTGAACATAACCATGTAGGCTTTTCTGTCTCATTTTTTAAAAACATTTTTAAATATACCAGTTGTTCCCTCCATAATAAATATATGAATAAATAAAAGAGGAGAAAAAAAATGCAGAAACAGGAAGCGTCTTAGTCAGGCCAGTGCCTTACAGTCCTCATTTATGACACAACTGAGTCACCCGTGCACCAAAAGTATCTACAGTACATTGTGTTTAGGAAATCAAAAAGGCGCAGACACTACTTCAAATACATCGGATAAATTACACAAATAGCACATTTGCTCCCTTTCACCATAGAGTAAGGACAGGTGCAGGAAGGGTGGACCATATTTCCGAGTAGTTTAGACTGACTGTAAAATACAGTCCTTTCTATCTCAATGTTTTAGGGGACCCCCACAAAATTAACAAGGAAACAGGAGGTAAGAGCTAACCCATCTGTCGCCAAAAGTCATCAAGAGCCAATGCTGAGGCTGGAATGTTGGCCACATTTATATGAGAGTAAGGTCCCTTGAGATCAGCCATGTAAGGATTAAAGTATTTGAAAGTTTAAAGTTGCCATGTGTGTCAGTGTAGTGCAAAGCCTGTGAATTGTCTGAGATGACTTAGTCTTTGTCATATTCAAGCAAATCTGTTTATGGATAGTGCAGGATTACAAAGAACCCTAAACTTAGGTAGAGAAGCCCTTAAAGCTAGGATACATTTCTGTAATGAAGCAGCAGCAGCAGTAGCAGAAGCTGATCTCAGAGTGTGAAGGAGGAAGCCTAAAAGCATTCATCTGACACATACCTATACAAAAGAAATACCATTTTTTTCCATGTATAAGATGCTACTTTTTCCTAAAACTATTACACTAAAAATTGAGGGGTGTCTTATATATGGAAGTAAGTTGAGGAAAGGATAAAACTGCCTGTACGTTGCCTCGGTAAACAGGCTTCATTCAATCACAAGGCTTAGCTTCCTACAGTCAGGAGACTTAGCTTCCTTCAATCATGAGCCTTATGGAACTGATGTCAGCTGATGCTGAACAAACCAATTGGAACAGACATCATAGGAGGTGGAGCCTGAAGGCTCAGATTCAATGGGGACTCGTATTGTTTGTGCATTCTGAGATCAGAGGCTGAACACTCAAAGCTAGGTTTTCTTAATTTTGGGTTAGAAAAGTGGGGGATATCTTATAAATGGGGACATCTTATAAATGGAAAAATATGGTATAATCTGCCTGTAGATCCCATATGCCCCGGTGCAGAGTTTTTCTACCTGGGTTTTTTCTTTATCCACAAATGTGGTGTCTGGATAGGTAAGTATCAGACAGTGCTGTTAGCACAGAGTGAAGTTACCTGTCTCTTTTGCTATGCAGAATGTTCAATAGACAATAATAGGCAGCCCACTTTAACCCTTCAGGCTCTGGCTCAAGTACACCAATCATTAGCTCTGCTGAATACATGAACCAGAATGCAGAGAGAAACCCGTTCTTCTGCTTAAGGCAGTGGTCAGGGAACAGGGGTAAATTACCCCAAATGGGATAAAAATGAAAATCCTGGGGGTAATGAGGACATGACCCTAATCCCCTTCCCTCCTGCTCCTCCTCCTCCTCCTCCTCCTCCTCCTCCTCCTCCTCCTTCTCCTCCTCTTCTGCCCGGAGGGGGGTCTCCGGCTGCCCGATAGCTCCCTTCTCGCCCTCCCCTTCCCCGGTCCAGCTGCAACTGAGCCACGGTGGCTGACGATGGGCCCCGGTCGGTGACATATGGCAGCTGAGCAGCGCTGGTGGGGCTGGCTATGGAGGAGAGCGAGGCCAGGGAGAGTGGTCAGAGCATCCCGGCCAGAAGAAGCCTCTCATTCCAGTGCCTGGAGAGGTGGATTGTGGTGGAGGGGGGCCGTTGAGCCTCGACAGTGGCCTGGGCCAGGCTGAGGCTCCCAGTGCTGAAACGCCATCGCTGCCCCATGCCCCGTCAGGTGGCAGCGGAGGAGCCCGTCGGGTGGCAGCGGCGCTCACCCGGCTGTGCAGCTTCCTTCGGTGGCGCCTCCATGGCGACTAGCTGGGCCTGGTGGAGCCTCTCGCCCTCTGTGCAGCAGCTGTTGCAGCACTTCAACGCCAAGGCCCAATGTGGCCGCCCTGGTGAGCAGCTGCTGGAGCTGGTGCCGGAGCGGGGGACAGCACTGGATGCCCCAGGCAGGCGAGCCACCTGCTGTTCTTCGACGGCCGCCCAGGAGCCTCCCACCAGTGGAGAAAGGGAGCCGCCTCCACAGGGTCAAGGATGGAGTGCAGCCCTGCCAGGCGGAGGAGGAGGAGGAGGTGGCGGCCCAGGTGCGGGTGACGAGGCTGCAGCAGCGGTGCTCGACTGGCTGCGCATTACCGAGATCCTTCCTTTCAAATCAAGGGGGTAATATTGGCGTATATAAATTTTTTAGGGGGTAAAAAGTAAAAAAGTTCCCTGACCCCTGGCTTAAGGAGTCATGTGGTCCAGTGGTTAAACTGCAGTACTGCAGCCAGAACTCTGATCACGACTCAGGTTCAATCCATGGTAGCCAGCTTGAGGTTCACTCAGCCTTCCATCCTACCGAGGTCGGTAAATTGTAGACTGTCCAGAGGGTGCTTTAAGTGCTTTGCTTTGCCTTGCTTTGCCTGAATGGTCTGAAGAGAGGGAAATGGTTTCTTTGGGACAATCTTATTATTCACCCAACACATAAACGAATATAATAACCTTCATTAAGATAAGAAATGTAAATCCAATAAATCCAATAAACAACAATCTTTCTGTAGATAACGCTATGAGAGAAAGCAACATGGTTGCCTTGGATGCCTCTTGCTGTATTCTGGCTACATTCCCCTGTCTGTTTCATACATTTGTTCATGTTAGAAATGCAGTCTGTTAATTTATTTCTAATATTGTGGTATTTTACTGCTGACTCTTGCTTGGGGGATCCTAAGGGTCTCGGTGCTCTTTGCAATTTTCTTGCAAATTTCTCAGGCGCTCATCAGTGTAATAGTCTAATCAATATTCATTCTTTTTACAATTATTAATATTAATTACCCAATTTGTTAGCTAATGGGCTGGAAATGTAGAAAGCAATTTCCAAAAGAGTCAGAATGCATTTTCACTTTAATTTTAACAGCTCGTTGTTTCTAAATGTTTGTAGGGAAACTCTGAGTGTTCTGAAAGGGGGGATGTGAGTAGCACAGAAGTTAATCTTTTTAAATAGACAAATTCAGATAATTTTTGGAGTTCCAAGATTCATATGCTTGAATTAGATTTTTTTCTGAATTAACAATTGGGTATGCTATTTAGTGAGACATTTGCCTTTGACATTTGAATGCCAATGCTTTAGTCAGGCCAGCATCTTCTGATTGTTGTGATTTTTTCATATGCCTCAGTTATGAAGTCTCAAATATGCTGTCCATTAATTATGACTGCTACCTATTACAGTACATGCTGACTGCAAACCTATTAAATACAGCAATTGTCAAATAGCATGAAATATTAAAGATTATTGCATGCCATCTCCACTATGGTTGAATGTATTACATTACATTGCATTGCATTATACATATATTATATATTATATTATATTATATTATATTATATTATATTATATTATATTATATTATATTATATTATATTACATTACATTATAATCTTCATCTTCATCATATGCCATGAAGTCAATTATGACTTATGGTAATCTTTTCCAGTGTTTTCTAAGGAGAGAGTACTCAGAAATGGTTTACCATTCCCTTCTACTGGGTGGTGTTTGTGGGGGGGGGGCACCCTGGGTTGATGCAGCATGCCCAAGGCCAAATTGGCTGGCTCTCTTCACAGGAGGCAAAACTCCCAAGATCTGGCTTTGCAAAAAGATATGTAAACCGCTAAGCTTTAGATGTGATATGATATGATGATATGATATATGATATGATTAAGCACTGGGTTCTGTGGAAGCTCACTTTCTTGACCTTTGGATTGTCCATTCCCATTCCTGCCATGGAGAAAATGTTCAATATTTTGTGAATATTCAATATTCACGATTCACAATGGTGAGGCCCATGCTCATTATTACCGTCACCATCAGTTTATTTTTATTTCTTGAAAATATCTATAGACCACCCAAATGGAAATTCCACCAGCAATGTTTACAACTGTAGAAATAAAAGCAATTACTCAAAACCTGCAAAGGAAAGATGCCATTCCAAGCACCCCTAGGCAGCTTAGAGCATCACAGGTAAATCCTGCACAGGGAGGATACTATTCCATGCTGTCATTCTAATAATCCTATCTGGTTTTAATTTTTTTTTCTGGAAAAGAAGTGATTACAAAACTTCTAAGAAATGTTATGAGATTTCCCATGAGATTTCTTGAGGGGGAGGATGGAAATCTTGCAGAGAGAAATCTTGCTACGAAGAGAAAATAGTGATATTATCTCAGATTCTCTTTGAGAGCGAGAGGCTGAAAGATGCACATCTGTATCGTTGCCTGTCAGCCATCATTACTGTTAAAAAACCCGTGCATTCTCTGTTCTGATGTCATAAAGTAGGATGAGAATCTCAGTATCACAGGGACTCTGGGTTTCAGTCCGAACTTTCAAAGAGCTATCCCAAGCGCTGAACCTATTATGAGGATAGATTTCAGCACATCTGGTAGCTCTTGTTAAGGTCCGGGGGGGGGGTGGAGAACGGTTGGATTCACCACCGATGTATGCAGTTTCCTACTAGAAATTCCTAGAGAACCATTCAATGACTCTGTCTGTGCCGCTCTTGGATGGAAGCACATTTGAGATGGACAACAGCAGACAAGGGAAGCTCTATGAGTATGGAATCCTGCTGATGTGTGCAGAGGATATGTATGAGAGGTAGTGACTAGCTCGAGACCATCCCTTAATGACAGTCATGGTTGGGTGGTGGTTTGAAGGCTGTTCATCCCAATTTGTCTAAATCTTTAACTACAGCCACTCTGGCCTTGGTGATATGATATGATATGATATGGATGATATGATATGATATTATTTATAATATCCATCTCTGGTCAAGATGGATATTATAAATAACAATAAGTGTTTTAGACATAGTTCTGACATATACTTCTAAAGCAGGAAGGGGAAGAAATAAGCTTCTCTGACCCTGGTGCATCCAGTTTGTCCCCTGGAGATTTGTTGTTGACATAAACCAATAAAACTAAATATGTTGTAACACTGAGTTTATTTTGCTTCAGATTCAGTGGCTTGGTGCCACTTAAGAAGGACTTGAGTTCAAGTGCTTTGGCTTTTCCTTTATCCACTCAGACTTCGGTCTCCATCTCAATAATGAAGTACAGCAAACCAGAAGAAAGCACCACCAAGCCAGTAAGAGAAATAAATGGCTCAAATGTACATAATTATCTAGAAGCAATTTATTTAACCATTATATGACATGAAGTGGGGCAATTTCCTCCTCAGTTTAGCACAGATTAAAAAAATGTTAACACGGAGATGTAGGTTGCAATTCAGCTAGTATGGGAAGAACAAAGGAAAAACTGCTTCAGGCCTGACAGGAGCTCATTCAGGAATTCCACCAGGTTTTCCACTCAGGCCTCGCTTAGAACTTGCAAAGTTACTTTTGAAAAGTTTCCAGATCCATCAAGTAGTTACTGTAAATTACTTTTGCGAATGCAGTTTTGAAAAATGAATCTCATTTCTAAGTTCAGTTGCTTTAGCTGTTTTACTACTTTAATTACTGTAGCTACTATTCTGCTTTAATTGTTGTGGATAATTCGGTTGACAAAATAAATGGATAAATAAATCAATAAAACTCAACACTACAAGCCTCCTGTTTCTGAGAAAGGAGATGCCCACTGAGAGTCCCTGGGGTCACTGCAGTGCTCCATGGGAAGTGTAGTTTTGTGAGAGGCTCCCTGTATAGATCGTAGTGGGTAGCAAGACAATTATGACAACTCCCAGGAAGCACTGGGACTCCCAGCAAGCACCAGGACTACTTCCTTCCCCTTCAAAGTGGAAACAGGTGGAATGAATCATACATGGCAGTAGTGATACTTTGGCTTTCTTGTTTTGCTCTCTCACTCCCAGAATACTACCTGGGGGATTTCATGCAAATTCTGAGAGTCAAGTCGCAGAAATCTGAAAGTCCCACTCTAAGTTTGTACTGTAGGATTGCAGGATAAATTTCATCCCTACTTTCCCCCCACCCATCATTCAGTTTCAACTGGCAAGCTTGCTTGTGCATTCATGCATATGTCTCTGGCAGTTGCCATGGCAACTCATCAAGCTGTCACCCTGGTTTTCCAACATGCTATCATTTTACATGTACCAGATAGGATGCTGCTATGCACAAAATTGATCTTACAGCATCTTTTCTTATATTATTTTCATTCCCTTCAAAGTCCCCAAAGACACACTGTTTGCAGAATGAAGACACTGCTCACTTATTCCATTGAAAGAAGTTTCCCTGTAGAAAAATCTAAAAGCTGATGCATCGTTCCACAATGTCGTTCTGAGGCACACTGAAATAAATTCAGCAAAAACATGCACCAAGAAAGGGGAATTTCCTCACCCAAAGAGCAAGATCCAACCTGGAAATACAGAGGAATTTCTGATGGTGAGAACTAGTAAGCAGTGGAACAGCTCACCTTCCCATGTTGTGGGTGCTCCATCACTGGAGGTTATCAAGAAAAGATTGGACACCCATCTGTCTGGGATAGTATGAGGTCCAGGATCATATGAGGTCTCCTGCCTTGGGCAGGGGGTTGGACTAGAAGACTATCAAGGTCCCTTTCAACCCTACGACGATTCTATGATGATGCATAACTGCACCCAGATTCCATCAAATTCTCAAAACTGAGAAAATGGCATTTGTTGCATTTGTCTGCTATGTTGCATTTGTCTGCTATACAGGTATGGCAGAAGATGGGCCTCATCAGGAGAAAATGAGGTAGCAAATTTGAATCCACAGTTACCTGGCTGGAGCTCTCTGGCTTTCTCCTAAACTCCTCCTTTTGATTAATTTTATTTGAAAATGGCAAGAAACCTCAAGGAGAAATGATCAAGCTCACCTACAGTGTGAAAATGAGACAAGGAAGTCTTTCTGTGTGTGTCCAGAGTGCTATTTTCACTTGTTTAAGGAATATGTGGAACTCCACCCACCTCCATCCTAGCATTAAACACAGAATTATTATGGTGTGAAGAGTGAAAGGCTGCTTTATCTAGATCTCCTCTCCATCAGAACCAGAATCCTGATTCTAAGAGATCTGGTCTTGCATGGTAAAGCTACGTGGTTAGAGCAACCTCTCTGTTTCCAACAGTCAGGTTTTCATGTTCAGCATGATGATGGAGGGGAAAAGTCTAGCACACTCAATGCATGTGAGTTCAATACTGTACCCCTTCTTCATGGCAAAACAGGCCTAAAGTTTCTGCAGTTTGTATATAGTGTCTGTACACAAAACTAAAGTCATTTTCGTTTGAGAAACAAAGCACAAGACTGGGTGTTTGTCTAAAAATAGTTTAGCAAACCACTGAATAAATACTTTTTTGGAGGTCAGTAAAACAATGCAGCCTCTAGTGTAGTTTTATGTAAATTATATTTCTTTTCCCCAAAAGCATATTTGCAAATGTAAAAACTGTAAAGGAGACCAAAAAAAAAAAATCTCAACCTCTCTCAGATGGAGACAAAAATGTTGAAGTTTCTCATTCCTTTCGAGCAAGGATTTACATTTATAGCAACTTTTAACTGAAAAGGAATGGAAATAAAATTCTCACCCAAGCTTAGGTATGACTAAATCAACCCTGAAAAACTTTCCTTTCCCTGAGAAAATTATTGTATGCATCCAGGAGGCCACAGACAAGATAATTTTAGCGGTGTCAAAATTTGCATTTATTTCAATGGTTCCCCATTTTTTGAGTTGCACCCCCTTTAATAATAACTAAGTAATCTGTGACCCCACCACATTTGCATAAATAGGCATTGTCATTGTTCCCTGACATAACGGTAGGCACCTTTGACGCTGCTGCCGTTCACCCTCCTTCTGCTCCTGCCACCAATCCATTGCCACCTCTTTAAAACTGGGGAGGGAACAGGCTGGGGAACTTTAAAGGCAGGGTGAAGATAAGGCAATGAACTTTAAAAAGGGGTCAGGGGGTGGAAGGACATGACAGTACTCTGGGAGATGGTGAAACCTTCACACAAAAAGGATCCTCCTCAGAAACTGGCACAAATCTTTCCTTTCACCAGCTTTAGAAGCAATAATTTGTTTTTGTTTCCCCTACTGAGGCAGTTCTGCGCAGGATTTGCTCCCTGGAAGGACAGATTCTGAAGCTGAGGCTCCAATACTTTGGTCATCTCATGAGAGGAGAAGATTCCCTGGAAAAGACCCTGATGTTGGGAAAGTGTGAAGGCGGGAGGAAAAGGGGATGACAGAGGACGAGATGGTTGGACAGTGTCATGGAAGCGCCCAACATGAATTTGACCCAACTCCGGAAGGCAGTGGAAGACAGGAGGGCTTGGTGTGCTCTGGTCCATGGGGTCATGAAGAGTTGGACACGACTTAATGACTAAACAAAAACAAATGGGGCAGTTGCTGTTGTTGGTTTTTTTTTTGGGGGGGGGGGTTACCTACTTTTTCCTTTTCCTCCCACTCTTTAGGCTCTCCAGAAATGATGTATCATAGTTACAAGCCCTTTCTTGTGGAAGAGACAGTCATTATTTCTTTAAACTGTTTTTCCTTTTCTTTGTGAAAAAAAATAGTCCCTGTCATCAAAAAAAAAGAAAGAAAGAAAGAAAGAAAAGAAAAGAAAAGAAAAAGAAAAAAAGAAAAAAAAGAAGTTTCTTCTCCCCCAAAGGGCTTGTTGCTTGTATAGTACATACACATGCACACTAACATTAATATCCCACTCCGAAAGGTCAAGGAAGAAATTATTTGACAAGGTCTACAACACATATAAATTGCCATGCGACACACCCCCTCCAGAAAACACTTCCCCACTCCCGTGGGGACACAACCCCCAGTTTTTGAAACACACTGATCTGCTTGAACAGCCATCCACCCATCAGGATCCAGCTAGTAAAGGTGTGAAGCCTGCCTTAGGCCATGCCAGTGAACATTAATTTAATGCTAATATGGCCATTAAACGACAATTGATATGAAAGTGTTCTCCACTTAGTGTTAATTGAAAATCACTGGTTACAGGTTCTAGACAGACATATTAAACAAGAAGGTGATGGCTATAAACATTTCTTGACAGCACAACAATTAGAAAAAGAGAGTTTTCAGAGTAGAAAGTATGTGCATGAGGCACTTGTATATTTGCAAAATGCATACGGCTAATAATGTGTGCCATTTTAAAAAATGCATGCAAGGATACTTTAATCAGTGGGAAATGTGGAAAATAAATTCAAGGAAGAGAAAATGCCCACAAGATTGTGTGCCTTTGAAATGTGTGTAAAAATGCAAATATAGTTGAGAGGGTGAAATAAAAATCACAATCTGACAAGAGACAAAGATGGAACAAGAATACCAGTGAGGAAATTGGCAACTTAATGAGGATGAGACTGATAAATTAGCATATTGCTATTTTATAATGTTGGAACTCAGCTTCAGTTGAGGGAAAGACCATGCAAGAACTTTGCAGAAAACTTCTAAGACCAGAATCAACCCTAACTATGTTTGGGTGTCTGTCACAACAGGTCACCCACCTTGAATTCCTAACTCCTTACATCTGGCTAGAGTCATCATGTAAGCAGTATCCAATTCACAGGAATTTCAGGACCAAGACCTAAGATGTGGTAGGGAACCTTTGTGATGTCATGCAGCCCTTGTCATATCACAGAGGTGGAAGAGGCAAGAGTTGTTAGGTAGTCCAAAAACTGCTTCTGGGTCACTTGATGGGACAAGAAAGAGCAGGGCAGGAGAGAAGGTAGCAAATCATATTCAAGCATACCTTCTTTCCTGCTGGTGCACATGTGCATGTGCAGATTTTTCCCCAGGATCTACGTTACTGCTGGGACCCGCCTCATTACTTGTGCTCCTGTTGCCAAGGTTTGCACAACAAGAAGTCTCAAGAGTCATGACAGAGTGTTCTGCTCATTGCCTTGCGTCAAATAGCATGACGGGCATTTGTGTATGTACCCACCAACAATCTTCTTAATCCCTTCACCTCACTTACAGCTTTGTAGTACTTACAACTCATGCAAATACTTTGGTGAATGACATGGATGGAACTTTTAAAGCTTCATGTAAATTGCAAAGCATTAGGGGGCAGTAGTATCTCTGTTCATTGGGCTCTGTAGATAGTCCCTCTCATAACACTACCAGTCTCCTAATGCTTTGCAGTTGTTATGAAGCTTTGAAAGCTCCACTCAACTCTTCTCCTGATCAAATGGCCATAGCTGCAGAGAGAAACTTGCCAAGTCATAGGTGTGTATACTGAGACTCCTCTGAGAACTTGGATTTTTTGGTGAAAACTACCAGAATTCTAGCTGGCCTGAATTCTGGCAGCTATGAAAAATATATATCCAAAAATCCCATATCTAGATTTGACACCCCACCTGGAAATCAGGAGACAATCATTTCGTTTAGTCGTTTAGTCGTGTCTGACTCTTCGTGACCCCATGGACCAGAGCATGCCAGGCCCTCCTATCTTCCACTGCCTCCCGGAGTTGGGTCAGATTCATGTTAGTTGCTTCAGTGACACTGTCCAACGATCTCATCCTCTGTCGTCCCCTTCTCCTCCTGCCTTCACACTTTCCCAACATCAGGGTCTTTTCCAGGGAGTCTTCTCTTCTCAGGAGACAATAGCAGTTCTCTAAGACAGCTGGTGCTCCAACCCAAGTCCAAGCACTCCAAGAAAGAATAGTCAGAATGGTCTAATTGCCATTTTAATTTCTCACAGTACCCCTGACACAGCCTTGCTTCAGACTATTGCCTGAAATTTAAATGGTGGCCAGATGTATCTGCTGCGCAATGATCTAAATGCTTTTGTTGCTGCTAGTTGTCAGCAGGTGACTTTGTGACACACTTCAAGGGAGGTAGAAAGTACACCTGAAGGTGATGAGCTCAGGACCCTATCAGCCCTAAAAAAGGAATCTCAGAAGGAAGACCTGAGTTATAATAGCTTAATTAGGTGACATTTTATGTGTATGGTACTGATTTGATTTCCAAATGTGGAGTGTGTCGATTATGCCAATGTTTGCCTTTAAGAGAAGCCAAACAGCCTTAATTGCTTTCTGTTGGGTAGACTTGGACATGATTATTTTAGAAATATTTTTTTCTGCCGGTGGAATGTTGCTCTCTTGGGAATGCTCTGTTGGGAATATGTTTTGCCCTGCTAGGAAGCGCCTTGTGTTTTCATTCAGTAATAATTAACTGCAATGATGTTAACTCCTCCATGTTTTCTTAACCTCTTTGCAAAACGGAAAACAAACTTACAATAGCAGGAAATAAAATGATCCCCCAGTGAGTGGCGGTAAGGAGAGATTTCTTGAGCAATATGTAGTTCATCCTTTCAGCAAATGTAGCCTGTGGTACGCTCTGGAGATAAGATCTGAGCTGCAGTAGAATGAAAAGCACTTCACAAGAAATGATTGTCTTTCCTCGGGGCTGGGTAGACACTGGCCAAAATCCTGTTGCTTTTAGTGTATTAAATCACACTAGAGTCATTTCATTTAGTCGTTTAGACTCTTTGTGACCCCATGGACCAGAGCACGCCAGGCCCTCCTATCTTCTACTGCCTCCCGGAGTTGTGTCAAATTCATGTTGGTTGCTTCACAGACACTGTCCAGCCATCTCATCCTTGGTCGTCCCCTTCTCCTCTTGCCATCACACTTTCCCAACATCAGGGTCTTTTCCAGGGAGTCTTTTCTTCTCATTAGATGGCCAAAGTACTGGAGCCTCAGCTTCAGGATCTGTCCTTTCAGTGAGCACTCAGGGTTGATTTGCTTGCAGTCCAGGGGATTCTCAAGAGTCTCCTCCAGCACCACAATCAAAGGCATCAATTCGTCGGCGGTCTGCTTTCTTTATGGTCCAGCTCTCACTTCCATACATCACGACAGGAAAAACCATAGCTTTGACTATTCGGACTTTTGTTGGCAAGGTGATGTCTCTGCTTTTTAACATGCTGTCAAGATTTGTCATCGCTTTCCTCCCAAGAAGCAGGCGTCTTTTAATTTCGTGGCTGCTGTCTCCATCTGCAGTGATCATGGAGCCCAGGAAAATAAAATCTGTCACTGCCTCCATATCTTCCCCTTCTATTTCCCAGGAGGTGATGGGACCAGTGGCCATGATCTTAGTTTTTTTGATGTTGAATTTCAGACCATTTTTTGCACTCTCTTCTTTCACCCTCAGTACAAGGTTCTTTAATTCCTCCTCACCATCATAGTGGTGTCATCTGCATATCGGAGGTTGTTGATATTTCTTCCGGCAATCTTAATTCCGGCTTGGGATTCCTCCAGTCCAGCCGTCCGCATGATGTATTCTGCATATAAGTTGAATAAGCTGGGAGACAATATACAGCCTTGTCGTACTCCTTTCCCAATTTTGAACCAATCAGTTGTTCCATATCCAGTTCTAACTGTTGCTTCCTGTCCCACATATAGGTTTCTCGGGAGATGGATAAGGTGTTGAGGCACTCCCATTTCTTTTAGGACTTGCCATAGTTTGCTGTGGTCCACACAGTCAAAAGCTTTTGCATAGTAAATGAAGCAGAAGTAGATGTTTTTCTGGAACTCTCTGGCTTTCTCCATAATCCAGCGCATGTTAGCAATTTGGTCTTGAGTTCCTCTGCCTCTTCGGAATCCAGCTTGTACTTCTGGGAGTTCTCGGTCCACATACTGCTGAAGCCTACCTTGGAGGATTTTGAGCATAACCTTGCTAGCGTGTGAAATGAGTGCACACTAGAGTAGGCCCACTGAATCAATGAGGATTTAGCAAGTCAACTCCTCTACAAGTTCCATGTCAGGAACACATCTCCTTAGAGAAGTCATTCCACTAGGGGAAGGAGCCAGCTGCCACCACTTTTTCACTCTAGATTGGGCGAGACCTAGAAGGTGTGTGAGTGAGCAACTATGGGCCAGCTTCTGTTCCTAGATTTCTAATTACTCACTTATTTAAGCTTAGAACTCTTTAATTGTGTACTTTAAACCTTGCACACCAAACTTACCAGGTAGGACACCCAACTAACAAAAATATAGCCCTTGTGGCTTAAGCACTCTCACCCTTGCCTCCAAGAATCACACTTGGATAAAATATAAATATTTATTCAAAAGGAGTAAAAAGTTATAAAACAAAAGATACAATTGTACCGGTTAAATGCCAAGCATCGAAGAATTTAGTAAGCTCCTGTAAGACTTTCCCATAAAACAATAAAATGATTAACTAGCTAAGAGTTTTGTTTGATTCAAGGTAGCCTAGTCTAGTTGTGACTTATTACACTAAAGGAAGTCACAATTCGGTTAGACCCATTTAAATCAATGGAACAACTGACACACCAAATCCCCATTGAATCAATGGGTCTACTCTAGTGCAATTTATTATGCTAAACAACAGGATTGTGGGCACTGACTTTGAGGAAATGCTAATAATTATTGATGACTGTTAACTGTGATGTATGCTTAATCCTTGGAATTCTTCAGACATTAGAGTAGCATGTTTCCTCAGTATACAAGGATTAGTTATGACTAACCCTACAACCATATGCTATTGATTTATATTCCCCCCAATGCAGAAAAATAAAGGTACTGCTGCATATACAAGGCCTCTACAGAGAACAGTTCTCCTCTCCAGACTTGTCATTTTTTGTTTTTATTTTTTATGTCTGTTTTATGTGCTTGATGTTTTAACTGGTTTTGCCTGGCTTAACTGCAAGCCCGCTTGGTTCCCACTGGAGGGAGAAAGACAGATTGATTGTTGTTGATCCGCTGTGATGTTTTACAGTCACTGCATTTTTATTTTTTATTTCTTGGGTTGGATCAAAACTTAGGCATGCCTAACTTCAGACACACTGAGATCAGTGGGATTTTAGTTAGTGATGAAGTGTCATTGCTTTTAGTAGGTCGCCCTGATGAATGACTATGTGTGAATCCAATCCAATGTTTATTTGATCTCTGCTTCTCTGTGAGGGTTGAGCCTTAAAAAAATGACCAATGATATTTTAAGTAAAATACATCTACCATTAAACATATAGTCTAATATGCAGGGTAAGAGCCACTGAAGGTAACTGGACTTACCGTATTTTTCACTCCATAAGATGCACCTGACTATAAGACGTGCCTAATTTTAGAGGGAGGAAAACTGGGGGGAAAAACTTCTGTCATGCCTGGCTGTCTGGGCAGCCCTGAGGTGTCTCCCCCGTGGCCTGGGTGGTGACGGGAACCATAGCCCAAGTAGTAATTGTGGGCTCCCCGCTCTCATTTATCATTACCTGGTTTTCCCCCACACTCCCTTATTTTGGGTGGGAGTGCAGAAGAGACACTTCAGCCAGTCTCTGATGGGCGTCGTGAGACAGAAGAGAGAAAGAGAGAAAGAGGAGGGAGCCGGGAAGGGGAAAGGAAAGAAGGGCGAAGCATGAAGAGGGGGAGCCGCTGCTCCGTGTGAGTGAAGGAAGGGCTAGCAGAGCAAAAAGCAAGGTGATGGTGAGAAGAAAGCTGAGAAAAACGAGCAGAAGAGAGGAAACATACAGAGGGGGGAGGGGGAGGAGCTTGTTGCGCTCCCCCATTTTGAGTCTCCCCTCACATCGCATTCCACTGGTGGCAGCGCCGGCAACGCGGGGCTGTGGCAGGTGCCCCTCTGACATTCAGGTCCCAGCATAGTGAGGGGGACGTGGAGAGATGATAGAAACCCGGAGGGGGAGTCGATGGAAGAGGAGGAGTACAGCGGCATGGGCTCTGGGGGGGGGGGTCTGAACCATTTTTACAGTATTCACTCCATAAGACACACACACTTTTCCCCACACTTTTTTGGGGGTAAGTGCGTCTTATGGAGCGAAAAATATGGTAATTTTGATTAGACATGCACAGGAATATGCTATAATATCACTCCATGTTTAGAGACAATTTATACCAGGGATAAGTTTCCTTCCAGAAATGTTTAGAAAATCAGTTGCAAGATGGTCTAAACAAAACATCTGCTGACTAATTTGCACTTTTAAGGTAACTTTATGTGCATTATCAGCACATAATGATCTTTTCTGACCCAAAATAGTGCTAAATACTAAAGGGTTTTCTTAACTTGAATGTATCACTGGTGTGGTTTTGTATTATTTGTTTTTTTAAAATTTGCTTATTTAGATTTCTATAATTACTTCTAAGCACTTCGGATTTAATGTTCCTATTTCATGCATATTATGCTGTATGAATAAAATGTTAGTAGCCACCAGCTATAAACAATAAAACTTCACTGACTGGCCAAACAGTCTGAATCTAGTTGATGAGGACTTTTTGAAATTTTGAAGAATCAGATAGCTTATTTTACTTTTTACTTTTGCCGATTTAACATAAAAAACAAAACAAAGTAAACTGAACTAAGAAAGAAGAAGAAAAAGCTGGTAAATACAATAATTTTAGTTCTCATCATAAACCACCATTATAAATTATTAATATATTTTTGCCACATACAATTCTTATAGAGATGGGCATGAACTGCTGGTGGTTCATGACAGTTCATTTATCAGTCAAACTGGCGCTCAGTTTGAGTGGGTGCCCAGCAGAGGAGGTGGGGCTTTGAAGTTCTGAACACCTGTTCAGCCACTAAACAAACTGGCATGAACCGCCGAACAATACATGCCCATCCCTATTCTCTTAAGTAAAGGTAAAGATTCCCCTTGACAATTTTTGTCCAGTTGTGTTCGACTCTAGGGGGGGGTGCTCATCCCCGTTTCCAAGCCATAGAGCCAGCGTTTTGTCTGAAGACAATCTTCCGTGGTCACATGGCCAGTGCGACTTAGACACGGAACGCTGTTACCTTCCCACTGAGGTGGTTCCTATTTATCTACTTGCATTTGCATGCTTTCCAACCGCTAGGTTGGTGGGAGCTAAGACAAGCGATGGACACTCACTCCGTCATGTGGATTTGATCTTACGACTGCTGGTCTTCTGACCCTGCAGCACAGAGGCTTCTGTGGTTAGCCCACAGCGCCACCACGTCCCAGTTCTCTTATGCCCTGCTCTTATAAAGCCCCCTCCCTTGGGTCAGTTACCCAATCCTTGATGTTGTGGGTAACCACTCCAAGGGAGGCATGGATGTTGTCAACCAATAGCTGGGCCTTCTCAGTAGTGTCTGTCTTGCCTCCAAACTCCCTCCCAGTGAAGATGCAACTGGTATCCACCCTCCTGAGCTTCAGAAAGCAAATCAAAATCTGGTTTTCTTGAAGGCTTTCATGGCTGGGATCTGATGGTTGTTGTGGGTTTTTTGGGCTCTTTGGCCGTGTTCTGAAGGTTGTTCTTCCTGATGTTTTGCCAGTCTCTGTGGCCGGCATCTTCAGAGGACAGGAGTAGGAACTCCGTGCTATGTTGTAGTTTGTTGGATAGTTGAGTACTAAATACTGAGCTCTGAGTATTTAGAGTTGAGTATTTAGAGTTGAGTATTGGCCACAGAGACTGGCGAAACATCAGGAAGAACAACCTTTAGAACACGGCCAAAGAGCCTGAAAAACCCACAACAACCATCAAAACCTGGCTTTTTACACAGGCCTTTGAAAACTTTACTCCTTTTTAATTTTAATTTGCAGTCATTTTGTGATGAACCTAGCATGACAGTTAATCACCTATTGCTTGATGCAGGGTTTTTTTTAGTTTTTAGTTTTTTGTTTTTTTGCTTTGCCATCTTGAGATGTCATAATGATTCTTGTATAGACATTCAGGGACGGGTTTTTACTTTTCACATGTTTATTATTTTAATTTTTGTATGTACCTTTATATTATTTTTTGTAGACGCACAGAATAGTGACTTGCCACTAGATGGGTAGAATTTAAGTTCAAAAGTGAAATAAATAAATAAATTTCACATTATACACAGAAATCAGTGTACACCTTCTAGATGTTCAGATAAATCTCATTAAATCAGTTTCTATATGATGTTTGCTCGAATGAAGCTAGTTCTAAGAGTTCTTCTGACTGCTCTGTAGTGGATGCTTGTCCTTCCAAGTTTGGAGTATAAGTCTCTTAGCCACCATAATCTGGTTTCTCTTCAGATTGTATAAATCTTTTGTCTTTCATTAAAGAATCAAACAACTTGATATGCTTTCCCAAAATGAGCTTGTGGTGGCTTCTTGTCCCCACTAATGAACTACTGGGTTTTAGAGAGATCAATCAATCAATCCATCAATCCATCAATCCATCAATCCATCAATCCATCAATCCATCAATCCATCATTCTTTCTTTCTTTCTTTCTTTCTTTCTTTCTTTCTTTCTTTCTTTCTTTCTTTCTTTCTTTCTTTCTTTCTTTCTTTCTTTCTTTCCTTTCCTTTCCTTTCCTTTCCTTTCCTTTCCTTTCCTTTCCTTTCCTTCCTTTCCATTGTCATCTTTTTCTATACGCAGACCTTCTTGTCAGTGTTTTTCTCCCACAAGGTGACTGACATCCTGCCCTCTGTTGAAATGATAGTCACCAAACCGTCTTGCAGGATAACTTGAGTAAACTCTTTGGGATTGCTTTGGGATGCTGAAACACCATTGGGGAAAGAAGAGAGCATGAAGGCAAAAAAAGAAGGCGCACACTAGCCCAAAGCTGTAGCGACTTATTCATTGTATCCTGAGATGGATGTGTTCTGACAGCCAGTCTGCTAGAAGTCCTGGTAGCTCACATTCTTTTGAAATGAAAGATAGACAGCAAACAACAGTAGCTGCCATTTTATTTGTTACTAGATTTATATGGCTGCCTGTCAACATGTTTCATGCACAACTTAGAAAACAAGGAATAAAACTGAATTTCATGCACAACTTAGAAAACAAGGAATAAAACTGAATTTCAAAATACAGAGTAATCATTGAAAAAGCATCAACAGCCAAAACAGAAACCCACTAAAACTTTCCTTCCTGGTACAGCATGACAGAATTTATCAGCAGCTCTTTATAAAGTAATGTGTGGTTCTTGTACTGTAAGCCCAAATTTGTTTAAAATGCTAGTTGTTTTAAAAGGCTTGAGTAAATTAAAAGGCCCTGGTTAAACAGCTCATTTGGATTGCACCAGATGGGGCTCTCTGAGAATACAGAAAAGGCTGAGAAAGCCTTCATGGAAGCACAGGAATATGGAAAGCTCCCTTATATTGAATCATTGACCCACGTAGCTCAGTATTTTTGAATTCTACTAAGCAGTGTATCTCAGGGGTTAAGAGAGGATTCTTTCCTGTGCCTCTTGCATTCCCTGATGGTGTCCCGCTGAAATATTAAGCAGGCTTAGGAGAGCTACCCTAATCAAACCAAATTCGATGAATTCAAGGCAGCATGATGGAACCACCCTGTCCCGAGAACGTACCTGCCCCCTAGCAACTACCTGATTTATTTGCAAGGGCTCATGGAGTTGAGCCTCTGAGGCGGAGCTCAACATTCAAGTCATAGCAGAAGTCCTCATTTTGTTGTCCCTGGTTGTTGCATATTCATGTCAAAGAAAATAGTCAGAATTCTATTGACATTTGCATATAGTTTACTTGACTCATCACGGGGAATTGCCCTAATTGCCGACATGCAGGGGTGCATTTTGGTCTTGTGCTGTGTCGTGGTGCTTCTTGTTGAACTAAGATGTGCCCTGGCATCTTACCAATTGGTTGAAATTATCTGCAGCATATTATATTAACCTTTCTGTAGGATTGTGGCCTAAATAATATATGAAGAGCCAACTGGATCAATAGTTAGTGTGGTAGACTAGAATACAGAAGACTCAAGTCTGAATCCCCAGGGTGACTTTGGGCCAGTCACTCCATTCCCATCTTGCCACCATTACAGGGTTGATTTACTGGGCTGGGAGATATACATTTTTGGGACTTCTGGATCTCAACATAGGTTGAGTACTCAAGCTGCTTAAGGCGATATCCAAGCCAAATTATTGTACAAACAAGGTCATAACAAAGCAGAAAATCAAGGTCTGAAGTTTTGAATCAAATCTTAGGGCTGGTGCACATCTCAAACATTCATAGATTCCCCTTCTCCCATTTGGACTTGTTTCAGCCCTCCTGTTTTAGCTGTTAAAACATGTTTTGCTCTGTGCTAAAGGTCTGACATCCCACAACTTGTGCAGTTGGTCTTCATTACATATTAGCTGTTCACTCTCCTGTTCTAGAGACACATACTAACTTTTCATTTTGGAGATTTATTTCATTAGCTTTCACAGAATTGCTGTAATTACTGGTGTATGTCACAAGATATCATAAGATGCCACAACAGCTCCAGTACCTAATGCAGTTATTAAGGGATGTGTCACAACATCATTCTTCTTTGTCTTTGAAAATTTCTCTCCTTCACCAGCTCTACTGTAGCTTGAAATTGCACAAGTCCAAGCAACATGTGTGATATATGACACACATTGCATAAATAAGGCAAAGAAATTGACAAAATGGATTGTGATAAATATAATTAAGGACAGGAAAAGAAATGTATTGGGCTCACATTTCCTTATGGATATATCCATTTCACACTTCCTGAGAGCAGCAGCAAAAAACAAAAATGAAACCCTCTTGCCTTAGAAAGCCATACCTTTTATTTATTTTATTTTTTTATTTTTTGGACTTATATACCGCCCCATAGTGCTACAAGCACTCTCCGGGCGGTTTACAATTTCATTATACAGGCTACACATTGCCCCCCCAGCAAGCTGGGTACTCATTTTACCAACCTCGGAAGGATGGAAGGCTGAGTCAACCTTGAGCCGGCTACCTGGGATTTGAACCCCAGGTCGTGAGCACAGTTTTAGCTGCAGTACAGCGTTTTAACCACTGCGCCACGAGGCTCTTTTCAAGGCTTGCCAAGTATTTCAAAATACCAAACCATGAACAGATTTGAAAAATGCACATAGTTAAAAAGACCTATTTCAAAATGCACACAGACACACTTTAGTGAGTGGGGGAAATGCCCCCAATTGCATATATTAAAAATACATAGGATGTAAATGCTTACTTCTGTTTTCCTCATAGGCAGGAATGAGGAATTTACATATTTTTTCCTTACTCTTTGAGACAGCAAAATATTTTTGCATAATACAACTCAACAGCTGTAATGAAAATTGGGGGGGGGGGGCTGAAAATCTGATAAGTCTTTTTTTCTGAAATCACCTGGAGAGAAAGCTCAGCTAGCAAGCTTCATGCCTTGGCTAGGCCTAATTTCCTGTTTGAAAAGGAAGCTATCCCAGTGGTGACTGGTAAGCTTCCTTTTCAAACAGGCCGTTAAGCCTATTTATGAAACCTGCCCCTGGGCCTTCCATCCAGGTGAACACAATCTGGGTGTCTGTAAATCTGTGTCCTGCAGGTGGAAAACTATGGGATATGTAGTACAGAAAAAATCTGTACTACAAACCTTACCAAACTGATAACCTAGGGGAGCAAATTTCATGCCTCATTGCATAGAGAATGTTTTGGTATTTTGGTCCCAGAACACTGATAGCAATCCACCCTACTTGTTGAACCAATGAGACATATGAAGGTGGTGGGGAGGAAATTTTTCTCTGTGCAGGGCTGTCCCCACCTCACTGGCATTACCCACTAGCAACCAGTGAAGCTGTGGTGAATGCAAGGACCACATGCTTCACGGAACTGGCCCGGTAATCTATTTGCCAGCAGCATTTTGGACCAACTGAAACTTCCTGACCACCTTTCAGAAAAAGCCTCATGTGTGGGGTTTTACCGCAATCTGTACCAAATGAGATGTAATAAAGATACACGTTGCCATAATCAGATCTACTATCTCCAGGGACAGTAAGTACCTGACCTTTATTGAACCATGAATCATCCTTTGATCTGCTTTTGACTTGGGATCGCTGCCTGGATAAAACTTCAGTTTGTTGACTTTTATGCAATTCGTTATCAAAACCAACATTGATTTAAAACTCAGCCCCCTTACTCGGTTTTAGATGGAAAGGAGCTGAATGTCACCAGCATACTTCTGGCACTGAAAGTCTCAGATCTGAACGAGTTTGGAGCTTGGAAAAGTTGGATGGACCATTCTATGTGGGACCAAAATGTAGGTTTACCAACCTCTGCCTCTCCTGGAGCTCTCATGAATGTGTTACATACAATTTAAACTCTCCCTTCTCTAACAATGTTGGGACTACTCAGGTATCCTTGGAGTTATTTTTTGCATAACAACAACCCCCCCAAAAAGCTTGGAAGGTTACTTTTCATAAGTACAGTGAGGACATAATCCATTCTTGCTAGTTGCATTTTGTTAAAAAAAGTAACCCATTTTTGTTGCTATTGATTCAGAAGTATCTTGTTACATACAGTACCTGTTGCACTCTGCTTGTTACTTTTTCATAATTTTCTTTACTTCTAGGGGAGAGGGGATTGATAAAAGGCTGCCATAAAAGTATTCTTGTGAAAATGCCTCCAAAATTGCCTTACACAACCCTTTAAAAGTAACAAGGAAAAGTTACTTGGTTGAAATCCAGTAATAAGGTGGAGCTAAAGCAAGCCATTAAATTAGTGGGGATTTGCAAACTAACTCCTCCATATGTTCCACTAATTCAGTAGGCTTACTCTATTTGTAACTTGTTACTGGATATAAGCCATTAGCACAATATAATAATTTCAATCCTATCAATTTCTTTGCTTTTGAAATTTAACTTAATTACATTTATCCCCCAAAGTAACTTGTTACAGGTAACTTACTTTCACACTCTGAGAAAAATATTTACATTTATTGCACACACACATTACATCTAATAGGGCCCTTGGCTACAGTCTTTTTAATGATTATGTCTATACAGAACATGGCCTTAGACAAGTTAATGCTTTGTTCACTTCAGTCTCAGCTTGGAGATTATATTACTGGTTTACATTATTAGGATGTAGTAAGACACACAAAGAAATGTATGAGGAAGAGGAGTTTTCTTCAGTACTCAAAGAGCATCATATAATTAGTGATGATGATGATAATGATCTAGCCAAAAATGTTGGGAAAATCTCACCAAAATGTAAGCTAAATTAATTGATGAAATATGTGTTATGTAAGGCTGAGTTTTTGACTAAAAGCAAAGCTAGTGAAAGCCACCAACCAGCTGTAATTTGAATTTGCATAAATCTTTATGCATATTAATTCAGCAACATATTCTTGTGAAGGCTTTTCCTGGATTCCACATTAACAGATTTTTTTCAGATGAATTTTTAGCAACTGGTTTCATTATTTGACTGTTTGTTTAAGCCAACAGAAATCCCACAGGATATCTGAGGGGACATGTCTTTGGTCCTTGGTGATATTCTGAATAATTTAAAAGACGTGCGCACAGAGAAAGTAAGAAAATGCATAATATTTCTGAGGGTGTTGCTTGCCTATAAGAATTCATTAAAGAAAATTATTTGAAACAATCTGAACATTTCCTTTCCTATTTTTTTTTTTTAAACGGGGTTGGGGGGAGAGCAATGCTCTCTTTAGAATGGAAATGAAGAAAGAAAATGTGTGAGGAAGTGAACTTGTCCATGAAAGCTCACATTAAAATATAATGTGACACCACATTTTTGTCTTTTGCATGTGTTCTTTTATTTTTATTTGTTAATTTTGTTTTTACCTATTATGAAGAAAGTAGTTTAATTTCTAAACTTCTCTAAATAGAAGAAAAAAGCTGTTGAATGCAGGCAGTCAATTAAGTGCTATCTAGTAGATTCCAACTTAAGGTGACCATTCCAGGGTTTTATTGTTGTTGTGATTTAGTCATTAAGTCGTATCCGACTCTTCGTGACCCCAATGGACCAGAGCATGCCGGGCCCTCCTGTCTTCCACTGCCTCCCGAAGTTGGATCAAATTCATGTTGGTAGCTTTGGTGACACTGTCCAACCATCTCATCCTTTGTTGTCCCCTTCTCCTCTTGCGCTCACACTTTCCCAACATCAGGGTCTTTTCCAGGGAGTCTTCTCTTCTCGTGAAATGGCCAAAGTATTGGAACCTCAGCTTCAGGGTTTTATTAGGCATAACTTATTCAGAAGCTGGCTGGATCACTAAATGGTTTACGTATCCAGCTGTGGAGGCAGAGGTTGGGAGTTCAGTTTCCTCACTGTGCATCCCAGAAAAGCCAGCCTCTGTCTCCCTGGGCAACCTGCACAGACCCAGGATGCACCCAGAAGAAGGGAACCATATCTGAGTATTCTCTACCTAGTAAATCCTGAAAAGGTTTGCCAGAAGTCAGCATTGACTAAACAGCACACAATTAATATTATTAAAGTACTCAGAAGTACTTGACCAATCCTTTCTTCTGGGGGCACTCTGAAATTGTGCAGCTTGGCCAAGGCTCCACAGGTGGCAGGGCATTTGCATTACTTACACACACTCGCTTGTAAGGCACAGCAGGGATTTGAACTCCCAGACCTTTATTCTGCAGCCAGATACTCCAAATGACTATGCTATACCAGCTTAGGCATGTCGAATATAACCCTACAACAGTTCAAGTTGGCTGGATAATTAAGGAACATGGCTTCAGAGCCAGAGGCTGGGAATTCAATTTCCTTCTCTGCTTCCTGTGAGAAGAGCCAGCCTGTGTAGTTATGGGCAATCTGCACAGTCCCAGGACACTCCTGAATGCAGGGAATGGTAAACCACTTCGGAGTATTCTCTGCCTAGAAAATCCTGAAAATATTTGCTATAAGTCAGAATTGACTTGACAGCATGCAATGGTAGGGCCAGCTCTGATAACAACTCTCCTGCTGGTTGTTGTGGGTTTTTCGGGCTTCTTGGCCGTGTTTCAGAACACGGCCAAGAAGCCCGAAAAACCCACAACAACCATTAGATCCCGGCCGTGAAAGCCTTCGCGAATACAACTCTCCTGCTCTTTGCCAAGTAGCATAATGTTGTACTTCAAGGGAATATATGTGGGAAAGGAAGATGTATTTCTTGCATTTGCTGCAGGCTGCACTGCATCTCTTCCTGGTCCCCCACAACTCTAAAATTCTGTGTGTCTATGGAATGCCAAACTGAATAGCAGTAGAAATGACAGGAACAGGGAATGAATAGGCCAAAAAAGGGGGGAAAGAAATATCATATTTCCCCTTTTGCCCTATCAAACAAAAATCATGGAACCCCCAAAGGCCACCAAATTTTAGAAATGCTTTGATAAAATCTTTGAATTTTTGTGCATTGCTTTGATAATTCCTGTTCCTTTTGCCAGCCTGCTCTGATCTTTCCACAACCCTAAATATTATGGGGATCCTCCTGGCCTCCTTCAGTCTCGAGATACTATGGTAACGTGCTCTGTATGGAGGACTTGGAACAGCATCTAGTCCTTAGCTCTTACCATGAAAGAGCAAGGGGGGGGGAACACCACTGGGAAGAAAAGAACCTTTCTGGTTAAAATCAGTTGTCCTCCCACATGCTTGAGATGTGGCTTCTGGTGATGATGAGCAAGCTAAGGGTGGTCGGCAGCAACAGGAAACCAAGGGGGTGGGGAGAGGCGAGATAGGAGTTGGCAATGTCACAAATAGGCTCCATCTTGTGATATTTTAATGAGGTTGAGGATTATGATAATGAAGAAATTCCCTGTTCTGGAAACAAAAGGGGGTTTATGTTAATCTGTTGTGACACCAGTTGTCCCCCCCTTCTTACCAAGTGATGGATCTTCTGCCTAACTGTGTGAGAGCAACAGCTTCAGGCTGTGTGGTTTTTCTGACAAGACCTGCAGGAAAAGCAAAGGATAAAACTTCTCTCTCTCTCTGTCTCTCTCCCTCTCCCTCCGTTGTCCACCAATGTTATCTAAGAGTAGGAATTGGTGAGAATTTTATTTTTGTGTTTGACAAGAATTTGCCAAACGTTGCAAAATTCTTCATATTGAGGATATAAATAAATCAAGGCACAGTGTGAACTTCTATTTTAGGCTACATCTCTCTTAATTCTTAATTATGCTGGATCCCGCCCACCCTTGTCAATTCCTTGCTACCTCTACAAATCTTGCCCCCCACCCCAAGCCTTTTATGCTGAGGTGATTCCATTTTGGCTACCTAATCGACACCATGCATCACATGAAAAATGGAGAGAATGACAACTCAACTATAAAGCAATATAAATTTCTCCTCAGAACAAAGGTCATGATGCGCCCACGGTTGCCATCTCTCTTTATTTGTTTGTTTGTTTGTTTATTCATTTATTCATATCCCGCCCATCTGGTCAATCGACCACTCTGGGCGGCTAACAACAGACAAAGATAAAACAATTTAAAATATAACAATAATATACGGCATTGGTAATCAATTGTTCAAGATGGAAAAAAAAGATAAATCAAATAGTGGCTGGAGGGAAGGCCTGCTTAAACAGCCAGGTTTTCAATTGGCTTTTGAAAATGCCTAGCAAAGGGGCCATACAGATCTCAGGGGAGAGTTTATTCCAAAGGTGAGGAGCCACTGTCAAGAAGGCCCAGTTTCTTGTTTTTTCCTTCTGGGCCTCCCTCAGCATTAGGCTCCTCAACCTCACCTCCCGAATAAATCGAGTGATACGGGTAGATTTTGGTGGGAGTAGGCATTCCACCAAATATTGAGTCCCTAAACCATTTAGGGCTTTTTATGTAACCATTAAAACTTTGAAATCAACGTGGAACCAAACGGGCAGCCAATGCAAAGTGGCCAGAGTGGGAGAGATATGATGGTATTTTCTCACCCCACTAAGGAGTCTGGCCACCACATTCTGCACCATTTGAAGCTTCCGCATCAACCTCAAAGGTAGCCCCACGTAGAGTGTGGTAAAGATTCTTTACCTACCATGCTTCCGCCCTCTAGCAGTACTACCCATCTTTTTAGTACTATCTTTTAGAATAATACTGTGTTCTAGAATAATAGTGAAAAGCCAGACACCATTTATCTGAGAAAATCTCAAAATCTCATCACATTTTGGGCTTCAACATTCAGGTGGGGAGGCCAAGCCCACTGCTTTCTTCAGTAATATTATTTTAAATATATTGCAACGGATCCACACTTGTTCCAAAAAATTCACCACCTGATACAAAAGTGAAGTAGGTTGCAGTGGGGGGTGGGGAGTGCAATTTCCTCAGATATTTTAAGGGAGTCATTAGGCTTGAATTCTTCAACAGTGGTTGGAGAGGAGAGGGTGAAAAAGACAAAAATAGGAAATGGCGGAGAATTCCCTCCCCCCCCCAAAAAAATCAGACAAGGTGTAGGAAATATTTCAGGCATTTTCCACACCAGGTTTGGATTGGATAAGAACAGAATTGGAACTTGCCACACAAACCTGGCCTCTAAGCCACAGGATGACTCATTAAAAAAGTGCAGAGAAAGAAGGAAGAAATCACGTCCATGCAGTGATGGTTACACCCCAAGGCCTAGAGCACGTATGGTTTTCATTACCTGAGAGAAACAATGGAATGATGGAGCAATACGGTGAGTTTGTGTTGCCTTTAGGCATTTCCCTCCCTTTCTTCCTCATTGCCTCAGGCAAAAGCATACAGCTATATTTAGTCAACCATCTGGCTAAGCAGCTTTTTTATATTCTGTGGCAGACTTAAGTCACACCAACTGTGAGTGTGGATGGAGCCTGCAGAAGGGCAAGTAGTCCTCACCTCTCCATGTAAGAGAAAGAAAGGATCTGAAGAGGCTAAAACTAGAAGACATATTAGGAAGATCATTAGAAGCAGTATGATCTCAGAAGGTAAGGTTTAATGGTGTTTGGTCATTTTTTCTTCTTCTAGTCTCTCTTAAAGTAGGTTGTTTCTTGTTATCCATCTTTAAGAGGGTACTCAGATAACAGGACGACACAGACACCCTAAGACAACCTCCTTCAAGAAAGACCCAGAAGAAAAAAATGACCAAATTTCATTAGTTTCCATCTTCAGTTGAGAACTGACACCACTCGAACGTATCATCAACAATCCACAACCAATTCTGGACAACAGTCCGTCACTCTCCCATGCCTTTGGTGGCTGGCCTGCATTTGCTTTCAGACAACACCTTAACTAGCTTATCTTTATATGAGTTTGCTTCACTCTAAATGTTTGGTCATTGGGAGATGAACATAGGCTTCATTTGAAAGTCTGATTGCATTTACATGGTGCTTTGAAGGAACCGCATTTGAATCTAAGAGAAAGAAAACTATTAGGAAGCTTGCCACATGCAAGAGATATGATTGCCGACCAATGTTTGTAAATTAGCAGTGTTTTTCATTTATTTGTCTAATTCTTATATTCTTTCTATGCTGAATAGGAAGCCATGTATGAATATTAGTAAATTCTTATCCAAACCAAACTGAATTCTCACCCATTCCTGCTTAGCCAAGGATCCTGTGCTCAGTCCTTGGTGTTAACCGGTTAAAGGCAGCAAGTGAAGACTTTTTCATTCTCTGGTGAACTGCCGTCAATTGGAACTTTACTGAGTGGGTGAATATAAAAGAATTTGTGAATTCTTGTAGAATGTTAACCAAAAGAGATTCTCTGGAATCTTGGTTTCTCAAGGTCCCCAATCACCTGCAACTCCCAGAAATCCTGGCCAGGAGAGCTAGTGGTGAAGACTTCTGGGAGTGTTCATCCAAGAACATTTGGGGACTGAAGGATGGAAACCTCTGATTTAGATACTTCTGTCCATGTGTGACAGAAGTATCTAAATCAGAGCCTATGCAAAATATTTTGGCAGAGCTTGGAAGCAACATGGTACAAGCAACTAGCTGCCTAAGAGTGGCCTTTTAGGCCAGATGGGCATGCTATAAATCAAATAAATCAAATAAATAAATCAAACAAACAAACAAACTAGCCATCTGCAATCAATTCCTAAAAAAATATTTTAAAAACCAAGCAAGCAAGCAAACAAAGGCATAACATAGTTTTGTGGATACCCTGGACTGCCAGGGTATCCACAAGATGAACAAGTAGTTCCTAGATCAAAGCAACCCTGAACTATCTCTGGAGGCAAAAACATTGAAACTGAAGCTGTTTTGCTTTTGGGCGCATCATGAGAAGGTGAGATTCTCTGGAAGAGACAATCACGGTGGGAAAGGTTGAAGGCAGCAGGAAAAGAAGGAGACCAAATATAGGGGGGACTGACTACCTACAGCAACCACAGGCTTGAGTTTGGAAGAGCTGAGCAGAGCTGTTAAGAACAAGGACCATTTGGGAGACTTCTCATTCATAGGGTCACCATGAGGTGACTTGACACCACATCATAACAGGGCATAACTAGGCTGCATTATGATTGTAACTTAACAGCAGATATAGTGTGACTTGTTTTTAAACTACGTTTAGATTTATGGGACCCCAGTAAAAGGTAGACAAGGTGCCAATTTGTGCTGTTGCCTCTTAAGTGGACAGGCGGAGACTGATTTTCTCACATAAGGGAGCCTGTTATAGCATTCAGAGGTCTTATTTTAAAACTAATGAGGGACAGGAAGCAACAGTTAGAACTGGTCATGGAACAACTGAGTGGTTCAAAATTGGGAAAGGAGTACGGCAAGGCTGTATATTGTCCCCCAGCTTATTTAACTTATATGCAGAATACATCATGCGGAAGGCTGGACTGGAAGAAACCCAAGCCGGAATTAAGATTGCCGGAAGAAATATCAACAACCTCCGATATGCAGATGATACCACTCTGATGGCAGAAAGTGAGGAGGAATTAAAGAACCTTGTAATGAGAGTGAAAGAGGAGAGTGCAAAAAACGGTCTGAAACTCAACATCAAAAAAACTAAGATCATGGCCACTGGTCCCATCACCTCCTGGGAAATAGAAGGGGAAGATATGGAGGCAGTGTCAAATTTTATCTTCCTGGGCTCCATGATCACTGCAGATGGAGACAGCAGCCCTGAAATTAAAAGGCGCCTTCTTCTTGGGAGGAAAGTGATGACAAATCTTGACAGCATCTTGAAAAGCAGAGACATCACCTTGCCAACAAAAGTCCGAATAGTCAAAGCTATGGTTTTTCCTGTTGTGATGTATGGAAGTGAGCGCTGGACCATAAAGAAAGCAGACCGCCGAAGAATTGATGCCTTTGAATTGTGGTGCTGGAGGAGGCTCTTGAGAATCCCCTGGACTGCAAGGAGAACAAACCTATCAGTTCTAAAGGAAATCAACCCTGAGTGCTCACTGGAAGGACAGATCCTGAAGCTGAGGCTCCAGTACTTTGGCCATCTCATGAGAAGAAAAGAGTCCTTGGAAAAAACCTTGATGTTAGGAAGGTGTGATGGCAAGAGGAGAAGGGGACGACCGAGGATGAGATGGCTGGACAGTGTCTGCGAAGCAACCAACATGAACCTGACACAACTCCGGGAGGCAGTAGAAGACAGGAGGGCCTGGCGTGCTCTGGTCCATGGGGTCACGAAGAGTCGGACACGACTAAACGACTAAACACAATGAGGAACTAACTTTTCTGATATGCTGCTTTTGAAAATATACAGCTATAAGGGGGATTTACGACTTAAGGAGCTTTGGAAATATCACTGTAGTTACGTTTTAACTGTAGCTGTGGCCTTGAAAGCATGACTGGAAAAGTTCCTAGTAGTATACACATAAATTCCCACATCAAGTGCTGGTTGAACCTGACTCCTAGCAGCACAAGACAAAGCAACTATCTGCAGCTTTCACTACTAGTTAAAATAATGTTTTAAAATAAAGTAAATGGAATTCTATTAGGACGGTCACTTACCTATCACCACAGAGAAGGGGGAAGGAATAACGAAAGGAGAAAACAAAGGAGAGCTCTCATTTCCACAAAGGTGCATATGGGACAGATGCAAAATTTAGAAACAGTGTTTTATGTATTTAAAAAGAGCTCTGCATCATCTCACCGAAGTGACCCATGTGCCTGCTGAGTTTGCCACCCACTGTGGATGGACAAATTTAAGGTCCTGATCTTCCTTGTTATCTTTCTTTGCTTTTAAACCAGAATTTGAGTGGCTAGTCCTTCTACCTGAGGGCGCCTTCAGACACATTCTGGTTGTCTTGAAATGAAAAGGGGGAGCCTCCAAATGGAGAGGAGGGGTGTGTGCGTGCGCACGCATGGCCTGTGCCCTTTGAAGAATGGGAGTGTGAAATCTAACCTGTAACTTTAAAACAGCAACCTTACTGTTTCCTGCCTCATCTAAGAAAAACGCGCCTGGTGAAATTCATCTTGGCAGGAACTTTACGTCTAAGAGTTATCTCCTGGCAAACCACATCTTGACATGAACATCTGAACTTCTTGTTCTTGCTCTGAAGAAGTAGAATTTACTTATGAAAGCTTGCATATTGTATGTTTTTTTATTAGTAGCTTGCAAAACCATCACCTATTCTTGCCTTCCAGTTGTCTAGCATACCCTGAAAGCAAGAAGCATCTTCTCTAAAAGAGGGCATGTGGCCACCCTGGACAGTATTGGTTTAAATGCAAGTTTTCAGTTGTGATGGGTGAAGCTATCAGACTCTAACCATAATACAGTGGTGCCTTGCTAGACGATGATAATCCGTTCCACTGAAATCGCTGTTTAGCGAAATCAGCATGTAGCGAAAAGCATTTCCCCATTGGAATGCACTGAAACCTGTTTAATGCATTCCAATGGGGAAGAATCGTCCTTGTCTAGTGAAGATCGGCCATAGGAAAGCCGCTTTGCGAACTGCCAATCAGCTGTTTAAATAGCTGTCTTGTGAAGCTTAGGTCCCGGAAACACCTGTTTTGCAAGCACGGAAGGAGCTGTCAAAATCGTTGTCTAGCCAAAACTGGTTTGCAAAGCAGGGACCAAACATAGTCCAGCGAAATTCCCCCATAGGAATCAGTGTTTTGCAAATCGCTATAGCGATCACAAAAAGTCAATGTCTAGCAAAAAAACTGTCATGTGGGGTAACTGTCTAGCGAGGCTAGAGGTGTGATTAAAGCCTGTGTCAGTTCTTCCTGAGATAAATCCTTTTATTGCCATTCTGAAAGCTCAACCAATTTAGAGGGATCTTTGTAGGCAATTGGTTACTATCCACTGTGAGAGGCTTCAGTGTAACCTCCAGTGAGTGCAATGAGTTTTTGTGTTTTTTTAACCACTGATAGCACCTCTTAGAAGTCTCCTGGCGGTTACTTTATTGATTTCAGGCTGAGTCTTGATAGAGAAAATATGGCTTGTGTGAGATGAAAAACTACTTTGTGTGGATCAACACACATTGTGACAAGCTCATACTTCTGACAAACGCAAAGCAAGGCCCTGAATGGCACAAGGAACGGGGAGGGTCTCTAAGGGCAGAACTAGACAATACAGTTAACACATCATTAGAAGCAGGGCTCCCTTTAGGAGGAAAAAACAACAATACATTAACATATCTTAAAAAAAGATCAATCCAAAAGTTGCAAATTAGGTTGCTTTGGTTTTGTGATTGGCCATTGGAAGGTTACCAGGGAATTCATTTGCAAGTCTAATTATTCGAACTAATAGCTTCAAAGGAATTGTGTGCATGGAGGGAAGATGTTGCAATAGCAGGAAATATGTGTTTACCTTAATGTGTGATTTGACTCTCATCTCTTGTCCACACTGCATCATCACCAGCCATGTGGGTTGAGATATCCTGGAAAATGGAGCCCTGAAAATCATTTTTCCAAATGTGTAAAAATAAACATGAACAAATCTGTTTAGTTAGCATATGCATCTTTTGCATATGTTCTTCTAGTTGTTATTATTTGCTATCAAGTTGCATGCAAGGTATGTGAGATGTTTAAGGAGTGGTGTGTCATTGTTAACCCCACTTCCTGCCAGTGTGTCTTCATGGGCATCTGAACATACACTACCCTGATTCTCACTCTCTCATTAGATAGCAGGCATTAGCTGTGGCTTCCCATTGCAAACCCTTAACTACTTTGAACAGTTTTTCTCCTGCACAATGGAAAATGACTATTTTGTGCATCATGTGAAGGGTGGGATCTTTTCCCTTTAAGGGTCAAAATTCAGATCAGTGCCATTGATTGAGAGCCTGTGTAAGATGGAGGAAAGCCAAAAACACATTCAAAGCAACAAGGCATGACATTCCATTTAAAAAACCTCTCCCAGATAGGCAGTCACTAAGAGTAAGCCTGTCTGAAGAGGATTGTCTTTATCTGCTTGTGGAAGGACAGCAAAAGATGGGGCCAGCCAGGCCTCCTGCAGGATGGAGTTCCAAATCTGGGAGCAGTGACAGGGAAGGCCCTTTCCCATGTCCCCACCAAATGCCACCTGTGAAAGTGGTGAAACTGCGAGAGAGACCTCTTCTGATGATCTTAACATTTGGGCAGGCTCATAAAGGAAGAAGACTATGATGGTTGATGTGGGTTTTTTGGGCTCTTTGGCCATGTTCTGA
Organism: Pogona vitticeps; assembly: GCF_051106095.1. Lineage (NCBI taxonomy): Eukaryota > Metazoa > Chordata > Lepidosauria > Squamata > Agamidae > Pogona > Pogona vitticeps. Next base: position 175,498,572 of record NC_135787.1, read on the forward strand.
AGGTTGTTCCTCCTGACGTTTCGCCAGTCTCTGTGGCCGGCATCTTCAGAGGACTGGAGTAGGAACTCTGTTCATGCTCTGTTCCTGTTTGTTGGATAGTTGAGTATTTATAGCTGTGAGAACAGCTTTTGTCCTTTTCAGGAGATAGAGTGATCAGCGTGTTTTTGTTGTGGATATATTGTTGTGATAAGTGGGAGAGATGATCTGTCACTGTATTTGATGGGTGTCTTGAGCTGGTCTCTTTTGTGCAATGATCCCTGGCCCTTGTGGCTGGGTAGAGTTCGTTGACCTTTTGCAGGCTGTATTTTTCAGAATGGGGGTGCCAGGCCGTGTTTAGTTTTAGGCCTTCTTCTTTCCTGTTGAAGTTCTGTTTATGTTTATGGATTTCAATGGCTTCCCTGTGCAGTCTAACATACAGATTGCTGGTGTTGTCCAGTACTTCAGTATTATGAAATAGAATTTCATTTCCAGCTTGTTTTAGGGCATGTTCAGCTACTGCTGATTTTTCCGGTTAACTCCATGTTGGCTGGAGAGTTTGGTTGCAACACCAATACTGTACATGATTTCCCCAAGCTGTGGCTGAATTAAAGCATCATCTTCATTCATATCAAGACATGCTTTTGGAGAAGTGAGAAGCTGATCATTTATTTATTTATTTTGCACTCACTGCGCTAGCCTGAAGAGAAACAGAAGTCTAATGTGGAGTTTATCTTTCTCTCTCCATTATTCTTTGTCAGTTGTGAGAAGAATGGAAAGAGGTGGGAGTTTCCTGTCCACTGAAGCCGCAGCCTGCTGGTTCCTCTCCCTTAAGGACGCTGTCATATTACTCAATCCCATCAGATTAGCAGTCTCTCTCCCTCTCTCTCCTTTTCATGTCTCGTATCATTTCAGGTTAGTATTCATGAGTTGTAACATTACGGGAAAATGACTTTCATAGCATATTAGCCAACACAATTGCTAATGCAGCCTGATGGAGAGGAGCTAATGTGAGTAGGCTGTCAGGCTGCATTAGGGCTACTCATGCCATGCCCAGCTCAGGTTAGACTGACTGTGAGTGATAAGCCACTTGCTGCATTTCACTGTTGATTTCACCTGAACAAGGAAAAGGCTCATGAAGGGTCAAGGGTGAGAATTCTTCTCACCTCACTCCTGAAGTCATTCTCTGTGTCCGAAAAAGAAAGAGAGGTCTAGGCTTCTTTCTATTGACTCCCTGGGTGCTGGCCATTTTGGCTAGGGAGTGCTGGGAGTTCTAGTACAAAAAGTGGTACCCAGTGTGGTGTAGTGGACAGAGTGATGGACTAGGGCTCTGGAGACCAGGGTTTCAATCCCCACTCGGCCACAGACATTCACTAGGGAAGTGAATTATGACAACAGTACAAACAGTAACATTTTCAAAGTCTGCCCCCCCCTGCACCCTTTTCAAACACTTTCCTAAGGTAGATTTCCTGGAGTTGTACCATTGCCATGAACTGGGGAAAGGGTGGGTGAGCTGCAAACAAGCATGATTCCACTTACAGAACACAGACAAGTCGCAACACTTTTTCCCCCCTGTGTGTTAATCTGGTATACTACAGTGTGGGTGGTTGTGCACACTGTCACCATGGGCCTGTTGGGAGATGGGCTGATGTTGCATGATGAAAAAGTTGTGTCCTGCACCTGCCCCCCCTTTTAATTTTGTTAAATGAAGTGTTTATGCGCATCTTTGGGTGTGCAATTTTAAATCCAAACTAGTTTCTTTTTTTTCAAGGAATTGGTCCTCCACATGGGCACACTGAGGCACAAAGGGGAGGGGGATTTCAAAGATATGACTGAGGAGGTAGTGAACAGAGGAGGTGGAGAAGTGGTGAGCAGAAAGCTGACAGGAAAAAGGAGGCTGCCGTGAACTGCCCCAAACTGCAAGGGTATCCATTATAAAAAGGAACAGAAAAGAACAAGATTGGATGCCGCTTTGAACTGCTCTATGGCTTGACCTTGCATGATGTGAGAGGAGTCACCGAGGATTCAATCTGATTTTTCTAGAGAGAGTAGTTTTGCTCTTAGTAGTGGTGCGGGGTGTTGCAAATGCTTCTTGGACATGTTCTATAGGTCTCAGGATGGCCCAATCTACCCATTCTTAACTTCACATTCCAGGTGGAAGATTGCTGGTGGCTCATTATATTGGAGGAGAGTCTGTCCGCCATAATCTCTGTCCGCCTTCCTCTGAGGAATTCTTCTTATACATTCATAGTTGCAGTTGTTGCCAGCAATTTCTCTAAAGCCTGGAAAACTTATTTTGGGGTCTAAAACTTTCAGAATACTGTATTCCAGCCTCCAAGACAATTGGCATGGATATTATTATTATTATTATTATTATTATTATTATTATTATTATTATTATTATTATTATTATTATTATTATTATTATTATTATTATTATTATTATTATTATTAGTAGTAGTAGTAGTAGTAGTAGTAGTAGTACCACCAATAGTAGTAGTAGTAGTATTAGCATTATTACTATTACTATTATTACTATTATTACTATTATTACTATTACTATTACTATTATTATTATTATTATTATTATTATTATTATTATTATTATTATTATTATTAGTAGTAGTAGTAGTAGTAGTAGTAGTAGTAGTAGTAGTAGTAGTAGTAGTAGTAGTAGTAGTAGTAGTAGTAGTAGTACCACCATTATTATTGAAATCCAGAAACATGCTATGACATGCAAACTAAGGATCAGGAGCTCAGTTCTATCAAGTGTATGTACCACAAGGCACCAAAGTAACACGCTGCATTTTACCAGCCCAATGAGGCCCATTTATTGAGCTGGTTTATAAATATTCAATATTCAGGGTAAAAGATAAATTATCAAGTCTTTCCTGCTAGCCAGGGTCCCTCTGAAAGCATTAAGTTAGCTCCCGTGGTATCTCCAATGGATAGTGCAAATAAAACTCCTAAATAGTTCTTGTATCCAGTGCTTGCATCAGAGCAGTTGAATAATTACTATATCCAATTAGGTTTTAGCAGTAACAGTTATGTTGGCCTTTCATGCAATTAGGTATCATAGTGGATATTCTTATAGAATGGCTGGATTTCCCACTTAAGTGATGAAAATAATTTTATAGTATATTAAGCAGGGCTACAGGTCATTTTGCTATTGTAGCTGATTACTCATTTAAAAAAGAGTGTGAACTTCTCATGTCTTCTTACTATTTGTTCTGCTATAATAAATAGGTTTTTTGGGGATTTTTTGTTGCTGTTGTTTTTTTTAATGGACTTTTCTGAGGTCAGACTGTCCTCTGCAACATTTTTGATGATGTCGGAACATGGAAGCGCCACAGGCAAAGAATAGAGAACAAAAGTGGAAGTTACAGGGGAGTGCAATGTACCATAAGGAGAAATAGGTAACACATATCTTCTGAGGCATGTGGAATCCATCTTGAAAGATCAGGCTTCCCTGTGTGTGCTTGGGATATTACCAGGAATGTGATGATCAGTGTCTGGTTGGTAACAGGGAGGAGGTGACTCTTGTAGTTTATGTTATCAGAAAGAAGCCATCAAGACCAGGTCTAGCCAGTACCCTGATACCATGATAATTGGTCAAATGAGTTGAGCTGGGAGGAGAGGAGGAAGCAGAATCTGTTCTGGTCTTCTCAAACATTCAAGGGAAGCTGGATTGGTGGTTCATCTGCAGGGTCTAGATGTTTAATGTAAAAAAAAAAGGTTCATAAGTTACTTTAGTTGACTTAACTTGACTCCTTGGAGATGCTATGCTCAGTTGCTGTCTTTCTGGGAGGCATGCATTCAGTGCTTGCCTCAGAACCATGGTGAGTTCTGTGCTAGTCAGTGAGTTTTAGGTAGAACACTTTAGCTTTTGTATTGTGGTATTTCCTCTTGATAGCCTTAGCTTTGTTTCATGGTATTTTTGCCTTAAATGTTTTTTTAAAATGTTAAAAATCTTTTCCCCTTACGTTGTCATTTTACTCTCTTTAATAAAATAAGATGTATTCTCCAACCAGCACTCTGGGTTTTAGCTCTGAGGTGTTTTGGTGTGGTGGCAGCTCTACCTTGCAGGTTTAGCAAGCTACTTTAAAGTGCCTAGTTTTGTGGGTTTTTTGATTTGCTGGAAGTACTGCCACATCTAGGAAGACTGGAGTGTTGGGAGATGTAGATGCCAGTCCTAACCACAACTATTAGATTCAGCCACCCCAAGGCAAACTAGGTAGTGTTGCTAAGTGGCTATAGAGTTATCCCCCCCGACCTGGCCAATTTTCACAAATAGTATTTTCCTTTTTTAAATTTTCCCCCTCTCACTTTTAATTGCTTCCTTTCCATTGAGGCCAGAAAGGCAAATGATTTATGCTGGCTCCATTTCTCCTGTGTTTCCAGAAGCAAGCCAGGTCCTAGAAGGGCTGTGAATCCTTAAAGTCAAAAGAAGGGAATTTCGGCCCTTCAGATGTTGTTGGTTTGCAAATGTGAGCATCTCCCACCGTTGGGTGAGTGGGGTTAGGGGTGTTGGAAGTTTCAGGACAATAACGTTTGGCAGGCCACAGCTGCACAACTCAATGCTGACCCATATCTTCTTCCGGAGCACCCACAAAACACCTCTGTTTTGGGTGCTCTTTGATGGCAACATCATCAGAGAGCACAAAATATTTTGTATTTTTGGAAATACAAAAATAATCATATTTTGACCATCCAGGAGAATGGTAGAGGTCCTTCTGAGATTTTCTGCTTAAGGACCCCAAATAACTTTGTTTCCTAGGTATAATTAACTATGAAATTGTGGTTAGGGATGTTGTTAGTTACTCTGCCACAGGCAGCAAAATGTCTTGGGCGGAGGTGCTGCAATTCAGCTGTTCTTTCTTCTGGTGCCTTTGGTTTTATAAGTATGTAGATTGTGTGTTTGGATTCGCAGTGAGGTGTAGTGGATAGAGTGATAGACTAGGACTCTGGAGAACAAGGTTCAATTCCCTTCTCAGCCATGGAAACTCACTGGAGAAGTGGAAATGGTAAACATCTCACTTACCTTGAAAACCATATTAAGGTAGCTTTAAGTCAGTTTTGACCTGATGGCACAAAACACACAAAGAGTGTGCTTACTTTCAAAGTAACCGATTGCTCCCTTTAGGATAATCTGTATAGTGAAAAATTGGAAAGGTTATGTGGGGCGGGGGAAATCCTGGAAAAGACCATCTTCTACTGCAGTTTAGTAGAATTTGTCTTTATATTCTGTAGGAAGCCGGAGAATAGGCCAGCCTTGGCAGGAACAGGTCAATCTCATATTATCTTCTATTTTGCTAGGGCATTGTTGGAGTGCTGTGAACAGAACATAATGGTGTTGGGTTGCACAAAATTGGAAATCTTACTTGCTGTGAAGTTCTGTCCTGGAATACAGGCAGGGGAAGGGGTAAGGATGCCTCTCCCCATTTTGTACCAGGAAGACTTTGTAAAAGGAAGCTTCCTCCAATGATGTATAGAAAGTTTCCACCCAACTGGTGGTCAGAGATATTATCACCAAGTTTCTTGAAAGGGTGGAGAAATTTTGCAGTTGTGTCTTGAGGGTGTCATGAACTGTCATTCAGCTTCATTTGTCTATCCATACAGAGTTTTGTCTCTCATTTCAAATAGCAACAGTAGCCACAGTTATCTGGGCCTAGTGTTATTCTGGAGCAAGTCAGTGGAGGAGATGGCAGCCTTCAAAAGTAAGTGGGGAACTCTACAAGAAAATCCTTCAGAGACCCTCTTTCTCTATAGAGGAACTATTACTCAGAGAACTCTTGGGAATGTAGACCTAAAAGGTAAAGGTTCCCCTTGACAATTTTTGTCCAGTCGTGTTCGACTCTAGGGGGCGGTGCTCATCCCCGTTTCCAAGCCATAGAGCCAGCGTTTTGTCCGAAGACAATCTTCTGTGGTCACATGGTCAGTGCGACTTAGACACGGAACGCTGTTACCTTCCCACCGAGGTGATTCCCTATTAATCTACTCGCATTTGCATGCTTTCGAACTGCTAGGTTGGCAGGAGCTGGGACAAGCGACGGGAGCTCACTCCATTGCGTGGATTCGATCTTACGACTGCTTGGTCTTCTGACCCTGCAGCACAGGCTTCTGCAGTTTAGCCCGCAGCGCCACCACATCCATTCCATGTAGACCTAAGGCTCTGAAAACCATTCCTACTTGAGCGGCTACCTGAGAAATGGTATTTCCTTAATTTATGGAAGCACTTCCTGTATGTAGGTATGGACATTTACAGTAAACAGAGATAAATTTTTTTATAAGTGGGAGCACATACCGGACCTCGAATAACTCAAACATTTTGTCGTTTACAACTGAGAAAATTCCAGCTTGGGAGGTTTGCTTAAATAATTAACAGGTGCAACTGAATTGAGAACTGCCTCCATCTGTTCTCCTGCCTGTATACCGGAATAGAACTTCACAGAAAGTCCCATTTTGTGGAACAGCCTGACACCAGTTATTGATGATTGGTCCATCTGACTTTGAGATTGGTTTGGCCCAGTCACCATAGATAGCATCAGGGGAACTGTTCCACTTAGTTGATCTGATGTTGGTGACACATGTCTTAGTTATATCTTGGCTGGATTACTGTAACACACTCTTATGTGGGGCTGCCTTTGGAAGGCATTTGGAAACTCCAGCCCCAGATTGCTAACTGGGGCTGGTTACAGGGAACATAAAACTCACCTCTTACAGCAGCTCCACTGTTTGCCGATCCATTTCCATGCAGAATTGAAAGTGCTGGTTTTAACTTATAAAGCCCCAAATGGCTTGGACCCAAGCTGTCTTAAAGATTGCATCTCCCTCTATGAGCTTGCCTGGGCATTAAGATCATCAGGGGAGGCCTTTCTCTCAGTTCCGCCACCCTCACAGGAGCACTTGGTTGGAACGTGGAAGATGGCCTTCTATATTTCAATTCAAAGACTTTGGAACTCCCTCCCACAGGAGACCAGGCTGGCCTCATCTTTGCTGTCCTCCCACAAGTAGTTGAAGACCTTTTTCTTTAGGCAAGCTTTGCCTTAATGACTGGCAGTCTGACAGTTCTTTTAAAAATGAATTGTTGTGCTCTGTTGCGTCTAAATTTGTTTTTCATATTGATTTCATTCACCATTTTTATTATGACACTTGTTTTATTCTTTTTAAATATTTGTCTAGTTAGTGTTTTTAGCTTTTAAATATTATCTTTTTAGTAAAGTAAGGTGCTTTAGATCATTTTATGGAGAAAGATGGGGTAAAAATAGATAGATAGATGTCATGTAATGTCACAGAAGTGTGCCAGGCAAAGCTTCGGAAGGGGCCCAACTATTTCTGAGCAAGTAACTGTGAAAATGGGTATAGCCTCCCCACAAATTAATTCTTTTAGCCCAATCGGTGTGAAATCTTAAGGAAAGGGCCTTTGTCACGGTGCTGCTATTTCATAGACAGCAAAAAATGTAGGTCCTAATCACCTTGATTCATGTGTGTGTTCCAGGAATCTGAATTCTTTTCAGCAGGTATGATAGCAGGTATGATACATTAATTTTGTACTCCAGGGTTTAAAGTTTTACCTCTTGCCACTGTTGGGTATCCTTGTGTGCTACAATTAGGAAGACAAGATTTTCAAGACTATAGGAATCGGAATGGTAGAAGCAGAAACCTACAAGCAGAATGCCTACCCTGTTGTGGAGTTGATTATTTTGTCTGGGAAGCTTTAGGGAATGCAATTTGTACATTTTGTTTTCAAGCAACCGTGCCAGAGGTTTTCACAACAGAAACACTACCGACATTCAGTGCTGTGATAGCAAAGTCAATGGTGCTGGCCCTAGAAACTGCAGAAGCAAAGTGAGGGGAATATGTTTACCTGCTTTTGCTATAAATTATGGAAGCTCCGGAGCTCATGGTGGATTAGCCAGTCTTTGACCTGGCAAAGAAACTCGTCATCCCGCCTCCTGCCAGGAGTGGCTAATCCACCGCAAGCTCCTGAGCAATAGGAAGGGAGTGCAGGGCTTGCGGCAGCAACAAAACAGTGAGTGGACAGTCTGGCCCCAAGGGGCTGGACCTTCATTATCTTCACCTGTGGGGGAGTATTCATATTCATATTTGAATACGAATACCCCCATATAGCATGACAGTAAGAGATTTGAATCCATTCTGTAGCACCATTAATGATGATCAGGGGTGCTATTATTTATTTATTTATTTATTTATTTATTTATTTATTTATTTATTTATTTATTTATTTATTTATTTAGTTAGTTAGTTAGTTAGTTAGTTAGTTAGTTAGTTAGTTAGTTAGTTAGTTAGTTATACCCTGCCCCTCTAGACCATGTCTACTCGGGGCGGCTTACAGCATAAAATAAGACAATATAAAATAGAAATAATCTTAAAATACAATTAGTATATTAATTAATACAATTAGATTACGAAAAAGTTAGCAAAATGGGATAAAACGAGAAAAAAGAAAAGACTTAGCTGACTGGAGGGAAGGCCTGCTTAAATAGCTAAGTTTTTAACTGTTTTTTAAAAACACCCAGCGAGGGTGCCAGCCGAATTTCTGTTGGAAGGGCATTCCACAGCCGAGGGGCCACCGCTGAGAAGGCTCGGTTTCTAGTTTTTTCCTTCTGAGGCTCTCTCGGCATCAGACCCCTCAGCCGTCCCTGCTGGCGATGATGGGTGATTCGGGTAGATCTGGGTGGGAGAAGACATTCCTAAAATGTCCTACATAGGTAGTGGAATTAGGCCAACTCTGACATGCAGCAATGACTCTCGAGTTCTCATCTGCAAATAATCGGTGTTGTCAGGTGTTGTCAGCTGCGTTAGTAAGACGACAGACCTCATGTGCCTCTATTACCTTCTCCTAGACTGCATTGGTTGGGACAAAGTCCGTCCTTTTAAAAATGTTTTCAGCTCCCATCCCTTTTACTTCACACAACAAGGTATAAAAATAAGCAGAGGTACCACATACAAAAACATTTTTATTTGTCGTTAATATATGTTGCTTCTTAATGCAATGCTCAAACTAGGAATACAACTTGGCTGACGTACATACACATATATTGCATGTAGTTTGTTTTTTTTAAATTGCGTCTCCAAAATAATTTCAAATTGTCTTCGCTTCAGCCTTACATGAGGTCTTTTGTGTTAGAGCCCTGGCCTCTTAAGGGATTATAACTCTCCATATCTAAAATAACATGTTACAATGCTGTCACTGTTGAGTAACACAATCTTTTTCTTCCATCAATGTTGAATTGGCAACATAAGATACAGATTTTCAGAGGTATCTCTCTCCAGCATTCTGCATCTTCCCTGCATGAATACTATGTAAATATTATGTATAGCTATACAGATTATATAAATATATATCTATAATATATATATATTATGTATATATGTATATTACTCTGGTTTGGCTTTATGAAGTCAACCATAAAATTTGTGCTTATCTTATTTCTATGAAATCAAATGTACGGCATTATCAAGAAAACAGCATGTACCTGGAAGCCATACTGCAATAATGGTCTCCATTCTGTTTATACTCCTGCTTGTGTGCACACACATCCTTCACAAGTAATGCAATCTCTCAATCTTACAGTAATTTTTTTAAGACAAGAACTCTGGCCATTGAAAAGAAACAACAGGATTTTTTAAAAAACAAAACAAAACAAGGAATCCAAATGATGCTAGGAAGGCTCACACCGTTCCTCATATGTAGTTTGAAGATTAACCAGCCATTCACTGTAGCTTTATTTACATTATAACTCAGGTTCAACAGTATTACAGGTATTGTATTATATCTGTACATCGCCAAGTTACGGTTTGGTCATGTTGAAACACACTACCAGTAGGTATTTACAGATGGATGAATCAACCTCCAGTTCAACAAGGTCCTCATTAATATGGCACCAGTAGTTAAAAGAGAAATTGTGGCACGTCCTTCTTATGTAGTTCAGTACAAGATGGTTATCTTTGTAGGTGCAACTGGAAATATAACATGGAACAGTCTGTGACATCCAAACACCCTGCATTTGCCCCAAAGAACTGGGGGGAAACATTTCCCTTGGCCCTCCCTTGGAATTTGTCCCCTTTGGTGGGGCTGAGAAAAAAGTTGGATATCTCTCTTTTTTTGTTTCTGTGCTCATATTTAATCAACAGACAGTCAAACAGTTCATACATGAAACACATGATAACATACAGCTGAGACTGGCATTTTCTGCATGGAAGATTTCATACAGCATCACATCCCCCTATATCTTTTGTCTTAATGAAGGTGAGGCTATGTGTTACCTATTGCAGATTATGGGGGAAGAGAGATCAATATGTGCTCACTCCCTACTAGGGATTGGAGAGAATTTCTGTTTGATTCATTTTTGACATACATAAATTCACAAATTTCTTCAGACTGAAGATGAAGAGAGTCTGAAGGTCAAAATATGGATTGGGGGTGGGAAATAAAACAGAGATTTGTCCATCCAGGCCCAGGGTTTTGAGCATGTAACCCCTGCAGCTTGAATCCCCAAGTACAAAACATGTTTCTGGTGCTCAGTTAGGGCTGACACCTATTATTTCTCAGAAGCTTCTAATTTTTTGACATCTATTTGGTGGGCAGGCAAATCACTGGGCACAATATGGTCTGCTCCATGCTATAAGTAACTGCATTTGTTGAATTTGGCAAGTGCAAGAGAATTCTGTTTCAACAGGCTTTTGAAGAATTTGCAAATATTTGTAAATTTCTTCATAACTGGGATGGGAAAAAATCCTGAGGTTTTAAAAATATTAATATTGCAAAAAAACAAAATTGATAGATTCCCCCATACCATCAAACAGCTCCATATGTTCCACAAGCAGCAATGAAAAACACTTATGCTCACTGTATTTGTGTTTACATGATTATCCCAGTAGCATGGCTGTCCTTCCGCCGTACATCAGTGATTCCCAATCTTGGGCCCCAGATGTTCTTGGACTGCAACTTCCGTAAGCCATCACCACTAGCTGTGCTGGCAAAGACTTCTGAGAGTTGCAGTTCAAGAATGTCTGGGGACCCAAGGTTGAGAATCACTGTGCAGATAAATCAGGTAGCTGCCATGCAGATTTTTTTTTAAGGACAAAGAGTGAGTGGTGTGATTTGGAAAGCTCTCTGCATGGTCAGGAAGGCCGCACACAGCATCTGAGCAAACCAGAACCAAATATAGCTTCATGTCATGCACATATGCCATCATACAAACTCATATGTAGGAAGCAAGCCATCCAGAACGTTTAGCTTTCCAACACTCGCTATACTGAGTCCCACTGAATTCAGGAAAAAAAATCTACTTTTTATTGAAACTGCCATTCTTATAGCAACTTTAGGTGAAACCATGAGATTGGGCTACACCTAGTGAGCCTTTTCTTTCAAAAAGAATGTCGAGGCTACTCTTATCTCATTTCATCATGACATGGAGTTCATTATTAAGCTTAAAGGAGTTCTTCCAGGGCAGGAGCTGTGCCAGATTTGAAGATGGCCAGCCTTCCATAAATCCCAGCCCAAGCAAATGAAAATGGGAGCAATTCTCCTCCCTGAGCCATAACAATAGCCAAACAGATGATATGGATGAACAGTGGTGATGGTTTACAGAAGTGAAGACAGGCAGCAGCGCTGTTTGATAACGAGAATGGAAGCATTAGGATAGGAAATTGTAGTGCTGCCATCTTAATTCCCTTCATAAAGCCTTTGGCTGCCATTTTAATTCTCTTCACAATGTCAACTCAAAGAGGGAGGCTACACCAGGAAGGAAGGTCAGAGTTACTGAAGGGAATAAATAAGAAGATGGTGTCTTCTGTTGTCTTCCTAGATTCTTTTTTTCATGAGTGCTACTCCCTTAAAATGCAACTGTTACTTTGGTGGAAACCTTTGTGGCAGAGTACCTTATTAAGCTTCTTCACTTCAACAACTGTGCTCGCTCACTTATTTGTCTTGCTTTCAATGGGCTCAAAGTGTTGCATGTGCCTCCTTCACCCTGCTTTATTCTAATAACAACCTTGTGAGGTAGATCAGGCTAAGAGAGATGGAGCATCTGGTAATTTTCATGGATCTGTGGGATCTAGAACCTAAATCTTCTAACCCACAATGGTTCTTCAATGCAGATGCTGGACTTGTCCCTTGGAATTGTCTCTAGATTACCTTGTTATTATAGTCACAGTGCCTCCAATACCACTCAGACTGGGTTACTTTGGCTGGGACATTATGGGAGTTGTAGTCCAGGCTCTGAAATGTCTTGGATTACAATTCCCAGAATATCCCTTAGAAGAGATATGGTTTAGACCAGTGGTTCTCAAACCTGGGTCCCCAGATGTTCTTGGACAGCAACTCCCAGAAATCCTGGCCAGCACAGCAAGTGGTGAAGGCTTCTGGGAACTGCAGTCCAAGAACATCTGGGGAGCCCAGTTAGAAAACCACTGGTGTAAAGGAGACCAAAGACAACCCAGTTTGTTCCTACTTTCTTGCTTAGGAGAAATATAAAATCATTCATTATTGCTTTCTCACTACATGGCATAACTAAAGGTGAATGTTGGTGTAAATACGTGATTTTTCTTGTTTGCATGCAAGGAAAAGTACCATGAATCAGGAGAGGACTTTCTCTCAGTCCTGCCACATTCACAGGTGCATCTGCTGGGGACACAAGAGAGAGCCTTCTCTGTTGCTTCTCCCAGATTTTGGAACTCCCTCCCACAGAAGGCCAGCCTGGCCCCATCTTTGCTATCCTTCTGCAAGCAGGCAAAGACCTTTCTCTTTAGGCAAGCCTTCCCTCAATAACCAGATACCTGTGTGTGAATCCTAGATAGATCGCTCAGCATTACTGTTTTAATTGGATTTTTAGTACTACTTGTGTTTTCCATTTCTCCCAGCAGCATTTTTAAAGAATTGTATACTTATTGATATTTGCCTTAATATTGCCTGCTAATGATGTAAGATGCCTCATTATTAATTGTTCATAATTTTAAATATTGTCTTTTAATGATGTTAACCACCATTGCATACTCATTGTTTTGAACTTTAACTATTGCCTTTCATTGTTGTCAGCTGCCTCGGGTCCTTTTCAAGGAGAAAGGAGGGGTAAAAATAGTTTAAATCAATCAATCAGATCCAGATTTTAGTCAGATTAGAGCATATGACATTTATGGGACTTAATTTTATAATGATCACGAACTTCAATAGGTCTGCTGCTTTAGATATGGCTACGTTTGGCTTCAACCCAAGGATTCTATGAAAAATCAGAAAGCCAACATCTTTTAAATAATTACATTGATGCTGAAACCAAAGGTAGAGTCTGTTACTGCAGCTGAGACTGACATCCTTTATTCCATGGCCATGTTCACCCAGAAGCAGCAGCAAGTTGGGAGAAGTAATTGTTTTTGCCACTCTGATTTGGGAGTCAGGTGATGCAAGGGAAGCTCAGAAGCACTTTGAAAAAAAAAGGGAAGAATTACATTTACATCCAATGGAAGCATACTTCAAAAGAGACGATGACATGGCGCCAATATGAAGCATCATGCCGGTCTTACACAACAAGGAAAAGCATGCAAAATTGAGCAATCCCCAAGAGATTGTCAATGACTTAATCTTGGTTTGAAAGATGAAATTGTTAAGTAGCCAGAAGGGATTTATTTCGATGGCTCTGCTCTAATCCATTCTGTACCCCCCACCTCCACCCCAGCAACTGAATTCAAAGCACTCAGATTTCAAAGGCTGAGTGAGAGAAGCTTGGATTTTTAGAGGCATGAAGGGTAAATAAATCTGGAGTTACCATCACATAGGTCTGATTAATTGTCAAGCAAGAGAGCAGAACAATAACTCATCTACAAGTTTTGGGGAGGATGAATACTGAATGACACCCTGCCTTCAATATGTACAGCTGTAGGTGAGATATACTGTATATTCACCAAATGAGGTACAGCACAACTGTCTTTCTGTTTGTGATGACAACATTGCTCCCAGTGTGGATCAGGGGGCTGAGCTTGAAAGATCAGATATGGAAACTGGTGTTTCTCCAGAGAATCATGACGGCTGCAACTCTATGCATACATATCCCACAGCAAGTCTCAACAAACTGAGTGAAACTTCTGAGTAAATATGCATAGACTATATATTAAGTGTCATTTTGGGATACCTTTGGAGGACTGAGAAAACACAGTGGGTCCTAAATTAAGTGTGATTTCTCTGTTCCTGACACATAGGAGGAAAAGGATAGTCAACATGCAGCCTTCAGGCCATCTAGGATTTTGTGGCTGTTTTTTGAGGTTCCTACAGTTTGATATTGTGTGTTTTAAATTTTGTTTTATATTCGGAATGTAAGCCATCCAGAGTAGATTCATTGAATTTACATTGACGGGGTAAAAGATGGAAAAATAAAATAAATAAATACATAAATACTGTCTTTGCCAAATTTCACTGGCAAAGCATGTCAGATGAAATGTCCATGCTAAAACCAGTTACACTTGTGAGCCAGTAGGAGGCAATTTTTTTCTGCAAAACATGGAGCACGTTCCCCATGCACCTTGTTTTAGGACAAATTTCAAGGCATTGTTTTTGAAAAAACCAATTAAGTTCCATGGTAAAACAAGAAGCACAGGGAAGCCTCTGGAAAGGCAACTGTTGTGTTAAAAGCAGAGATCGAACCTGGGTGGGTGGGGGAGCCCTGATTGGTGCGGAACCCTCATGCTTCAGTTTCAATGAGGTGCATGCAGAAAATTGGCTACTGGGTGTGCCAAAGTTGTGCACCTCCAGGCTAGGAAGTAAATGCAAACTGAACTCCCCAAGTGGCAGCCATCTAAACCAGTGGTCCCCAACCTTGGGCCTCCAGATGTTCTTGGACTTCAACTCCCAGAAATCCTGGCCAGCAGAGGTGGTGGTGAAAGCTTCTGGGAGTTTTAATTCAGGAACATCTGGAGGCCCAAGGTTGGAGACCACTGATCTAAACAGTTTAGATCCCAACTTTCTGTGAAACTTATAGGGAGACTTGAAACTGATTCACCTACCTCACAAGATGGTGGTGAGGATCATATGGAGAGGACAAAAGCATATACACTTCCTACTGCTTCTTGGAGGAAAGAGGAGGAGATAAATGTAGTTGGTGAATACATGTACATGTTTTCATTTATTGCCATGCCTATTTCTACACCCTCAGGCACTACAGATGTTACCTTCTTGCTGTTCTGGTCATTCCACAGGTTTATTTCATTAGATAAGGATAAGAGATTTGTTTCAGTTTGGTTTGGATAAGAACTTGCCAACTTTCACTTTTTAAAAAAAAAACATTTAGAATAGAAAGGATTTGAGTGCAGATGTGGGACCAGTTCATCTGTCGAGGCCTTTCAATGCTTAGTTCTTAAAAACTTAGCTTTGAATCCCTGTTTATTCAACCATATTTGTGGTGCAGAATTTGGGTCACCTCGTCTTTTTTTTTCCCTGTCAGATTCCCCATCTTTAACAGCAATAAAGCAGGCAAATACAATATGGTTTCTCCATGCTGGAAATCACTATAGCTATTTGTTTTAGCAGGAGAAATTAGTAAGATTTTATTGTTCCATTTCATTTCTGCTAAACAAATTGCCAACATTTGCAAATCTTTTCCCTTGAAAAAGGTGTATTGTTTTCATAGATGTTCTGTGCCACTTAGAAAAGGACCCATGGAAGAACATACAGCTGTGATGACACATGGGTGAATTCCAAATGGATCAGCTTTGGAATGATTGTTTCTTCTTGTAATATAGATATTTTGTGGGACAATTTGGGTGGTGGTGTATATATGACAGACATATGCCCAGGCTTCCTCTCTCTCTCTCTTTCAATAATAACCTTTTGGAGCCTCTTCTAATTTTCTAGATTTAGGGCATGAATGAACAAAGCAGAAGACATACTTTAACTTGGATTTGTGCTCTGAGCAGAGAATGAACTCAATAGCCTTAAAGCCCCCTTCTAACTCTATTATTCGATGATTCTATATTAGTAGCATAATTCTAACAAGAGATGGGTGGCAGGTTTTCGCCGATAGATTCTCCATAGATTCTCATTTGCCTTTGAAGTGGAAGATGAAGAAATCATGTTATTCGCTGCCCTCTCACCTGCTTCCAATTGCTTTGTGTCATAAACGGTAGGCATCTATCACATTTTGCAGGGAAAGTCCTCTAAATGAAAGCATCTTCAGTTTGAAGAATGCTGCCCAATACTACATAAATTGTAATGAATAAGAGAGCAAAGCAGGAGCCTTGGAATGGCCCAATTAAAATGGACTGCACATTGAACAGGTCCTAAGGCTCTCAGGCTGCCCTGCTATGGTGGGGATGTCTGCTACTTCTTAAACCATCGTAGTTGTTCACAAATCTGTATCTATGCATGTAAACTAGCACATTTTTGTCCTCTTTTAAACTCTTCGTTGGCAATGCCTTTCCTGTTCTGGGTGCTAAATAAGACACCACAGCAATGGCATGTATAGACTCTGCTTTACTACTGGAGGGAGAGAAACAGACAGGGAGGCCAGATCCTACTTCTATGCAGCTGAAGACCATATGTGTTGAAGGATAGTAGGTATGCAGGATGATATGGATGAGTAAAGTAAAACCATTGGAGACTTAAGTTGGACTTAAGCTGCACCAACAACTTGACTAGGACTCAGAATCCACCTGCCTCTCCCTTGTTTTCTGGGGAAAACTGCTTGTTTTTAATAAAGACTTGGGACTTGGGACTTGATACCAAAGACTGAGACTTGGAACCTGGTACCAATGACTTTGACTTTGACTTGGGACTCAGACCCAAAGACTTGCCAGCATCTCTAAAATCTAACACGCAGACCCAGCACAGAATGTTTTACAGTGGATGTGGGCAAGCTGCGAGGATCCATGGGCCATTTTCCAGACCTTAGGACCGTCCTAACAAAACCAAAAGTGACTCCTTAACAACGGATGCTTTGCTGAAACAAAACACAGAAACAATTGTCTCTTTTTTGGTGGAAAAATAATGTCTTTCTCCAGGAGACATGGGAGGGCACCAAGACAGTCTTAGAGGGCCCCATGTGACTCATAATCTGCCAAGTTCTCACCCCTGTTGTACAGAATTTACATAACTTGTTATGGCTTTTACTTGCAAAGACTCCCTCCTGCACTGAGCAGGGGGTTGGACATGATGGCCTTATAGGTCCCTTCCAACTTCATAATTCTATGATCTCCATTTGACTCCTTTGAAAACAGGAGTGGCCAACTCCTAACTCTTCACTTAATGGGGGTAGGGAAGGAATTTTCTCTGTTTGGCCAATTTAATGCCAACCTATTTCATTTTCAGAGCCTGGAAATGTTATCATTTTCACTATAATTCCAAATACTCTGTGAGCAGTACCCCAACAAAGAAAATTGTCCAAGTTGTGCTTATTGCACACTTTCAAGCCAATATGGGAGCTACAGCTCAGCTATGGAGAAGGGCATGAACCCCCAGTTTGGCAGTTTGTGCTGGTTCACTTATTGGCTAAACGAGGCTTCAGTGCCTCTCAGCCCTACCTCCTCCAGCAGGCACCCACTCAGAGGCAGCATGCTGGCTTCCCTACCCTTCATCTTCCAGGTGCTGGGCACCTGGAGGATGAAGGGCGCCAAACTGCCAAAACACCTGTTGCTGTGATATATGAACCCGGATGAATCACCAAACCAGCAATCATTTGAAATTTTCACTTCCTCACACTGTGTAACAGAATCATAGAATAACTGATTTGGAAGGGGCCTATATGGTCATAGAGTCCAATCCCTGCTCAAGGCAAGAATCTAAATTAAAACAGATCCGACAGAAAGAAATTTTCTAATTAAATATGCATATGAAAATGAGTATATGTGAGAGTGAAGGTCTACAAAGCACATGCATATGAGTAGCAACAACATTAAAATATACTATATTAGGGAAATAATTTGGGGAAAGTGTGAGTAATTAGATAACATTTCACATATTAGGGAAACATTTAGGAAAGGTGAACTGAAATGTCTATAATTTTGCCTGTGAATTTCAACAAAAATCTCAAAATTTTTGAAGTCAATATTCAGAAAAGTTTGCATGAATCTGTCTTAAGTTTGACAAAATGAGAAAGTGGACGGGGGGGGGGGAACGGGACAGAATTGGCAGATCCATTCATTCCTACTTCCTGACTCTCCTCAAGTTACGAGTTTTCAGATTTTCTGCACAGCCGAGTCCTGATATGGGGAGAACCTAAGCAATGGAACTACCACTGCTTCCTTGTGGTACAAATTTGAAGATGTAAGAATTCTCAAGCCAGCAAATTTGCAGCCCCATGAGATAATGGACATATTAACATAATATAGTCCCACAACCTTAATTACTAGAATTGCACCGTCATTTGGCTTTGCAATGCCCGTGCAATATATGGATTCTTTGTAAAATCCTACTGTAGACATGACCTGATCTCTCCAATGAAACATGAATTCTTTGGCACAGGGAAAATCATAGACTATACAATTATGGATTGTAAATGTCCTGTCCCAACTTCTTTAAATGGTTGTTGTGGTGCACCAAGTGGTAAAATAAGACACCTAGGTTTCCTCTGCCTCTGCAATTGGTTCTTTTGCCAGTAAGTGTTATGCAAGATCTGGCTGGCCCCATCGGAGGAGAAGAATCAATTCACACAAAGCACCTTGTCGCTGATTACTGCTAATGATTTTTGCACTGCTGCCAAATTCCAGCACTACGAAGTCCCACCGACTGAACAGAAAAAGAGTGTGTTTAAAGGATTGGCCAAAACTGTGCCCTTTATGAGGTAAAGTACTATTTTTCTGATACAGAGCTAAGCAACGAGAGAGAGGTAAAGATTAACAGTATCCTCCACTTCAAGATCCTTCCCATTCTGCTGTTACGACCTATCATTTTTTAAAATAATGAAACAGATTGATTGCTGTGTGTTTTTCTTTTCCAGTCATTTATGATTTCCATGTAGGCTATTTATTGTTGAAGGGTTTTCTTCCCCTCTCCAACTTCATACAAGCATACACATAGACAAACAAAACTGGCAACTCATATACCAGAAGAACAGACTTACACAATCCACCCAAGGTCCTCCTGCTTCTTGAAATACTAATGCTTTTCAGCAGCTCCCCTTTCTACAAAGTGCCAACCCAAATGGGCTTTGTGCAGGAGAATTTCTCAGGGACAGAGGTTGTGCCCAAAGAAGGATGGTTTCAAAAGCCCTTCTGCATTGGGATTACTGGAGAGCAGGGGTTTGCCTCAAGTTTATATCCTCAACTGGCCTATCGGCCCTTTCCTGCCTCTGAATGACTCTGACAGAAAAGTTGTGAAGTTTGAGGTGCAGATACTGGAGATGGAGCACAGATACACTGCCCCTCCCTGTCAGTGTGTCCTCTAGCCTTCTTGATTTCACATGAGAGCGTAAAGTGCTATGGCATTCTTTTATAAAACTTGAAGCTTTCTTTCCCCCTTTTTCTCCATTATTATTGTTTTACCTTGTAGCGCCTATGTTCTTGTAATGACACATAAGAAGATGCTTAAAGGTTTTCTTGAAGGTAGCATTGCAAAGCGCATAGCAAGCAGGGTTGATGGTGCTGTTGATATAGCACAGCCAATAACCAATTGTCCATACTGTATTGGGGATGCAAGAGGAACAGAAGCTGTTGATGAGAACCATGACATTGTATGGTGTCCAGGTAACAATGAAGGCCAGGAGAATAGCCAAGATAGTCCTGGTGACTTTTTTCTCCCTAGAAGGAGGTGTCTTCTTTTTGGCAGGCTGCTTTGTCATCTTGACAATCTTACGTGCTACAACATTCTGCTTCTCATCTCCATTTTGTCCATCAGATCCTACAATCTCCACAGTGGTGTTGGCTGAGCCAGCACAATCATTTTTGGGAGACTTAGTAAGTACTCTAATGCAGGTAAGTTTGGAGTTCTCCACTTTGGCATTGACTTGGGAGACAGAAGCCCTGGCGTCTTCTTTGATGGCTTCATCCTCTTTGATGTTGGAAGCTACAGCACTGACAGAGGTGGAGTCATTTGAACTTTCCTTCTCCTCTGTAGTAACACAATTTTCCACCACCGATTCCCCAGTGGCTTTGCCATTCTGAATTTTAGAATGTTCTATCCCATCTTCACTGGGTGGGATATTGTTATTGTTTGGTTTCGTGGTTTTACCTTGGGTCAAACTTGGAGAAGCTGGATCCTGGTTCTGCCCACCCTTTTTGTCTTTCTTAATTCTGCTCTTACTGGCACGAGATATTTGCCAGTAGAGAATAGTCATGATGATTACGGGCAGATAAAAGGCCGCAATGGCCGTGCCAAAAGTGACAGCCGCATTGGAAAGGAACTGGATGTAGCATTCTCCATCGGGGACAGTCCTTTCCCCTACAATGAACTGCCAAAAGAGAATGGCTGGTGCCCACAAGATGAAGGAGAGCACCCATGCTGCTGCAATCATCATGCCCGCCATCTTAGTGGTCCTCTTGACTGGATAACTCAGAGGTTTGGTGACACAAAAATATCTGTCAAAACTGATAATGAGGAGGTTCATGACAGAGGCGTTGCTGACCACGTAGTCGAGAGCCAGCCACAAATCACAAACCACGGGTCCTAATGGCCAGTAGCCAATCACAGTGTAAAGTGTGTACAGGTTCATGGAAAAGACACCAATGATCAAGTCAGCACATGCCAAGCTGAAAAGGAAGTAATTGTTGACAGTCTGAAGGTGCCGGTTGACTTTGATGGATACCATAACCAGGATGTTTCCAATGATGGTCACTAAGCTGAGAGACCCAGCCACTAGGACAATGAAGACAACCTCAACAGTTTTATAAGGGCTTGCCAAGGCCATCACATCCTCCAGAGAGCTTATGTTTGTTGAGTTATTCATTTCTGTGAATAGGAACCCAAAGGACAACTATCACTTAAACCTGTAGAGGAAAGAGAGATAAAACAAAGAAGGCCATGAGACATTTCTTTTACTTGTTTTTTAACGAACAGAATTCTAGAAAAGATGACAGGCAGAAGCAAGAAATCTAAAGAAAATCAAGAAGGCCCAAATCCCATCAATCAGTATTTAAATGCTTAATGTCCCACTGATTATAATGGGCCTTAGCATGTGTATCTAATTTTCCTCTGGATTTTATTTCAGGGAGCTAATATAAATTATGCTATAGGTGGACGGATCACATGGGTGATGTTAAAAAGAACACACACACACACATACACATCATTTATCATTATAGATATATTTCAGAACAGCACAAATTGGAAACTGACCTCACATTTTCTGTATTGAACAGTAGTGGGAGCATGCACTCTTCAGATATTATTGAATTGTAATAAAAGTATCAACCCATCAGATTTCAGCTGACTATCAGGAAAAACATCCTAACTGCTAGAGCAGTACAGCAAAAGAGTCAGTTACCTCAGGAGGTGGTGAGTCCATCAACACTGGAGACACTCAAAGGAAAATCAGACAACCATCTGTCAATCTACTTTGATTTGGATTCCTGCATTGAGCAGAGGGTTGGACTCAATGGCCTTATAAGTCCCTTCCAACTCAATTATTCTATGATTCTATAAACCCAACTTGGCGCAGAGGATGGTAAAAGAAGATTTCATATGTAGTCCAACAACATCTAGAAGGACCCGTTTTGCTTGCCACTGTTATAGAAGCAGGCAATCTGATAATGCCATGTGGAGGAAGTCTGCTCTATAGTGGACCAAATTTAAAGTGAATTGTACCTCTGAGTGGCTGTTTTCAGACATATGCAGAACATCTCAGAGATCTCTGCCTGTGTGTGTTTACCAGCTGCAAATTTTCACTGGAATTCTGAAGCCTCCTGTGTAATTTTGTCCATCTTCTTCAGGTGCTGTTAAAATGAAATCTAAAGGGAAAAAAACTGAGCAGAACGTTCTTTATATTCTTGAAGGCTTTCACGGCCAAGATCTGATGGTTGTTGTAGGTTTTTCAGGCTGTTTGGCTGTGTTCCGAAGGTTTTTCTTCCTAACATTTCGCCAATCTCTGTGGCTGGCATCTTCAGAGGACAGGAGTTAGAATGTTGTGTTCTGGTGTAGTGTGTGGGATAGTTGTAGCGGAGGGATCAGCTTTTTGTCCTTTTCAGGAGATTGGGTGATTATAGTGATCAGGTTTTTTTTTTGTTAAGGATGTATTGTTGTGATAAGGGGGGAGATGGTCTGTCATTTTGATTGATGAGTGCCATTAGCTAGTCTTTTGTGTGCAATGATCACTGGTCCTTGTGGATGGGTAGAGTTCATTGATCTTTTGCAGGCTGTATTTTTCAGTGCTGGGTCAACAAACTCTACCCAGCCACAAGGACCAGTAATCACTGCACACAAAAGACTAGCTAATGACACCCATCAATCTCAGTGATAGACCATCTGCCCCCCCTTATCACAACAATACACCCATAACAAAAAAAAAACACTGATCACTATAATCACCCAATCTCCAGAAAAGGACAAAAACCTGATCCCACAGCTACAAATACTCAACTGTCCCAAACATTACACCAGAACACAGACAGAGTTCCAACTCCTGTCCTCTGAAGATGCCAGCCACACAGACTGGCAAAATGTTAATAAGGAAAACCTTTGGAACACAGCCAAACAGTCAGAAAAACCTAGAACAACCATCAGAAAGTTCTTTCTTAAGTGGAACCTCTGTAGACAGTCCTAAGAATGTTAGAGGGATTCTCTGTGGACTACAGAATTATCTAGGCTCTGCTTGCACTCCTAGGAGAAAAACCATGTGACTGAAGAAAAACTACTTGACAAACATGTGACCCTCACCCCAATCCAAACAGAAAGGTTTAGCAACAGCAAAACAGCCAAAACCTACAGTCACTACGGATAGTAAGGTAGACTTCCCCACTTCTTCTCCCCTCTGAAAATCCTCCAGTCCCATCAAAATGCAACATAGAGGGTTGGAGAACATGTAGTATGTAGTGTGAGCACAGAGGGGAGATCCCTAACACTCAGGAGGGAGCACCTTCCACAGGGAAAGGATATGTGTAAAATAAGGGACCTCTGATATTGTGTCTACCGCATATATGTTAAAGAATCTCTTTATAAAGCAGTAGTCCTCTATGCATTATAAGAAGTAAAGATTTCCTATTGGAATGTCCATTCCTAAAGACCACATTGCTTCCGCTCAACTCCGTTCCTGACTGATAACTTATCAAAAGGAAAGAAAATTTTCATCTGTCATGGTGTCAACATAGCAAAGTTTACTTCATTTTGCATACCACGAGAGTGACAAAATTGCCTTTTTCATCTAATCTGATGGCATATATTACATTCCATCTTTTGCAATATGATTCGTCTGTTTTCACAAGCTACCTTTGAGAAAGAGGTAATAAAGAAAGGAAAAAAGGGGGGAAAATAATGAAATCCTCAAGGAAGTAGGAAAAATCCCTTAGCAGATTATTAAAAGTATCATATCTGGGTGCTATAAATTGCACAGGAAGTGAGATACAGAAAGCATACTCCAGGGTAGAATTCATAGACCAAAGTCATAATACAGCTTTAGGGATGGCTGAGAAAAAATAGTTTCATTCAGATTCCCATATGACATCAGTTGCTGTCATACTTTAAAACAAATATGTGAACCACAACTTCTCCTTGTGAAGAGGAACATCCCCAGGAATGCAACCAGCAACTCAGGAAAAATGTGAAGAATTTTAAATTGAGCCAAATGGAAGTTCTGATGAGCATCTCAAAATATCTCAGATGGTTTTGGGTAACTTTTGCTTGTTATTCGTTTGTGAAGTTCAGCACTCAGAAATACCATAAGACGCACCTTTCCATACTGTAAGACGCACCAATTTTTTAGGAGAAGAAAAGAGGAAAATATAATCTGTTTTCTTCGCTCCATAAGACGCACAGACTTTCCACCCCCCCCCGTTTTGTGGGAAAAAAGTGCGTCCTATGGTGCAAAAAATACGGTAATGTGTTGCAAGTAATGGCATTGTCTGTAGTACATTACTTTTGGGAGGTAATGAGGATATAATGATGTTATGCTTGCAAAGGAAGATAAGAAATTGTGGTGATGGTGCAACAAATGTACTTTATCACTTTCAATATTTCAGGGTTTTTGCACTCATTTTATTTTTAAAGTACATTTTTGTGGATCCTGTTGATCATCTGATTATGTGATCAGTATGTTGCTCTTAAACCAACTGAAATGGTTGGGAATTTCTGAGAATCATGACCCCAAAAAGTGACTTTTTAAACTCTTGAGGGCAAGTGATCAGTTGTATCCTCAACACCCACCCACCCCTATTTTCCTGCCACTGTGAATTCTCTGCTTTAACCACAATAACATGGAAGGCGGTCTCCGCTAAAGCCCTCAGAATGAAGATGCAAAATAGAATATGAGTTCAAAACAAACTACATTTTTTATTTTTTAGTCAGGAAATACAAGGACAACCATTCAATTAATGCTGTGTGATCTACCTTTCTTGATGGAGACAAGAAATGGAATTCATGTGGCATTCAGGAAGAAGGTGATACTGCCCTTCTGTCAAAGCAGTGGTTCTGAATCTTGTCTGTGCTGAGAATACTTACTATAGCTGTGTTTGTTCCCTGCATCTCCACTGGACAATGTCTGTAAAAAAGAATCAATGAGTGCCCCCATGACCGCCCAACTGGTCCATTGCCTGAAGTTAATGAGATTTAAGAATTTGTCTGAGTGGTAGCTCCTCAGTAATAAATGTACTGGTGCTAAATATGACTGTTCCTTCTAGTTATCTCTTCCAGATGTGACTGACTTAAAAGAAGCACCAAATGAACCTAGACATACTAAGCAGTAGGAATAGTTGAAAGGGAGAGCCTAAATGTCAATTGTGAGGTCGATTCAATCAATTAGGCATCCTTCAGTCTCAAGAGACTATTTTATTTATTTATTGTATTTATACCCAGCCTATCTAGTCATTTCGACCACTCTAGGCGGCTTACAACATAAAAACATAACAAGTTTAGGAGAAATTTATAACAATTAATTAATTAAATGATTCTGCAAGATGGGAAAAATACAAAATAAATCAAATAAAAAGAGAAAGGAAGGAAAGATGTCAGGAATTAACTGGAGGGGAAGGCCTGCCTATACATTCACGTTTTTAATTGGTTTTTAAAAATACCCAGCGAGGGTGCAGCGCGAATCTCCGGAGGCAGGTTATTCCAGAGGCGAGGAGCCACCACCGAGAAGGCCCAGTTTGTTGTTTTTTCCTTCTAGGCCTCCCTCGGCGTCAGGCTCCTCAGCCTCACCTCCTGACTCGCGCATGTGACACGGGTAGACTTAGGTGGGAGTAAGTGTTGGTAACATGCTCTGTATGGAGGACTTGGAACAGTGTCTAGTGTGGCTGAGAAGGCCAATTTGAGAGTGACAATCCCTTCCACACTGAAGACAAATCCAATATGTCCCCTGCCCAGCTCCCTGATTTTGCTGGTTTCAGGACTGCCTCTTTGCCTTGGCCTGCTGGACAAGGGTCTCTTCAAAATGGGAGAGGCCGTGATGCCTCCAGGATGAACGCTCAGATGTCAGGGTTTCCCATCTGTTGAGGTCCATTCCTAAGGCCTCAGATCCCGCTTGCAGATGTCCTTGCATCGCAGCTGTGGTCTCCCTCTGGGGCGATTTCCCTGTGCTAATTCTCCATACAGGAGATCTTTTGGAATCTGACCACCAGCCATTCTCACGACATGCCCAAGCAATGTTTACAATTGTGAGGTCACACATACAACAAATCCTACTCAGCCCCCCTCGGGTGACCAGCTAATTCCCAAGAGTTAAAATAAATGGGTCAGATGGAACATTGTTCAAAACTCAAGGAGCCAAGGAAATCTGGAGTACCACCTTATGAACCTTTGCACCCGCCCTTTATACAAGAGCCTCACAATACTGAAGGTCCTTGAAGACATGAAAGATTGGCTTTCTTGGAATAATTTATCAGTCCCATGATGGGGGGTGGGGCAAATTCACCCCCAGAGAATGGCTGAAGGAGTCTTCATGTGACTGGCATTTTTTTATTCATGCTGCCATGAACTAATGGCATGGTTTCTTTAGAGGAGAGTCAACACAATATTTTTGTGCATTGCTCGAAGCAGCAAATGATGATTCACAGTTGTGTAACATTAGTTGAGCAAATGTATATTATGCCTCTGGTGAGAAACAAAATAATGCAGAATGAAAGTATTCCCCGAAGAACAGCAGGAGTCTATATATTCATGGAGACCTGTTTCCCGCAGCTGTATTACCTGCCCTCATTGCAGCTTGAGGGCCTAGGGAATTGCACAACATTTAATTACAGCTTGCTTGCCTTTGCTCTAATTGTCTGTGACTGGTTAATAGAATGAGTTAAGCAGAAATGACTGTGGATCAAATCTGCCACTCGAAATTTCAACCATAAATTATTTACCCTGATACAGGTGGGATGTGCAGAAAAATGTGGGCATAGGAACTGAAATACACACCAAGAATACATGATATTTATAGTCAGGCTTTGAAGGGAGTGAACTCCTAAAGTAAATCCTCCAAACCAGAACTTTGAAAAGTTTCTTTTTCAGACCACAAGAAAATGAGAAGTGTATATTTCAATGTTTCTTGTCCGCTGCATGAGGATGAGACAAGCCAGGCTTTACTCTTCTGTATCTGGGGAGGCCTTTCTCTTGATTCCACCATATTCACAGGTGCAGCTGAAGGGGACACAGGAGAGGACTTTCTCTGTTGCTGCACCCAGGCTTCGGAACTCCCTCCCACAGGAGGCCAGGCTGGCCCCATCTTTGCTGTCCTTCTGCAAGCAGGCAAAGACCTTCCTCTTCAGGCAGGCTTTCCCTCAGTGACTGGCTACCTGAGTGTGTTTTTCAGATGGATTGATATGCATCACTGCTTTGACTGTGTCTGCAGTACTGCTTGTGTTTACCATTTCTCAGAATGGTGCACTAATCATTTTTAGCTGAAATATTGTCTTTAAATGATGTAAGCTGCCTTTTTATACTCATTATTCTTAACTTTAAATATTGTATTTTAATGATGTAAGATGTCTTGGGTCATAGAATAGATAGATGGATGGATGGATGGATGGATGGATGGATGGATGGATGGATGGATGGATGGATGGATGGATGGATGGATGGATGGATGGATGGATGGATGGATAGATGGATAGATAGATAGATAGATAGATAGATAGATAGATAGATAGATAGATAGATAGATAGATAGATAGATAGATAGATAGATAGATAGATAGATAGATAGATAGATAGATAGATAGATAGATAGATAGATAGATAGATGATATTGGTGCCTAACAATAGCTCTGTCAGTGTGAAGGCAGAGGTTGGGAATCAATTCCCCCCTGTGTCTCCCAGGAGAAAGATGTAGTTTGTGTAGCCTTGGGCAAGCTGCACAGTCCCATGATTCTCCCAGAAGAAGGGAAGGGTAAATCACTTCTGAGCATTCTCTACCTTAAAAAACCTGAAAAGAGGGGTGCCATAAGTCAGAATTGACTTGATGGTACAAGATGATGATGATTACAGTAGAATATTTTCACATTCCAGGAGCTGGGCACTGAATATGAGATTACATATTTTGTTCAATATTTCTTAACTTCTGAACTGTTTTTCAAAAATGTGAAAATATTTGCAGACTATCCTAAGTGAAGTCTCTAAGCTCAAAATGGTTTGGCATTGGAAGGAGGGCTATCACAAATATGTTGCTATATCTGTCCATATTTAAGATAGATAGTTTAGATAGTTATATAAATAGTGAAATGAAATAGTTCCAGATTTCAAAGAGATTATGCTTGAATAAATGGTCTCTTGTTCCTTTGTTGCTAAGAAGAAAAATTATGTTAAACACCCTATTATGATTTTGTTATTTATGCTTATGATATAAGGACTCAAATAAGTATTTAAGCTATTCACAAACTCCGAGGGATGGGGTAAAAAAAGCAGTAGCAAACCAGAAATGCTGACTCAAGCTGATGACCGTCACCTTCATTTAACAACTAAATGATCTGCAACTCATTGATTATTTTCCAGTAGAGACAAGACGATTTGGGAAGAAATAATTATTTTAAAGAATGATTACTGCTGAATATAGAATAAATATTTAAATCCTGAGGCAGAAGAACTTTGCCTGCCATGGAGACTTTCTGAAAAATGCCAGTTTTGCACGTGTAATAATTCACCAATATGGGGAATCTGTGGCCTTCTAGAAGTTGTTAAATTACAATTCCCATAAGCCTTAGCTGAGGGACAATGGGAACTGCAGTCTAACAGCATCTAAAGAGCCGAGTGTTCCCATCCTTGCACTAGATGAATGGCAGGGGTATGAATGTGGGAATTCCTAGAAGGTCCATGTTGTTGTTTAGTCATTAAATCGTGTCTGACTCTTTGTGACCCCATGAGCCAGAGCACGCCAGGCCCTCCTGTCTTCCACTGCCTCCCGGAGTTTAGTCAAATTCATGTTGGTAGCTTCGAAGACACTGTCCATCCATCTCATCCTCTGTCGTCCCCTTCTCCTCTTGCCTTCACTGTCCTGCTCTTTCTTAGACCCATCCCTTTGAGCTGAACCAATATTTCATGGGAGTTCCGTGAACATGGTGTCACTTAGCTGCATTGGATATCCTATTGGGAGTCCAGAGTTTCTGACAAAAGTTTTCATATAGTGGACGGAATCTATCAGCTTAACCTACCATGTTCTCTTACTGGTTACTCACCGCCACACCCGGATGAACCTTGACTGGAATGATCTCAAAAACTGGTCTCACAAAGGAGCAAATTCTATTGGGACCAATAATAATAAAAATTACCACTGACTAGCCGTATCAGGTTGGAATAGAATAGGTAAGCAGAATGTGGGTCTCAAGTATAGACCGTTAGGACTGAAAACACTCCAGGTCTCCTGTCCCACCAATTAATTTTAAAAATACGTGCCTGAAAAAGTTTCCTGTTGTCTTGGAGGAGGTGTGGGTGGCAATTTTGCCATTTTTGGCTTTCCACACCCCCAGAACATTTTGTGGCTATTCCAGGGCATGGCCTTTTTAAAGAAGAAAAACTGGAGGTGGGCGGGTGCAGGAGCTGGTCCAGGTGTCTGTGGTGAGGATTCTGAAAGTCACCCCCTACTCACTGCAGAAACACGGTGGGATATTCTTCCTTTTAGTGGTTTATTTATTAAAAATATTTTTATCCCACCTTTCTCCGTAAAAAGAACCCAGAGTGCCTTACATCATTAAAAAGACAATATTTAAAAGCTAAAAGCAGAAAGGGCCCTGATGTTGGGAAAGTGTGAAGGCAAGATTCTGTATAAGTTACATTGGCTACCAGTTGCTGCCCGGGCCCAATTCAAAGTGCTTGTTTTGACATATAAAGCCCTAAACGGCTTGGGCCCTGGATACCTGAAGGACCGCCTCCTTCCATGTGAGCCTACCCGGCAGTTAAGATCTATCCAGGGGGCCCTTTTGAAAGAGCCGTCCCTCAAGGAGGTAAGACGGACGGCTTACAGACAAAGGGCCTTTTCGGCAGCTGCCCCCAGACTATGGAATGCCCTCCCGACTGAGATTCGTCTGGCGCCAACGCTGATGACATTTCGGCGCCAGGTCAAAACCTTCCTGTTCCAGAAGGCTTTTAACTGAAATAATATTAGCTGTGGGTCTGATGGCAATTTTATATATATTTTAATTGTATTTTAATTGTACATATCTTTATTGTATTTTAAATGCTGTAAGCCGCCCAGAGACCTTTGGGTAGTGTGGGCAGCATATAAATTAAATAAATAAATAAATAAATAAGAGAAGAAGGGGACAACAGAGGACAAGATGGTTTGATAGTGTCATTGAAGCCACCCACATGAATTTGACCAAACTTCGGGAGGCAGTGGAAGACAGGAGGGCCTGGTGTGCTCTGGTCCGTGGGGTCACAAGAGTCAAACACAACTAAACACAACTAAACAACAACAAAAAGGTAGGTATGCAAATATTTTTTAAAAAATTAAACAAATATTATAATAATAAAGGCAACACTAAAATACATTTAAAACAACAAAGCACAACAGTCCCTTTTAAAAAAACCCTCTCAGAACACTAGTTAGTTAGGGAAAGCCTGCCTGAAGAGAAAGGTCTTTGCCTGCCTGCAGGACAGCAATGATGGGGCCAGCCTGGCCTCCTGTGAGAGGGGGTTCTGGAGCCTGAGAGGAGCCACAGAGAAGGTCCTCTCCTGTGTCCCCACCAAGTGTACTGTGAGGGTGGCGGGACTGATAGAAAAGCGTCACCTGATTATCTTAAAGCCCAGGCGGGCTCACAAAGAGAGATGACGTCTTTTAGATAGCTTGGACCCAAGTCATTTAGGTTAAGACCAGAACTTTGAATTGTGCCTGGAAATGGGTCGGCAGCCAGTGGAGCTGCTGTAACAGGAGGATCACATGATCTCTGTAACCAGCCCCAGTCAGCAATCTGGTTGCTGTATTTTGGATCCTCTGGGGATTCTGAACACTTTTCCAGAGGCAGCTCCATGCAGAGCGTGTTACAGTAATCCAGTTGAGATGTAGCTAGGGCATGTGTCATTCCTCTCAAGAAATGGGCACAACTGGCACATTAGTTTTAACTGTGCAAAAGCACTCTTGGCTACCACCAAAACCTGGGTGTCCAGGCTCAGAGATGAATTTAGGAGCACCTCCAAGCTGCACACCTGTGTTTTCAGAGGGAGAGTAACCCCATTCAGCACAGGCTGCAACCCTATTCCTTGATCTGCTTTTCCACTGACCAGGAGCACCTCTGTCTTGTCCAGATTAAGTCTCTTTTTATTTGCCCTCATCCAGTCCTTTACTGACACCAGTATTTGAATCTCCTATTATCCAACTTTATCGAATGAGTTCTAGTATTATGAGAGGAGGATAAAAACTCTAATATTTTTATTAAGTACAACACAACCGTGCAAAGCTTTGGATTTTCTGAGATGAAGAAGGTCATACTGAGCAAAAGAATCATTGCCCCAAGGCGCTGAAGGAGGATCTAAAGGTAATCTGGGCTTGTGAGGACCCCTTAATAAGTTGCAAAAGTAATGAGCCACCATTGATGAACTTGTATGTCTAAATAAACTCAAAGCTACTGTTCATATCCTTAACATTTTGATGACAATGTCTGGTGTTCACCAAGCCCATAAATCACATATTCGTTCAACATATGTGAGCCCTCCTCTCTTTTAACTGCCTGGGGAGCTCTGCAAACTCTCATGTTCATCACTTAGTGAGTGACATGAGCATAACAATGTGATTTGCATGTGTAAATCAGCTTTCACAGATACGTACAATGTTCTCATCTCAGCTCAGGTACAACATTACTGTTAGTAGTTCTGAATGGCGGAAGTGTTCAAATATTTCCTTATAAGCCATCACACACTACATCACTATGCAAGTGTGAATTAGTCCCACCTTTCACAGATGGGACCCAGAAATGAGGTGTTAGGGAGGTGTTAGAAATAGATAATAACTAGCAAGAGAAAGAACTGAGTATCCATCACAATGGAAATAAATTAATGGGTACAAATAAATGTAGAACGGTCTTCCTTAGAGAAAGGTAGAGCACCAGGGTGCTGTAACAGTGATGGGCTTGCAAGCTTAAAACAAATTCCTGCAATTTGAAGTTCCCGGTTCAGGCCAAAGAAAACAAACTGGCTGTATCTTCCACACGATAGCCCTTCAGATATTAGAAGATGGTTATGTCACCTACTACCCTCCAGGCTAAACCTATTCAGCTCCCTCATCTCTTCCTCATAGAGTTTGGCTTCCAGATTCTTTACTACCGTGTTTTCCCGAAAATAAGACATGGCCTTATATTAATTTCTGCTCCAAAAACACATTAAGCCTTATTTTCAGGGGATGTTTTATTTTTTTTATTTACAAAAAATTTAATTTATTGAAATACAGTTATGTCATTGCTGCACAATGGTGGAGGGTGGGGTTTCACTTAACTGGGGCTTATTTTGGGGGTAGGGTTTATATTATGAGCATCCTGAAAAATCATACTAGGGCTTATTTTCAGGTTAGGTCTTATTTTCAGGGAAACAGGGTATCTTGAGTGTCCTCCTCTGGAGACATTTCAACTTGTGATTATTCATCTTAAACTGTGGTGCCCATAAATGAACACAGTGTTCTAAGTGAGGTTTTAGTGTGGCAGAATAGAATGGTGCAATTGTTTCACTTAATCCAGAGACTATACTCCCATTGACAGCCTAGAATTGCATTGGCTTGCTTTAGTGCTGCATAACCCTGTTGATTTGTCTTTAGCTTGAGTTCTACTACAGCAGTTACATTTTTTCTGTGAAAAGCTAAACATCAATCATCCCATATTTCCACATCTCATTTTTTCCTATGTAAAAAAAGAATTTTGTATTTCTTCTTACTGAAATTCTTCTTGTTTATTTTGGCCCACTTCTCCAATCTGTTAAGGTAATCCTGAATTCCGGTTCTGTATTTTAAGGGATTCTGTACCCTTAGTGTCATCTGCAAATTTTCTATTTTTTAAAAAAATCTAACTTGTTTAAAAAGATGTTGACAAAAGGCAGATTCCTCCAGCACTCAGTTTACCATTTTCTCCAGGATGATGACAAATTATTGGTGACTACATAGGTACAATCCATCAGGTAACAAGAAATCCACCTAACTGTAACATCATCTAGCCCATATTTTACTAGAATATGCACAAGAATGTCACTGGGCTTCTCGTCAATGTCAGGATATGATACATTGACAGGATATGATACATTCCCTTAATCTATCAGGTTTGTAACTCTGTAATAAGATGGCATCCAATGTGAATGGCTCTACAGAATATAAAGCTATGCCATACTTGTAATTTTTCCACAATCCTTTACTGGCTACTATGGAAAAAGAATTCCCAGACTATGGAATGCTCTCCCGACTGAGATTCGTCTGGTGCCAACGCTGATGACATTTTGGCGCCAGGTCAAAACCTTCCTGTTCCAGAAGGCTTTTAACTGAAATAATATCAACTGTGGGTTCTGATAGCAATTTTTAGATTGTGTTTTATCTTTTATTGTATTTTAATTGTTTTTCAATTGTGAGCCGCCCAGAGACCTTTGGGTAGAGTGGGCGGCATATAAGTTGAATAAATAAATAAATAAATAAATAAATAAATAAATAAATAAATAAATAAATAAATAAATAAATTTTCGGTCTGGAGTAGATGAGTTTTTCTTATGTTAGTACTGTTTTGTTTGTTTTTTAAAAAACTTTTAAATTCACTGATTTTAAAGAGTTTTTATTTTAAAATTAGATTTAATTCTATTTTAGTATTTGTGACTTTATTGTATTTTAATTTTGTTTCAGATTTGTTCCACAAGCCACCATGGGTCCCAGTCTGGAAAAAAGGCAGAATATCAATGAAATAATAAAAACAAATAAGTATGGTGGGTTGGAGAGTGGGAAGTTTTTTAAGTGTTTTGGGAGAGTAAATAAGATTTGCTTAACCTCCTGGAGTTGTTGTTTTTTGCCAGCGCGTACAAAAACAGCACATCATAGATAACCTGCAAAATTTCTGGAAGGAAAATACAGGGTAAGGAATTAAGAGGGAGGAAAAACAGTTTGAGGCCATTTTCCCCCCTCCTCAGTCAACACTGATATCCCTCATAGAAGCCTTGTAGCTGGAAGGAAAAAAAATGGGACGCCTTATTGAAGTTATTCCTTGGTTAGATGCTAGAGCTGTCAGCCACATAAGTGACCCCCAAGCATCTCCTTTTTCTCTCTCTGCTTAAACGGAGAGCTTGAGAAGAGAACCATGCTCAATGGCTAGTTGGTCAATTCACAGCAAAGCAGAAAGGAACAGCACTCAGATATGCTTGTTTGACTGACCTGCCCCATACATGGATAATTGTTCCTGTAACGGGTAGCCATGACCTCACCTGTCCGTCACAGCTGGGCAGTGAATCATCAGCCAATGGTGTGACGGAGGGTGGAACTGAAGGGGAGGAGCTGGTATAAAAAGGGGGGTGAAGGTGTGTGTGAGGTAGATTGATTGAGTGAGAGAGTGAGATCTGGAGAGATCTAGTGTGTGAGAGAAAGAGGCCTGCGTGCCTGAGTGTCAGTGAGGGAAAGTCTGTGTGAGTTAGTGTTTTAGTAACCGTGATTGACAACTTGATTCTATACCAGTGATTTACTCTTTTTATTTTGTACAAATCAATAAATACTTTATTTTGTTTGAAGAAACCCTTGTCCTTTTGATTTAAAGGAAAGGTTGGTGGCAGCAAGAGTGTGTAGTGGCGTGGTGGGCATTCTGAGAGGCCTGAGTAGGAGGTGACCTCAGAGTGGCCCAGCTTCGTTACAGTTCCAAACCACAGTTAGGCCTTCTTTGTTCTCTACAAGCCACATACAGTACAAGCAGGTTATACCCTAGGTCAGCGATGGTGAACCTATGGCATAAGTTGCCATAGAGAAATACTTACCTGTCCTCTGATTCCAGATTTTCGCATTCCCCTCTGCTGGTGCAGTGGTCCAGCAGAGGGGTGAAATGGCAACCATTACTGGTCTAGCCCAATGGGGGATTGGAGGACCGGTAAGTATTTCTTTGTTAATGCTTCTCATGGGGGGGGGGACACAAGCATTTAACTCTTGCAGTGCAGGAGCAGTTGTTGTTTTCTAAACTAAAACCTCAGCATTTGGGTTTTAATTGCAGTGTTGGCACTTTGAAATTAATAAATTGATTTTGTGTTGCAGTTTGGGTACTCGGGCTCAAAAAGGTTCACCATCAATGCCCTAGGCAGTACCAGCATATTCTAATTCCATGCCCAAATCATCTCCGGCCTTGTTCCATCACCCCAAATCTCTGTCCTTAACTCATTGCTGTCTCAAATAGACCAGCTCTGCTCTACTGCTCCACGTTACCTTCTGCCATTGCTACCTCTACTCTACTCACACCAAGTACAGGAGATTATGGAGCAGGAAGTTTGAAGTTGCACTCCCTACTACCTCTTGCTTGTGACCTCTCTGTTTCTCTCTTCCCCCTCTGCCTGGGGGCATTGACCACTCTACAGTTCCCTCAACTGTTTGCAAGCAAGCCATGTCTCCCCTCTTCCTGAAGACTGCAATATAGCTATATGGAATTGCTAGGACATTTTCGCTCAGTGGCTAAATGCACAAAGAGACAGTAGCAGATTTGTTTCTCCCAAAACAGTCTGATGAAAGAGGGGCTACTTTGTCCCATATTGTCACTTCTGTAGAATGGTACGACTGCTATTACTGTACAACAGAGCAAATCAATATTCTACAAGGAAACTCTAAAACCGGAGCAGCCCAAACAAAAACTTATACTTCTGAAACTTGTCTATGGATCAGCACTAAATTTGGCACAGATGTAGCAGACAGTCTGCTCTAGCTCTGTGGCAAATTTCAGGAAGTTTTAGCAAAGAGTTTTGAGTTCTTGCAGTAACACCTTTACAGAGAAAGAGAGAGCGAGATAGAGAACAGAAACAAATGATCTTAAACATCCCCAGGTTTAAAATAGCCCATACTAACTGAAAAGACCAGTCTAACCTATCTTGAAAGGAATGTTGAACATGCATGTAACAGGTTTAGGAACAAGACCTTTGCAAAATAAATACATTGCTGCAGCTTCATGGGCTTGGAAGGGAGATGTTTGAAGACCAATGAAAGGTCACAAGTATTCACACTTGTCGAGGAACAGCCCTGAGAACTGCTTTGTGTTTCGGAGAGAAATGGCTAACGGATTAAAAAAGGAATCAGCTTCTGGGATTTTCCTTTGTATGGTGTCACTTTGTGAGCAGAAGAGGGTATCCTGTAGACCAGTGGTCCCCAACCTTTCCCAAACTGCAGACCGGTTAGGGGGGTGGGGTCCATGCACTGGTGGGCTTGGGCATGTGCATGTATGCAGGGGTTGGCAGGTTGTGCTTGCAGGTGGGCAGGATAAGCTCTCTCACATGTGCGGGTGGGGTGCCCCTGCGGGTGAGCAGGGCATGCTTGCACGCATGCATGGATGGCAGGCCAGGTTCGCATGTGCAGATGGGCAGGGCACCCATGCATCCAGGTGGGTGGGCTGTGCATGCAGGTGGGCATGTGTTGGGTGGGAGATCTGTCTCTGCTGCCCGGTCCTGTCAAAGGACCAACTGAGGGTTGGGAACCCTGGTTGTAGACCATCTTGACAGCTGCCATTGGTGTTGTCAACATTCAGGCTGCCCTTTGCAATGCAAAGCTTGGCATCCTTTTTAAATGCTGGTAACACAGACACAATATTGCACAGCAATATCAGACAGAGTGCTGTCCTCTGAAGATGCCGGCCACAGAGACTGGCGAAACGTTAGGAAGAACAACCTTCAGAACATGGCCAAAGAGCCCGAAAAACCCACAACAACCAACAATATCAGACAATTTCCTGGTTTTTTGATCATAGGCAAGGAAGTACAATATCCCACATTCATAAATCAGAGGATATTTTGAAGAATTAAATTTCTATTTTCATCCATTCAGCCACTACCTAAACACAAATGGTATCTAATAAATGAACTAAGTAATTCATTAAGTAATAATATGGACTCCAGTCCAGTACTTCTCTACCAGTCTAGGGATGTACATGAATGCCATTTCAAAAGGCTGGTTTCACCCAGTTTCTCCACTGGGTGAACCTGCCATTAGCAACGTTAACAGCACTCCTTCCTTCCTTCCTTCCTTCCTTCCTTCCTTCCTTCCTTCCTTCCTTCCTTCCTTCCTTCCTTCCTTCCTTCCTTCCTTCCTTCCTTCCTTCCTTCCTTACTTACTTACTTACTTACTTACTTACTTACTTACTTACTTACTTAAGCTTCATTTCTCTCCACACCCACTTCTGTAACAGGAATTGAGTCAGCAGCTTACAAGGGAATGACATCAGGTTGTTAAACAGAGATAAAATAAATTTTAAAATTTTAAATTTTAAAACAGCATTTGTTTGTAGAAAATGCTGCAAAAATGCTGTTACAGAGAGGAGGAAAAGTAACATTACCAATGTATTTTTTTCTTTAAAAAGATCTGACAATTGTACACTGGACTATATTTTTTGACTCATGCCAGTGCTGAAGATCGGGAAGCCCCAAACCCACTCTGCCCTGCCATTTCTCACCATTGGCCAAGCTAGGTGAACCTGGTGGGAATCTGTAATCTAGATTTTACTTCTCCTACAGGCTATTTTTCTGGAGAACTCTTACCATCTGAAAGAGCCTAATCTCTCTGAGATGATGAATATTCAAGTAACTATAGATCAATGTGTAGACTTTTTTAAAAAATTCACAGCAGCATTTACATTATGAATGTAGCTCTAAAACATTATGGGTATGTTATATTTCAGCAAATAAATGGTGCCTGTTTTGTTTTTAATTATAATACAGTTTGAATTTTAATTTCAGCACACATTGGAATTATCTCAGAGGACTAATGTGGTGTGTGACACAGGTTTAGGATTGTTAATCTGTGGTTTTTTGGCTAGCTAGGCTAGTCATAGTGCAGATTTGCAGGTGACTCATTCAAAATATATTTGTATGATACACAGATTCTCTCCCTCTCCCTCTCTGCCCCCTCTGTGTACCAGAAATTTATAATACTGAATGGAATTACTTAGTAGC
Source organism: Pogona vitticeps (assembly GCF_051106095.1). Lineage (NCBI taxonomy): Eukaryota > Metazoa > Chordata > Lepidosauria > Squamata > Agamidae > Pogona > Pogona vitticeps. The sequence continues at coordinate 175,536,190 of NC_135787.1, forward strand.
ACAAGAACTGATATATTTTTTACGCATTGTCCCTATAAGCAGATAGCCTCCGGCATTTCCAACTGTGTGTGTATTGGAGGGAGACATTGTAAGGGTTAGTAAAATCAATAATTGGCTGGCTTTCCATGTTATCTTGTTTGTCTTCAGTAATAACCTGTGTGTATGTATTAGCACCAAGGAGCAGCCTCGCAACAGCTCACTAGAGAATAAGAACAAATTGCTGCCAAAAAGAAATCAGATTTTTTTTCCAAGCTGGTCTCTTTCAAATTTACACATCAAAATAGAACAGCCATTCATCTTCCTTCTGACAGCTCCCTTTCTAGGTATTTTAGGCATGTCTTCTTATTTTTGAAGGGTTTCCTGGTCAAACTTATGAAAGCTGACCCAAAGCTTGGAAAATGTCCTTTTCTGAATGATGATTCCCACCATCATCCAATCAGCATGATAAGTACTAATGCTCACTGGGGTATTCTGATATTTGTAGTTCAAAACAGTGTTCCATCTCAGGGTTTCCCCTTCATGGATTGCTGCCTTGTCGTGGTTTGAGCAACTCAGAGAAGCTATGGGCTATGCCGTGCAGGGACACCCAAGACGGACAGGTCATAGTGGAGAGTTCCGACTAAACGCAATCCACCTGGAGTAGGAACCGGCAATTCCACTCCAGTATCTTTGCCAAGAAAACCCCATGATCAGAAACAAAAGGCTAAAAGATATGACGCTGGAAGATGGGACCCTCAGGTCAAAAGGCGTCCAACATACTACTGAGGAAGAGCGGAGGACAAGGACAAGTAGCTCCAGAGCTAATGAAGTGGTTGGACCAAAGCCGAAAGGACACTCAGCTGTGGACGTGCCTGGAAGTGAAAGGAAAGTCCGATGCTGCAAAGAAAAATATTGCATAGGAACCTGGAATGTAAGATCTATGAACCTTGGGAAGCTGGAGGTGGTCAAACAAGAGATGGCAAGAATAAACATTGACATCCTGGGCGTCAGTGAACTAAAATGGACAGGAATGGGTGAATTCAGCTCAGATGATTATCATGTCTATTATTGTGGGCAAGAATCCCATAGAAGGAATGGAGTAGCCCTCATAGTCAACAAAAGAGTGGGTAAAGCTGTAATGGGATACAATCTCAAAAATGATAGAATGATGTCAATACGAATCCAAGACAGACCTTTCAACATCACAATAATCCAAGTTTATGCACCAACCTCCATTGCTGAGGAGACTGAAATAGAACAATTTTATGAAGATTTACAACACCTTCTAGAACTGACACCAAAGAAAGATGTTCTTCTCATTCTAGGGGACTGGAATGCTAAAGTAGGGAGCCAAGAGATAAAAGGAACAACAGGGAAGTTTGGCCTTGGAGTTCAGAACGAAGCAGTTTTGTCAAGAGAACAAGCTGGTCATCACAAACACTCTGTTCCAACCACACAAGAGGCGACTCTACACATGGACATCACCAGATGGGCAATATCGAAATCAGATTGATTATATTCTCTGCAGCCAAAGATGGAGAAGCTTTATACAGTCAGCAAAAAAAAAGACCTGGAGCTGTTTTCCATAGAAATGCATTGAAAACCGGATAATCCATTCTAATGGGAACGGATTGCCGTCCTTAAGCGAAAATCGCCATAGGAAACATCGCTAAGCGAAACACAGTTCCCCAATTGAAATGCATTGAAACCTATTCAATGCATCTCAGTGGGGGGGGGGACATTTAAAAAACAGCCAACATGAGGCTGTCAAAACCATCGTTAAGCGAAACAGGGGGACTCAAACTGTCATTGCTATGCGAAGCATGGTCCCAAACATTGCTACGCAAAAATCGCCCATAGGAACCATTGTTAAACGGAGCGCCAGTTTGCTCCAAAAAAGTCATCGCTAAGCGATTTCATTGTTAAATGAAGCAATCGCTAAGCAAGGCAGCACTGTATATGCTAAAGCTGAAATTGGACCATTTGCCTGCTATATTTGTATGGTTGCCTACGTGACTTGTATGATATGCTTTGTTTCATATGTCACAAACTGGAAAAAAACCCTATTTTAGAAACTGGAAAAGTAGTACAGCTGGAGAAGTCTATCTAAGAATCTGGGTTCCCCACCATGGAGGAAACAAACAGCAAACTTTTTCTGAGGAGGGCATTTATATATTTATAGGCCTTGTTTTTATATTTATCATCTATTGGAATACAGTGGACCCTCGACTTATAGACGGCTCCACTTACAGACTTTTCGAGTTACAGACTTCTCTGGCTGCAAAATTTAGGTTCGACTTGCAGCCTGAGAATCAACCTACAGATCGGGGAAAAAAACCAAAATAGAACAAAAATCGAACAAAAACAGGTGGTTACGGATTAATAAGTTTTCAGTGCATTGTAGGTCAATGGAGACTCGACCTACAGACTTTTCGACCTGCAGCCACCGTTCCAATATGGATTAATTCCGTAAGTCAAGGATCCACTGTATTAAACATGACAGTAGTATTGTTGAGAGTAAACACAATAAAAAATGCAATCTTGTTGTGCTGTTACATAAAAGACATACATTTTGAAGTGAATTGCCATATGTTGGGAAACATGTATAAATATTATCTGTCACTTACTGAGTCACACAACTAAGTATGCAGCAGATAATGTCTAAGGAAATTTCTTAACTTACGGCAATTCACTTCCAAACGTTACATCTTTTGTGTAACTGTACAACAGGATTTCAACAACTGATTCCATTGGTAGCTGAACATTGTAATAACACTGCTCTGTATCCATTTTACTAAGTATATTTTCCCCTTTTATAGGGAAACTAAAAGAATAAAATAGCAGATATTGTAGTTCAATAATATTATTGGGAATAAATTGTATTCATAGAATCATAGCATCATAGAATTGTGAAGTTGGAAGGGGCCTATAAGGCTATCAAGTCTAACTCCCCACTTAATACAGGAATACAAATCAAAGGATATCTGCCAGGTGGTTGTCTAAGTCAGTGGTTCTTAACCTTTTTGAAAGAAATGCCCCCTTGAGCCATTGAGGAAGTTATCATCGCCCCCCTCCCCATGGTGATGATATTTATTTGTTTGTTTGTTTGTTTGTTTGTTTGTTTGTTTGTTTGTTTGTTTGTTTATTTATTTAAGACACTTAAATTCAATGACCCCTGAAAACAAAATTCAATTCCAAGAAAATGAAATGACCCCAAAAAGTAACATTTAATGATTTAGTTGCAAGCAAATTTTAAGACGCAAAAAGAAATACAGTATAAAAAGGGCATAAAAACAAACCGCAATGCAGGAACTAAAAATTTCAAGACAAAAACTCTGAAACTAAATTAAGATTGGAGGAAAATATATATTCATGCACACTGTAAAAAGGCTGCAGCCATCTTCACAGGTTTGGCTTGCTCCAGCGCCCCCCTCCCGCCCCCCTTCTGCTCCAGCGCCCCCACACCGCCCCTTTTTGTTCTACTGCCCCCCTGAAAAATGAAATCGCCCCCTGGGGGGCATTATCGCCCACGTTAAGAACCACTGGTCTAAGTTTCTCTTGAATGCCTCCAATGTTGGACGACTAACCACCTCTTGAGATAACTGATTCCACTGTCTTACTGATCTAACAGTTACGAGGTTTTCCTGACATTCAATTGAAATCTGGCTTCCTATAACTTGATCCCATTGTTGCATGTCCTGTACTCTGGGATGATCAAGAACAGATCCTGGCCCTCCTCTGTACTGTATGAGTATTTGAAAAGTACTATCACATCACTGCTCTTTCTTTCAGTCTTTCCTCATATGGTTTGGTTTCCAGCTCCTTTATTATCCTTTTTGCCCTCCTCTGAACTTGTTCCAGTTGCTCAGCATCCTTCATGAAGTCTGGACACAGTACTCAAGGTGCGGCCTTACCAGTGCTGAATAGAGGGGAACTAGCACCTCGTGGGTTTTGGAAACTATACTTCTGTTAATGCAGCAAATGTAAAATAACATTTGCCTTTTTTGTAACCACATCATTACTGTTGGCTCATATTCAGCTTGTGATCTACGATAATTCCAAGATCCTTCTCACCAGGTGTCCCCCATCTTGTAAGTATGCAATTGGTTTCTTTTTCTAGCATGCAGTAGTTTACATTTATCCCTGTTGAATTTCATTCTTTTGTTTTCAGTCTAGCGCTCCAGCCTATCCAGATAATTTTAAATTTTGTTTCTGTCTTCCAGGGTATTGGCTATGCCACCTAATTTTGTGTCATCCACAAATTTGACAAGCATTGTTGTAACTATAAATTGCATTGTTGTCATTCTATTGCTAGTACCAACTAAGAGTTGACAAACTGAATCGACTGTTAAATGGCACAGTAGCACTTACGTAAATCCCACTTAGCCAGTGGTCTACTCTAGTTGGAACTAAAAAGAGGATACTCAAGCAAAGATACTATGTTCCACTGGCTTAGATCTACTGGTCTATATAACCTAAAGATATTCAGGGTAGAAAAACATGTTCATTGTGATGCTTAGTCTCCAACACCAGGTCTCAAGCCCTACACTAAGGCTCTGATTTTTATCTGGCTGAAAGAAACAATCTATCTGTGTCCTTAAATGGTCTCTTTGAGCTACTTTTACTTTTACAATGTAAGAAACCATTCATTATATGCAACTATAGACCTGCTGAGATAACATCCTCCACAACCATGTCTTGTTAAAAAGCTCTGTCTTGAAAGAACAAAGATTGTTCCTAATTTATATTTATGCACTGAATTCTCTTTTAGAAATGTGTTGGAAAGTTAAACCAGTCGTACAATTTCTAAGATTGAAATAATGCAAGGTAGTTAGGGAAACCTCGGGTTTTTTTTTTTTTTTTTTTTGGAAAATGTTCAGTCTCCCTGCCCCCAAAGTAGAAATGTGCTTCAGATGCACACGGAGTATGAATCTGAAAGGTATATCTGAAGGGTATGAGAGGAAGGGTATGTGTACATGTGTTAACTTGTAACTTAACTTGCAACTTAAATATGGCTTCATTAATGCAAAAATTAATTAATTACAAATAAGTAATGGTTTGTGGGTAATTATTGCAGCTAGTTGATTCCAAGCACTGATTTTGGACAGTACCATTTCAAATTTCAAACAGAATCTGTTTTTAATAAGTCCCCACATTAAAAACCAACCCTCTTTAGCACAAGAAACAAGCTTATAGTACAGAAATATTTTATATAATTTCTTGAACTACTTCATTCTGCACAGGGATTTTTTAAAATGTGGCATCTTGACTGTGTCATCAGATTGGAACTGACATAGTGACCCAAACAGGGCTTTCAAGGTAAAAGAAATACTTAAGGAGTGGTTTTACTAGTTCCATTCCCCCAGTGAGTTTCCATTTATGATAAGAGATTGAAACTGAAGCCTAGCCTTTAATTCTATCCTCCATACCTGTGTGGTGGACATACTTGTTTATACCACCTCATTCTGTGCTCCACTGTGTATCCATATTAATAATGTCATGAATACTCAAATTTTCCAGTGATTTGTGAAAAAAGTGTGCCATGTCATGTTGAGTTACATAGTCAAAGAAAGTCAACTGCTGTACAATTTTTCACTCAGTGAGAGCAAAAATATTGGCACTTCTTTCCTCAATCATCATCTTTAGCCAAATAAGTGTTATTTTGCATAAAAGATGTACCTTACGTTTGAGCGAAATATTTGTGCAAAACCATCTTCTAAGAACATCTTGCAAAAAAAGTGCAAAAGAAAACCCCACAAATATTCACCCACTGGAGAGAATATTTTTAACCTTTTTCATTCTCTGCCGAGAACGAAATACGTGAAGATTTAAATCTCTAACCTATGCAATGTTCTTAGAATGATCTTAGAACTGCAAAGCTAGAAGGGACCCTATGGAACATTGAGTTCTTCTGTCAGGGAGGCACAGTGGGGAATTGAACTCCGAACAGATACCTAAGCCACTGAACTATCTGACAGTTTCTTCTTGTACATAATGAACTGCACTTAACATCCTAACTTATTCCACTGGAGGGAGGAATATGTATCTATCGTTATTTCACAAATACCTGCATTTGAAAGTGAACAAAGCCACAGTGATGCCACATTCATTTGCAAGCTGTCATGCTACCTACCAAGGCGTACAATGCTGGCAACCGAGGAGCACAATATTTGGCTGCTCCTCGCTGTCTGTCAGCTTCATCTAGAGTCTACAACTTCAAATAAATTCCTGAAAAGAAGGCAATAGCAAAAGGATAGTGTATGCTCTGCTATATTTTCCCATTCTTCTCATGATCAAAATGAACTTTCAAAACTTCAGCATAAATGATTCCCTGAATTTTTGTTGTCTACCCCATGGTAAAAACAAAAAAGGGGGGGATTTGACCGTGAGAAAAGACACACAGAGAAAGCTGCTTCCATATGTCTTAAAATAGAGGAGATAGAAAAAGGGCTTTCACGGTTAATATTTAAATATCCATTTGCTATGTACTACATTGAGATGATAGAACTGCAGTTTCTTACTTTTTTGGATGATGACTTTAATGACACCAACTTAGGTTAGGGCCAAAACAGACATGACAGAATCGGGTTTCCTTTTTTCCAATGGCGACTTCAGAAGGCTCGTTCTTGCTTCAAGATGGAGCAAGGCAATGGTACTGGGAAGGGGACTTTACCATTTCCGTTGCAATCTTTTCATGACTTAAATTACTCTCTATTCTTCTATTTTTTAAAAAAACTGTATTTGTTTCATTTACAGTAGAACCCTCATATCCATGGGATCTATATCTACAGTTTTACTTATCTTCAGTTCGCAACAACCCTATATACAACATACAAGGACACTCCCCTCGTGCCCTTTGTCCCACCACCTTGTATGCTCTATATAAGGTTCCCTCACATCCATGATTTCATGCATCTACAGAAGATTGTGCAACAGATTCCCCCATGGATATGGGGGTCCTAGTGTATACAGTATATCACTTTATATCTATCTATCTATCTATCTATCTATCTATCTATCTATCTATCTATCTATCTATCTATCTATCTATCTATCTATCTATCTATCTATCTATCTATCTATCTATCTATCTATCTATCTATCTATCTATCTATCTATCTATCTATCTATAGCACTTTATATATATAGCTTTTTTTAGCTTTTTAATATATATATATATTTTAAAAAGCTAAAATGTATATATGTTGTTGTTAGGCATCCTTCAGTCTCGAAAGACTATGGTAACGTGCTCTGTATGGAGGACTTGGAACAGCATCTAGTGTGGCTGAGGAGGCCAATTCGAGAGTGACAAACCCTTCCACACTGAAGACAAATCCAATCTGCCCCCTGTCCAGCTCCCTGATTTTGCTGCTTTTGTGACATCCTCTTTGCCTCAGCCTGCTGGACAAGGGTCTCTTCAAATTGGGAGAGGCCGTGATGCAACGCCTGTCTCCAGGCTGAATGCTCAGATGTCAAGGTTTCCCATCTGTTGGGATCCATTCCTAAGGCCTTCAGATTGAAAGAGTAAATTATTAAAAGCACTCCAACAATTAATATAATGCTCCAGAGCAATCATAATTCTTATCAAGCAGAGAAGGCCAACCTAAACATACACATTTTCAACAGGTATTTAAAATTAGACATGATTTCTGCTTCTTGAAACATATGGGAGAAAGTGTTACATAAGGTGATGCCACTATAGAGAAGCTGTTGGCACTGTATTGGTTGTGGAACTCCATCATATAATGTTGATTGTGAAACAACTAATAAATTCTCAGTTCTAATAGCTATAGAAAGGCAGTGGTGGTAGGGGACAGGGGTGTGCTTTGCAGACAGCCTTATTCCATAGTTACCTTCTCAGTCATTGTCTGCATGCTTTGAAAAGAGCCCCTCCACTCTCTGCCATTGCTTTCTACACATAGAGAGCAATGTGAGTGAAGAGAAGAAACTGCATTTCACACATGGGCTCTACATGCCAACAAGAACTCAGAAAACACCTGGAGCAGCGGTCCCCAACCTTTTTGGGACCGAGGACTGGCTGAGCTTCTGAGGAAGGTGGGGCACCCCCTGTGCTTGCGCAGGCGCATGCACTCTCTCTCTTGGGCGCATGTGCGAAGCAGAGGGGGAGCGTGCGCCTGCCCACCAGCGCCGGCATGACTGCTCCCCCATCCCTTTGTGTGGGTGTGCGGGAGCATGCATGAAGGGGGGCACTCACAATGGTGCTGGTATTCGCGTGTGTGCGCAAAGCAGCTGTGGGGAGGGGAGTGCATGCAGGAGGGGGCAGGAGTTCTGTCTCCACGGCCTGGTCCGACTCAGGCCACAGACCAGCACCGGGCCGTGGACCGGGGGTTGACGACCTCTGACCTAGGGGATCACATTGATAACAACAATGTCGATAACACCCGGGGAGGTAATTACTGCACAGGGTTTATGTTTTTCTCTACCCCCAATTTATTATGATATTTAAAGTACTAACCCATAAAAATAAGCTGTATGTATGTAACATAACTTAATCACAGATGACAAATGTGGATTAACACCAGAAAGATGGCAGTGAAAGAATGGCCACTGATCCTGGATTACACCCAAAGACTGATTTTAACCAAATGGGGGGGAATGGGAAATGTAAACACCATTTTCCCCTGTTGCTTTTAGCTTGGCTATGACAGTAGAAAAAAAAATAAACATGATGTTTTTATTGAGGCATTTCTGATAAAAGAAACCTGGAAAGAACAGAAAAGTAAAACGGGCTTCACTTTCGATGACTATGCTAACCTGGTATTGTTCTGGATCCCTGATGGTATTTGTGCATTTCTGGATCCTAGCACACTCATTCTGATCTAGCCAATCAAAGCCTGCATAAGAGAAATGTAGGCATTCATCCTCAGACCCACATAATGCAATCCTATTAGTAAACGGTCTCTTAAGAAAGGTAAGCAACATCCTACAATATGAATCCTAGCAGATCAGCTACAAGGGGATATATGGCGTACAGTAACCTCATTCTGATGAGCCCTCCTTAGTGCCTTAGAGGTCAGAACACCCAGGGGATTTCTTGGGCTTTACTGGAGGCCACTTTCTTCCTTTATGCCAGCAGTTCAGGGTTCGATTTCCTCTTCCAGAGCTGAAATCACTGAGCACCTTTGGTTGATTATTTTTAACCCTCCAAATTCAGATATAATATGCGGGATCCTTATGTGGTTGTTGCTCCAGCCTGTGGGTGACCAGTAGCTGTTTGCTCCACCTTGTAATCACCCAGTGAATGAGCAAATATTCCTAATCTGGTCCCTTTTTGCTTTTGTCCAAAGACAGTTCATACCCCTAAGATCTAGCCAGCTACCCCTAGGAGATTTGAAGCCCGGTCATATGATGCACCAGATTGTGGGCTTCTGGGATCTGAAGTCCAAAAAACCCCATTTCCTCTTCACATGGGAAGGCCTGGCTCCCAACCGTCCTTTACGATGCACATACATGAGGGTGTTTGAAGCAGTGGCCTGCGGAAATATAACCAGCTACCATTTCCGTGATTTTAACTTTGGTAAAAATGACAGAAAAGGGATAGGAAAAAAAATAGACCCATATTGTCCTGAGAATGGCTGCTGACAGTATCCAGAATCCTTCAGATAGTACATTTCTCCAGAGTCTTGGCAGCATGATGAGAAAATATATTGTGTAAACTAGCCGTAAGGAAAATGAGAATATGATTAAATGAACAATTTAATTTTTCAAGCTTTACAGTTTGTCTTTGTCAAAGCACAGAGGATCTACAGCCAGAATTCCCACGGAGAGATGAATATAGGAGCTTAGTTGATTTTGTGTTTGCTGCTGTCAGTACTAAGGCAATACATATGTTACAGAACTGCTACAGCAGCTTCTGCTTCTCCTCCTGAAATCTACTCACATGAAAACTCAAAGGGAATGTGGTGTGTGTGTGTGTGTGTGTGTGTGTGTGTGTGTGTGTGTGTTTGTGTGTTCTCATTTATCAAATGGAATTGCAGATGTCTTTCCACAAGATATTCTCAAAGATGTTGAGGACTTTGTGAAGTCCCTTTCCATCTTCTCATTAGTAATTCAAAATGCTGAAGACTCAAAGATTTGGGAGGTGTCCAAAAGACATCAGAACCCAAACTTTGCCGTCAACTAGATTCCATGAGGTAGAAAACTAAAGATGATGTAAAGATGAGGGTTTATTTTAAGCCAAATTATCCTAAGGCATCCTTAGTTTGGAAAGGGTTGCATTTATCCTAATCTCTCACTCTAATAGTGACCTCAGATGGTGACTGACAATAGAAGAGGAGCTAAAATAGGAAACACAAGACGGATGTATGGATACGTTTGGAAAGAAATGTGGCTGAGACTAGTTACAGCTTATAGTAAATGGCTGGCGGGAATAAGAAAATTCCTGCTCATTGTGATGATTTATTCTCATATTTTGTTGCAGGTCTGATTCATTTCTTCTGTTATCAAACATGGCTGCCCTTTGCTTATCAGCCAGACACAGAGATGAGACCACCCAGAGCTAAGGTTGTGCACTTGAGAAATTTGCCAACAAAATATTTGCTTGTAAATTTAAAGAACTGGACAAGAAGCTGCCTGCGGGAGTCATGGAAGGTTGAGATGGAGCAGTCAAAAAAAAGAGAAGAAACGAGGGAGGAAACGTCATTCTAAGACACCCCCCCCCGACAATATTGTGAGAAGTTAGAGGATTTTGAGAGAGATAAGTCCAAAGGAATTTTTAAAAGTTCTCCCTCTGTGCTGTACAGGGAATGTTTAGGGCACATTTTCCCTTTGCAGTTTCTAGAATAATCCTCTCTAATGTACACTCACAGGAGTATGCACATGCTGTACACACACATGAACAGTGGTGCCTCACATAATGAGCACCCTGTTTAACGACGAAACTGCATAGCGATGAAGATTTTGCGATCGCAAAAGTGATTGCATTGCGATGTTCCCTATGGGGAAAAATCGCTTTGTGATGATCGGTTTGCCGTTTCGCTTAGCAGTGATTTCCCAACAGCTGATTGGCAGTTCCAAAATGGCTGCCAGGTAAAAAAAATGGCCGCCCGCGTGTTTAGGGATGGATTCCTCGCTTACTGGGCAGCAAAAATGGCTGCCGTATGGAGGATTTTCGCTTTAAGGTGAGTTTTAAGCCCATAGGAACACATTGAAGGGGTTTCAATGCATTCCTATGGGCTTTTTAAAATCGCATAGTGACAAAATCGCTTTGCAGCGATTTTTGCTGCACGGATTATCATCGCTATGTGAGGCACCACTGTAATATAACACTGGTTGTTGTGGGTTTTGCGGGCTCTTTGGCTGTGTTCTGAAGGTTGTTCTTCCTAACGTTTCACCAGTCTCTGTGGCCGGCATCTTCAGAGGACAGCACTCTGTACTCTTGGTTGTCCTCTGAAGATGCCGGCCACAGAGACTGGCAAAACGTTAGGAAGAACAACCTTCAGAACACGGCCAAAGAGCCCGAAAAACCCACAACAACCATTAGAACCCGGCCATGAAAGCCTTTGCGAATACATTAATATAACACTATTTAACACAGTGCCCTAAAATCCTAAATCATGAGTGATTGGAAAGAAAAGGAGTGTCCTTCCACTTAGCTTGAGTTTTTTAAAAAATATATAGGTGGGAGAAACTAAAGCCAATAGATGTATCAATTTAGGCACCAGCAAATACAATTCTAAACTGCACTGAACAGAGGTTAAAGGAAGTAACAATAGCCCTCTATTCTGCTTCATTATGATCTGGATTACAGCGTTCTCAGTTTAAAAAGGAGATCGACTAGTTGAAATATGTCCAGAAAACGACTGGGGCAAAAATGATGAGTTCAATTTGGTATGCTCAAGAGTGGAAAAAAGCTAGCTATGACATGATATGAAAGCTGTTTTCAGAAATTTAAAGGTCTGTGGTATCCACGACAAATTTAATTTGTTTTCTGCTACTTCAGCAGGTTTGTTTTATAAGAAAAAGGATTTTGGTGAAATATGAAGAAGATTCCTGCTAGTATGAGCTGGTTACTTCAGGCCTTGAAATGATTCTTTTTACAGGGGAGAAAAGCAAATTTAAAACAAAGTGCCAGCAATTAAAACAGTAACTACTCAGTGCTTATGACCTGAAGTAAATATTTGTCAAAAAGGTGAAGCATTGAGAAGGGTTGTCCCTTCCCAATCTGTATTTTCATATTAAGCGAACATTCAGTTTGACTCGTTTTCATTGATAGCTCTTGACCAGATCTGTTGGGGAGGGGATCCAAAAGCTTGAAGTGATCGCCCCATCCTTCTGAAACCAGAATGTGTCATCCATTTGTCCTCAAAAGCCAGTAACTATCATGAATGGAATATTATTGGGGAAAATAAATGCTAGAAAAATAAAAAATAATTGTTTTTCCTGTAGCATATAAAAACCACATACGGCAGAGCTGCAATGCATGTTTTTTTTCCTGCCATAAATCACTGCTTGTAGCAAACATCACATTTAATGAAGACATATATCATACTTCTATAAATCAAATCTCATCACAGAGAGCCAACTTTAATTTTGTAAATGCCATAATCCTTATTTGGGATTCATTTCTGTGGAAGCAACAGAAAATATGTGTTTTACCTCATATGAACATTTCTTGAACATAGTCAAAGCACCTTGAGAATTAAAGGTGTGGGAGAAAGTAAATGTGGCAGTTGAGCTCTTAAAAGTCTGGTTAACTATTTGTGTACAGTATATTCAACTATCCTGGTATGAAACTTTATGGCAAATTTCTTCATAAACTGGATAAAAAAGGGAGAAATTGTAAAAACCTGGACTATGGGAAAAAGGAATATTGATACTCATTTGTCTCTGAAAGGGAAGACTCCTCACCCATTGAGTGCTTTATATGTTGACAGTAGAGATGGGGATGACTCACTAATTTGGCGAAGCAGAAAGTTGCCCCCATCAACTGATGAAGAACTAATTTATTTGTCGATTTGTGGGGGGTTACTAAAAAAAAGGCAGGCTAAGGGAATCCAGGCTGCCCTTTGCATAGATGGCAGCTGCAGCTTCCCTACCCTAAATGAAGCCGAAGCCACCATCTTTGCAAAGGGCAGCCAGTTTTCCTTTCTATAGCTACGGAGGCCTGATTAAGACCTCGGCAGTGGTGACGATTACGGTAAGGGGGTGTCGCCAGGAATAGGGGTGAGGGGGGCTAATGTAGGGAGAGGAAGGGGTGGGGTAGGCTGTGGAGTTGGGTCGCTGTGGGGGTGGGTGGGTGCCTATTTGCTCACCTATCAGCTGACTGGCGGGCCACTAGGCAGAATGTAAAAGCCATAGGGTGGCTTTTTTTCCCTTTATATGGGGATGAATAAAAATGGGGAAATATTCATCAAGCTGTATTCATCAGGACTTAAAATTTGACGAATACAGATCGGCGAATATATGACAAATAGGCTATTTTTGATGAAAAAACCAATCCATTTTCATATTCATCCCCATCTCTAGTTGACAGTGCAAACATATGGATGAAATACACTTGTGAGTTTTTTTGTTTGCCTCTGAATTTCATATTAAGCAAAGCCAGAAAAGAATTTGAGAGGTACTTTTCGACCTCTAAGTATTTTGAGGAAAACTGAGAAAACGAAAGTAAAATCAACATCATGTTGTTGTTTGGTTTCTGACATTTCTACTTGAGAACATGATTTGAGAAGCTCAATCAAAGCGATATGGAGTATACCTTCTTTAAGCTAATTGCTAGGATTTTTCAATGACTGTTCTCCAGTGAGAATTGCGCCAGTGATCCAGAAGTGCTGTATGGAGTTGCAGACACAAAATTCAAATTGACCAGCTGTGTTTTGGTTTCAGCTCCTTTCTCTGAGGCTGGATACTCAATGAAATATCAGAAGAAGTGAGCACTACAGCATTGGGCCTTTCAATGCCCATCTGCTTTTTAGAATAAGAGAGAGTGTGTAAGAGAAAGAAGTGCATCTCTCTCTCTCTCCCTCTCTCTCTCTCTCTCTCTCTCTGTGTGTGTGTGTGTGTGTGTGTGTGTGTGTGTGTGTGTGTGTGTGTGTGCATACTGCACACATGCTCATGTGCCTGTAGCTAGATGCCTCCAATCAAGGCAGAACTTACTGTTCTTGTTAAATTTGCAAGCAGAAAAGTTTCCCTGGCTGCTGTGAGCCCTGAATCCTGCACAGCAGGGGAGTGACAGAGACATCCAAATCATGTGGGAAGCTGCATTTTTATCTTTTGTGCAATGATTATATTTACTGCCTAACAAGAGCTGATGCTACTCGCAGTACATAGTAGCATATGTTAGCATGCATCATGACAGAATCTTTCATATCCGCCCACAGTGTTGATAGTAAGAGGTGCCCAGATCTTCAGAGGTGTAGTTGTTACTCAGATTTCTTATGTTCTTCTCTCTACATAAGATGCAAATTGACTTGTTTTGCTTCAGAAACAAGGAAGATCAGAAACAGAGAACTAGATAAAATTGTTGGAAACTGTTGTGTAGGCCTCCATCTGTTTTCAGCACTCAATGTCCTTTCATGAATCAATGGAATCCATTATAAATGAGTGAGGGTTGTCTCCTCTTTATAGTGCAGGCTGCGTGCACCTCAAAAACTTGCTTCAGAGGACTGGAAAACCCTCCAGAGAAAGTTTTCAGGCAGCTCCTATGAGAAACATGGGGAAGGGGGAGTGTCCTCCTGCAGACAAGTGCAACAGTAGGATTTGATCAGAAATCAAATGCGATTTGATTGTTCCTTGCCTAATATCTATGTTCAGGGCCAGGTTTGAACCAAATTGACAGTGGATCCTGCTCGCAGTCAAACAAAATGGTAGGGGACACAGAAACAACATTAGGAAGGGAGTTTCCTTTCTTTCACATTAATGAGAAGAATGCAGGAGCAGCCTTATGATTTAGCTCTGGTGATGTGGCAAAACAACCCAATGGCAAGACTAAATCTGCATACTTGTGACCAACCGGAAAAAAGAGGGCAGACTGTTGCAGCACCAGAGCAAAGGAAAATGAAAAATATGGCTGCACTAGTGTGGGAAGCTGCAACAGACACTGAAAACCACTATCACAAGGAGGCGTGTCCATAGCCAATCACTTGTTTCACTCTGTTTGTATTCCTGCCAAGACAACAGGATTCCTGTTTTTGCTAAAAGTGCAGGCTTTATACATCAATAATAGGGTGCCAGCAAGTTAATTCCAACTCATGGCAATCTTTTCCAAGGTTTTTGATGTGCAAAATGCTCAGAAGTGGTTTACCATTCCCTTCTTCCAGGAGTGCTCTGGGACTGTTCAGCTTGCCCAAGGCTACATAGCCTCTCCTACAAGGTTTAGTGGGGAATCGAACTCCCAACCACCAGGTTCCCCACAGCCAGAAATCTAACTCACTCTGCCATCCATTCAGCCTTTCCATGTTAAGCATGATATTACTGATCGATCACTATATGTCTTTGTCATGGCCTTCAGCTTGAGCAACAACATTTTTGTTGCAATCATTACGTCAGACTGCACAGGGAAGCCACTGAAATCCACAAGCACAAGCACAGTTCCAACAAAAAAGAGGAAAGTATGAAGCTCAACAAAACTTGGCTCCCAGCTATCAAACATACTACGTGCAAAAGGTCAACGAACTCTACCCACCCACAAGGACAGGGGATCACTACACACAAAAGACCAGCTAATGACACCCATCAACCACAGGAACAGATAATCTCTGCCCCTTAGCACAACAATACACCCACATCAATACACACTAATCACCCATCTACAGGAAAAGACAAAAGCCTATCTCACAGCCATAAATACTGCACTCCCGAGCCAACTACACCAGAGTACAGGTTGCTGTCCTCTGAAGATGCCGGCCACAGAGACTGGCGAAACGTCAGGAAGAACAACCTTCAGAACACGGCCAAAGAGCCTGAAAAACCCAGAACAAACATTTTTTTTACTTACTTCCCTTCCTTTGTAGGTTCAGGAGCTGTGTTGTTAAACAACAGGCTTAATAACTCACCCCCAAGAGGCATATGTGTTTCACTAATAGGCAAAGTAATGCTTCTCTCCATAATTGAGAATGCAGCAAGTTTTACATGTGCAGTTCTCTATGAAAAAAAAATCACTAAATGAATATCATTGTAAATAATACAGAACTGGATAATTAGACCGCAAACACTATTATGATTTACATATGCACAAGAAAATGATATGGAGCCAATGATGAATACTAAGGGATTTTAATTTGCCAAATGTTATAAACTAGCATAGCACAATGACAGAAAGTTTCCAATTTAAATACTTGCCAATTAAAAACAAAGGTTTCACTTAATCTACTTGAATACGTTTGAGAACAGTCGTGTCTTAGCTATCTGGCTAAACCCAGCTTGCATTTGTCAACAATCTTAGAAACTCTGATAAATATACGTTGCTAAGTAAACATTTCAAATACATCTTTTAAAAATATAATAATCTTTCTTTAACAATGAGTTCACCTAAGCAAGCTGATGCAAGATCCTGTAAGATTCTGAATTCTACCTGCAAAATGGTAACAATAATATAGATCCATATTACAATATGATTTCAACTCTATATATCTGCCTCTCTCCCTTTGTCCCCCCCACCTCCTGGGTCTGGAAACATTCTGAATTAATGCTGAGCAAATTTTTTAAAAAACCATAAAATAACCCAAACTAGGCATTTCTTCAACCATTCTCATTTGATTTCATAGAAAGGAGATAAGCTTGCAAATAATTTTCCATGGGAAAGAAAAGTTGGTGGAATTTTTTTGGTTATAATATTCTTTAGCTTATAGCCTGTCAACACTGGCATATAGTGATGATATATGGTTCCCTGATAGCACTGTTTCACATAAAAAAAAGAAAACTTGTTCCCTTGTTCCATCCTTTCCCCTTTAAGAGCTGGCCCGTATCTTGCTTGCACAGGGCTATGGCATGCACTCTTTTTGGGCCAATCCATTGAGACACAAAATAGCTCTTCATTCTGTCTTCATGGATGGGTATCGAGTGGTAAAATAGACTGCACTGAAGATAAGGACCTTTTAAACAGTGGCTGGATTACACCAGATTTCACAGTATAGATAGGCCCTGAATTGCAAAGTGGCTGTAGTATTTGTTAGATTTATATGTCTAATATAAATATTTCCTACAATGAGCTCAAAGTTATGTACAGGACAGGTCGTCAACCCCCGGTCTCTTGAATCAGATACTTGCTGCCAACATAACTTGTTTATTTGGATTGAATTTGAATCACAGATGTTCTTTTTAATCACTGTATAGAATCACTCATTAAAACTTATTATCTTTGGTTACACGTTCAATTCTTCTTTTGTTTTATTGATTAATTCACTTTAACCAACTTATTAATAATATCAGTTCTCTGTAGTTCTCTATCTATCTTGACTATTCAATTCCTCTCCTTCACATTCTCATTCTCTCTTTTCCCTTCTCTCCCTCTAACTCTCTCTCTAACTGAGCCAGGCCGGGCCGCAGAGACAGACCTCCCCCTGCACACACTCCCCTCCCCACAGCTGCTTTGTGCACATGCCAGCGATGGCATGAGTGCTCCCCCACCCCTTCATGCATGCGCTCGTGTGCCTGCGTGAAGGGGTGGGTGGGCGCACGGGCAGGCGTGCAGGCATTCCTGCACATGTGCAAGGGGGGAGTGCTCACGCCAGCATGCATTCCCCCACCACTTCATGCATGTACCTGAGAGAGAGCGCATGCCTGCGTGAACACGAGGGATTGCCCCCCCCTTCCTCAGAGGCTCAGCCGGTCCCAAAAAGGGGACCACTGATGTACAGGACTCTCTATACTCTCTCCTCACATCAGTCCTGTAAGGAAAGTCAGGCTAAGAGACAGAGTGACTGGCCCAATGAGTTTTATGGATTGGTGGGTGCCCCTTCTCAGCCATATCTCTGGCCGTAAGCAGCCCCCACAGACAAGACATACAAACACACCATCTTTCTCGAGTGTCCTTTCTTTGTCACCCTTGTTTCTTGTACTCATTCCCTCCTTGCTCCTGGTGCTTATCCTACTCGCCTCACCAGTGGTATGGAACCAAAGTGTGGAGGAAGCTGCAGTGAGTGAACCTACTGTAGCCCCAGGCAGGTTGGGAAGGCATGCAGCGGGCCAAACAAATAGGAAACCTGTGATGTTCAAGTATGTGGAAGACTGTTAGACAGACATGGCCTGAAACACTGCTGTCTCATAGGCTAAGGTATATACGTAACGCGGAAACATACTTAGCATGCTATCATACTGTAAACCAATGGGCAGATCCATACTGGAATGTTTGCCTGCTCTTTCTTTGTAGTCCAGTCGCTGCGCACAAGAGAGTACAGTGGTGCCTCGCTTGGTGATGTTAATTCATTCCAGCGAAATCGTCAAACAAAACAAAAAAGCCCATTGAAACACATTGAAAACCCTTCAATGCGTTCCAATGGGCTGAATACCTGCTCGTTTTGCTAAGATCCTCCATACGGCGGCCATTTTTGGTGCCTGTAAAGCGAGGAATCTGTCCCAGGAAAACAACGGGGGGCCATTTTGAAAACCGGTGGCCATTTTGAAGCCACCGATCAGCTGTTAAAAAAACACTGTTTCGTGAAGAATCAGTTCCCGAAGCAGGGAACCGATCATCGCAAAGCAAAAAAACCCCATTTAAAACATCATTTTGTGATTGCTTTAGGATCGCAAAAACCTCATCATAAAGCGATTTCCTCATTAAGCGAGGCAATCGTTAAGCGGGGCACAACTGTAAAAGACTTGTCGCTTCTTGTATCTGGTGTTCCTGACAGTGCTGTTATGTTGGGAAACTATGGGAAACAAAACTATGGGAAACAAAACTGCAAAGTAAAGTTTTCCAAGGAGCTGAGAATCTGTTCAAAGTCTAGGGTGGTATCTGGATGCAGTTCAGCTAATTTCAAAAGCACTGTCCTTTACAACATACAAAACGATTCTCCAGGTGTGTGTAACTTTGAGTACAATAAAAGGTCACTAATTAAACATGCTGTGTCCTAAAGCATCAGCATATGGAGGATCCTGGAAGGTACATGCAAATCTGTCACTCCAAAATCAATGAAGACCTGCAGGTGCTTTGTAAAGCACAGCGGCACTATTAGTTTCTCTTTAAGAGATGTGCAGCAGGGAATAGCTCATACCAATTCCTTTGCATCTCAGTCAAAACCTGGCCGAAACAATGACCTACAGGAAGATGAAGAGAGGAGACAAGATTTGCTGTGTTACTACATGCTGTCAAGTGGCCTCCAACTTACAGTGACCTTATGAATGAGTGATCTCCATAATGACAATATTTAACCTCCATATTTAACACTTCTCTGGACTATTAGGGCAGCGAACTGAGGGAAGACTGATGCACTTCATATTAATGGCTTGTTTGCTGCTCTTCTTCAGTGTCTGTACTGAACTTCACAAAGGTAAGGGACACTAGTGTGCTACAGAGAGAGTTTGCACAAAGTGCTGAAGCCTACCTCATTTCACTCTCATGCAGGAGGCAAGAAAACTCAGAGAAGCAAGCAATGATTTACTTACAGGTTGTTTCAAAGTGTTGAAACAGAGCCCATCTCATTGAAAATGAGCCATTATGTAAAAATTCATTACCTCTCTAGAGCCATGTCAATGTTCAGTGACAACTGCAGTTGTTGTTTATTCATTGTGTCCGACTCTTCGTGGCCCCATGGACCAGAGTATGCCAGGCCCTCCTGTCTTCCACTGCCTCCCGGAGTTGGGTCAAATTCATGTTGGTTGCTTCGGTGACACTGTCTAACCATCTCGTCCTCAGTCATCCCCTTCTCCTCTTGTCTTCACACTTTCCCAGCATCAGGGTCTTTTCCAGGGAGTCTTCTCTTCTCATGAGATGGCCAAAGATTTGGAGCCTCAGTTTCAGGATCTGTCCTTCCAGTGAGCACTCAGGGTTGATTTCCTTCAAAATGGATAGGTTTATCCTCTTTGCATTCCAGGGGACTCTCAAGAGTCTCCTCCAGCACCACAATTTAAAATTCAACTTCAGTGGATCAGTACTAATGCTTATGACAAAGAGGACATGGTGTGGTCCACACTTGTGTTAACAGTTGGGAAACATATTTCCCAGCAGGACCAAAATAGCAAATGTTTGCTTTGATACAGCTCACAGATGGCATCCACAGCTGTATTTTTTGAGACTATTTATCCATATTACTGCAAGACTACCTATATAACAAATGACATATACTCAGTGACTATGTCTTGCGAAAATATGGTACTTGGGGTAAAATCATAGCATTCAAATCTACTGTGGGAGGATATTATTGGCCATTTGGTGCTATTTGTCCTTAAGGATTACTTCTCTCTTGAGATGATGGTGAAAAGTTCCATATCATTACGGACATGTTGGATGAATTTCAAAACTGGTCTCTGGTTTAAATGAAAAGATAGGATCCTGGGAGAAATGTTAGTATTCACTAGTAGCATTATTTTTTTTTAAAGGCGCTTCCTATCTTGCACTTCCCTTCTTGCCTTATAAAAAGGCAGGTAAAGGTTAGCACACCTCTGAGGAAAAAAAATATGAAAAACTATTTCGTTTGGTTGCAAGCAACATGGGGCCCATTTATCCTCTAGACATTCTAAATAAAGTAAGCACAAGATGAGTCATAAGGGTCATGACTACCTGTCATGGCACTAGCTGTGCTTCCAGATATTGATGTAGCATCTGAAGGCAGGATACATTTATTGTGAAGCACAAATACTGAAACATTCTTAATTCTTCTCCAATCAGAGATTAACCACCAGACATTTCCTTCAGTGGGCAAACACTAGAATGCAGACAGATGGCTTGTTTCTAGGGCTATCCATCCATACACAATGAACTGCCATTAGATGGTGTCAGTGGTCAAATTAATATCAATGGAATATGTTAATCGTGAGGTACTTATGTCCCATTGACTTCAATCAATATGGGAATATTTTTAAAGGTCTACACCTACCCGTCTTTAAGTATGAAGACGAAAAGGTAAATTTTGAAAAGCAGGGGCTGACTACATGTTTGCAAATCTCCTCTCCACTCCCACTATCTCTCTTCACAAACGAGAAAAACACATAAGTGTGATATAAAATCTTAAAATTGAAGTGGTATCCTAATACTTTAGGAAATCCAGATAACTGACAAACCCTTCATTTATAACATGCACACATCAATTAATCTTTTTTGCATTTTCTGCCTCAAATAAGCCCAAGAGGTGATCTCTGTTCTGTGGGTCTTGCTTACCAAGTTCATTAAACACTCCAATACAGAGCAGCTTCAATTGGACTAGTGAAGATTATGTACTTGTAGATAGAAGTGTGTTGCAAATCTGCTGTTTGCAGACACTGGTACAGTGGTGCCTCGCATTACGATCGTTTCGTTTAACGACGAAATCGCATTATGAGGAACTTTTTGTGATAGCTTTTGCGATCGCAAAACGATGTTTCCTATGGGGGAATTTCACTTTGCGATGATCAGTTCCTTGCTTCGGGAACCAATTATTCGCAAAATGACGATTTTCCAACAGTTGATCAGCGGTTTCAAAATGGCCACCGGGTAAATAAAATGGCCCCTGCTGTGTTTAGGGATGGATTCCTCGCAAGACAGGCAGTGAAAATGGCCACCCTATGGAGGATCTTCGCTGGACGGTGAGTGTTAAGCCAATGTGTTTCTATGGGCTTTTTAATTTCGCTTTACAATGTTTTTGTTCTACAGCGATTTCGCTGGAACGAATTAACATCATAATGCGAGGCACCATTGTATTATCAGAAACTGTTTGATGTGAGCCCATTCACACTACTAGTGATCAGTGGGATTGTGCTTTCTTACACAGTTCCCAACCATATGACGTGAACCATATTTTTAACCAAAGCTTGCAACGCTGGCAAGGAGAATCTCTACTGAATAATGTCAGATGAGTGTTTTGAGCAAAAGCAAATAGTCAACAGTCACATAACATCCTAGACTAGACAGTGTTACAGACTTTGAGATATTGAGATTGGCCCATTATGAAAGATCAACCATGCAATCCTGTGCATGTTTACTTGAAGGAAGCCCTCCATTCAGTGTGCTTTAAATGAGTGTGTAAAGAATTTCTGCCTTTAAAAAATGAAGTCCTGTTGTGTAGTCCTGTTGTGTAATGTACTCCTGTGGAAGGGTGATTCCATTATTAACAGGGGCAATGTTTGGTAATTAAAAGCTTCGTAAAGCCCAAAATGGCTTAAGCCCAAGCTATCTCAAGGATTGTGCCTCCCGTTGTGAGTCTGCTCAAGTGTTAAGATCCTCAGGAGAGGATCTTAACATTTCCTCTTGGTCCTGCCACTTTCACATATGTGTTAGGGGTGGGGGACACAGGAGAGGGCCTTTTCTGTTGTCCTCCAGACTGTGGAACTACCTCCCACAGGAGACTAGTCTAGACCAATTATTACTACCCTTCTGCAAGCAGGTGAAGATCTTTCTTTTCCTTGAGTGGAGTTTTTAAATTGAGTTCTTTGGCATACCTTACTGTTTTAAATACATGTTATTGTTAAAGTTTTTTTGTATAGCATACTCACAATTGTTAGCATTAAACACTGTAAGTCACCTTGGGTCCTTTTAAAGGAGAAAGGCAGGGTAAAAATATCTGAAGAGATATAAAAGGAGGAGTTAGAAAAGACGTGGGGTAAAAATAGGAAGTTTTAAATTATCAGAAATCACTTTGCCATGGACATCAAAATCCTTCTGCAGATATAGAATCATAGAATAATTGAGTTGGAAGAGACCTATAAAGCCAGCGAGTCCAACCTCCAGCATTGGAGCACTCATAATCTCCTGAGGAATTGGTTCCATCATTGTACGTCTCTAATGGTTAAGAAGTTTTTCCTGTAATTCTGCCTAAATCTGGTTTCCTGTAGCTTATGCCCATTATTGTGTGTCCTGCACTCTGGGATGATTGAGAACAGATCCTGCCCCTCCTCTGTACGACTACCCTTCAAGTATTTGAAAACCGTTATCATATTTCTCTTCAGTCTCCTTTTCTCAAGGCTAAACATGCCCAGTTCTTTCAGACTTTTCTCATACAGCTTGGTTTCCAGTCCCTTGGTTATCTTTGCTGTCTTCCTCTGAACTTGCTCCAGTATGTTGCCATCCTTCTTGATGTGTGGTGTCCAGGATTGGACACAGTACTCTAGACAAGAGCATTGGTCAAGAAGGCTTATTTCATCAAATACGTTCAGGTCCGATATTTGGGGTAGGCCTTGAGGCACGGCACCATCAATTGGCTTCCCCCAAGCAGAAGAGGTGGGACATACAGGCAGAGAATTCTCTTATCTTCGTGGCCACTGCTGTGAGAACGGAAAGAGCCAACAGTTTACTGACTCTGCCAAAATCCCAACCTTACTAAGCTATGGGGCCAACTCCCTCGTATGCAACAATTAAAGTGAACACCTTGCCTTTCGAAGAGAAAACGGCTGCGTTTTATTTTTACATTTGTTCCACAAAAGCCCACTCCTTTATTTAGAGATTGCAGTGATTCTGCAACGGCAATAGGCATTTCTGAGCACGCACGCAATACCTTTTCTTGAAATGCATTAGGACAATTCCAAAAGATAAAGGAGGAAACAGGCACAGAGAAAAGGCACGTGGAAAGATAAGAGGATTCATTTAATACAGCCAGCACTGGGCTTAAACCCAGATCAAAGTCTTCAAGCTATACAGTAATGTCGGCATGAGCCTCATGGTATGGGGCCAAGGAAGGCATTAAATCATAGGTGATTCATTCCTAGCATCCCCCCCGCCTTTCATCTTTACGAGCTGAACAGTAAGGGAGCCTTTATTCCCTGCATCTTTGTTCAGCGAAACTGTAAATAAGTGAGAGCTGAGCTCCAGCTGTAATAACAAAAGCTGGCAACAGCTTAACATGCCTGCACTGCTGTTTTTATTTATTTATTTGTTTTAAAACAAATTTCTTTCTTTCTTTCTTTCTTTCTTTCTTTCTTTCTTTCTTTCTTTCTTTCTTTCTTTCTTTCTTTCAGTGGCTTGCAGACTTATTTTTTGTGGTGATATATTAAAATTTTTAAATAGTGGTACAACTCTTTGGTCCTGAGTTCAAGTCATGGATGAAGCAGAGGGAGGCAGTCACCTCCACAGGAAGTCATTGATAGACCAGCCTCAGGAGGTTGGCATTGTTGGGCATGGGCCAAGGTCCATATTTCAGCAGAAGACTTTTGTCTAACTGCCCTCCCGAAGAAGTAAGATAAATTATCTTCGTTAATATATTTAAGAAATCGGGCCTTCTCGGCGGCGACACCTCACCTTAGGGTTATGTATCATTGAATCACTGGAAGGACAGATCCTGAAGCTGAGGCTCCAATACTTTGGCCATCTCGTGAGAAGAGAAGACTCCCTGGAAAAGACCCTGATGTTGGGAAAGAGTGAAGGCAAGAGGAGAAGGGGGCGACAGAGGATGAGATGGTTGGACAGCATCACCGAAGCTACCAGCATGAATTTGACCAAACTCTGGGAGGCAGTGGAAGACAGGAGGGCCTGGCGTGCTCTGGTCCATGGAGTCACGAAGAGTCGGACACGACTTAATGACGAAACAACAACAATAATTGAATTACTATTTGTGAATCACCCTACTGGTTTTGAATTTTTGTTTTTGTGGGGTTTTGAGGATTTTAGTTTTAATCTTGTAAACCACCCGGAGTAGTGCTTGCAAATAATGGGATAGCATATAAATCAAATGTATGTATACATACTGTATATAAATACACAACTGGATGGAATGAGGATGAAAAGGAATGGAAATGCAAGAGATACAAACAATGATAATCGTCTTTGTGTCATTTAACAAGCAGTTCTGGGGAAGTGACAACAGTATCTGGTCAAACACATGAATTAGAATACAGTTATTATCTTCACAATAGAACTCAGGAAAAGTTACTTTTCAGAGTTATGACTCCTAGCATCTCTCAGCTGGAATTAATCCTAGTGGTGTAAATTGCAAGAATGAATTGCTGCAAGTTAAGAAATAAGCACTTGTATTTTTCATTGTACAGCCATCTTATAACTTGGTGTGCAAAAGATTTGATAACTAGCAGCAATTCACTTTAAGCTAAATGCTGCCGCCTTTATGTTGGTTGGCACAAGGTAAAAGGAAATCTGGCCTCTGATTTTTAGATGCATATTTTTAAAAAGCAATTGTATGTGCCATTGTTTTATATGGGGTTTTCAAAACGAAGGTTTAGAAGATCATGCTGTACTTGCATCCCAATGGGTAAAGTTTTTCTGAAACGAGCAGTCCTGCTTGGCCCAGAATATGCTTCCACAGAGAGAGCTGGGCCAGGCAGAAAGGTGCCCAATGTATGACTTGCCAGTGGGTATGGATAATAGGCACAGCAATGGAGAAGCAGGGATCACTTCCACCCCCATAATGCTCTCGCCCATACTCATCATGCCTGAGGGGGGTTCCTCTGAAAGCAATGTCAAGGGTGGAAGGGGATGGAAACAGTGGCATAGAGTGAGGGGACACAAGGGCAGTTGCCCTGGGTGCAAAAATTTTAAGGCATGAAAAATTTCAAAAGCAGTGCCAGATGGTCTCAGAAGGTGGTAACTCCAGAAGCAACAGCCGGGCTGACCCCGATGAAGGCACCCCTCCCCTCCCCTTTTGCTGCATCGTCTTCCTCCTCTGGCTTTCTCCTTGAGTGACCCTTCTTCCTCCTCCTCTTCCTGCTCTGGCTTTTGCTGCTCCCTACTGCTGGTCCTGCACCTCCTCCAGGTCAGTATCCAGTTTGCTGCTGGTGTGGCAGGGGCACTGGAGGTGCCGGAGACAGCACCCCCTTCTGCGTCTCTCCCTGCCAGCAGCAGCACCTGGCCACGCCCACCCCTCAGAGCCAATCACAGACTGCCATGGCCACCGGGCCAAACAGAGCCACTAGCATGTGCAGCTCTGCTCCAGCCAATCGCCAGCAGGCCTCACTCTGTCACCCCACCCACTATTCTTGCCTTGCCCCATATACTGGCAGCTCACAATACACCACTGGATGGAAATAGAACACACTTAAATGCACAGCTTTTTAAGCAGTCAGTTATTACAGTTATAGCATAATGTGGACTCTTACTTCTTTGGGGGAGATGCAGCGTGTGTAGTGTTTGGAGTGTTGGACTGCAATGTGAAACGCCTGACCCCCCTGGGCCAGTTTCTCTCACCCTGACCTACTTATCAGATCATTATGAATATAAAGTGGAAAGGTAGAAAACTATGTACACTGTCTTGCTCTCACTGGAGGAAAGATGAGATGTACAGATGTACTTAATAAGCAACTATAAACCAGATGTGGACTTCCAACAGAGGCAAAATTTGGATTTTCCATCACAGGGACCAAAATATTTTCAACCAACCAACCTCATGGTGCAGTGGTTAAAACGCTGTACTGAAGCTAAAACTGTGCTCACGACCTGGGGTTCAAATCCCAGGTAGCTGGCTCAAGGTTGACTCAGCCTTCCATCCTTCCGAGGTCGGTAAAATGAGTACCCAGCTTGCTGGGGGGGGCAATGTGTAACCTGTATAATTAAAAAATTGTAAACCGCCCGGAGAGTGCTTGTAGCGCTATGGGGCGGTATATAAGTCCAAAAAAAAACAAAAAAACAAAACAAAACAAAACCATATTTTCCATCCTGCTCCTAAAACTCTGCCTGGTGACTGTATGCATTTAGATTACCTAATATCTGTAGTTCTCCTGTTTTTTTTTTTAATATAAGTGAGTGATATAGGCATTGTTATGGTTGTTCTTTGCATGAATAAACAAAGTGAACGGCCAAGAGCAACACAGAACCTCAGATTCCCTGTACAGAACAAACAGTATTCTTCCATCCTGTTTCTAGCTGGGTAAACCACAATGATTAATAAAAGCAAGTGACTTGCTGTTTAATCACATCTCTTAAAAGAGGAAGCTCCTGCCTATTACAAGATCTCATTCATAAATCCGCACCACATAATGTGTAGGTGCGCAGCTCAGGTAGCCCATGGGAAACATAATCCAGTCTCAGATGTATTCCACCAGAAGAGGGGAGATTTCTTTCTTTCTTTTTTAAAATAGAACTACCTTCCCACATTTTCCACTATACATTGTCTATTTGGATAAAGGGCAGAAGTAGAAACCTCCAGTTTTCAAAAAGTGGCAGGGTTCAGAGAGAGAGAACTGCAGCATCCCTAAATTAATAATTCGTTCAAAATGGGATGGTTTGCATTTTGTTGCTTCTAAACCTGTTTCAGTAATACTTAACCTAACATTCTTCATATAATGTTATTAATTCATTAATACTGAATAATTCATTATTTTTAGTGTTAATATTGTGTTTTAATGATGTGAGCCGCCTTGAGCCCCTTTGTAGGATAAAGGCAGGGTAAAAAAAACATTATAAATAAATAAATAACAGTGGAGCTACCTTTTATGCCTTTTTTGTTCTTGCAAAATAACGCAGTACATCAGTTTGCATATTATGTCTGAATATATGGCTATAGTTTACTTTTTGAAAACTGACTTGAAACTCGAACAGTATGCAAATTTCTTTCAAGTCTAATTTTAGCTTCAAGTCTACATAGGCTTCAAAAGCTTTAGCATCAGACTCCCTTTGAACCCTATGTTAAAGGCTAGTGCATTCTGTTTGAAGACATATGTACACCATAGCTGCTTATTAGGGACGAAGTAAAAAAAATCACTCCATTTGCATCATGAAGGCAATTAACAAGCTGTTTTAAATCTGAACAATGACAGGTAGCACTGACACTATTTTGCATGTCATCATTTATAATATATATTAAGTTATCTAATAATATATAATCACCTTAGAACTGCAGAGCTGGAAGGGACCCTATGGATCATCAAGTCCAACCCCTTTCAGGGAGGCAGGGTTCGGAATTGAACTCTCAACTAGATATCTAACCCACTGAGCTATTCAGCAGTTTTAACCAATACAATTTAAGATCCCCCATTATGTTTTTAATGAGGGATTGATATATTACCTGTCATCCATCCATCCATATGTCTGTTCGTTTGTTTATTCATTTGTCTGTATACTGCTCATCTAGTGAAAGTCTGAAGAGTGTACTTAAATTATGAGTTTATTATAAAGCAATTAATCATCTTACAAATAGACAAACAAACCAAAGCAGGCAGAAAAATAGCAGTTTCACATCATGCAATACAACATTCCTCTCCTTCCTCCTCTGTCCCAATTAACTGGGGAGAGCTTTACCAAAAGCTGCTCTAAAAAAAGTTATTTTCTACAGCTTTCTGAAGGTATAAAGGGAGGGTGCCTGTCATAGCTCCTGCAGGAGTGTCTTCTATAAGGAAGGGGCCACTGCTGAGAGGGCCCAAGTTCTACTTAATATTTTCTGGGCTTCTTGAGGTGTTAACACCCGCAGGCCTGAGGTCTATGAGGACCTAGTCAGACTGGCAGCCCAACTTGGCAGAAGAAGCTAAGACATTTAATTCATCGTATGAATATCAGTCAACCACACAAAATGCCTCATATTGTAAAGTGGGTGAAATGTTTTTTTCAGCGCTGTAACAAGGGCAAGGCAAGTGGGCACCCCATTTTAGAGGGCACCAAAATCTAGTTATGAAGCTAGTGGTGCATGTGGCCCTATTCACTTTCCCTTTATTGTATTTGAAACCATAAATGTTCTCTTTCTTTGCAGGAAGAATGCCACATTTTCTCCTCCTTTTTCTTGGGAGGTAACACTAGCTCAAATATTGAACTTGCTTGTTGCAGCTCTGCTTCCTTTGTTTTTAGATGAAGCCTTAATGTGTAGATAGATGGGCAATGCAATCTAAACGATGACACACCTGCCTGCTACCCTAACCACTGGGTATAGGAGTAGGATTAGTTGCACGAGTCTTCCACTAGAAGAAAGATTATTCTTTAAGTGAGGACAAGAAAAAATAGAAAATGAAAGAACTGGATTTCATTCATAAATAAAGTGCACAAGCTTTGTCTGGATAGAGAAGCCCTACACAAATACAACATGCAACTAGAGCATGGAAGAGTTAAAAAAACAACAACCCCAAAACCAACAACTTTGGAGGTTTTAGCCCCAAAAATAACTTTTCCAGTCTCTACATGTGTTCAGGTGAGTGTTGAAAATTAGAAGTGCCGTCAGCAAAAACACTCCTAATTCTATGTTAATAATAACCATGTGCTGTCAAGTAAATTCTGACTTACAGCCACCGTTTTCAGGGATTTCTAGGCAAATAATACTCTGAAGTGGTTTATCATCCTCTTCTTTTGGGGGCTGTACAGCTTGCCCAAGGCCACACAGGCTGGCTTTTTTTCCCCTGGCGGTAGAGTGAGAAATTGAACTCCCAACTCTGGCTCCACAGCTAGATACCCAACAGCTACAGCCAGCCAGCTCTCTCCTAATTCTACAGCCCTTTATATGATTCCCAGAACCATCAAGCAGCACAGTGTCCTGTCTATTACCCTTTTCAAGCTCTGGACCTTTCAGGTTAATATATCCAAAAGCATCCTCAAATCTGGGGCCAACCCTTGTAGGCTGGTTTCTATGTAAACATATTGCTAAATATGAGTACGCTAGATCAAGCAAGGTTCTAATGCAAACTATCCATGCCCTCTAATCCCTGCAAACATGTGTACCCTTTTCTGTGCTCCTCATCTTCAGAGGTGTCTGTAGTCTCCTACAGTTTAGAACCAGGAGGAGAGGAGGTGGCAGAAAGATGACAGACTAGCAAATCTTACACATCCACTGAAACGAGCGGAATAAACTGCATGGTAATAGCATTTCATAAAGCTGCCCAGCCAGCCAGCTTCCCTGGTGAGAGGCTTTTTATTATGTTCAGCTCCAAGTGTCATTTCTCTAATGCTGCCCATGCATCTTTTGCTGGGCTACACGTCTAATCTGTATTCACCTGCACTTCCCTCCTTGGCAAAGAGACGCGGCAGTGGGCCAGCTCCTTGCCAATGAAGTGTGTCATAAAGCTGCATGGGTTCCTTTGCAATTTACTCTCACAGCTTTTGTTCGCTTGTTCTCTGGGGAGCCAGGGTGGATAGCAGGCAGGGGCAATAAGGCATCTTGTGACTGCGCTGCTTGCTTAGCTCTGCTCAGAGTACGCACCGAGATGGCTTGTGTTGCTAAATGGACCTACGGGAGGGATGTCGGTGCGCCTAGCGTGGCACTTGGAAACAGTCTCTTAGAAGCAAAACACTGACTTTTATATTCATAATGAGCAAATAGAAACAGAAATGGCCATCAGCATATTCAATGATAATCTGTCAAGGAATATGAATGGCAAGGTCTTTCTAGACTTGAGTTTGATATGATGAATAGACACTTGGAAAAGATATTTTTCTGTTCTGCGGCTCCCAGAATTTCTCAGCGTGCCCGTTGAACCTGAGAACTCTAACCATGTGCCATCAACTTAATTTTGAGTTCTGGTGATCCTTTTCAGGGTTTTCCAGGGAGAGAATACTCAGAGGTAGTTTACCATTCCCTCCTCCTAGGGGCACCCTGGGACTAGAGATGGGCATGAATTAAACTATGAACTGGGGGGGGGGGAGCTACAAATCAGGACATCTTGGCTTGTGCCAAAATGCAATCTAGAGCCAAACTTTTTCTGCCCTGTGCTTCGTTTTGGCAAAATGGATGCCCCCCCCAACCCCTTCCCACTGCCTCTGGGTGTGTTGTCTCTACTCATGCACAGGTCTATCAGCCTGGCTGTGGCAGTGCACCAGTGGCACAACCACAGAAGGTATGCCCCCCCAACCAGGCATAAACCAAAACCCCCAAACCCAAACTGGTTTGTGGTTCAGTTTTCTGGTTGGTTCGAGATTTGTGATTCATGGCCAAACACAAATCACAAGCTATCATGAACCACCTTTTTCCCAGGTTTGCACCCGTCTCTACCTGGGACTGTGCAGCTTGCCCAGGGCCATACAGGCTGGCTGTACTGATCAGAAGCAAAGTGAGGAATTGCACTCCCAAACCCAAACCACTGAGCTATCCAGGCAGCAGAGCACTCTCGTCTAAATAAATTACCTTTTGCAGGCTCTGGATGTGGTTCAGCGGAGGGTGCTGCTTTCTAGTGCGTTTCTGCCTGCTTTCGTGGTGGGTCCAGGGTCTCTCCTTGACTCCCAGGCAAAGGAATCTTTTAGTCTCTGAATGGTTCATGATCGTGAGTCATTGTCCCAGGAAGACAATGTTTTCTCTACAAGTATAGGCAGCTATGCAAGCACTGAGGTGCTCATTCCCTTTCCTGCCCCCTTTTGTACCATCCTTGAAAGCCACGCTTCTGAGTTGCATAAGAGGATTCAAACCTTCACCTATAGGGACGTTTTGGGATGGGCTGAATTTGAGTCCTTGTTAGTTCTGAATTGGGAGAGGATAGAGCAGGTGATGCAATGCTTTCATAAGAGATCTTGGAAAATCAAAAATCAAAGCAAAGTGTACTGCTCATATACTGCCCCATAACACATAAAGGACTCTCTGGGCAGTTTAGTTATACAGGCTATTCATTGCCCCCATCAGTGAGCTGGGTACTCAGTTTACCAGCCTCAGAAGGATGGAAGATTGAGTCAACCTTGAGATGGCTACCAGAGCCCTTCAGGATCGAACTCAGGTTTTGAGCAGAGTCTCGACTGCAGTGCTGCAGTTTATCCACTGCCCCAAGAGGCTCCTTTTTAAAAACAATCAGCTATTTTAGATAGCTGCCAGAATCCCCCGGATTCCCAACTCACAGAATCCCTAATCATGCCAGCAGGGAGATCTCTTGAGGTTTTCCTTTTTTAAAATTTTTTTAAAGGCAGCTTTTCCTAGCTCTGCATTTTGCAAGTGCAATGTGATGCAACATGTGCCCAGCTGCAGGTATGTCCCCATGGTTTTGCAGTGACTGGCTCCCTTTGTATGCGCCCACAAGGGAACTGTCAATGGCATCCAACTGGTTGTCAATGGCGTTGTTTCCAGGGGCGTTGCATCACATTTGGATTCTTTGTGCTTTCAAAAGCTGAGGGCCTATAGGATCAATATGGGGAACTTTACTTTTTTTGGACTATGACTCCTGGTATATCTGGATGGAGCTGCAGTCCCCAAAAAGCAACATTTCCTATCTTTGCACATCCGTTCTCCTAGAACAGTATAATCTCTCCTCCTTGGGATCATGTTGGCGCAGGATTGCTCAGAACGCTTATCCTAATTGATGGGCTTTTTTTCCCCCTGAGGAGTTCCAGATCATTTCCTTGCATTGAGCACTGCAGTGGCTTAATTCTTCCAAAGACAATGTGAAAGGTTGTGATGATGGGGAACATATCAATAGACTTGCAATTGCATGAAGGGTAGAAGGAGCAAATCATTCACCGTGAAACGGCCTTAATTATACACCTAATCTCAGAGCTATTGCAGGCGATGAACGAAAACAAAAAGCACATCATCTTTGGCTGTTGTTCCCCCTCCTGGAGAGACTGGTGTAAAGACTGAAGAAGAACATCTATTCACCTGTCCAGGTGTCAGCACAAAGAGTCATCTTCTAGGCAAACCATTGAGGGCCAAGTGGGATGAGTTTCCATCCACGCAATCTAAAATGGCATAAGTGCCATTTGAAAAGTTAAGAACAAGCACAAAGAGGACAGCCAAGGAGATCAAGAGATTGAAGTGGCCCCCTGCGGTTACACCATTGTAATCTTTTTAGCTTTGGAAAAAAGGGAAAGTAAAGAAGAACATGATGGATCTGTACCAAAATGGCACACGGTGCAGAGAGAAAAGTAGACAGGGAGAAAGTTTTCACCTTCTGCTATCATACTGGCCTATGTGGCCATCTACTGGATCATAATGGATGAGTGGGGAAACTGAGGACAGATCAAATAAAGTGCTTTATCAATCAGTGTATAGCTGAACTGTGGTGTATAGTGAGTGAATAGTGTATAGTTCACTACCACAAGATGTAGAGATGGCTGTCAACCTGGATGGCTTCAAACAAGGATTAGACACAATCATCTAGAATGGGACAATCAGTGACTGCTAGCGAGAAGAATTGTTACCTCCCACATCAGTTGCTATGGAACATGAGATAGATGGTGTGGTTACACTCCTATCCTACCAGTGTGATCTCCATAAGCAACAGATTGGCTACAGTGTGAACAGGAAACTGGACTGGATAGAACATGCATCTGATCTAGTTTGGCTCTTTTCTTATTCTTTTGTTCAGGAGCAGAGGGGCTGATCCAGACCGTAACTCCTGCTAGCATGAGTATAAAGATGCCTATGCTGTGATCCTGATTTAAACAAGGCACAACTTGGAAAAGTTACCTTTTCTTGGACTACAGCTTTCACCATCTCTCACTGCTTTCCGCCCTTAGATCCTGCTCCATCCACTCTCTTGCCCCAGGTCCATCCTCAGACACCACTGCAGCTACTTTCTACGCCTGGATCCTGCCCCATAATCCTTTACTCATTAAAGAATGTACCTCAAAGACTGATCATTGGGTGAGATGCTCTGCCCTCAGCCAAATAACAACAGAGGAAGAAACTTGAATAGACAAGCAAGCATTACTGCAAGTTCCTGTGAATAATTTCAACATATTTTGGAAAGAATTCAAGGTTGGGAGTCCAGACTTTCATAAAAGGCTTACTTCTCCCCTCCCCCAAAAGAAAAGAGTGGGAGGAGAGAAAAACACAAATGTTAAGTATATGGGGAACTACAACAGTATGTATATTTTTTCCAGGAATAAACTCCACTAAACTGTGGGAGCAACACTTCCCCCACTGAGCAGCCTCCAAGTACAGAATCGTGAGGAAGGGAATCTACTCTCCCAGTCTCAAAATGAATAAAACTCACACTAACCCCACACACTGCCAGATATAGCAAGAGAGAAACAAACAACTCTCTTGATGCCTCCAGTATTGGAGCGCTCAACACTGTCCAAGGTAATTGGTTCCATTCTCATACTACTCTAACAGTTAGGAAATGTTTCTTGATATTCAATCAAAACATGGTTTCCTCTAACTTGAGACCATTATTGTGTGTTCTGCATTCTGGGATGGTCAAGAACAGATCCTGTCCATCTTCTGACAATCTTTCAAGAATGGGGCTTTTCTTCTTATTAGTATTCTACCTTTGTCCTTTTGACAGAAGCACCAGCTCATAGCTACGGGCAATTAAAGCTTCTGTGTTTACCAATGGGACTAAAGGGTACTTCGGGGACTGGGAACCAATTGTAGGCACAGAATTGCAATTACATGTAAATGCATATTAAGAGCTATAAGGTTTTACCTTTAATGGGGCTCCCTTAAGGTTGCTCCAAAACACAATCTGGTTGGCAGTAGGCTGAGCTTCAGGTAGGGCTGTGCCTCACTTCCCCTAATTGATCACCCTCCACTGTACGGGTGTAGGATAAGGATGTAAATCCCTACCTAGTATCTAAGAACATCTAACTGTAGATTGCCGCAGAGCTTGGAAAGGTAACTTTTAATATTTCTAAGCTCTAGATTCTTGCAATTTAAATTGGGAAATGGTCTGATTCTGCCTTTTTGTGTGCTAGTTAAAATAATGGCTTCAAAACCATTTCTGCTCCATCCTTCCAACTCTCTGAAGCAACATACATATCTATTTTCTCTAAAAATTATGCTAAGATCACAGACTTATTAAATCAATATGCTCCATCAAAGTAGGATCAATTAACTTCTGAACGGTTACCAGCATTTGCCTTACATCAAACTTGATGCAATGATCAGTCCTAGAGGTTAAGCCATGAACAAAACTGCTTGATTTTGAGGAAATTACCATTATAAATGGTGCTGCTGGCCATACATGGACTTCCACCTAAATGCGGCAATCTTAATAGGTAAATGAGTTTTCATTAATCAAGGAATTGATCAAATTGACTGATGCCCATGTGCCATAAAGAATAGTTTTTAAAAAGGGGGCATTGTTTTGAATAGGGTGCACATATATGAGGACCAGTATGGTATAATGGTTAGTGTCACACTGGGGCTTGAAGGATGCAGGTTCTAATCTTCACCAAGCTATGGATCTCACTTGTTATTCTTGAGCCACTCATGGTTTTTTGCCCAGCCTGACCCACTGTATAGGATTGGTGTATGGATAAAATGGGGAGAAGGGGTGCTATGTGTGCTGCCTCAAATCCACTGAAGGAAAAGCAATGTAACAAATAAAGAAGTAGGCATGTCGCACCAGCCATTATGTTAGAAGAGGTACTGCCTCTTCCGAAAGGGAGATGCCTCGTCTAAGACAGCATCTCCCATCCACTTTTCGTGGTGTGATGGTTGAAGTGCAGTACTGCAGACAAGACTCTACTTATGACCCGAGTTTGATCCCACCAGGCTCAGGTAGGGGGTTCAAGGTTGACTCAGCCTGCCATCCTTCTGAGGATGGTAAATTGGAGGAGGGCAATGTGTAGTCTGCGTAATTAAATTGTAAATTGTTCAGAGAGTGCTTTACGTGCAATGGGGTGGTATATAAGCAGCACATTCGAAAGGGCTTAATGAACTGAAAGTTGCTGCTGACCCTACTTAAAATTAAAGAGCAGGAAAGAAAAGAAACTCATCACATTTTCTCTTTGCATCTCCAAAACCATTCTCTCTAGTGTTTCAAACTGCCAGCAGATTTCACACCTATCAAGGAAGCTGGCCTATTTATGCTGTTTGTTAACACTGTGGAAATTACAAAGCAGAGCCACTGGGCTTGTTGAACTTGGCTCTTCTGCAGCCATTAGAGGGTGTGTGAAAGATTCATCTTATTCCATATTTCATTGAGATGTCAAGGCTGGCTAAGCTTGGCTGAAAGTGCCAGAATCACCTGCCTGGAGAGTACAGTGAACTTATACTTGAGAAGTTTTTTTTTTCTTGTGCTTTAGATTTCAGGCAGTGTATTTTTTTAAAAAAAGATTATATCAAGATATACCTACAAAGAGACTTTTCTCCCCTGAACTGATATTGGTGCTGCAGTCAGCAATGTAACCACAAACATCAAACTAGGATGTAGTCTAACAGTTGCAAGTCAGTCCACAGCAGTACCAGGACATGGGCCTTGTGGTGTAAACCCTACTCACAACACCTCATTTAGGTATGGAATGGGCACACAATGGGCTGATCACAAGATTCAGACCTTCATTCGCCAACTCAGAAAATAGCCCAAGTAGAGACTGAATCATTTTGATTGTGTCATCTCAAGGTGTGTCCATAATTGTGAGTCTTGGGAATATATTTGAGTTCTCTAACAGAGATGTTAAAATCCTATCATCTTCAGACATTAGCTGGCTGGATAGCTCAGTGGTTTAGGTCTCTGGAGCCAGAAGCCGGGAGTTTGATTCCACACTGTGCCTCCTGGGAGAACAGCCAGCTTGTGTAGACATAGGCAGGCTTCAGAGTCCCAGAATGCTCACCGAAGAAGGGAATGATAAACCACAAAGAAAACTCTGGACAGGGTTACCGTGAAGCAAAATTGACTTGATGGTATTAAAAACTATACAGACCCTTCACAGAATTTCAAGTCAGGTAGATCTAGTCAGTATGTTTTATCTTGCTTCAACCCTTCTCCCTATGCCATGTTGTTTCTTCTTCTCTTTCCTTTCCATTTTTTAAAAAAGTATTTTTCGTTTTCACGGCCACAGTTCTAATCTCTGACCCTATTAACATGGTTTCTCTTGAGTGGTTATTTGCATTAGAGTGAGAATCAACTGGCTAAGGTTGATTTAAAAAATTCTGGCAGTTTAGCTTCTGGGTAACCAACTACATACAAAGTAGGGGAAGAAGGAAAGGGTGGAACACAAAGAGAGGATTTCAGGCAAGTTCTCTTGGCATTCTATATGGAAGCAAAAAAAAAAAAAATCAAACCTGTATATATTGCCCTTAACCCTTGTCAACAATGCAGCTTAGTTATTGATAATATTAAATTACTGGCCAACCTGAAATTAAAACGGACTGATTTCATTTAAGAGTAAGAAGTCACAAGCAACGATGGAGGCACATAAGGTTTAACTGTGGATTGTTATGGGAGCTAAATGTATCATTATGTAGGAAGCTGTTGTGCATCAAGTCAAAACATTGATTTATCTAGCCAAATACTGTATCATCAATACTGACTGACAGCAGCTTTATAAGGTTTCAAGCAAAAGTCTTGTCAAGAACTACCTAGTAGCTATATAGGTTGTTTGGGATTTTCTGATGATGAACGCTCTTCTGATGATGAACATTCTCATTCTGGGAGTTCTACCTATCTTGTAGAAATCATACAAATACTTCAGTGTGATGCACCTGAGAGAAAGGCCTAGATTAGAAAGCTCTGAGGATTAGCTAGACCTAGCTCTATCTAGTTTCCTGCTTAGGAAAAAAGTTCCCAGCTAGCACTACAGCAGGAACAGGAAGTTTGAATGGAGCTAGGCCTAGCTAAGCTGCAAAGTCTCAGGAGAAGCACTGAGATGACACCCACAATACTGAAACAGTACATGGTGGGAGTTATTATGCATAAACTTCAGCTGCAAAACTGATGCTTAAATCCATCAATTAAATTTTTTTTTCAAAAAAAATCTGTAAATAAATATTTGCATAATGATTGCTTTATTTGCATTCATCAAGCGTGCCTGCTGATAGAGGGAGCGTGCCTGCTGATAGAGGGAACAAGAGACCATCTGCCGGCCAGAGCCCACTGGGTGAGAGGCAGTGGAACTGTGGTTGGGCCCCTGTTGGATGCCAGCTCTTTCTCAAGGGAGCTGGCTCAACCTTCCCCTGTGCTGGCAGGATCAGGCCCTGCTGCTCCCGGCTGCCTCATCCCCTACCAACACCGGCCACCTGGCCCAGGGGGAGAGAAAGGTTTTAACCGGAGCTTCCTTTGGGACCTGACCGGACGAGCGTGCCTGCTGATAGAGGGAACAAGAGACCATCTGCCGGCCACAGCCCACTGGGTGAGAGGCAGTGGAACTGTGGTCGGGCCCCTGTTGGATGCCAGCCCTTTCTCAAGGGAGCTGGCTCAACCTTCCCCTGTGCTTGCAGGATCAGGCCCTGCTGCTCCTGGCTGCCTCATCCCCCTCTCAACATGAGCTACATGGCTGGGAGGGAGAGAAGGGGCTTTAGAAAAGTTTTATTTTATATATGTTTTAAATGTTTTTAAATTGTTATTAATTGCCATCAATGAAGAAGAGACCCACAGTGGATCTAATGGAACAGGAAGGGGGGAGGGTGTTGGAGGGGGCAGCCATTGAGGTGGTGCTGGGTAGGGGAAGGAATGGCGGTGGGGGTAGGACATGCCCGCGTAGGAGAAGAGAGGTTAGATATCTTACATCTATCCCCTCTTCTAGTTCTACCCCCAACCAGATGGTATCAGGCGACCATATCAGCAAACCCTCGAGCCACACGGTGCTGTTGATGAACGCCAGGTCAGTACAAAATAAAACTGCCCTCATCCATGATGTAATTCTGGATGAGGGGTCTGACCTGGCGTGCATTACTGAGACCTGGGTGGGAGAGGAGGGTGGTGTTCCCCTCTCCCAGCTATGTCCGCCTGGGTACTCAGTCCAGCACCAGGGTCGCTCGGAGGGTCGGGGAGGGGGAGTTGCTATAGTCTATAGGAGTTCTATCTCCTTGACCAGGCTTCCTGTCCCTTTGAGAGGAGGTCTCGAGGGCCTGTATTGTGTGTTGGGCTCGCGAGACAGGTTAGGGATTCTGTTGGTGTACCGCCCACCCTGCTGCGTACCAACAGTCTCCCTGCCTGAGCTGACAGAGGTAGTCTCGGACCTGATGTTGAGGACTCCCAGGCTGTTGGTGCTGGGGGACTTCAACATCCATGCCGAGGCTGCCTTGACTGGGGCGGCTCAGGACTTCATGGCCACCATGACAACCATGGGGCTGTCTCAATGTGTCATCGGTCCGACGCATGAGAAGGGCCACACCTTGGACCTGGTTTTCTCAACGGGACTGGAAGATGGTGGTTTGGATGTGGAGGGGCTGGTCGTGACCCCATTGTCATGGTCAGACCACTTCCTGGTCAAGTTCAGTCTATTAGCGTCTTCTTCCCTCTGCAAGGGTGGGGGATCTATTAAGATGATCCGCCCTCGGAGACTAATGGATCCAGATGGATTCCTGAATGCTCTGGGGGATTATCCGTCTGATATGGTCGGCGCTCCTGTCGAAGCTCAGGTCACCCTATGGAATAGGGAGATGACCCGGGTGGTTGACACGATTGCGCCTAAGCGTCCTCTCCCTGCTCGCCGAGCCCAGACAGCTCCCTGGTATACTTTTGAACTGCGGGCGATGAAGCGAGAGGGGAGACGGCTGGAGCGCAGGTGGAGGAAATCCTGCTGGGAGTCCGATCGAACACGACTTAGAGCCCATTATCGGGCCTATTTCGTGGCAATACGGCTGGCGAAACGGCAATATTTCTCCAGCCGTATTGCTTCCTCAGAATGTCGTCCAGCAGAGCTGTTTCGGGTGGTCCGGGATCTTCTTCAACTGGGAAATCCGGTGGAGGTCCCGGACTGCTCATCAGCTCGCTGTGATGAGTTTGCCATACATTTTGAGGGAAAAATCGCTCAGATTCGCAGTGGGTTGGACTCCACAGTTACTGCAGAATCAGAGGATGTGTCCAGTGCGCCGTGCTTAGGTCCAGTATTAATGGATGAGTTTCAATTGTTGAGACCTGATGATGTGGACAGGGTGCTTGGATCTGTCCGTTCTACCACCACTCCGCTCGACCCTTGCCCATCCTGGCTAATTGGAAGATCAGCCAGGGGGGTTCGCACCTGGGTCCAGGAGGCCGTGAATGCCTCTCTGAGAGAGGGAGTGGTCCCTACCGCCTTGAAAGAGGCGGTGATTCGACCACTCCTTAAAAAGCCTAACCTGGACCCAAGGCTGGTGGTCAACTACCGACCAGTGGCAAACCTCCCTTATTTGGGCAAGGTGTTGGAGCGGGTTGTGGCCGGGCAACTCCAGGCGCTGCTGGATGAAACGGATTTTCTGGATCCATTTCAATCGGGTTTCAGGCCGGGTTTTGGTACAGAGACTGCCTTGGTCGCCCTGTACGATGACCTTTGCCGGGAGAGAGACAGGGGGAGTGTGACCCTGTTGATACTCCTGGACCTCTCAGCGGCTTTCGACACCATCGACCATGGTGTCCTTCTGGATAGGCTGGCTGGGTTGGGAGTTGGGGGCACTGTTTTACAGTGGTTCCGCTCCTTCCTGGCTGACCGTGTCCAGAGGGTGGTGCTGGGGGACAGTTGCTCTGCCCCATGGCATTTATGTCATGGGGTTCCTCAGGGCTCAATACTGTCCCCCATGCTGTTCAACATCTACATGAAACCGCTGGGAGAGGTCATCAGGAGGTTTGGGCTGAGGAGTCAGCAATATGCTGACGATACTCAGCTCTACCTCTCGTTTTCCACCAATCCAGGTGAGGCAGTTTCTGTGCTGAACTCGTGTCTGGACCTGATAATGGACTGGATGAGGGTTAATAAATTGAAACTCAATCCAGACAAGACGGAAGTGCTGTTAGTGGGTGCTTCGCCGGACAGGCTGGAGGGCCATTTCCCTGCCCTGAATGGGGTTGCACTCCCCCTAAGGGACAGGGTCCGCAGCTTGGGGGTGCTCCTGGACCCCAGTCTAACACTGGAAGCCCAGGTGGACTCGGTGGCCAGGGGCGCCTTCCTTCAGCTGCGGAAATTATACCAGCTACGGCCCTACCTGGACGAGCGGAGTCTCATGACAGTCACACATGCACTGGTAACATCCCGCATAGATTACTGCAATGCGCTTTACGTGGGGCTGCCTTTGAAGACGGTCCGGCGATTGCAACTGGTCCAGAATCGAGCTGCGCGGCTGGTGAGTGGTGCAGCTGCCACGGAACATATCAAGCCGATTCTGTATAAGTTACATTGGCTACCAGTTGCTGTCCGGGCCCAATTCAAAGTGCTTGTTTTGACATATAAAGCCCTAAACGGCTTGGGCCCTGGATACCTGAAGGACCGCCTCCTTCCATATGAACCTACCCGGCAGTTAAGATCTAGCCAGGGGGCCCTTTTGAAAGAGCCGTCCCTTAAGGAGGTAAGAGGGATGGCTTGTAGACAAAGGGCCTTTTCGGCAGCTGCCCCCAGACTATGGAATGCCCTCCCGACTGAGATTCGTCTGGCGCCGACGCTGATGACATTTCGGCGCCAGGTCAAAACCTTCCTGTTCCAGAAGGCTTTTAACTGAAATAATATTAGCTGTGGGTCTGATGGCAATTTTAATTGTATTTTAATTGTATTTTAATTATTTTATCTTTTGCTGTATTGAATTTTAATTATTGTAAGCCGCCCAGAGACCTCTGGGTAGTTTGGGCGGCATATAAATTGAATAAATAAATAAATAAATAAATAAATAAATAAATAAATAAATAAATACCTATATGTAAATATACACGTGTGTGTGTGTGTGTGTGTGTGTGTGTGTGTGTGTGTGTGTGTGTGTGTGTGTGTGTGTGTGTGTGTTACAAACTGCTAGATAGTTCAGGTTGTTTAGGTCTCTGGCTGTGGAGCCAGAGGTTGGGAGTCCATAAGGTCCCATCTAGCTCTGCAGTTCTAAGATAATGATGATTGTGAGGTTTATTGTAATAATTATAATTAGGAAAATTTCAAACAGACTGCTAAAAGCTTCATTGAGAATACCAGCTTAAAGGCACACAATACTGACAGAAATTTGCCCTGGGGAACTGAGAAGGAGAAAGTAAAATAATATTAAACAAAGAAGCAGTGGTACTTAACAGCTAGGCATTGTCAGTCACAGCTATATTTCTCAGTGATGAATCCCTTCAGGAAATGTCTTAAAAATTAGATACTGTAGGTGGGTGTTGCTATGACTAGTTATATGGTTTGCCTCTGTGCTATAAATATGTTGCCATGATAGACGATGGCTTAAAACTGTTGCCTGAAGTTTAGACTACTGGATATTTTCCCCTATGTCACTATTTCATTTAGAATGAGCCAGCTCTTTAACCAGGTACAGTCCAACAGCACCTCGGCTAATTCACAGTCAGTGCTCGGTAAAATGGAATATATACATATGTATTTTCTGGGGCGGAGGGGAGAGGAAGGGAATGACCATATCCTGACTTTATTTCCAATGTTGATCTCCTACATTTGTGCTTTTCCTTTCAAGGTGTTCCAAAGCTGACTGTAGAAAAGTAACTTTTCCAGTGCTGAGGTCAGGGATGTTATCAAGAATATTGACACTTTAAGAACAGAACATGTCTGTTACATACAGCACTGATGTTACCTGTCTGTCATGGGTTTGGAGGGAAAGTTCCATCCTATGGGGAGTGGAAGGCGGGACATCAGGAGGAGGGGCTGTACTGTATATATATGTGGATCCTGTGGGGAGAAGTTTAAGAAGCTGGAGGAGAAGCTGGGAAGAAGAAGCTGGTGTGGGAGTCTGTGTGTCAGACAGGGTACTACTGTGTGTCAGTCAGTACCAACCTGATAGGTTCAGGTGCCTTTATGGGTAGCCAGAACTGATAGGTTCAGGGTCTGTGCTTTATCTAAAGGTGTTCTGTGTGAACCAAACTGGTGTATGTATGATTGAGACTAAGCCACGTTACTGTATCTTATTCACTTGATCATTTTATTTTCCCTGTGTGTTATTTAAATAAACCTTGTTCTTTTATTTGTTAAAAATCCATTCCTGGTCTGTGTGACTCCTTACAGGGAATGGTTGGTGGCAGCTTAGTGAAACTGTGGCATATCCCAGTAGGTCTGGGGTTGTAACAATGTCAAGCTGTCTTATAGCAGGCCTAACTATTAGTCCATCTAGGCTCAGGATCTGAAAGATAAATGCCTGATAAATTCCTCATTTAGGCTGTCCTACACACAGAAGCACCTCCATGAGGAATATTTGAGTTCTGAGACCTACCTTGTCTCCAGTGTGAGAATGAAACATAACATGCTTTTTTCCTGTCAAAATCTTGGAAATTTGAAAAAAAAGTCTTTGTACAAAGCTAATATCTTTTTCCTTTGAAAATCAAAGCACACGCACACACACACACACACACACACGCACACACACACACACACACACACACACACACACACACACACACACACACACAGAGCACAGAAAGACTGGGTAACTCATCAAAAAGAGTAAGAACAACCCATCCGATGCTTCGGATTCTTAAAAGTCCATGAAAGAACACAGGATCTACCATAATCTTGCAGAGCTAGACTGCTTGTCTTTCTCTGAGAGCCCTAACACTAACATTATTAGTGTTCGGGCTCTCAGAGATGGAGTACTTGTACCCTGTAAGCAGTTATCTTCCCCAGGCATCCAGGTGGCAATCTCTTTATTTTATCATGTTCCAGTTTTTAGACTGATGGTTAGATATGGGAGCTTCATATTTGTCTTCCAGGGGAGACAAATACAAAGCTCGCCAGCACTGGTGGCCAGTCTGATTGAACACTTCCCTCCTCAAACTGGGAGTCCACTTACCACTCATCACACGATACTCACAGTCTGCATCATTGAGAGCACACCAAGTGTGGCAGTAGCTGAGTGGGGAGGCTCATCATCCCGCCACATCACCAGGCAGGGGGGCATGGCAGCACTGGTCTACTGTTGTGATTGGCATGCTTTCAGTCATGCCAGCCATGTGCACCATGTGGTGAGTAGTAAGTAGATGCCTGTTTTTTCGGGGAAGGTCCTCCCATCTCTAGTTCTGGTGCCTTTTTCCTCCTCCCTAATGTCTTTGTCTAATGTTTGTTTGTTTGCTTTTGTCTTTGTTTTTTGCTTCTATTTTTGGTTGGTTGGTTGGTTGGTTGGTTGGTTGGTTGGTTGGTTGGTTGGTTGGTTGGTTGGTTGGTTGGTTGGTTGGTTGGTTGGTTGGTTGGTTGGTTGGTTGGTTGGTTGGTTGGTTGGTTGGTTGGTATGTACCAGCATATACTGGGCAGCATACTTCTAGGGAGGTGGTTCCCAATCTTGGGTTGTCATGTGTTCTTGGACTAAAATTCCCAGAAGCCTTCACTGCTAGCTGTTGCGTGGTGGAGAAACAAAGCAAAACATGACAGGTGGCATTTTTGGAAGACTTGTTTTTACAAAAAGAGGGAGGGGAATCTTGCTCTCTCATAGCGCAGAAAAAAATTGGGGAGGTCTTATTTTTATGCACAAGAATTAGGTATGTGAAGGCTTAAATCCAAAATGTAGATTAGTAATGGGCTCAAGTTATAAGAAACCAGACTTCAGCTGTATATCAGGAAAAACTTCTGGTCTGTTAGAGCAGTATGGTAATGGAACCAATTACCTTGGAAGGTGGTGAATGCTCCAGCCCTGGAGGCATTCAAGAGAAAATTGAACAACCATCTGTCAGATCTACTTTGATTACATTCCTGCACTGAGCAGGAGGTTGGACTCGATGGCCCTTACAGTTTCCTTCCAACTCAATTATCCTATGATTCTATGAGCTTTCAAGATATAATTTAATTCACTATGTAAATGTGTAAAACGATAAACTAATCCAGATATAACACACACATATATATGGAAAGTTACAGTATGACACTCAGATTAACATTCATTGAGTTTCTCTTTCTAGCTAAATTGGTTTCTTCCTCACAGGAGATCCTATGAAAGGAAAAATAAAATATATCTGGAAGGTTTCTCCAAATAACTGCTT
Organism: Pogona vitticeps; assembly: GCF_051106095.1. Taxonomy (NCBI): domain Eukaryota; kingdom Metazoa; phylum Chordata; class Lepidosauria; order Squamata; family Agamidae; genus Pogona; species Pogona vitticeps. Next base: position 175,580,842 of record NC_135787.1, read on the forward strand.
CAAATACTTTGCCTGCTGTGGAAATGAAGCAGAGTTCATTAGCATTCCTCCAAACATAACTAGTTCAATGTCCTCTGAGTTTCAATTACTTTCAAGTAACTCAGTTCATGGCCTCACAAAGGTCTTAATGGAGGGAGTTTAACCTTGGGCTAGAACATATGCACAACTCCCACAGCTGATGTCTGCCAAATGCTGAGCAGGGGGAAGGGGGAAAGGGAGGTGACAGCTTTATCCTTAAAAGTATCTGACTGTCTTAGCAGAAGCTATTAACTTCTCACCATCTGATGGGAGGCAATATCATGAGGACATGCAGAATGATTAAGGGAGACTTTATTAAACACATGATAAACATGGGCAGCACTGAGCAGACAACATGGGGAGATAAGATGAGTCCTTCTGCCTCCCTACATCTATCTCAGCAATTTGTCCAAATTCCTGGCTTTGCGCCTGCATTCTGTCCTGCTCTTCTGCATTGTTGATCAAGGAAGGATCAAAATATGATAATAAGGATATAACCTCTTCCTTATTACAGCCAAGAGATTCTTAATCTAAATTAAAGTAATGTAGATCACAAAGATGAAATGACCAAGATCATTCTTGATGAGAGATCATTCACAACTTCCATGCATTGTTCTCAAGCTTGACCAGAAAGGTCCAATTGTTCATCAGCAGGGTAGAAGGAGATGGGGACTTAAATCATCATCAGTCACATGCTGCACTGACTTCGAGGTGAGCTTTGGCCTATTTAAGTCAGCTCTGGGCCCTCCTCTATACATTTGCCCACATGGGCATGAAAGTCATTGACCAGTCACGATACCCCATCTAGCCTAAATGCCACAGGGTTACACTCTTACAACTGCATAGCTGGAAGGGACCCTATGGATCATCAAATCCAGCCCATCAGAGAGGCATAGTGGGGAAATGAGTTCCCAACCTCTGGCTCTGTAACCAGAGCTACATTCAAAATTAGGGTTTATTTTTTTCTAAAATATTTGGGTTGGTGTTTTGATGGTACAATGTATGTCAGGCCAATGTTACCTCACAAGTATGGGCAGATCTCATTCTGGGAGAGGGTACCACTTGTGGGTGATGTGCTCCCTTGCTTGGATCACAGAGAGGTTGGCATGAGGGGAGGGAGAGAGAATACTTCAGATATTCCGCCTTTAAAAAAAATATGGAAGTGGTAGATTAAAAATTCATGCAAGAAAATAAACTGTGACCACTATTACTGGAGGATATGGGTCCTGAGCCATACAAAAAAGGCAGCAACAAGAAATCTGTAAAGTACACACACAATGTCATGTCTGATTTACATGTCATCTCTAAAGGAACGGCCGAAACAGGGAAGGTTGCCTCTTAAGGAAATGACACTGCGTAGCTTTGCTCCTCTGTGTATTCTCATGTAACTTCAAAGAAAATGACTAAGCTGGCTTTGGGTACAGAGTGCTGTTCTCTCCCGAGCCAGTAACAAAGAGCATCTGAACTGTTTGAAAGCAGGCAGCTGCCAGCCATGCTCCAAGGAGTAAAAGACATTGTGATGCAACCACAACTTAGTTTAATGTTCTAGGTCACCCCCCCCCTCTTTTGCAAGCAAGGTTGCATGTTTGAAGATCTAATTATATTCTTCTTCCTCTTTTTGCCCCCCCCCCTTCTCTCTTTAAAAAATATTTGCTAGGTCTGCCTAACTTGATATTAAAAATCTAATTTGTTTTTTTTAAAAGCCAAAACTTCAGATAATATATATGGGACAAATGTAATGGAAGCACATTTTTGGTCGTCATGGGTCTTCTTCCAAAGAGAACATTCACGATCGCTGCTTCCTGGAGGCTGGTGGATGTGACGTGACATGAAAGGCATGGATAAACAGAAGCAGGAATAATCACAGTCAGGACTTCAGCTCCTACAAAGTTTCAACTCACAAATGATCACATTTAATCCACATGTAGAGGCAAATCACATGCTCACATATGTATATACTTTTTCAGAATGAAGCTAGAGGTTGTATTTGAATGCTACCCCACCAGCCTTTTAAAAGTTTTAAAGGACAGGAAGTTTTTCGTCACTCTACTATTGCAATAAAAATTCGGATGGCAAGAAAACCTATGCCTGTATTTCTGCTTTCATCCACAATGATGAAACATGGTTAGGGACATTCAACGACAAAAACGCACATTTGAATCACAGCTGTGCATGAGATTTCTTCTCTACCCAGGAACAGTGGACTTACCAGTTTTGATCTCTCTCTGTTTTTCAGTTTTTCCAAATCCCAAAGTTACATTACAAAAGTTACATTATACTTTATTAAATGACATTTGGAATGGAGCTTAGTTATACCTTAATGGGTACTAATTACAAGCAAGTAATTATTTCTAACTAGTAACTTCCGAGCTTTGACTCAAATGCAGGACAAAGTGATCATCTTCTGAAGCACCAAATACATAAGGTAGCTTAACACCTGCCTTCCTGGTTGTCTGTAAAGCTCACCTCCGACACTGCATCTCAAATGAGTTGTTATTCCCTCCCCTCCCCCCGTCTTTCTTCACTGCCTTTCTCATAGTATAGATGATTTTTTTTACCTTGGATTCCAGTGGCATTTTTTGCCAACTTCAAGCTTTCTTTCTTTCTTTCTTTCTTTTTTTTTACTTCAAAAGGCAAAACATGCACACAACATGTTCGTCAAGTTTTTGGTCTGATATTGCTTTTCTTCCCAGGTTGCCTACCCCAAGTAAAGGCTTTGGAAATTGGAAGAAAGCTTTCTAGTCTACATTCTGTGGAGTGAGCATGGCAACGTGAGTTTACCTGAGAGGTTTTCCCTCTGACAACACAGGCACGACACTGTGCAGCAATATTAGGGCATTTCCTGGCATTTTTAAATCACCGATACAGAAGTGCTATATCCCACAGTCGTAAACTGGAGGATTTTTGAAGAATTGGATTTCCTGCCTTTTTAACACAGGGCTTTAAGTATATATATTCTACGCACAAATTCCAACAGAGGGTTTTTAAGAACTAAATGGGCCTACTCATGCAGAGAGTGGATATCTGTAAATGAAATCCTTCTTCTATATATGGAGCCTTTTCTACATAAGTGAGAATCTTGTAAAATTAAAGTTGCCAAATGTAGGGAAATCTCATCCCCCTCAGTCTATTGCTCCCCATACACGTACAGTGATGGTAGACAAAGGGAGGTGTTTATCATTTATTGATTTGATTTGATTCAATTTATGTCTCATCTTTATCTCCAAATTGGCCGCTCATGATAATATTCGTTAAAAAAGGGAGGGTACAACTGAAACCCACCTCTTCCTTAATTGTGCAACTGCCGGATAGTTCAGTGGTTTAGGTATCTGGCTCCAGAGCCAGAGGTTGGCCATTTGATTCTCCACTGTGCTTCCTTGACAGAGGCTGGACTTGATGCTCCATAGGGTCCTTTCCAGCTCTGAAGTTCTAAGATTATATTGTATTACACACAATTAAACATGTTATATTGCCCATATTGTTTATTTGTGCAGCCATAGGTATGGTGGTGGATCGCTGTTAGTGAACAAATCACTGCTTGTATTCCCTGTCGTGTGCCAAGTCATGCAACTTGCATGTTATGGAATAGAAGTGGGAACTAGAGTAATTCATCATTTTATGCCACTGAATTTACGCTGGTGTAAATAATAAATAGGATTTTGCCCAGTATTGGAACAGAACAAAATTAAAAGTAAGTTAAAAGCTTATCAATAAAAAAGTACAGCCCTAATCCATTAAATGTCCCTTCCTCAGGAGTCACTCATTGGCCAAAATCACACCTGAATAAAAGGGTTTCTGCTGGTAGAAGAGGGAAGCCATGTAGGCTATCTTGGAAGGGAGCGGATGGATATCTGTTTCACTTTCTCATGTATTTAGGCTGCCTTAGTAGGACAAGACACATCAAAGAAAATTGTCCAGAGTAAGATTAAGCACTCTTTTTTCCCCCATCAAGAATCCTGCAATTTGCACGTCAGTGTTCATGAAGGTTCAACATTTATGAATGCAGAGCTTCAACTAGGAAAGCTGAAACAGTGATCGTGCATTAATATGGAAACTGACACTTCCTAATACTTCTGTGTTAACTCGTAGTCTGTGGCTTTTAAGAAGTGAAGGAACAAGCACACAATGTACAACAGGCACAGAATGTGTGGCTGATTCTTTTTTTTTTTTTTTTAAGATGGAAACAACCTGCCAGTTGCTTCTTATTCCTGAAAGTCAACTCAGCAAGGCAGAAGCAATGGTAGCATTTGTTAATTTGCACAAGCTACACACTTCATGCAAGTTGTGCAGGTTGGGCAACAGACAGTGACAGAAAGAATCTCAGTCTCTCACAGGAGGAGGAGAAAAACTGCCCCAATTTCTCCAAGGATCACAAAAGAAAGAATTTGCAACTCTAAAAGGTGAGCAAGTCATCAAGAGAGATTTCCCTCAGAATCCCATGAATCCTCTCCCATGAAGGTGGTTGTGACAGCCTTCCTCACGACTCACAAAGGGTGGTCGTCATGTCACTTTAAAACACTTTACTCTATTTTACTGCCACCAACCATTCCTTATAAAATAAATCATTCATGAGGCCAGTATAATTTTCAAAATAAAAACTTGGTTTATTGAATGGTAAATCACTTTTAAAGAAATAATTGATCAATCACTGTTTCTCAGGCACTAGCTATCACAGACTCTTTCTCACTGACTTTCACTGACTCTAAGAACACTTTAACCCTCAGCTCATTCTCTCATCTTAAGTTCCAGTCAGCAATCCCCAATCTGCCACTCCTATCTGACCCACTCACACCTCACACACACCTTATATATCACAGCTCCTCCCGCCTCTGCACCACCCTCCGCCCTCTCATTGGCTCAGATTTTCCCTCCCAGCTGTGACGGACAGGTTATGCTATGGCTGACCGTAACAGTGGTGGAAGCAAGATAATGGTTTATTACTAATCAATGTCCAAGCCCAAATCAAAGTTCTGGTTTTAACCTATAAAGCCCTAAATGGCTTGGGCCCAAGCTATCTCAAGGATCACATATCCCGTTATAAGCCTGCTCAGGTGTTAAGATAAGCAGGAGAGACTTTTCCCTCAGTGCCACAACTTTCACAGATGCATTTGTTGGGGACACAGGAAATGACTTCTGTCATCGATTCCAGATTCCGGAACTCCCTCCCACAAGAAGCCAGATTGGCTTCCATCTTTGTTGTCCTTCCGCAAGCAGGCAAAGCCTTTCTCTACCGAAAGGCTTTCCCTTGGTGACTGGTCATCCAAGAGGTGGTTTAAAACAGGATAGCTTGTATTTTGTGGCACTTAAATATGTTTTAAAAATGCTTTTATCTAATATTTTAATATAATCTCTCTTTAATATTTTTTAAAATATTCAAATAACTTACTGTTTTTAGCTTTCAGTATTGTCTTTTTAAATGACTAAGCTGCCTTGGGTTCTCTTTTTTGGAGGTTTTTTTAAGAAAATATTTTGAATGAATCAGTCAACCAACAAGGAAGGGTTTCCTCTGAATACCTCAGTATTCAGGCAGGCCTGAATAAGGAAATACCAACCGTCAGGTACCATCCTTCATACCTTTAGTTGCTTTACTCTAGCTAAAAAGCCTTACACAGGGCTCTTCTCACCTTCTCCTCTCATCCATTCCCTTGAAACCAGAATGGAATACATTCAATGGCAATAACATTGTAAAAGCAACCTGTGACCTTTTGTACCAAACAGGAGTCACATACTTGACTGACTGTACTTAGTCTTACTCCCCCAAATCAAGGGTCACCATTGAAAACCTTCCTCCCCTTCTCCTTATGCCCCACCAATTAACAGGAATACCACAAAGGAGACCTTTAACGTAGACAGGCAACTCAATTAAGACCCTCTTTGCTTGATAAATGCACAGGTGATTAGGCCTTGCTGGGGAAGCCGTCCTTCAGGATGCACTCAAGAGAAGCATCATCTGATTATTGATGGGGAAGATAAACAGCAGAGCTAATAAATGTCTTTTCTTATTTGATAAAGAGATCGGGAAAGATGGAATGAAGAGGAGGAACGAGGAGCTGAGAACCAGGACTACAGAACTGGGAACGGGATTTAGAGCAGCCACAGAGACAATATGGCCGCCTGGAGGGCCCCTGGTACATTTGAAGGGGGCCACAGACTGGAAATAATTCTCTGCACACCACCTTATAAGGTTGGTCATGCCACTTGTATAATCCTGATTCGGCCTGTATTTTGTTCATATTGTATTTACGACCGTGGCCAAAAAAAAAGGTTGAGAATGGTTGATCTAGGGGACATTAGTGGTATTCCTTGTACCTTTTTTAAAACAGGGAAATGACTGTCATTTTCCTTCACAATAACTGATTAAAAATATGTACCTTGGGAATAAGCCATTATCCTCTCACATGGGATGTGGGGGTCATTTATTTGATCCATACTTTTATACAGTCCCACTGAAACAGAACTTTCTGAACTAAGACTAAACTGGTACACAATTGTCCTTTGGTATGTCTAGTTGTGCTAAAGTTCTCAGATTAAAAACATGTGCATATGAGTACTCTATGGAAAACAGCATACAGTACTTCGGGTTTGTGGGCATGAAAATTTGCACAGTTGTTTGTACTGACTTCATCAAATTGCGAACTTGCACAGAAAAAAAAAGAAGGACAGTCCAGTTGAAAAAATATATGAACAATTACATGTAGCAAAATATATGCATTCATCCCTCCTTATAGCCATAGCCAACTTGTGAATGGAACATTTGGGGTGTCTCCTGAAATTTGGGGTTCATAAGGTGCTCCTGCCAGTAATTCTTCACGTTACTTTGCAATGGAGTGAGTTTACATATTCTGATGTACCTCCAGTGTGATGTGTGCGTGTGAACTGTTCTTCTGTTTACAGATGCTTATCCGATCCAACCTTTTTAAAAAGACATTCTCATCCAGAAAAGATTCTATAGCTCCCTTTCCATGCTCAGATTTGGCATCCTTGTGATCCAGGGTGTGTGGACCTTGGCATCCCCATGAACCAGGGTTCACAACCTACTGTGAGGTCAGTTCAGCATGTTCACAAAAACACTGATATGGAAGTTCCCAAGCTTGGGAACTATCAGACAACTATCCTTTCTACTTGCTAAAAGGAAAGCACCTTATTGTATCAGTTATAAAGCAAACAATGAGTGAACAGCTGAACTGTCATCTTTCAGAACAACAAACAGCACAGTTCAGCCAGACAGTCTTACAAGACATGACCACATTCATCATACACCTTATCGTGGCAGGCCAGTGGTTCCACATATGAGTTGATGAATACGAATCAGCATATAACATGATAATGTTCTCTTTGGAAAATCTTTGAGAACTCAGTTATTTTATATTTAATGCTTCTGCTCCATTTTTGTAGCATCTGTGTATCTCTACATGGGACAACTCAGTTTTACCATTAGCTGAAAACCAAATAAATGTCTGTCGCTGTCAGTGCAACAGTGTAAGGTGGAGCAGCAAGTAGCCATTAATTAATGAGTCACTGATTCAATTCCTCATCATGCATTAGCTGTGTGACTCAGCATATGACTAGGAACCGAATCAGGGATTTGTTAACTAGCAGCTATTTGTTGCTTCAAATTATGTCATTTCATTTTATGTATATTTTCAATTTAAAAAGCAGAGACATAACCTTGCCGACAAAAGTCCACATAGTCAAAGCTATGGTTTTTCCAGTAGCAATGTATGGACCATAAAGAAGGCTGACCGCCGAAGAATTGATGCTTTTGAACTGTGGAGCTGAAGGAGACTCTTGAGAGTCCCCTGGACTGCAAAGAGAACAAACCTATCCATTCTGAAGGAAATCAGCCCTGAGTAGTCCCTGGAAGGACAGGTCCTGAAGATGAGGCTCCAATACTCTGGCCATCTCATGAGAAGAGAAGACTCCCTGGAAAAGACCCTGATGTTGGGAAAGAGTGAAGGCAAGAGGAGAAGGGGACGACAGAAGATGAGATGGTTGGACAGTGTCACCGAAGCTACCAACATGAATTTGACCCAACTCTGGGAGGCAGTGGAAGACAGGAGGGCCTGGCCTGCTCTGGTCCATGGGGTCACGAAGAGTCAGACACGACATAACAACTAAACAACAACAACATTTTCAATAGGATTCTTGTCATTAGATACTTCAGAGCAATGCTTTCTGTGGTGTAGTGTCCTTCTGAAAGATGCTCTAGCCACTGTACTCTATGGCTGCTCTTCCACATAACTGCCTTTGTCATCAAGTTTTTTTTTCTTTCCTATGATCTTCACTCATTCATAAACTTATTTACTACATTTCTCCCTATATAAGGGAACCATGACATCAGTTTCATCCTATGCTGGCTGGATAGGTCAATGGTTTAGGTCAATGCTCCCCAACCTTGGGCCTCCAGATGTTCTTGGAGTACAACTCCCAGAAGCCTTCACCACTACCTCTGCTGGCCAGGATTTCTGGGAGTAGAAGTCCAAGAACATCTGGAGGCCCAAGGTTGGGGACCACTTTGTGGAGTCAGAGGTTTGAAATTTGATTCCTCACGGTGGCTCCTTTGAGTACAGCCAGCCTGTGTGGCCTTGGGTAAGCTGCATTGTTCCAAGATTCTCCCCGAAGAAGGGAATGGTAAACCACTTCTGAGCATCTTCTATCTTGAACACCCTGAAAAGGGTCACTGCACGTCAGACGTGAGTTGACAATATACAGTGATTATGATTATTGCATGTATGTTTGTGTATGTGTGAGAGAAAGGGGCAGAGAGAAAATAGGTATATGAATGCAAGGATAAATGAATGGATACTTACATGCTTGTGTTTGTGCGCATGTGACAGAAAGAAAAGATAAGGGATACAGTATCTGTGCATATCTGCATGCACACAGTCACCTGCCTTTATTGTGCATGTGAATAAGAGAGGTGAATGGATGACAGATGAATGGAATACATGCCATGTGTGTAAGAGAGTGTGTGTCTGTGTGTCTGTCTGTATACACACCTATACACTTAAATGGATGGATCATGTATGTATATAGGAATTAATTAATTAATTAATTAATTAATTAATTAATTAATTAATTAATTAATTAATTAATTAATTAATTGATTGATTAATGAAAGCATGATCATGCAGCAAAAGGGAGAGAGAATGAAAAGGGACAGAAGACAAGACAGTTTTTTTCAGATTTAACCCCACACTGGTAGTTCAGGCCTCCAAAACACTTTCTGTGGGGGTGATATGACATTTGACTTTGAAAAAAGATAGGTACCCTTGGTGAAAACAACATTGAGTTAGGTAGACCATAATCTTGGTCAAGATTTGATTCAAAAGTTTTGACTTCTAAAATCCTAAATCTATTAGGCTCAGAAAATCTCTAGGAGTTCCTTCTCCTGTAAAAACCTACTGTTCTTTTCCAGGTTGTTTTGCCAGCAGGCATGCAGTGAATGGTTCTCTAGGAAAAGTGTGCTACATTCTAACATTTTCTTGCTATCTCTCTGTAAAAAAAAGAAAATAAAGAGTACCATGTGTCTTATTTAATTAATTCAGCCAAAGATTTAAAAGCTAATGAAATCTAGAAATGCGAGGAGAGGGAAAGAAATGGGAGCAGGATGCCTCTGTACACAGGGGCAAGTAAATACACAGTCCAACAGATAAGCAAGAAATCTGCATTGCTATGCCTCCTTTCAGCTGTATTATCATAGGAACATTTTGTATTCCATAAGCATCTCTGAATCCTTTGGCAGACGGAAAGATACAGCTTAAAAGCCTGTCCCTTAACGACATTTCATTTGGAGAACGCCTTGAACGCAGTTGCAACTGTCTGTACATAAGGAAACGGATAAACTTTTTATTCTAATAAAATGTTCTAATAACAAACTAATACAAAAGACTAACTTCAACATCCTCTTATCACGTAAATGACAATCAGGTCTCTCTGGTATGCTTCATGTCAACTAATGCAATGCAGATTTGCTTGAATCCACAGAATCAGAAGAGCAGCTGAGTCTAAGGCCATTTTCAGTGGGGCATATTTGAGTTCCTCTTGCGGTATGTATATTGTTTGTGAATGTTGCTGCGAATTTAAGATCAGAGTTAAAGCCATCTTATGTCAATTCAGGCTTTATAAAGCCAGGAAACTGGAAAGATGTGCCCTGTGATCAAGAAGGCTGGTGTGTGATGTTGTAAACTATTGTTGCGTACAGCTTACCTTCCTTACACCCATTTTGGCTTGGCCTTTTAGGCTTAAATCTAAATAGAGTGGTGGTTCAAATCTCTTGTCTCTAGACATTATTCGACAGATGCTGTTGCAGTTCAAGAACATCTGGGGACCCAAGGTTGGAAACCACAGAGACAGAGAGAAGGGCATGCCTGGGATCTGTATCACCTTATGAAGATTCTGAGCTTTATATTGTGATAGGGGATTGTCTCTGGCCCTTCACAATCATGATGCTGGTTCCTATGTCCTTATTCTGGATTTGGAAATGCAACATGACAAAGGACCTCAGAGACTGAGCTTTATCTTTATCTGTTGATCCTCAAGTTCCTGATCCTACAACCCAGAAACAGTGAGGCCCACGACTCAGATGAACAGCTACACCATATTGTTGATCACCTATCCGTTAATGAGCCTCCGTTAATGGCTCTCTTCCTCCCAACTTCACGAAACTCCTGTGAGGCTGAGTCAAGGTGAGTTTAACTAGCCCAAGGTTATCTGATGGATTTCATGGTCAAGTGAAAATTTGAGAGGTCTTCTGCATCTTAATCCAAATATTCTGACCACAACCTCAAATTGCCTTTGTGGCAAGCATTTTTGTCTAGCATTGAGAGGGGCTGGTAGAGCAGCAAACAGTTTCATAAAAGGGCATTCTCATTCACCGTTTGTGTCATTTATTTATTTCCTGTTTGCACATTCCACACTAAGGATGAACCACCCACAGCAGTTATCATGCTAATTTATTTAGGATGCCTCAATACCTTGAGGAGAAATCTCCAAACACCATGAGGTTCTTTATCTCCAGAGGGAGAGACAGGGAGAGCATCTTTTCTTCATCAATATTCTTGCAATTTACAAACAATGTCTCTGTGACAGTCTGTAAATCTGATGTTTCTTTCTATTTAAAAAGCAAAGCGTGCACGCATGCACACATGCACATACACACACACACACAGAGCACAGGATTGGCTGTGTGTTTAAAGAAAGATGAAAACAAATTGAAGCTTCTGATTCTTAAAAGTCTGTGCAACATAGCAGCAATAATCACTGTACTTAAAAAGATTTCACAAGCTATGTAATGTGTGCAAGGCATGTAATGTGCACAAGATACACAATCTGTGTAAAGATTATTGTGTCAATATCACCAGAAAACATCTCATACTCTTGCAGTGGAAAGAGAAAGAAAATTGCAATCTGCCATTTTACCTTAAAAAAGCATGGATCTAAGTCCCTGTTCCCTGTCTGCTTGAAGCCAGTATTTTCCTAACATAGCACATGAGTGGAGATAGGAAGCATGGCCCTTACTCTCATGTAGCTGTGAACATGATGCAGCATATATTGTTGAGAATACAAAGGAAACCGATGGCCATTCTGCCCAATTTCATTCTGAACTGGCTTTGAACACAATCAGATCTTCACATCTGCTTCAATGAAGAGCGATATCCAGAATATTCTTCATTGCTTTTATGTGAGCATTACATGGGACTGTGAGATTACGAGAAACCCTGTCAGCACAGTGCTTATTTAGGCAAGCTCTGTGGTGATATACTGGCAAAAGAAATGTGTGAGCTTGGCAGAAAGTGAGCCTGGAGATAAAATTGGAAGTATTAGTTTGAACCAACAATTACTGCCTGAGGTGGGAAAAGCTGATAGACATCCTTTTTAGTCCCTCACTTGGAATTCTAGAACTTGACGTTATCCAGTGAAACTGAGCTGCAGCCCCCGAAACTGAGTGCCATTTTGTAAACTTCAAGAAAGTTACTAGCCATGGGCTCTAATAATATTCGCATTTTACATCTTTTCCTCTGGGAGAGGAGAGACGTTGACCTTCCCAATGAGTCTCCCCGTACAAGTTCCTGGTGAACAGCTATGGAAGAAGACTATTCCTGCCATGGCTGCTGACAGGCTTCCCAGAACCATCCGACTGACCACTTTGGTAAGAAGATTGTTAAAGTGGATGGATGGGCCATTGATTGATCCAGCAGCACTTCCTTATCTTAGAAGTGCAGAGCTGGAAGGGATGCTATACGAGATCATTGATTTCAGCTCCTTGAGAAATAAGCACAGTGGGGAACTGAACGGCCAACCTCTGGCTTTGTAACCAGATACCTAAATCCAGCAGTTATTACACCTGCAATATTTGCTATGGACTCTCCCCCAATGACTCACAAGGAGATAATGTATCTATATTGCAATAAATAAATACTAATCAGAACCACAAACACTGTAGGATTGCTTTATGATAGAACAGGGATCTTGGTTGCAATCCATACAATGTAATTTGTATCCTAATACTATTACATTTTGTACTAGCATAAGCAGATTGCTTTAATGCCTGCAACCACTTAGAAACCGTTAATGGCTGGGCAGAGGGTCAAGAGTTCCTGCTAACCCTTTATGCAATCACTGATCAGGTATTACAGAGGGGAATAACCAAACAGCGTTACGGCGATGCACAGAAAGGGAAGGAACCGTTTCCTTCTTAAGCCTGTCCTTGTCCCAGAAAGCTGCATAATTAGTGAGAACCACAGATCTTTTGACATACAACAAGTTTTCAAAGTCCACAACATCCTTGGAAGAGATGAATAGCATACGACTAGACTGTAAAGCTTAAGGAGGTGGTTAAAGAGGAAGTGCCAAAGGATGGATGGTGGGTAGCACTTCCCAGCATCTTCCAGCCAGCAGGACTAGTGGCTATGCACACTGGAGGAGTCTCAAAAGGGCTCCAAAGACAAAGCATATGGTAGATAGGAAACCAAAGAAGGAAATGGAAAAATTAGAAAAATACATCTCCCCTCCTTGAGTGACATAGTAAGATTTCCCCTTGTGATTCCAATTGGAAAAAAAATATCCAATCTTCAACACTTCTAAAGTTTTTATTCACTTTTTCATTAGACTTTAGCCAGAAGCAATTGAGCTCTCCTTGTTCTTTTCATACGTAGGAAGAAAGATGGGGATTCTTTGGAGCTGAATCGGTAGGCAGAGAGTTACTAATTGCTCATTGACTCTTTGAGCAGAAAGTCACCAACTTTTATTATTCCCTTAAAACTAATGAAAGTTTAAAGGCAAAATGTTGCATATTGAAGAGACCCTGGCAAAAGATAATATTGCAAGGGATTAGTTAAAAGTAATACAATTTTGTTCATCTAATCATTCTACAGAAAGAGAAGTCATTCTGTTTCCACTAGTCTATCATGAAGGGGAAGAGCATGACATAGGGTTGAGATGAATCGACAAAAGCTGAAGCTAGGGGAAATAAAAGAGGGACAAGTGTGAAGAGTCAAATAGAAAGCTGAGATAGAGCAGAGAGCAGGAATCTTTGATCTTCCTAATTTGGGGGTTGATCATTTCCATAATGCCTGATTATTAACCATACAGGCTGGGAATGATGGCAGCCAAACTAGCTACAAAGCCCAGCTGAGACAGGGGATGGCCAAAATAAAGCACGGGTTAGGGTTTCGGTTTGAAGGGTTCTAAAAAGCAAAATCACTCAGACCACAATCCCAAACCTATCAGTGGATAAGAGGGCCTAAGGCTATCAGATCTGGGCAAATCCCAAATTACTAGTCAGCTTGTCTCAGTGGGAGTATCTAATCCTATAAGTGGGGACAAATCATATACCTTTCCAATCGCCTCATCTGGATCTGTACCACAACATGACAATATCATGTCTATATGTGTGTGCACATGTATTGCAGAGAAAGACTCACAATTTTACTTGCATGTATTTGGGGCAGAAAATCATGCATAGATCACAATGATCGGTATACCACACTTCTCACATCGTCTCAGCATCACAAGGGGCAGAACCGGCAGAAACTATTTCTTTCTGATTCCTGGACTCCCCCAGCCAGCAGATGAGGTCTTAAAAAACCCACAAAACTTCTCATATCGCCAAGACAGTATCACCCTGTAGCAGGTCTTTTCTACCAGCGGAAGAAAACAAAGAAGCCAAGAAAAAAAAAAGATAATTCATTTTTCTATGAACTTTTTGGAGTCTAGTCATGGCTGCTAAAGCTCTACTCCCTACATCCAGTTCCTGACTGGGATATAGGTGGATGAGGATTTCATTCATTTTTTATAGACATTTTCCAAAATTTGCAGTTTGCATTGTATTTAGTATGGAAAGCACTGGTGGTGTCTACATTTGGAAGGTAGGAGAAAGTAAAACTAACAGATATGTCCTTCCTCAACCCAACCATGATACAGCACAAAGTGAGAACTGTCACTTCTTTTTTTCTCTTCTTTCTTTTTCTCAGAAATTCCTCATCTTGAACACTTGTATGGCAAGCAAGCACAACATGGTCTTCGCTGTTCCGGGAATGGTTGCTAACTACTGAATATGGTCAACGATTGCAGTTCAGTTGATTTTTGAACGATATACGCAATTACCAGATTTCCTCATATAAGGAATGGGGAAAAACGAGTTTTGGCTTGGTTTTGAAATCCGAAAAGCAGGAAAAGGGACAGATTTTCTTATCCCTGTTTTGGGAAATCCCCCAGCTCTCTGAGAAAAACTAAACTGATTTTAAATCATATGAGGAACACGTTCCCAGCTGTATCCATTTCACGCTTCTGCAAGTTAGCTTTTCAAACTGTACCACAGGTTTTAAGATGAGTACCTCTGAAAGAAATAATCAGACAATAAGAGATTTGAGAGCAAAATTGGACATTAATTGGATACAGGTTTTCTGTGCACTCGAATGACACAGCAGAATAGTGCAATTGTCAGATACAGCAATGCAGAAAATCATTGTATCCAGGTGAAGAAAAGTAATAGGACATCTTAATATAATAACACTGATTAGGCTGCATATTGAGAAATGCATTCCTCTTTCTAAGTGCTTTACACAAAGGGGTGGACAAAGCGAGGGCACTCAAAAGAAATACTAAGACACGATAAAGAAACAGTAGAACAAAGAAGCCAACAACCCACACTTCAAAATTGGCCATATTAGAGTAGTGGAAGTTTTCTCTTTTGGAGACTAAAGAGCATAAAAAAGGAAATGAAATTAAGAAAAGTTTTTTTAAAAAAAGTTGAGTGCCAGGAGGGATGTCTGCAACTGAAATAATTGTAAAATGGTTTTCTCCAAGGAAAGAGAGAGAAATCCTGTTCCTACAGACACTTAAAACCCAGACTTTATAAAAGAAATTAAGAGAAATGAGGAAGGCGAGTACCAGACTAAGACTCCAACCTCCTTCCCATGCCTCTGCTCATCTTTATGGCATGTATTTCAACACATTGACTTGTTATTCATAAATACACTTATTTCACAGCCTGGCATTTTAAAATTCATTGAATGGGCTAGAATGATAAGAATCCAGAATGAGTTGCAATCTCTTGCCTGTTTTGAAGGCAACACTATTATTTTTTAATTTTGGGGACAGTATGACCCCATTACTCATTGCCTCATAATTACATACATCAGTTACTAGATTTACTTATTAGGAACATAAGAAAATAGGAAATTGCCTTGTACTGAGATGGACCATTAGTCCATCTAGATTTATATTGTCAACTCTGACTGGCAGCAACCCTCCAAGCTTCAGGGAAGAGTCTTTTCTAGCCCTTCCTGGAGATCCCTGGTATTTTCTAGTGGTCTCCCATCAAAATACTAACCACATCTGACCCACCTTTGCTCCCAAAATCAGATGAGATTCTGCATGTTTATGGTGGTGCCATGGGCATAAATTGTTAGAATACACACATTTAACTTTACAAAAGCGCAATACCACCATGAGAAAAGGCCAAATCAATATGATATTCTCAAGTATATCCTACGTCTTCCTTTTTCTTTTACATATTGCAGGAACATTGAAGCTGGTGCAGGGTAGAAACAGTCTCAACAGGAATACAGCAAGCAGGAAGGAACACTGAGCATAGTACAGTATGTTATGGTTATGCACTATCAAGTTGGAACCAACTTATAGGGAACCCAATAGGGCTTTTAAAGTAAATGAGATATTTAAGGAGTGCCTTTACCAGTTCCACACCCTCAGTGATGGGAAACATCTCTTTCTGATGGGCTCCCAGAATTCCACAGCCAAAGTGACAATGGGAGGAGTATTCCAAACAAGCAAAGACTTTTATCTCTGTTCTACACTTCGAATTGACACCATTTCTTTTTCCCCTCAGGATGCAAAACCTTCTTGAGCTGACTGTCTGTCAGAGATACCTGCACTGAGCAAGGGGTTGGACTCAATGGCCTAATAGGCTCTTTCCAATTCCATTATTCTATTATTTTACGCTCCTGTAAAATAATGAAGGGGGCACAGTATCAGCTTTTCTTGTTGAAAGTTTGGGTTGCTGCACAATGAAGGATGTACCTCAGCATCCTCTTCCTGATGGGGGACACCTACAGGACACCTGATGGCTGGAGGGCTGTACCACCATGCTGAGGAAACAGCCCTAGCTGTCAGGAAACAGCTTCGAATCTGAATATCAGTCAAGCACTTTCATTGTCACTCACTGTGTGTCACAGTCACAACTCATGGAAACATTTGAGGAAGTCAACATTTTGAATCTTTGCCTGCCTAGTTGACTTACTATAGTCTGAAATCCAGTAGTAAGTCACAACTAAAGTAGGCCTATTGAATCAACAGAGCTTATAGAAGAGATGACCCTCTAAATCCCCACTGATTCATTGGCCTTGCTCTACAGTGGGCCCTCTACTTACGGAATTAATCGATATTGGAACGGTTGCTGCAGGTCGAAAAGTCTGTAGGTCGAGTCTCCATTGACCTACAATGCATTGAAAACTGATCAATCCCGTGACCGGCTGTTTTTGTTCCATTTTTTGTCCTTTTTTTTTCTCGTTTGTAGGTCAATTCTCCGGCTGCAAGTCGAACCTAAATTTTGTAGCCAGAGAAGTCTGTAAGCCAAAAAGTCTGTAAGTCAAGCCGTCTGTAAGTCGAGGGTCCACTGTAGTTGTAATTTATTGCTGGATTTTAACCAGTAGGCCAGGTTTGTATTGGATCTAGAGAATTAGTGCCATCTTTATGCACTCACTATTCCTCAGGGACAGTACCCTCTAAGAAGCGTTTAGGTCTTGGGTATATCTTCCCCTGAAAGCCCCCCCCCCAGCAATTACCTGTAATGACTATCACCAATTTGAGGCAAGATCTGGAATAAAACATAGGTATTTCCTTTTTCCTCTTTGTGGTTAGTTGTGGAAAACACCTTTCTCTGTTCATGTTCGATTTATTCTTTTTATTATCAGTGGTGGTATATATCATATTCAGTGATTTTTTCTTCCTGATTCATAGTCTTTCTCTAAACATTCAAGAGGTGATTATGTCCTGATAAATGTGAATATGGTTTCAATTAACTGTAAATATATTTAACCTTACTCTGTTAACCAGAACTAATTACATTTTATGGCCATAATCTTGTTGCTTATGCACTCTGACCATCTCTGTGTTGAGGCAGCTTAACACTTCTCTGTTGCAAACCTAGTGCGGTTGATCAGCACAACCAGATGTGTGATTCACAGATGGTAACACACACAAAAAATCTCAGCACGATTACTGATCCACAATACATTCTCTACAACAGGATTTTGTCCTATAAGATTATTTGAATTTATATTTTACACTGTTGTTTTGGTTTTGTCATGACAAAGGAAATGAAAAAACAAAACAAAAGGAGGATCCAAACCTAAGACAGAATAGATCTATAGAAATAAATGAGCCTTTAGTAGGTCCTCATTTTCTTTCAGTGGGTCTAATTTTAAGTTTGGCTAAACCAGAGACTCTGGCCATATTTTGTACCCAAACTACCTGTGCTTCTAACATCACCTAAGCTATATAAATATGCTGTGGGGATAACGAGCATCTGATGTTTTAAGACTTTGGTGCTTAAAGTGCTCTACAGAATAAGAAAATATATATTAGCAATTGGAATAAAGATCTGTCTATATTTCCTGGGTGTTTTGTTGGCTATTGAAACATAATCAGCGTTACTGTAATATGAAGTGATACAATATGGTGCCCACTGTACATATAGCCCTAAACTTTGAACACTAGCTTCAAGCTTATTGCAAAAGCAATTTCTTTCTTGAGATTTAAAATCTTGAGCTAAACTATAGGGGGCAGAGGTCACAGTGGCTCGTCTTCTTGCACAGCTTTCAACACAATGGAGCGTTGATTGTAGCATTTTGGAGCGCTCCCACAACACAGATAAGAATAAGAAGAAAACTGGTTTTTAGAGTATTGTAACGATCGCAAGCAAGGAAGGAAGGAAGACGCTTGGTCTATTTTGACATGATGGAGATTGCTAAGCCTGTTGTACAAGCAATCCGAATATCAATCATGAATGAAACATCAAAGCTCCCAATTACTTCAACAAGGACAAAAATCATGCCAGTGATTTTGCTTACATTTCATCTCACCAAAAGAGACAGAGCTTATAAAGCTTACTAATCAGAAAAGGAGGTATCACATTTGCAAGCAAACCTACTCACCAATAATACAATAGAATATTTCTTGAAATAAATCAATGGCAGAATTATAATTGACTTCAGACTCTATAAAAGAGAGAAGGTATCATAATACATATCCAGAGGCTATGCATAAATCTTTCATATCAATGACCAAATCAAATTATAGTTACATTTAGCAATGGTTAATGCATCTTTCCATCTTTGAATGAAAAGAAAGAGACAGAAAAAGTAAGTGAGGAGACCTCAAAGGGGATATTGAATTTTATTTAGCCCAATCAATTTTTAGAATGTCAGGCTTACCACAGAGACGTGATTAAACAAAGCCATATCCAGTTCAGTTTTAGGGGCAAAGTAATTTGAGCCACTGCCCTTGCAGTTAGAGACGAAAAAATTATCACTCCAAATGAATTCCTTCAAAATTGTTGTGTCCATGCATCATATTTGCATGTAGAGTCCATGTTTACTTCTCTGTGACCAATCACAGAACAAGAAGCACACTACTTTGCAATACACAGAGCTGAGGAAACCTCATATTACCATAAATAAATGTCTTTAACTTTTTAAGTGACCGCCACTTCTAATGCTGTTATCAAGCTGGAGAAGAATCAGGAAAAGTTACTTTAATGGTCATGTTGTTGGAAGTGTGCTCAGAGGTGCAGTTCCCCACTCAAAAGCTTCTCCTGAAGTATACATTTCCCCAGTGCACTCATGAAGTCTCCTCTCCTGTCATCTCTCCATCCACCCTCATCCATATCATCCATCAAGGTTCTATCTTAAAAAAAAGGCACATTTTGTTGGGAGTTTTTGTAACCTTGCGTGTTGCCTGTGGGAGGGATCTTTCTGAGTTAGGGAGACGGTCAATCTGTCCAGCACTAACCAATTGTCCCTTCCATGTCTTTGATTTAAATCCTATGTGTGTACATTCTCCTTTCTAAAATGCAAAAAGAGATGAGCAGAACCACTGTAAGTCTCACTTGCAGCTTCTTGAAAAGGAAACACAACAAGTGATGAAATAAATAAATACATAAAATTAATGGATGTGCAGTACATATCGGAATTTTGAAAAAAGAAGCCAATACAAATATGTTGATAAAAACATTGTTGAACATGCTGATACATATGTTCTACTTTAAAACTGCTATTCTTATCTATTGGTTATTTTATTTTATTTTGATGCGAGGGGATGTGATGGAGCTTAGAGGGAAAATCCAATCAAAAATGACAACCTCTGCATGATGTACGAAAGCACGAGATGGTTTGTTTGCTTGTTTTTGGTTCCCAAGCTTGCCATTTTCCACTTTCACATCAAGATGCCCCAGGCATCTCACAACACAATGGCCTACCAAACTAGTAGGGACAATGCACGTCTACGCATTCAGAGGATAGACAGAATTTTTGTGGAGCAAAATCAAAAAGTTTTTCCTCTCCATTTTCCCCACCACAGCAACTGTCAGAATGGATTCATCCATCATGATGGATTTTCTGGCCCAAGTTGTTGGCAGCTTAGCTAGGTTATTAATAACAGCTGTCTTTCCAGAGCTACATTACGTTAATAGCTCTTCTGTCATGAAAATGGTCTTGCCACCACTACCTCCCTTCATAGCTCATCATAAAAATGATATCAAGCTTTATCAAGATGTGTCACTTTCAAGGAAAACAAACATTAATTATCTCAGTGGATTTCAGGTGGACTAACGAGACAATCTAAACTGGGATGATTTCACCATTTTTAAAAATTAGGGACAAGCCAAGGCCACCAAAACAAATGTCTTTATCTGTCTCAGATGTTTACACCCTTCGCCAGATTTCAGCAACACCTTGGACACCAACACTACAGTTCATCGCTCAGCAACTGAAATAGTTTTTCAAAGAAGCTGGGCTGGTCCCCTGGATCTCATTCTCAGGTGTTGCTATTATGTGCTGCTGAGTCAATTCCAATTTATGGCACCTCTGTGAATTAATGACCTCCAAAAGGTCTTGTCATTAACATCCCCATGCTGGTGTTGCAAAATAAAGGCTATGCCTTTGTTTCCTAAATGTTTTCCCCCTTATTTCCATGTGCAGATACAGAAAAATAAACTACAGTATCTCTATCGGGACCAATGGATTCATTAACTGGAAAGGGCATTCTACACGGTCAAGGATTAGAAAACCTGTAGTCTAACACATCCCAAGTACTGTATATACATGGTAAAATTCAACAGGGGTTAGGAATCACCCCTATCAGTTGGACTGATAACACAGAGTTTGTATAATGTGATGCTTGTAGGAAGCTCTCTCTCTCTCTCTCTCTCTCTCTCTCTCTCTCTCTCTCTCTCTCTCTCTCTCACACACACACACACACACACACACACACACACACACACACACACACACACACACATTTCGATGAGTATCAAACAGAAAATATTGTGCACATTGATACATGCTAAAATTTTAAATTTGGTGTTTTGATCTGTGAAGGCTAGCCGCTCTCCTTGAAATGGTCCCTGTGTACAAATAACAATATTTTATTTCCGAAACATCAGGGGAAAAATTAATTTTGGATTGATTATTAATCATGATCATCCTAACCATGTGCCATCCAGTGAATTCTGACTTATGACAACCCTTTCCAAGCTTTTCCAGGTATAGAGCACTCAGAGGTGTTTTACCATTCACTTCTTCTTGAGGTATTGTGGGACTATGCAGCTTGCCCAAGGCCACATAAGCTGGTTATACTCACAGGAGGCCCAGTGGGGAATTCAACTCCCAACCTCTGGCTCTGCAGAGGACAATAGACTTTCCAATTATTATTATTTTTTATTTGTATTCCAGGCCACTGGATCTCAAGGCCCCTGGAGAATAGGTTCTGTAGTTTGAAGTGAAAGAAAAAAACAGCAGAACTATAAATATAAGGATATAACATAGGGGAGATAAAATATACAAACAGGAATTCAACTGCACACTGCAAGACACGCTACACCAAAGACAGTGAATATCAACAAAAATCAAGTAGCAGTGCAGCAGCAGATTTCATTTTCAAAAGGCAGCAAGAACAATCATTATGGATTTCCCTCCATAGATTCATACTGGTTTGGCTGGGTGGGCACTTAGAATTAGTGTCCTGATATGCCTAGAAGCTAAGAAGGCATTTTCTTTAATAAATATTTTTATTCTTAAAAACTTTCCTATTTTAAGAGATGTAGTCTCTATAATTTGCTTTTCTTTGCACATTTTTTGCTCCTGCATTTTCAGAATGCAAGTGAAACATTCTCATTGTTCTTTTTTTTTTTTACTCTTACATATGTTGACTGTATTTTGGATTGAATTCTGACTTGAGTATTTACCTGAAATGTAGCTTGTTTTCATATACAGTATGGTTTAAATATTTGTGCCTACACTTTTTTCCATAGCTGTTCGATTTTTGAAATGCTTCAAATACTTTCCAGTATTTGAAATATTCTTGTGCTTATGGGACACAGAAGCAGTACGTATAAATATAATTTGCAGACTTAGACAAGCTGATGTTGTCTGGAATTATTTCAACAGTGAAAAGACATATACGTACCATGATACTCAGATGAATTTTGATATGATTGGAAATGATTGCCTGGTTTCATTCTGGCATTAACTCTTAACTGGAATAAATGCCAGCTGCGATGAACACAGGCTTCTGATTTTTCCCTGGAGGTCTATAAAATTCTATAGAGCTATTAGGGAGATGTTCTGGTGTCAGAATCCCTGACCTGACTTGAGTCTTATGTATAGCAGTGTCTCATGCTCTCCTGTCATAGCTAACCCCTCACTTACCTGTTGGTATCTTTTAACCTATTGCTGATCTGCTCTGTGGATAGTTGCAACTCAGATCTCTCCCCCCCCCCCCCCACACACACACTTCTGGGCAAAATGCACAGCTTCCCAAGTCAGCACAGAGACAGCAAGCGAACGAGAGAAAGAGAGGGAGAATATTTATGTTGTTAAAGGCAGAGATAAAATTTAGGTAATGCTTCCATCTGTACAGAATTTCAGAAACTAATAAAAAGTCCCTGGCATCAAAGATAGTACAAACACAGCCAAAGAGCCCGAAAAACCCACAACAACCAATAGTACAAACTACTTATATGACTGAGGTTTGTATATAATAGTTTGGGAGACAAACAGAAGAAGCAGATATACAATCAGGAGAATGGAATTGGCATAGACAACACAGGATGGATGCAAACAAATGTTCATGGATTTGGGCTTTGATCTAGGTGGCACACCTTTGTGCAAAAGCCTTTGGATAGGAGTTATGGGATTTCTCCCTTGCTGGCAAACTCAGGCACGTAGTCCACACTCAGGATGGTCAATGAGTGGATCCTTCTGGATACACTGTGTTCTTTAAGCATACTCTGTGCCAAACTTAATCCATGCTCAGTCAACAGCAGCGTGGCTGCAACTTGAATGAAAGATTTGTCTGTAAAGACCGATATCTCAAATGAGTCAAAAAAATGTCAATGCAGCAAGATTTTCTCACTGCAGCTTTTGGGGACAGCATGAAAATAATACATGTGGAAAGCTCTTTCTACCTGCCCTTCTTTGGTAAGCCCAGCCAGGTCTAAACACTGAGATTTCTGCTCTCCCCCCCTCTTCATTTAGCAACAGGAACAATAAAGCCTCAGTGATTAGAGTTTGGCAAGCAATTGAGCTGATGGTCACTGCATTGAAAGCATAATAGCTCTGCATTGCTAACAACAGTTAAAAAAAAAGTTTGGTCAGTAAATGAAGTGGAAATTTCTGAAGGACACACAGATACCATGAAGTACAACAGAACCATTTTTTAAAAAAGCAATCCACATCATAAACTGCTTTGGTGCAGAGATTCATATACACGTTGAACATTTGGGGCAAAGAGGTTTATCCCTATAAACAGAAAAAGATTTTTGTAGCTTTGAAACAAACACCACTGACACATGGTATGAGACAAAGCATGCCATCATCATTCACACCTTTGCAAGGTTCGTGATGTGTTTTGAGAAAAATAAAATCTGCATAAAATCTTGTGTACACTTTCTTTAAAAAAGGAGTCTGAAGGATGAATGATGGATGCAGTAAAAAAAAGATGCACATGAGCCTACTGGGGAAAACATGTGCAGAAATGTGTCTGAAGGGATTTCCAAACAGCCCAATGTCAGGTTGACCCTTCTGCTTTCCACAGCAGCCAACACCAGGGCACTCTCCCCACAGTCACTTTACTCCTGGAAGGCTGCTGACCCACACAAAACCAAGCTGATAACTCCACTAGAGATGCCAATGGAAGTGAAGGACAACATTGGGAAGAGTTTGTCATGAGTGTCCAAAGGGTGAGAAATATTAGACAAACAGCAAGACTTCAGGGGCTTAAGGGAAGGTAGGCCAAGAGACGGAAGCTTTAGAAAGAAAGCAAAAGGAGACGATGAAAACAACAACAACAACACTAGATTCCTTTTTAATCTTTAAGTTGTCTTGACACCGTGAGGCAATTTGGGGAAGGATTAGAAGCACTGAATGGGTTGTTTGCATCTTTCTACCAGTTAGCCATTCATTATGTGCTTGGTGTGTGTGTATTTGCTGTTTTCTATGGGAAAGGACACTGTTGGTTGATCGAGCTTCCATAAATGATGGGAATATATTGACACACACATCCCTTTCCAAAGCATTTTTTTGCCTGACTCTCTCTTGAAGGTGAGGAACCCTTTCAGGCTTGGAATGTTCTTAGGGAGGTGTCTCACCATACAGAGGCAGCCTAAATCACAATGGTAAAAGAATTTTGTAGATATTTTTCACATATTTAGTGATGATGGACAACACTCTGACCTGCAGTTGCTTCAAAGGTAAGCTGGGCAATCTTTGGAAAGCAGCCTAACATGCTTCTCATTGACAATGGCCAGTATACTTTTGTGGCGTTCTACCTGTGCAGCTGTCATTGACAATGGCAAACTGGGGTGAATTTGAGAGTTTCCTTTTCAGTTTTGCAGTGCATGTGATGCATGCACAATAAGGTGGTTTTGCATACACCCCACAACTTTAAAAGGATTTTAGGGGGGAAAAATAGTGGGAGTTTATCGCTGCCAGAGACATCATTCTCACTGTGCGGAGGGATTTCCACACAATGATATGATTACTGCCTTTCAGTCCTTCAGCCCCACATTTCCACTGGAGATCCACCTAGCTTAGAGATGCCAAGTCAAGAGGAGAGACTGCATTTTATGACAATCTGTCTATTCTTACACTGCCAGTCAAAAGGAAGAAAGAGGTACAGGAGAACAAATAAACAAACACAATTTAAATATCAAGTGCACTGAACCAGTTTTTGCAACAGCAGTCCTCCTTAGTTTCCACCTTCCAGAAAAAAAAGCAAGGGAATTGTTTATTTTGGATTCTGGTTTTCAATGTTTGCTTCTGTTGTTAACTTGCTAATGCATTTTAATGACATCGTTATTCTTTTTATGTCTTTGTACCCTGTACAGGCAGTCCTGAGTAACTTCTTGAAAGAAGGAAGAATATTTTATTTTCCAAAAGCAGAGCAGATAAATGCAGTTTGGATTCTTTCCACATTCCTCCCCCCCCCCCCATTTCATGTCCAATTTTCCTTAATGAGATCCTCAGTCGTTTTGGGGCGGGCGGGCAACTACATTACATAAGGGGAGAAGAAGTCATAGTAGTAGGGGTAATATGATTCTGAATCCACATACAACATGGACATTCATATTTTTTTTAGTTCTTAGTAAAGGAAGACCCAATATGAGATGGACTGAATGCCTAAAAGAAGCCACAGGCTTGAGTTTACAGGAACTGAGAAGTGCAGTTAAGGACCGGCCATTTCAGAGATCCCTCATTCATAGGGTCGCCATAAAGTCGGAGGCAACTTAATGGCACATAAAAACAACAAATGCTCTCTAGCTTGTAATTTTGCAGCCACAATTACCGAAATAGTGTACAGTGTTTCCAGATCTACACACCTTTAAAAACACATGATTTCTTCCTGATGCACCATGTCGTGGTTCAGCAAGCACTGGCCAAGCTTTCTGTTTGGGTGGGTGAAGCACTTGTAGATGGAGGTGAGCTCACCAGCTGCTAAACTAAGATGATAAGCTTATCTCTAACACCACTTCCATTGCTCGTCTGAATTGGCTCAGAAAGGAAAGGAATGATGAGGATAAATGGCAGCGGAGGTTTTGTTGTACATTTTACTAGGCCAGATCGAGCTCAGCAGCTTGAGTCTTGCTCTTCACTGGTGAGATGTATGCCAGAGTCAAGGTAGATGGTCCCTGATAGACAAATATTAGCTGCTATGTCTTTTTCTTCTTTCTTTCTTTTTTACCTATTCTGATGTAATTGCAGGGACCTGATATGGATTGGGACTCTAGAGGGGTGCGACGGGAAAGCTTCAATCCTCCTCACTCCTACTGTGCTACTGGTTTGAATCACAATGCTCTCATGTTTGCATTTTTTATTGAAGAATGCTGATTTATTGAAACATTCCATTTCTCTTCCCACCTTGTTTTACAGAGGAGGAGGTTAAATTTGTTTGCTTGTCCAGTTTTCTCATTCTGGAGCAACAAAAGCTAACCCAGTACTCAAGATGTGTGGGACCACACTTCAGAGAAATAGTTCTAGGATGCTCTAAGTACGGGTTGGGACTAGAGATGGGCACGAATTTCTAGTTTGACAGTTTGTGCTGGTTTGGCAAATGGCTAAAGAAATGTTATGCAATTCGGCACCCCACTCTCCCCGGGCAGGCACCCACCCAGAACCTCTGTCCAAGCCTCGTCCTCGGACACTGCCTGAGGGGGCAAGGCACCAAAACACAGAACACCTGTTAGGACAGTAAATGAACCACACCAAACTGGCATTTTGTGCCCATCTCTAGTTGGGACTATAAGGGTCTTTTCTATTCAGTACTACAGTGGTGCCTCGCTTAGTGATCGCTCTGTTGTGTGATGAAATTGCTTAGCGATGGCATTTTGGCCATCGCCAGAGTGATCGCTTAGCGATGGCCCCTATGGGAAAAAATCGCTTTGTGATGATCACGGGGAAGCAATCATGGCAAAGTGGTCCTTTTTGCACAGCTGACTGGCGGTTCCAAAATGGCTGCTGGGAAAAAATGGCCGCCCGCTGTTTTGCCTCGCTTTAGAGGCACTGAAAATGGCCGCCCCTATGGAGGATCTTCGCATAAGGTCAGTTTCTAAGCCCATAGGAACGCATTAAAAACATTTAAAATCACTTAGCAATGTTTTTCCTGGAACGGATTAACGTCGCTAAGCGAGGCACCACTGTATTTTATTTATTTATTTATTTATTTATTTATTTATTTATTTATTTATTTATTTATTTATTTATTTATTTATTTATTTATTTATTTATTTATTTATTTATTTATTTATATCCCGCCTATCTGGTCAATATGACCACTCTAGTACGGCTACTTCTGGCCCAAAGCTTTGAAAAGCTGCTTCTTGACTGCAGTTCTCAGAGTGTGATAATGGAACAATTGTCAGAGTTGTTGCCCACTGTCCAAATCTGATATTTAGTTTCACCTGGAGCAGACCCATTGTTCTTACCATCCCATTGGCTGGGATCCAGCAGTAGGTTGCAACTAGAGCAGGCCCGATGAATCTCTGGAGCTTACAGGGCATCTGACTCAACAAACTTGCTACTGGATCTCAGCCATCAGTTCAGTGGGTCTGTTCTAGATATGATCAATAATGGGACTTCGCTCCAGCCAAAGGCAACTTTTCCAATGCTTCCTTTGCCTCTAAAGACTACAAACCCCTCAAAAAACAGCTGAGTGAGATCTAAGTATATAGAGTGGACACGGGAGGCTGATTATCTAATGAAAGAAAAGTGAAAAATTGAAGGGGGCAGGAATGTCCTGAGAATGACTAGAACAATAAACAGGAACAACTTTTTGCAGCAGCATTTTGTTGCAGCAAGTCTCCGTCTAGAGTCTAAACAGGAAGCGAGAGAATAACATGGAGCCTTATCCACACCACAAGGGACCTGCACAATCTGACCCTTTGCCTAGAATAGGTTGACTCTTGAGTATATGTGTTACATTGTTCGCTCAGCCCCCATGGCCTCCAAACCACCGATTGTTGAACGGAGCCACTTGATTAGTCAGTTAGAGCACATACTGTTCCTATCACAACTCGGCAGGCACCAGCTGCGATGCGTTACCCCCACGAACCAAGATCCATATGCTGTAAAATTCCATAAACAATGAGCATTTTCATATCTGGCTGCAAGATGCCGTTTGCTTAATATGCAGGCAGAAGGGAGCCAAGTAACAGGTACACACACCGCACAGGTGTGCTGTGTTCATATGGAGCCAAATCTAAAAAGAAACAGAAAGGCCCCTTGCAAATCAATGTTTGGGTTCCTTTTCTAACTGAACCTTCAGCACGTAGTTGGCCGTTCCAGTGTGGGGGAAGATACTGATGCTTAAAATTAAGGCAAATTATATTATAATGTGATTTTAATGTGTTCTAATGAGTTGTGGACTGTCCAGAGAATGTGTGCACTATGGGGTGGCGCACAAGATAAACAAACAGATTACAAAGAAAAGTGAGGTTTCTCTGCCTTTAGCCGATCCAGAGAGACTGTTGACACATTCGGCTCCAGATGAAAGGGTGCACCTGCAGAAATTCCCCAATCCGTACAGATGTTTGCTTACACCTGCCTGCCTCATTTGCTACATGCCATGTATATCCTTGAGAGGACTGAGAACTGGGGATGCAATCAGATAATGGTGTAGGTTATGTTTTGGGCCACTTGTGGCATGGCCCAGTTTAAGCTATTGTCCAGTGGTCAGAGAATAATCTATTCCGTGCCTCATTTGCACATTTTTTGGTCCACTGGTAGAGCTGTTCTTTCTTACTGAAGCTGGGCTGCAGTGATTCATATGTCCATGGAGGGCCCACTTTAAGGGAGATCCCAGTCACTGAAGTGACCCTTTCCAGTGTGATCCAACATGATCCTAAGTCTAGAGGTGTGAAGAATACAGTGGAGTAAAGATGATATCACAAAATCCTCATCCTCATCCATTTCGGCTGTTGCAACGTGATGAAACACTTCGATTGGGGGATGTTTGGAACCCTGTGAAATTCCTTGCCTCTGGCCAAAAGTGAGGAGCAATTTTTTATTTTTTGCTTAAGTCTCTTCATAACGTGTGCAAAGTGTACCCAAAACGATTGTTCTTTCCCTTTGAAAAATGAAGGACAAACCCAAGTATGTCTTGCCCGGTAACCCTTGACTCCTTTCAGCCTGTCACGCCTGATTCTGTGGCCAGAGTGCTTGACCGCTGTCGAGCCACCACCTCCTCCTTGGACCCTTGCCCGGCCTGGTTAATCAAAGCAGCCAGGCCGATAACAACAAAATGGGCCACTGCAATAATAAATGGATCTTTCCTTGAGAGCAGGTTTCCCTCTGCCCTCAAGGAAACACTCATTAGGCCCATAAGAAAGAAACCTAATTTAGCGGCGGATGAAATTGGCAATTATAGGCCCGTCGCCAATATTTCTTTCATGAGTAAAGTGGTCGAGAGGGTGGTGGCTGACCAGCTTCAGGCACATCTGGATGAAACAGATGCCCTGGATCTTTTTCAGTCGGGCTTCAGGCCATGCCACGGTACAGAGACGGCATTGGTCGCCCTGTACAATGACCTGTTGAGGGAGGCCGACAGTGGTAAAATTTCTTTGTTGGTCCTCCTCGACATCTCGGCGGCCTTCGATACCGTCGAACACGGTATCCTCCTGGGGAGGCTCTCTGAGTTGGGTATCGGTGGCTTGGCTCTGGCTTGGTTCCGGTCCTTCTTGGAGGACTGCCCCCAGAGAGTGCAGCTTGGGGAGAGTATTTCGGCCCCGTGGAATCTCAATTGTGGTGTTCCACAGGGTTCAATCATCTCTCCAATGCTGTTTAACATCTATATGAAGCCGCTGGGTGGAGTCATCAGGGGGTGTGGAGCATCGTGTCATCAATATGCTGATGACACCCAGCTCTATATTTCCTTTTCACCAACTGCAGGTGATGCCGTCCTGTCCCTCTAGCGCTGCCTGGGGGCCGTACAGAAATGGATGCAGGAGAACGGGCTGAGGCTGAACCCGGACAAGATGGAAGTTCTGAGGGTGGGTGGCCCTGTGGATGGTGGCTTGGGAAACTCCCTCATGTTTGGGGGGGTGGCCCTGGCTGCGAAGAGTGGGCTCCGCAGCCTGGGGGTACACCTGGACCCAATGCTCACCATGGAAACACAAGTGGCGTTGGTAGTCCGCACCGCCTTTTTCCACCTTTGGCGGATTGCCCAGCTGTGACCTTACCTAGACACGGGGGCGCTCACTACCTTAGTACATGCGCTCGTAATTTCTAGATTAGACTACTGTAACGCGCTCTACATGGGGCTTCCGTTGAAGCTGATGCAGAAACTTCAAGTGGTGCAGAATGCGGAAGCCAGACTCCTTACTGGAGTGAGAAAATACCAACATATCTCTCCTACTCTGGCCATGCTACACTGGCTGCCCATCCGTTTCCGCATTGACTTCAAAGTGTTAATGCTTACATATAAAGCGCTAAATGGTTTAGGACCTCGATACTTGGCAGAATGCTTACTCCCAACTAGTTCTATCCATGTCACCCGCGTGAGCCAGGAGGTGAGGCTGAGGAGCCTGACGCCGAGGGAGGCTCGGAAGGAAAGAACTAGAAACCGGGCCTTCTCGGCGGTGGCTCCTCACCTCTGGAATAACCTACCTCTGGAGATTCGCGCTGCACCCTCGCTGGGTACTTTTAAGAACCAACTAAAAATGTGGATGTATAGGCAGGCCTTCCCTTCCAGTTAATTCCTGTCCTCTTTCCTTTTTTATTCTTTTTCTCTTTATTTGATTTATTTTGTATTTTTCCCATCTTGCAGAATCATTTAATTAATTAATTGTTATACATTTTTCTTGAACTTGTTATCCTTTATGTTGTAAGCTGCCTAGAGTGGTCGAAATGACTAGATAGGCGGGGTATAAATACAATAAATAAATAAAATAAATAAAATAAATGTTAAGGATGCAATTCCTCCCTTGACTAAGCTTCAATGACTGCATCCGGGATCCATGCATTTAGTACAAGTTCTGCAGTGTGGGAATGGATGGTGCACTGCTGCATGGACTTTTAAAGAGGTTATTTGTTTATTTTAAACAATTCATCAGTGCTTGCTCTCTCTCTCTCTCTCTCTCACTCTTTCTCTGTACAGTGGTGCCTCGCTAGACAGTTACCCCACATGACAGTCTTTTCGCTAGACATTGACTTTTTGCAATCGCTATAGCGATTCACAAAACAGTGATTCCTATGGGGGAATTTTGCTGGACAATGTTTGGTCCCTGCTTCGCAAATGAATTTTTGCTAGACAACAATTTTGACAGTTCCCTCCGTGCTCGCAAAATGGGTGTTTTCAGGACCTAAGCTTCTCAAGACAGTTATTTAAACAGCTGATCGGCGGTTCACAAAGCGGCTTTCCTATGGCCGATCTTCGCTAGACAATGACGATTCTTCCCCACTGGAATGCATTTAACAGGTTTCAATGCATTCCAATGGGGAAATGCTTTTCACTAGACTATGACTTCGCTAAACAGCTATTTCAGTGGAACGGATTATCATTGTCTAACGAGGCACCGCTATATGTGTGTGCATGTGTGATTTACTTCCAAAAACAAAAAGGCACTAATTTTGTTCAAAGGTAATTTGCACAAACTGCAGATATTTTGGCAGAAAAAAGAGAAGCTGTTTGATTTGTTGCGTGCACAAAGAGAGAGAGAGAGAGAGAGACTCGGTGGGGTCCCAAAATCTGGGTCTTTGAATATTGACCTCAGACAACCACATTATTCCAACCAGCCACCATGCTGGGAATGAGAGGAGCTGTTGGTCAGTGACACCAGGGGACCCAAGGTCAGAGAAGGTTGTGACCTTAAGGACTGAGTATGTGATGAAATGAGGAGCTTCTGTAGGGGCAGAAATCTTTCATATGGGGATATGGAATGTTAGACACATGTCACAATTTTTATCTGCAAAATGTTTGTATGCCATTATTAAGGCATTAGCTGTATTCACATACCACTTTGAGCTTCCAAACATTTCCAAAGCAGATTAAAATAAGCATCACAATCTCTTAAAAATACATAAAACCATCATTCTAGGTAAAGCACGAGAGAGTAGTATAAACGAGACTGGCTGTAACTGCACTGTCATGATGATTGAAAGAGCCTGTCCAATCTGCATTTTGAAGCAAGCTGACCTAATTTAATATAATAATAATAATAATAATAATAATAATAATAATAATAATAATAATAATAATAATAATAATAATAATAATAATAATAATAATAATAATAATAATAATAATAATAATAATAATTTATTGCCATTGTAAGTATATACACAGTATACCCATACAATCAAATTCACAGACACCCAGAGACCAGACACATGCACACACATAAAATTCCCCAAACACTCCCCACCCAATGAAAAAAAATCCCCCAACACTCCCCACCCACTAAAAGTCCCCACTAAAAATACAAACATCTACACCACAGGCCAAGTAACACAGCCCAACTAACTATTCACTACTGATGGTCTTTAAGATCATTATTAATTTGCACTTCCTGGACCAATCTGCAGATTAGAACACAATTTTTAGTTCATTTTTTCACTTCTCTGAAATTCTCAGTTCAGTTCTCAGTTCAAAAGCATACACAACGACGTTTCTATTCAAAGCATCAATTTTTAGGATACGATTATAATACATAATTTATTTATTTATTTATTTATTTATTTATTTATTTATTTATTTTGAGATAATGCAATTTTAAAATGCATTCCTTAAGTACAATTTTAAATGAGAGTCCTGTATAATTTTTAAATAAAAAAAATAATAAAAAATACAGGTTTATATGGAAGTAGGATGGAGCAAACTTTGTTTGTTTAATATCACACCTTCCCCACAGTCATGGATCCAAGGTGGCTGAGCCATGTGAATGGATAGATATATATGTGGCACAAACTAGAAATACACTGATCTACTTCTCTGTGTGCACTGCCAGCTGCCTGCAGCCATGTTCACCCTTACGTGAGAATCAAAAGTCTCAGTAACAGGTAGGAGACAGAGATGGGCACGAACCGGTTCGTCCTGGTTCATCCCAGCTTGTAAAGGCAGCAGCACAGGTGTTGCTGCTCCTTCTCTGGCTCAAACAGCCACTTACCAGGCCCAGCCTGTTTGTTTTTTCCACCTCCTCAGCTAATCTCCCACAACACAGGCTTCTCTGTTCTGTCCTTTTGGGAGATCAGCCTGTGCTGCTTTATGAACTGGGACAAACTGGGATGAACCAGTTCATGTCCATCTCTAGTCGGAGACCATGTGCACTTGGAACGTGTTTTCTTTCTACCACCCCAGTGTATCCCAGTATCCCAGGGTAACACTCCTGGCCAGGATATTAGCTAAAATCAAACTCCTGGTCCTCCGGTGCTATTTCCATCACTCTTCACCACTGGCTATCCTGCCTTGGAATGATGGGAGATGAGGTCCACAAACATCTGGAGGGCCACATGTTCCTCACTTCTGACACAAAGATGTCTACAAAGCCAAATACAGAGCTCTCTCAGAACTCGATTTATTATTTACATTAAGATGATGCAATTTGGTGATCACACAAGATCTCAGTAAAGTTCAAGGACAGAAACTGCATTAGTTTTTTTTCTACTATGAGAGTGAATGGAAGGCATTCCATTACATGGGAAAATGTGAGCTAAGGACCTCTCCTAAATATTTCTATCCCTTTCCCCCGGTTATGTAATTTTGAAGATGAAAATATAGACTTTAACAAACAATTTAATGGGAATGGAGAACTCGGAGATAGGAAACGCCTCCTACAAATTTAACATTTGCAAAGAGGGTGGTAGATTTAAGGGGAAAAAATTATATTCAAGTCTAGCCAGAATCGTAATGGGATTTTACTCCAGAGTAAGGGGAACCATATATACTGTGGCATCAAAATGCAACTAATTAACAAAGTGCCAGTTGTGTGCCAGCCACAAGACCAGGCATGTAACCAGCACCGTGTTAGTTAGCTCCATTTACAGCTGCAGCTTATGCAATTCCACTTACGTTGGTGTAAAACTGTGAAGTAAGTAAAATTTCCCATCTTTCTTCTTGTCCAGCTTAGTTAGCTTGACAAACAGTTTACTATCGGGGCTGTAACACTTAAGAAAAGCTGCAGAATCATTATTGGATGCCAAAAGCCAACCCCTACTGATAAAATCAATTATCTAACAGGCATTGCCACTCAGTGACACAGGAAGAGAGGTAGCAACTAATAGTGAAAGACACAGCGACACTATCCTTTGTAAGTCCTTGCAGAGAAGAAAAGGAAATTTCATACCCGGGCCCATGTTCTCTATACCCCCCCCCCATATGTACCATGGAGGAACCTGATTTTAGCTACCCCAGATGCCTTGATGTTGCCTATAGCTGGGCGAAAATTATCAGATATATTTGTTAGTTGTGCTGTTGTGCTTCTGACATGAACAAAGAAAAGAAAGACAAGAGACTACATGTTTATGAGTTACATTAGGTAAATGTCTGGTTTCCTTTTGTGTTTTTTTGATAAGCTAGGTCAGAATTAGAGTTTTACGATCTGTCTTTCCTCCCCCACACCTCCATCATCTTCCTTCTTTGTGGAGGTGCAAATTTCACTGCCTGATATCTTTGTGGAATGGATAAAATGGTCCCAGTGGCTGAAGTCCTGCTGCTTAGCATTGCAAGTGTCAGCTGGAGCAGGTCCATTTGAATCAAAAGCAAAGTGTGCTGCTTATATACCACCCCGTAGCACTTAAAACTCTCTCTGGGTGGTTTATAAGTTAATTATGCATTGTACACATTCCCACCCCCCACCCCCCTGTGAGCTAGGTACTCATTTTACTAACTTGAGAAGATTACTGTAGAAGACTGAGTCAGCTACCTGGGATTGAACTCTGGGTTGTGAGAGCACAGTTTTGGCTGCAGTACGGCAATTTAACCACTGTGCCATGGAGCTCATCAATCAATGGAATTTACAGAGGAGTTGACTCACCAAATCCCCACTGATTCAATGGGCTCGCTCTAATGTGAGGTACTGTATAGCAACTAAATTTCAGCCAATATGTACGAAAGGGTTGTTAAACTCCATTCCCCCTTTATCATCAGGCCTAATGTCTGTTCCAGGGAAGATGGTGGAAAGCCTCATCCAAGATAAAATCTTAAAACACATAGAAGAACAAGCCTTGCTGAGGGAAAATTAGCATGGCTTCTGTAAGGGTAAGTCTTGCCTCACAAACTTTAGAATTCTTAGAAGCCATGTGGATGCAGGCAAACCAGTGGATAAAGAGCCTCGTGGCGCAGTGGTTAAAATGTTGTACTGCAGCCAATACTGTGCTCATGACCTGGGGTTCAATCCCAGGTAGCCGGCTCAAGGTTGACTCAGCCTTCTAGCCTTCTGAGGTCAGTAAAATGAGTACCCAGCTCGCTGGGGGAAACAGAATGTGTAGCCTGCATAATTAACTTGCAAACCGCCCAGAGAGTGCTTGAAGCGCTATGGGATGGTATATAAGCAGCACGCTTTCCTTTGAATGCTAAACAGTTTTTTTGAGGTATGAGGGAAGAGATGACTCTGCGCATTTACATACCTGCCTTGAATGTCTGTAAAGCATCAATTGCTTCCACTTGGATACTTAACTCAGCCCAGCAGTATGTTAACAGAGCACTCCAGAGTGACAAATACCATACCAAGCAGTTAGCACCCTCCCTCCTTCCCCAGTCATTACAGTCAATTTAAAGAACTCTGTCGCTTATCCTGGACAGATTTACCACAGCACAAAGAACTTTGCTCACAAACAATTGAGCCAACAGCAGTCATGTCAAAATAGCGGCACAAATCCATTGCAATGAGAACAACAGAATTGAAACAGATTGCTAAGGGAAGTTGAGATTTAGGGATCACAAAGAGTTTAGGTCGGATTCAATAGTTTCGATGAGTGTTATATCCTCCCACTTCTCAAAATTGGTCATCAGAAAAGATGACCTTTGCTTCGAGCATGTGCACATTTACAAAGCGAACAAGGTGTTTCTGAGAAATAAAATGCCCGCAAAACAAGGCACACATCTTACTTGGCAAAGAGATTAAATGTACACAGCAGAAAAAATTAAGCACACACTTCCCTTTTAATGGAGGGTAATGTGTAAGTTAGACAAAATATATAATTAAGTGTGCCTATTAGGGGAAATGGATAAATAAACGGTGTAATGAGTGCCACAAATGTCCATGGAACACATCCCCCTCTCACTACATCTTCCAACCGGATATGAAATAAAGACAGGGAGAGAATGATGGAGAATTTGGTAAAACGCCATGTAGTGGAGATACTTAAGATTTTTACCTCCTTCACCATATTTTCTCATCCCATTACGTACTTAGTTCCACAAAGAACAGAAGAAAGCCTTTGGAAACAAAAGCAAAATATAGACACTGAATGCTCTGACTGTGACTTTCACTGACGCTCTGGTATCAGGCTGGTCCTTTGTGAGTGATGGCTGAAGAGACAAAAGAGATATATCTTTTGTCCTTCCGTTTATCTTCATGTGCATTACTGCCTTTCCTTCTGCCCGCAAAGAAACCAACATTATTCATGTACAACACAATCCTAACTAAAAAATGTACCAGCAGGAGAGATTTTGGAACAGGCAGAAGATTCATACACTTGGCAGAAATGCCCTGGTGCTGGCAGGCCTTTTCTTGCCAACTGATCTCGGACATCCACCAGAAAAAGTGGCTTTGCTGGCTAAGATTTGGCAGTAGGAGAGCCAAAAAAAGGGGTGGGTCCAAACCTTTTCCAGGATAATAATAATTTTAAAAAGCAATTCCAGCACAAGGTGAAGTCATTTCCAGCATTCCCAAGCAGGAACACAACTTCAGCTGGCCTAGTGTCCATTCAGCTGGTCCTTAGCCATTGTGGCTACTTAGCTCTGTACTGTAAGACACAGCTAAGTAACCACTCCACAGCAGGCATCAGCCTATATATCTAACAGTCAGAAGGAGATCAAGAGTATCCCATAGAATTTGCGATTGTTGGGGTGGGAACAGAAAATAGTTGAGATGGGGGCAGCTTTCCCTAGTAATTCCAGTACAGTATCAATATTACAGTTAGTTGCAACAAATATTTGTCACATTGCTTGTGTACTTTCATGAAGCTTTGGTGGAAACCCGGAATGCAGGAACAGTTCAATATATCACATAGTATTTGTGTACATAATACAGACGTCCTTGAGGCATAACTCTCAGTTACATAACAATGCACATGAAATGAAGCTTCTCAACAATTTTATAGCCAGTATCCTGTTACATAACTCTGCCAGCACAACAGGAATGATGCACCACCTTTGGCAGATGGCTGCTAATGAAAAGGTTCCTTTTTTCCAGGATATGCATGTCTTACATGCAATGATGCAAAGTCACAACCCCACATATTTTTAAGGGATGCTTTAATGAGTGGCAATCTACTATTGCTAGTACTGTCACAACAGGATACTGGCCAACATTTAGCAATTTAAGAAGTTGGTTTCAAACATTTTCAAAGGCTCCTTTTGAAACAGTAACTCTGTAGGAGACTAAACAAAACCTTCAAGTTTAACTTTTACTTATAACTTAACTCAGCTATTGAAATTCTAATACTTTGGACTTGATTGTTCTGGAGAATTAGAACCATCTGTATTGTTCTCCATCAGGACAACAGATAATTCAATGCAATATATTTCAGATACAAACTGCTAGGGATGTGCCATGTCTTTGAGCAAATGCTTAAAAACAAATCAAATCAAGAGTATTGGTGAATTTACAGGGCAACTGCAGGACAGAGTGAAATGCTCATGGGAAGGGATATTGTGCAACAATCTCTGCGACCTTATCTAGGCACAGACAGGGTTAGGGAAGCAATGCACATCCTTGCAAACTATCAAATACCTCCAGTATTAAATTTTATTCCATATTGACTAGTGAACACTGTCAAATAGAATATATTGTTTGGTACAATTAATTTATCTCACTGCCATTACATGTGCAACCACTGGAGAAATGAGGCATGTATAATAGCAGTGGTTCCCAACCTTGGGTAATCCAGTTCTTCTTGTACTATAGTTACCAGAAGCCTTCAGCACTAGCTATGCTGGTCATGGTTTCTGGGAATTGGAGTCCATGAACACCTGGGTTATCCAAGGCTGGGAACCACTGTATTATAGCAAAGATAGGGAAGTGTTGATAATTTTGAACTGCAACACTGATGGGCCTTCACCACCTGACATGCTAGCTGGAGCTTCTAGGTAGGAGCTAAATAACCAAAACATCTGGAGACTCAGTGGTTTCTCACCCACGTTTTACCGGATGCCCAAAAGGTGACGTTTTACACTATCCTGCATGTACGAAGTGCTGCAGAAGCACCCTGGGATATGCATGAGAATATGTGCCATAGTTTCATTCAGTGAGTCAGTGGCAACTGTGCAGGTGTGGACTTTTTGTCAACCGCACCTAGAAGAGAGGCTGATAACTGGGAACACCTACAGGTGTAGCCACATTGTTGGCCAAAGGGGGAACAGATGCCCTTATAAGGCGTTACAGTCACTTCTCACAGCCTGCCTGTTCACCCAATGGCCCACCTGTGGATCTAGTGTGAGAATAGCTGGCCGCTTTGGAGTCAGATAGGAATTTTGGGCCTGTCTCATCTGAATGGTGTACTGAACAAAAGGTGGACAAAAACTGTTGTCTGTCCCATACTGATTACCGAGTATGGGGCAGACATATTATTTATTTATTTATTTATTTGATTTTTACCCCGCCCCTCTAGACCATGTCACGGCAGCTATTACAGGGTAAGCAATGCAGAAGTAGATTGGGGGTGATGCCATAACTAAATAGCTCATGCTGGCGGGTAGTGCAGAATAGGAGGTGAGTATTGGTGAGTTCCCGAGGGGTATATGGGACACTTCAACCAACAT
This sequence comes from Pogona vitticeps, assembly GCF_051106095.1. Classification (NCBI taxonomy): domain Eukaryota; kingdom Metazoa; phylum Chordata; class Lepidosauria; order Squamata; family Agamidae; genus Pogona; species Pogona vitticeps. Next base: position 175,619,572 of record NC_135787.1, read on the forward strand.
CTTGGCTCCACAGATTTCAAGATTCAGTTTCCAAGATGAGGGGTCCATGAGTGGAATAGTCCTAGCCACTGCCCATGTAAGGTCACAAGCTTGGGCAGTGGGCATGGTTCCTTAGGTGTTAGCCAACTGGGATCAGCCTGTCTTCAAGACATCACAGACCAGGGGCTTGGGACTCACTCATGGAGGGGCAAGTGCAGGGTTAAGCCGGTACTTGCAGCTCCTGTCCCAGGTAGACACACTACAGTGGGCCCTTCTGCAGGAGACGGGAGATTACAAGTTAAGAGATAATAAAGTTGTGACCCTAGTTAAAACCATCAGCTGTGTCTCATCTCCTAATTTCTGGCCTTCAGAAGGCAATGAATATTGCATGAAGCAGGTGCCAAATATCAAATCTTGAAATCACATTTCACTGGCTTTGTTTTGTTTTTTTACTTGGGAAGCATAAAATGATGTGGTAAACATACAGAATGAAACACAACCCAACACGCACATTCTTATTCTCTTACTCACAACAGTCAAAAGTACCTGTTGAAGGAAACTTTCAGATGACGGTGACTGCCTTGGTTTTCCACATTCCTCTTCACCTTCAAGTTGAAATCTTGGCTGCTTTTGATGATGCCACTCCGGAGACCTGTCTTGTTTCTTTGGGTCTGAGCAAGATGAGCAAACATGGTATAGTCCCAAGATGTTCCGTGGAGGGTGGAATGACTACCTGGAGCTTGTTGCTCATGAATAGCTCAACAGCATGGAGTCCTCCAGGTTGGTGTTTATCTATAATCTTGACCCACCTGGAGATCCATGGTGTCGAACCATGAATGGATCACACCAGCGTTGTCTGTCCAAGCGGAGTGGAGACTGTTGCATTCCATGTCTGTTTCACTCCCAGTATATGAGGTTTAAGAAGCTACAACATTGTTTCGAGTCATCTGAATCCACTTTGGCTTTCACACAAAGGCTGCCAACCTATGCACATGATTCTAACAGTAAATCCCATTGACCTAAATTGGAATTACACCACATTAAACATAAATAGGATTGGGCTGAAAGAAATCCTGTGAATGGTGGTAATTCAGTTTTCGCTAATAGTGCCTTCCAAACATTATGGACTACAATTCCTATAATCCTTGACCACAGATTATGTTGGCTGGGATTGTGGATATTGTAGTGTGAAGGGCAGCAGTTTGGGCAAAACTGTGCTAAACAGATAAATTTTCAGCTACCTTTTGCCCTAGCAGAGTACGGAACAACACAGGCGCATGTCTTGCCATTGAGCTCTGACTTACAAATATAAAAGGCCTTGCAAGCGATATGTCGGTTTTATGAGAAACCATTAAAGATAATATGGCTTAGTTGAATGCCCTCCATTTTGTGGACATTTAACTTGATTATACCAGCGATTAGGCCACTCAGCTTTACAGGAAGCACTAAAATACACAATGCAACATTTTTTATCCATTGTACAGAAGATTATTATGCCAGTCCAGGATGCAAAAAAAGGTTAATGTCATATTACCTATATGTGCTTATGATCACTCAGCTGAAAAACTGTGGGATAATGGGATTTCTGCAGTTAGCTCTGGACCAGAATACCTGATGACAAAAAGTTAATCTGCAAGCGGAGGTTTGCCCCAGAGGAACACACTTGCCCAATGGAACAACAGTGGTAACCTCCAGAGGAATAGCATGAAAGTCGGACTGCCATGGGTTCTTCTTTTAGGTACAGCCTGAAGGAAAAAGGGAATTGCATTTAATTAACTAGAAACAACCTCTAGAGAGACAGTTCATTGGAACGACCTCCTGGGGGCACATGTTTCTCTTTGCGTCCTCCTTGCTCTCTAGGATTAGTCGGTACCAATTTGCTTTTTTAATACACCCACTAAATGAAAGCCACCACACTTGAGAGGAAAACCAATGATGTCTCACAGAAAATGCTAAAAATACTTCCTTTCCTGAGGGAAACTCTGATCCTCTGATGGATATTTTTAGTTATTTCTTTCCCTTTGTATTGAATCGCTCCGGACATGTGCTCCAAGGCAGTTTGTGTGAATTGGAGTTTTCAGGGCATTAGGCATCCATCTGTGTAAAACCTTCTCTGAAGTATATCATGATCCGTTTGAGGGCATTAACCTTCCTTGTGCTGGGGACAAGAGTCTAGGCCTCAGAGAAGGCACCACATTGAATTGAGACAGCTTGAACTAATTGTAGAATCAGAAAATAGTGGAGTTGGAAGGAGCCTATAAAGCCTTTGAGTTCAACCCCTTGCTCAATGTAGGAATCCAAGTCAAAATATATGGCTGTCTCGCTTTCTCCAAAATGCCTGCAATGGTTGGAGCACTCACCACCTCCGGAGGTAACTGGTTCCATTGTCATTTTGCTCTATCCATTAGAACATTTCTTTTGATATGCAACCGAAATCTGGCTTCCTATAACTCAAGCCCATTATTTTGTTTCCTGCATTCTGGAATGAGTGAGAACACATCCTGCCCCTCTTCTGTAAAACAACCTTTCAAGTACTTGAAGACGGCTATCTGATCTCTCCTTAGTCTTCCTTTAGCACCTTGTGTTACTCATGATCAGAGATAGGAAATATTACCATTTTAAAATACAACTGTCGAACATCTGGACCCATCTGGTATATTCTGGACACTGCCACCGAAAAAAAGAAATATGTCCTATGTGCTCATCAGATGAGTGGGACAATCACACTGTCAAACACAAGTGGATGGCCACACTGCCAACACAGAAAAATGCATCAGGTACTGCCAAGAGATTCCCAGTATGGTGTAGTAGACTGAGTGATGGACTAGGACTCTGGTGAACAGGGGTCGAATTCATGCTCGACGTATGACACATTCCCTTCAAACCATCCTAATTCGTGGAAAGACTTCCAAGTTCAGTGTTAAGAACCAACTATTTAAAATACTGTCACTGCTTACTGCAGTTATCTGCAGTATATCCTGAGCTATTTATCTACCAATATAGATCAATATATCCTGATCTATCTTTCTGTCTATCTACTGAGCACCTACCCATTCAGACGCCTACCCAACCATCCATCATAATGTCTCACTCATAATATAAGCCTTTGATGCACGTAGCTCATAACTAAAAATCCAAACAGGGGTGAGAGCCTTGGCCCTCCAGAGGCTTGTGATCACAGGTCTTATGCCACCTCTTTCAACGTTCCTGAACACATCCTTGTCTCAGCTAATCAAAAACTGACTCTGTTACAACACTCTACCAAAAAAAAAAAAAAAAAAATTAGGTAAAGCCTGAAAAGCTTTATCTAATTCAGTCTGTATTAGAAACAGTTCAGTCTGAAGCACATGCTTCATATCAATATCTCATTGTGAGCTGAGAACCGCTATGCAAGAATAATTAAACAGAAATCTTTACCTGAATCAGTTAGTTCTTCAACACAGATTCCACACCCAAAACCAGACTGTTACAACATCTAGAGCTGGCCTTCTCAAACCTAAAGATCTACCTGTAGGAATTACCAAGGAAGCTCTCTTGAACTTCGAGAAAAAGGAAGCTTGTACAACTCCTGACTAAAATTATGCCAGTTCCACAACTTGATTGATTTCATGTATAGGTAACACTTATGTTCTATGTCCTCTCTGGGTTCTAAACAACAACATGTCTGCTAACACCTCCAGTGCTAGCTGTATTTACAACGAGACTGTACAACCTGTGGCTGCTTATGAATGTGGTCATTCTTGTGTACTCTGGATCTCCAGGTGAAAAGAAAAAACATTATTGACCCCAAAGGCCTCGAAGAGTGTTTATGTTCCACCGAAGCATAGCACAAGGCTTTGTTTTAGAGTTCATGTATGGGATAGGAATGGGCTTTTAATAATTTTTGTTCCTTTCAAAACTGGAAGTGAATTTGTGTTCACTTCCAGTTTTTTTTTTGGGGGGGGGTTCTGTCATTTTTTGGGGGGTTCTCCCATTTTCCTTTTAGCACCGGTGGGTGCTAAAGGGAAGGAGACAACTGGTCTACAGACTCACCAAGTTTGCCCATCCATGCAATAGTGTGATGGTGATTGTGTTTACGTATATGTATGTGTGTGGCTTATAGAAAGCATAAAAAGGGCTAAATGACAAATTCACATAAACCATGTGGGTCTGATACATAGATCAGACAATTCCAGAAAAACAGGTAGAGGTTTGTGTGCCAGAAAGAACCCTCTCATCTGAAGGAAATCCTGATGAAAATAGGGTTGCTGTATTGTGCAGTGTGAAAGATCTCTTGAAATTTGGTAACCTATTGGATAATTATTGTTTTCCTTGATGCAAAGAAATCCACATGTGCCAAATACAGGGAATGTGAATCCCGCATCAGGAAATGGTTTTGAAAGGGGTTATCATTGTCACACAGGATCAAATACACTACTTTGTCTTGCTCTGTGTCCTGCTTTCCAGGAGCAGATAACAGTTGCTTCAGGAAGATTCACAACCCAAACACAATGGCAAAATCGATTCTCTGCCATTAACCACCAGTCCCTGGTAACGAAAGGTATTTATATCCAAGTCATCCTGCCAAAATAATGGAGCTATTTCAAAAAGTGCCCAGTAAACAGTCACCTAACGAATGGTGACAGGAGTGGCCCAGACCGAGACGTTGGAGAAATGAAGAATAAATAATCAAGCCGTGTCCAATCCATCAACCAGATTGCTCATAAAGTGAATGGTTTTGAAAAATTTCCATGAGGCATCAGCAACAACCTGATGGATGTATCGGATTCCAGTAGAATGGATGGTTTCTCCTCCATCCGTTTCCAAGAGCCAAGCAGCATCTGGAGAAAGCTGTCAACGTTCAATGGAAGCATATTTGGAAGACAAGTTTCTCCTGCAAGAGAGCAATTGGAAGATATTTGTGTGTGTGTGTGTGTGTGTGTGTGTGTGTGTGTGTGTGCTTTCTCGCTTTCTCAACATCCCTTTCATTTCTCCTCGACTTCTCTATCTCCCTTCCCTATTCCTTCAGGAGCGGTAAGCTAGTACTTCAAATATGCTGCAGTGATGATGCTCAGCAAGATATTGTATCACAGAAGAAAGGTAATTTGTGCTGCATTCAGTCACTTTCACTTAGATATTATCACTGTAATAGTATATTACCCTCAAAGGCACCAGCTGAGGAATATTGCTCAGAATTTCCTGCCTGGAGATGACACAGCAAAGAGAGAGATTCACCAGTGAAGAGCCAGAAAATGGGTTTTCTTTTGCGGACAGAACACAGATGACTCTGGCATTAATTTTGGCCTCACTTCAATTGGTTGCAACAGTTCCAAGAGTTTGGCTGGGATCTCCCCCAGCCCTTCCCACTTGATGCAGAAAAAGGCACATATCATCAGTAGCCAGAGGCAACAAGCAGAATACCAGTTGGCACAATAGCATAATTAGGGGGTAATGCTCTTCCTAGATTGTAGCATTTCAGGCTGCAGGTGGGCAACTGCATTTCCCCCACCCCAAACGTACTCTCCCATGTGAGAGAAAGAAAACACTACATCCCTATAAACAGGGGGGAATAGCTTGCTAGGGGGAGCTATTCAGTCTTTACTTTTGAATCTGACATGCTGATCCCCCCCCCTTCTTGCAAGTAGATTGAGTCTTTTAGCCTTGATGAATGTTGATACATCCTTGTACTAGAGCATATTTGCTGATGCCAGAAAGCATGGAAATCCTTTGTTTTTAGGTTGAGACATTTTAAAATGTCGTTTCTCTGCTTTTCTGGTGCTATCTGGCACTAAGCTGAATGTAGCTGTAAAGCCTTTTGAACGGTTTCAGGTGGTTCTATGTCCACTTTTAGGGAGGATGCTCCTCCACTGGAAGAGCTGTCCTCCATTTTCATGATGCATGTCCTCCTTTTGGTTACATGCATATGTACCCCATGAGTTTCTCTGACAAGGTGGGGAAAATAGAGGTTTTGATTGATATATGTATCTAATCAATAATTATATGATTCTATGAAAGCAAGCTGGTCTTTTCACTTGCACTCAGGAGCAAAAAAATCTCTTAGCAGTCGCCAATGATTCTTTTTAACTTTCCTCGGTGAGGACAAGAAACTGTAACACCATACCAAATCTTCAGCTTCAGGATGAAACTTCAGCTAATTAGCCTGCAAACGTATGCACACTAACCTGGAAGCAAGTTCCAACAAACTCAATATGATTACATTCCAAACTTTGGCCTGGACCCACTATGAGTTTAGCCGGGGAAAGCTTACCACCACTCTCTATTTCACATTATGAGAATGCAATTTATAAAATCTGAAATAGAGAGCGACATAGTGTGGGCTTTATGCCTCATAGTTCCCAATCCTAGGGTACTGCATTTTACCAGGGAAGATTACTGTCATGCACCCCCAGTGACCCCTGTGTGTTTTTCCCCTCACCCAGGTTCGCCTTCAAGCACGACTTGTTCTTTACCCCTTTTTCACTGCCACCAGAGGATATTATCCTCACTATATCAATTATGAGTCTCTCACTCTTGCTGCCAAACAAAACAAGGTTTATTTAAGGATAAATAAGTGAATCATAGAAGGAAAATCATGGGTGTTCTATTATCATTCATTCATTAAACGTGGATTTGATTACTTATAAGCTTGCTTGTACTCATTTACTTTAATCAAGATCTCAATATTTTCAGACTGTCAATGTACTTCTAATTCCTTTTAACTTTAATATTCTCTAACTAACCAACTGTCAAATATCTTGTCTAAACACTTCACTGTCTTCTCTCTAACTGTCTAAACGCTTCATCATCTTTTCTCTAACTGACTCTCTGTCACACTCTAACTGCCTCTCTGGCACTCCCACTTCCTTTGACTCTGCCCTTCCTGTCCTGTCATAGGCTCCTGCACTGGAGCTCTAAAATGACTGACAGGAGTGACGTGTGGGCTGTCTTGCTCCACTTGGGCATAATATTTGGTACAATTCCCAGAGACCTCCATGGTACATGATGCCTCTATTCTCTTTGAGGTTGGAAGATGAGGTTCTAAGGACATCTCTGTCCTCCTTGCCCAGAAATCCAAAACATACAAAATTAGGGTACAGCTCGTCAGTTCCTCAAAGCTAATTTTAACAGAGGTCAATCCCAACGTAATGTTCAGGTGGCTCCAGTTTTCTGCTGAGATGACAGCTCTCTGTAACTGCAAAAGAGAAATGAGTGCAAGACAGCAGGACACACTGGAAGCTGTCTATGGGGTTGGACTCTCGAAGCTGCCATTTAAAGCAGTGGTTCTTAACTTTTGTTACTCGGATGTTTTTGAACTGCAACTCCCAGAAACCCCAGCCAGCACAGTTGGTGGTGAAGGCTTCTGGGAGTTGCAGTCCAAAACTCCTGAGTAACCCAAGGTTAAGAACCAGTGATTTAAAGCATTTAAATTTCTCCTGCTTTGTTATTCATTCTGCTCAACTGAGATTTATCCTGACCATGTCTCCTTGTTCTGCACACCTCAGGCCCTAATGGAACAAGATAATATCCTCTTTAACCTCAGAATATTATTCATACTGTATTATTTACAAATGATAGTGCAGGCAAGCTTTCAGTGATGTCCTACTTCAGGATGTTGGTGGAACACAGCAATTAGGGGCAGTTGAGAATACTCATGCTTTATAACATTACGATTTTCTTGACACAGCAATTAGTAGGGCTATGTCACAGATAGACCTGTGAGTGAGGCAACACTATTGAAAGTATTGGTTCATTACTTCTCATCCCAGGAATGCCATCAAAGCAATGCCCAATAAAAACAGTTAAAAACAGATTAAAAAGTATTTATTTTTAAAGAAACAATTTAAAAGAAAATACCCAATATATGGGCATATTATACATATAATGCCTTGAGACTTCCTTATGATAAGAAAGAGATGGAAACATAATAAACAGGGTTTCTCAAATAAGGCATTATTTAGCCTAACTGCTATTGGGGCTTTCTTTTTTCTTAATTATATAACAAACAAACAACAATCAAAGGAATACAATTACAGGGGGAAAGGGAAAGAAAACAGAACAATACAACACATAGGTATGGGGAAGTGATTATAATAACAGAATATTTAGTATAATCTTGACTCCATGGCTGCGTTACAATACTACAATCCACAACATTAGGACTTTCTTTAATTGACACAGATAGCTGGAAAATGTTTTTTTAATGGACACTGGAGGCTTTTGATGGCTGGTGACTTAAACACACCAATTAGGATTGTGCTATGTTTTTAAGATGGTGTAACACAATCAAAGTAAAACTTGGTGACAAGTTGCTGCAAGCTAAGAGGGCAGCCTTGATGTGCATCAGCAAATGCCCCCATTGATTCCTTAACTTGTGGCAACTTCTCGCCAAGATCAAAGACTGCGGTAGGCAAGCAGATGCAACTAATCTATTAAGCCAGTGGGTGCAACTCAGAGGATTTTGGCCACTTTGTGTCTATTTGTAAGGTACAATTCCCAGAATGGAGAATTGTGGGATCTGTAGTGCAAGAAAGCTGAAAATCCAATCCCTATTGTTCAGAAATAAGCCTCCAGCAATAAAGCAATAACCCCCCCCCATCTTAGAATACTACCTTTACCATCACAGACCTGCTCATGAGCTGAGATCAATATCTGAAGCTTTCCTCTTAGTATTTCCTTTGAGAGAAGGCTCGAATTATGATATCAATGGAGACAGCCACCTCTGCTGTCCTTTGTGAGGGTCATGTGGTGTTAATGTTATCATCATTTTATCACCATGTTAAGATGTTTGTTCACTCCCAGGTATTCAATCACATGAACTGATGTTTAGACACCCTCCTCATGGTAACTAACCACCTCTATAACTTATTATTGGAGGGGAGGTGTAGTTGTATATGACTCTGCATGGAAGAAGCAGCAAGCCAGTTCCAGACTGTAGAACCCAAATTCAGATTGCAAGATACAAATTATAAGAGAGGTGATTCCAACAAAACGTGAGGAGTAATATCTTGATGGTAAGAGCTGTCTGACACTGGAACAGGATTACCTCAGGAAACAGTAGATTCTTCCTGGAAACCTTCAACAGAAATTAGATGGCCACTTGTCAGGTCTGATTTGACTGTGACTTTCTGCATCAGCAAGCAGTAGATACAATGAGATTTGGAGACAACTTCCAGCTACACAGTTCTGTGATTCTGTTATATGCTGTGCTTGTTGTTTTAGTTTCATCTCTTTTATAGTTTAATTGCTATATGAATGTGAAGAGAAACCAAAGAGGCTGCTGTAGGAATGCCAGTCTTGAAAAAGGAATCTGCAACATGTCAATAATGATAATAATCTTAACAACAACAAGGGATCCAAGAAAATTTATTAGAATTATTAATAGCTATTATGATGGTGATACCTAACATCACATCCTCTGCTTGTACCCCACTGATACACATGGTCCCCACCGATCAGGAAGAACCAACAGTTTCACCAATTTCTAAACTGTACCAATGTATTGTTTGATGGAAGTGGTAGCTTTTTTCCAAAGATTCACAAAAGCTATGCCTGGGTTTTAAGTTCTTATGTTGGTTGAAAGGCCAGCCACATCCAATTGTATTCTAGCTCTTTTCTGAGTATTATTGAACTAATGAGAACTCACTGTGACTCAAAGGGCTCTCCATTGTCCTGAGTGGCAGTCATTTTTTTACGTCCTGTCAAAACCCGAGATAATTCCTCTAAGGGCAAACCCTGAGTTTGAAGGCCGACAAAAGCCAGCATTTTCTAAAAATCCAAAAGAAGACAACAGAAAGTATCTTCCTTTGGAAGCATGGCTGCCATGTCATTTACCAAACTCTGTGTCGCAACATATTATTCAGAGCAACTCCTGACAAAACCCTACTAAGTGCAGATAAGGAGTCAGTACAATGTTCCATAAGGCCATCAATCAGTGGCCTTATGACAAAACAGAAGAAGAGTCAAAGGCAGTAAGAGTTGTTTGCATATAGAAATGGAATTTTTTTCATGTCATGCCCTTGCCGACAAGGCAGAAGGACAAGAACATTCTTCTCTGCTTCAGTGCTGAGGGTCAAGAAATTCCTGGTGTTTTCTATAGCATTCCTGCACTGATGCAAACGATGTTTTGAGCAAAAAAGTTGGTATTCTTGCACAAAATTGCCAAATTTTGTGCAAATTGCTCCAATAGGATGATTACTGTTTTATTTAAGAATTTAATACACTTGATCGGTTGTTGACATCTTTCTGAAAAATCAGCCATAACGTCTGTGCTTTCTGCGCATATATTTGCTTTGTGTTGCACAAGGAAAGGACACTAGGTACATTTTACACAAACTATGGAGACCTTGAGGGGGCATCAAGCTCTTTGCCTTGCTCTCACTTGGAAACAAGGAATCCCACAGGCCTCTAAAATTACTTATTAAGGTGCTTCATTGTGTCAGGGTAGCCAAAATGTGTGAGAATTAACCATTCAACAAGAATTCATGCCATAATAATAATAATTGCATGCTGTCAAATTTATTCCAATTTATGGTTTCCCAAGATTTTCTAGGTAAAGAATAGTCAGAAGCAGTTTACCATTCCCTTCTTCTGGGGCACTCTAGAACTGTCTAGCTTGCCCATGGCTACACAGGCTGGCTGTTCTCTCAGGAGGCACAGTAGGGAAGCGAACCCTCAACCTCGGGTCTGCAGCCAGTTTCCTAAACCACTGAGCTATCTAGCCTGCTATTCGCTCCATGCACATCTACAAATATTGATATTAAAGGGAGGCTCTACATTTGAAAAATTCTATTTCTCAAAACCATCACGATGTGTTGTTTCTAAAAATGAAATCTTTTGAGCTAATTGCTTGAAGCTTGACAGCTGCTATTTACTCTTTGAGATCTACAGATATGCTAAATTTCAAAGTAATCTAACAAACACTGACAGAGCTACAGCAAGTGATTAAATGCTGAAAATTGACACAATATATTTGCATCATTCATCATATTGCATTTCTATCATATGTTAGCCTCACTGTAGTGCCAAAGAAGAAGCATAATCATACATGGAGAAGCGTGTGAGAAGAGCTACTCTCACTCTTGAACCTATCCTGCCTACTAGGGATGTAAGCAACAAACAAGCATGTGGCAACTCACAGGCAGACTCCCATAGCAATGCAGTGAGAAATATCAGAAAGCTATACAGAACCCATCCTCCCCATATACATTTGGGCCTGGAGATGACACCATCCTAACAACCCAGAGCAGCAATGAAATGACGTCTGATAAAAGTGAAAGAAGAGCCAATTGAACATTAAGAAGACAAAATACTGAAGAATTATGCAAATTTAATGTAGACAATGAAGAAACTGAAATAAAGATTTTGTATACCTTGGTTCAGATATCAATCCAAATGGAGACTGCAGTCAAGAAATCAGACAGAGAATGAGACTTAGAAAGGCAGCAATGAAGGAATCAGGAAAGATAATCAAGTATAAGGATGCGTTACTGGAGACCAATGCCAGGATTATTCACACTGTTGTACACCCAATTAATTTGTCTGTCTGTATGTGAAAGACAGACAGTGAAGAAAACTGATAGGAAGAAAATTGATTTGTTTGAAATATCATGCTAGAGAACAGCTTCGCGGATACCTTAATTTGCCAGAAAGACAAACAAGTGGCTCCTAGACCAAATCAAGCCTGAATTATCTCTGGAGGCAAAAATGATGAAACTGAGGCAGTCCTACTTTGGGCACATTACGAGAAAGCAAGATTAATGGGAAAAGACAATAATGCTGGGAAAAGTTGAAAGTAACAGGAAAACAGAAAGTCCAAATATGAAACAGATTCACTTTATCAAGGAAGCCACAGACCTGAGTTTACAAGAATTGAGCATTTAAGGACCATATATTTTGGAGATCACGCATTCATAGGGTCACCATAGCTCAGAGGTGACTTGACAGCATGTAACAACAACAACAAGCCCTACAGTATAAACTTCCTTTTGTAAGAGGACATGACTTCCTGGGAATCTGACAGCTACAGGTCTCTTACTCTGATCCTATTATTTATGACCATACATAGCTTGACCCTGTTATTCATTATCTTGCAGACTAGGGGATTGGGATCAAAACACAGAAATATCCCATGTGTTCGGCCATAATATGGGAAGTGATGCAAAGAATCCAAAATTATGCATTATTTCCCCTGTGAACCTTCAGTCATACAAAAATTCCCATTGAATAGAGAGAATCATCAAATTATCCAACATATAAATAGGTTGCAATTGGTGTAAGCTATTGTCAGCAGTTGGGTACACAGTAGTTCACGATCTGTAACTCTCCAAACAAGTTTTTTTGCTCTCTACAAAATACTAGTTCTCTTGCAGAAACAAGATATCTGGCTGTTAGGGTTGCAAAAACTTCTTCAGAAATAAAATTGGATTGCAAGCTAATGGTAGAGCTCATTCTTGTAGGGGCTTGAGAAGAGAGCGGAAGAATACATGGGAGATTTAGAATTGTTCCCATCATCTCAGCATGGCCAAGATAATCACTATACCGCTGTAGTTAGTTATTTCCTTACCCATGCAAGGTGCACAGTTCTGTAGCTATCATAAGAAAGTATCCAGTGCTCCACATGTAAGCACTAAATGAAATATAGTTCCATGGCTCACCATTATGCTCTACTAATGTCCTACGTATAATGAAAATTGGGTGGAATACAAATAAAGAATTATGATCATTACATGTGTATGGTTACGTGTATACAAGCACATGTGCAGGTTCATCCACAGCAGTGGTCCCCAACCTTGGGCCTCTAGATGTTCTTGGACTACAACTCCCAGAAGCCTTCATCACCACCTCTGCTGGCCAGAGTTTCTGGGAGTTGAAGTCCAAGAACATCTGGAGACCCAAGGTTGGGGACCACTGATCCACAATATATATTATATATAGCTCCTGGTTGCTATTAAGGTTTTGTGCTCAGACACTTGGAATAGCTGATCGTATTAGTGATACGATATGCACAAAAGCTCAGCCAAAATTTCTCAAGAGTTGTGTCAGATTCATGTTGGTTGCTTCGGTGACACTGTCCAACCATCTCATCCTCTGTCGTCCTCTTCTCCTCTTGCCTTCACACTTTCCCAACATCAGAGTCTTTTCCAGGGAGTCCTCTGGACTGTGAACACCCTGCATACCTGCACTGAAACTCAAAATGTATGTATCAACCAGTTTGATATAAGAGATAACACCGGGAGCTGCTGTATAATATGGTCACACAATCCATCCATCTAGTCCAGTGGTCAGAAGCCTATTGAGGATTTACTGCTGGCAAACGTTGTAAACTGGTTTGCCATTAATCACGGAGTTGCAGCTCACATTCCCTGTTTCATGCTGGTTTTGCAACTTGGAGCTCAACTAGAATTGCAAGCAGCAACACTTTAGTTAGTGGGAATTCACCACAACAATTTAAACAATTACACTTATCCTGTCAGAAATACACAATAGGATTCTAGTCAATCTTGTTGAAGAAGCAAACAAATTCTGGGGGTTTGAGGAAGTTATACCATAGTTTTGCCACTACTAGTGGCAATAGTGACAGCTCTCTGTGGTTAGTGCAACAGCACACTCTTCAGCCATACAACCCTACCATTGTGCACCACAGAAAACCTCCTTCCTTTTGAAAAGGGAAGGGGAAGAAAGAAGATGGACTGTCACCGATTCTTGGAAGTACAGCTCATCAGTTGTAGCAATATAAATCTTAACTTACTGGTAATTACACAACATTTCAAGTTTTCTGAGATTTTGGGAGGTTTTGGACATTTTCCAAATTACAAGACATGGAGCTATTGTGTCAAAATGTGATTTATTTCTATTTTCTTTACTGCTATAGAGTAGCGCTCCATTATTAGATGGGTGGGATAGATATTAATAAGTGAATAAATAAATAAATGAATTTTTGAGCAGAAGCTTACATTTTGCACAAACCACTGTTTTTTTCACTCTTGCTAATGCTGACAAAAATGCTGCATTTGCACTCTCAGATAGGCATGAAACCACCTTAGTGAATGGCTTTTGTTTCAACTGGCCACCACAATGTCTTGAGTCATCTTTTTGTATTTAGAATGAGGACATTTGTAGGTCTCCTTAGAATTATAGTGGTCACATTGAGGGTAAGCATGGGCCACCAAAATGGCAGGATGGCACTGTATATGACAGCATGTTGCTGGCCAATGATTTCAGGCAACTGAGAGAAGCTCTCCAGAGATTAAAATGGAGTCTTTCTCAATCCCTCTTGGAAATGTTTGGAACAGAACCTGGCTCCATTGGCATGCAGAGTAGGTTTTCTAATCCCCACTGAGCTACTTCCTTCCAAGCTTTATTTAATGTCAGTGATAAGCAGAAAGTAAATTGCTCCTAGCTTGTGATCTATCATGAGGCTAATTTAGGTTTTCTTCTCTGTATAAGCTGACATTACATGGCATCCCAAGATGAACTGGCAGACCAGCCGGGAAAATCAATCCCCGTGTATTCTCCTCTTTTGAATCTGATCCATTCAATTTAAGCATGGTCCATTCTTTTTCTAGCATGCTGGAAAGAGGTAGGCATCCATGAATGATGAGACCTGAGGCAGAATCATCTGGTGAAGAGGTGGATGAAGTTTTTTTCCTTGCCTTTCTCAGAGGTACAGCCTACTTAACGTCAACTAGGGAGGAGGAGAGATTGGTTTGGCCTCAGCAATTCTGGAGATACAAAATGCACTTTCATATGCAACTTGAGGCCTTTTCTTTCTCCATCTGCTCTTCTCTCTGAATACAATATGTCAAGCCACTGTTACAGCTCACACAATGGAGTACAGACTAGTTTATATGCAGAAGAACATATAAACTATGGAGGAAATCATAAAGAAAAGTAGTAGTAGTCATGATGACACAAAGCAAATTCCAGAATCCGTATTGAGATGATACCTTTATTTGCAAACCAAAAATGTGGGGAAACTGGGTGGAGGCAAACAAAATTGCACATTCTTCTGGAACATTCTCCTCTCCTCAAGAATGGGGCCAAAAGTAAACTGTGTGGATATAGGAGGATGGGAGAACTAAACATGGAAAGAACCTGATCTTAAGTTCTTCTCATCTGCATGCTATTCTAAAGGTATGGTGATGGAGCAATGTGGTAGGAAAGCAACTCATCTCATCTGGTGATGCAGTGTTGATCAGTTTTATCTGGGATAGCCCATAGTCTCAATGAAGGGTGTAACTTTTGAAATTGTAAATGCTCTGTCTCAAATAGTTTAAGTCCCCCACAACAAACTCAACAAACTGCATCCGTACAATTTCAGCAAACATGCTCCCTGGTTGATATAAACAGAGACTTTCTTCACAGTTAGCACTTGGTATAGAACTTTGGTCGGCCAATATATGTATCACCTCAACATGGAATTTAGAAGTAGGAGGTACCCTACACAATATCTCTGCAGCTGGACATGGTGAAAGAGCTTTTTCACGTGGGATATGATATGAATAATACTGCGTATAACACCAGCAAAATGAAGGGAGAGTAACCAAGACGTCATTAACGGCCCAACATTTAATGAATGCTTCTGACCCCTGATGAAGTGCACAAATATTGCAAATTCAAGAGAAATGCTGGTGATTATGACAATAACCTAAATGACATTGTCTAAATTTACTCATACATGTCACCAAACTGTAGGGGAAATATGCATCCCTTTAGGACATTCACAAAGTTAATCTGGGATCATAATTTTATATGTGAAAAGGAACATCCACTGAATTTCAAGCATTCGCTGTAGCCTATATAATTGAAGATGCAACCATTATGGAAACTGTTGGGAAGCATTATTGCAAATTGTAATCTTTACTATGTAATTATCTTTCCTAAAGTATATTAAAAATCTATGCACTCTAAAGAGATTGCAGTCTTTAAGCACATTTCTATGAAAGTAAGTGGAAATGAAATCAGTGGGGACATACCATCTACGTAAATGTGTGTTTGGACTGGAATGCGTATGTTTCTAAAATGACTTTGCAATTTAGTAGAAATAGTTTACTCTCTGTAATCCTCAAAGAACAATTATTATGGATCTTTCAGGTGACATTTTATGAAGGAGGATCCTGCCCTACCATCCTAATTTAATCAGGCTAATTCATCTTCAGACTTGTCTATATTACATGCTGAGGGAAAGAACTTTGCAATGCAGCTTCCTCCAGTTTGAATCCTCAGCTACCTTTCTCATCCTTGCAAACAAAGATAAGAAACTGTTATCTACAGATACAGATATAGATATGAATTAGATATGTAACATTCTTGGTATCAGTCCGAGGTGAGGAAACTCACAGAACTTTCAATTTCCTTAGCAGAGGTGGCTTTATCAAGAAAGGGCAGAGTAAATTGACAAGGATGGGCAATTTAATTAATACTCTTCATGCCCATGTGTGCTGCACCACAAGTCTGAGCATCCCACTAAGAGCGCTGGGTGGGAAATGAAGTGAGTTGTGGGGATGGGTGGTGTGGTCCAAAATGGTCAGGTGATGCCAATTGAAGAAGGCTGCTTGAGGCAAGAGAGACGGTTATTAGATTTATTGCCAGAAGATAACCTGGTTAAACTGAACAGAAACATATTTCCAACAGCAGCACCCGATGCTGAGCCACTGTTATTCTTATGCTACGTCCAACTAGATTGCTGCATTGCAGAGATTTCGGTTGTGCAATGAGAAGCTGAGCTGGAACCTTGACACATTGAACAATTCTGTAAGAACTGAGCAATGGCTGATCCCCAGCATAAGCCATGTACCCCATCTTATTTTCACTAGCTGATACGATGAACTCACTGATTGTGTAATGTGAAATAGAGCTAAGCACAAAGGAGATGTAAGATGACAAAGAGGATTGGTAGTTTATTAGTACAGCATACACTTTTTTATCATGCAGATCCGAGAGTCAAACTGTTACAGACAGTGTGTCATTAGAAGGTGAAATCACATTAGTAACTTAGAAATGGAAAATGTTCATTTCTCAGCAATCATATGTACAAACTAAGCTCCATTGACTTTTTGGATAACAAAACAAAGCAATCTTATCTGCAAACTATGGAAGATATGGAAAACACCTGCTATGTACTAAAGCAATTCTCTTGTCTAGTTACTTGCTGTCTTTAATGTACAGTTTGGCCTACAGATTTATATCTTGGCATCTCTATATAAGGTTTAGAATGATCTCTCTTTTAAATCCTGGAGAGCAGCTGTCAGTCAACTTAGACCTCAAAAAGCTAATCTAGTGCCTTCTAGATGTTGTTCGAGAACTACTTGCATAAACCACAGTCAGCACAATTATTGGTCAAGGGCTAGGAGATCCTCTAGTCCGAAACCTCTAAAAGGTACTAGGTTACTAAGCCCTGCTGTAAATATAGAGCCATTAAAGTATAACCTCCAGACCACCTCTCCCATCAGTCCTAGATAGCCAATGCTGAAAGATGCTGGAAATTGCAACCCCACACCATCTGGAGATCCATGAGTTGCCCACTCTTGCTTTAGATGGGCCAGTAGTCAGAGCTGGTGTAAAACAGCTTCACACAGGGAATATTGCTCTGTGACAATATGCAAACATCTGTCGCTCACAAGAGGCTATTTGTCTGCTTGTTTCCATGCAACCTCTGTATTTGAACTGATGCAGTATTGCAGCCCAAACTCTGCTCACAACCCAGGTTCGATCCCAGGTAGCTAGCTCGAGGTTCACTCAGCTTTCCATCCTTCTGAGGTTGCTAAATTGAGTACCCAGCCTGCTGTGGGGTGAGGAGACAATGTGTAGTCTGCATAATTAATTCGTTAAACAGCCAAACAGTGCTTTAAGTGCTATGGGTAGTATATAAGCAGCCTGCTTTCCTATGCTTTTACATGATCCTAAATATTACCAGTCTCTCCAAAAACTCCTGCTAAGGACGAAGGAGTATCTCAGTTTTGGTTTCCTGCATGCTTCCCATTTTCACCATCTTTCTTCCACTCTATTTCCACAAAATTGTGACTTTTAAAAGCAGCAGTGTGAAAATGTCCACATATTTTTCTGTGATTCCCAACCTTGGGTAACCAAGGTGTTCTTGGACTGGAACTCCCAGGAACCTCAGCTGATGGTGAAGTCTTCTGGGAGTTGCAGTCCAAGAACACTTAGGTTACACAAGGCTGGGAACCACTGCGGTATTCTAATGCACATACTGACTTGTGGCATTCACACCTATTATATATTTATCAACATTTGAGCTGCACAAAATTCTACCCCATCCTTAAGTTCTTCTTTATGGTTTCATGGCAGTATTCCTTCCAAACGAACTACAGTTCGAATTCATTGGCAAGTGTGTATCACAGGTGTGTTAGGAATTACATGGCCACCAACTGATCACCAAAGGAAGAGATTACCTTTCTGTCTCCTTTTTAAAAAGGTAAATGACAAATGATTGTATCACAATGGGAGCTGATGGCTAACAGCATTTCTCCTGAGTCTTTTAGTGGCTATTGCTAGTTATTAGCTAATATTCAAGTTCACAGTTTGAGAGGAACATCTTGAAACCGTGATGTAGCTTGCTTAAGAAAAAGGAGTCTGAATTTTACAGCTGGCATAAAAAATGAGTTTGGTGTTAGTCAGAGGTATGCTGTTAAACATGCTTTTGGGTAGGTTGATGAAGCTAGTTTACAAATTGTTCCAATATATTTGCATTCTGAACAAGTATATGTGCATACAAGTATTTTTTGTTTAAACAAATTAACATACACCTCAAACAGGCTCTAGAACTTGGCAAATTACTTTCAAAAAGCAATTAGTAGCAATGAAAGTTCCAAGGTTCTCAACAGGAAATACAATCACAATTTTTAAAAAAATACTGTCTGAATTTTCACAAGTAATTATTATGTAGTTACAGTTTAATTAACTTTTATGTAGTTACAGTTTAATTAGCTTTTAGGAAAAACTCTCTGAATGCAACAGGCACAGCATGAACCTCCATTTCAAGCCACACCCCTGAACTGATGTTAAAAATAAGGAAAAGTTACCATTACATTGCAAAAGAAATGAAACTATCTCTCTGCAAATGAAAACTGTAATGTAAAATAGTTATACCTTAATTATCGGGGGAAGAAATTAATAAGCAATACAGAAGGGAACAAAAGAAATGGAAAGAAATGGGGATCCAGTCAATGGTATTAATAAGCTAATCAATATTTCATTGGTGTTGAGGGTGGCTGGAGTAGAGATGGGCATGAACTGATGATTTGGTGGTTCATGCCAGTTCAGCAAATGGCGAAACAGGTGTTCTGCAGTTTGGAGACCTGCGCCCTCTGGTGGGCACCCACTCAGAATGGTGAGTGGGCAAGAAAGCTGAGATGCTGCTTGTGAGTGGGTGCTTCGGCAGTTGGTTGAACCAGCATGGACTGCTGAACTAGGTGTTCATGCCCATTTCTTGACCACCACCACCACCACCTCAGCCTCCATGCTGTCAACATGTGCTCTACACAGAAATGCAAAAGCTTTGATCTTCCTCCAAAATGAGCAACAGGACCATGTATCCTCCTCATTTTGTCATATGTATCCTCTTCAATCACTTCAATAAAAAGGAAAATAACATATTTTAATTATGTACTTCAAACTGCTTAGCAGTCTGTGCCTCCCTTTATTTTTTTAGTGAAAGTTTGAATAAGCGATGTAGTTGATTCCCTTCATATCAGGCTGATAGTTGTCTTTGTTAAGGTTTGGCTGATTTGTTTTCAAACACACTTCAGTGAATTCTGGAGAGGACATATCATGTTCTACACACGATGTGGAATTAGGGAATAGGCAATTCATTCTTCACAAAAAATCTGACATGTATTCACCTGATTCGCACATATCAAACTAATGTGGGGATAGGAACTTTACCCACTGCAGTTCTCAGTAGCTAAAATTTACCAAGATTTGGCTTATTTGAAATATATAGAATCACAGAATAATTGAATAATTGAGTTGGAAGAGTTTGTAAGGCCATTAAGTCCAACTCCCTGCTCAATGCAGGAATCCAAATCAAAGCAGATCTGACAAGAGAGTTGTCCAATTTTCTCTTGAGTGCCTCCAGTATTGAAGCACTTAACCCAAGATAATTAGTTCTATTGTCATACTGCTCTAACAGTTAAGAACTTTTTCCTGATGTTCAGTTTAAATCTGGCTGTAACTTGAGCCCATTATTATATGTCCTGCACTCTGGAATGATCAAGAAAAGACCTTTCAAGAATTTGAAAAGTGCTATCGTATCTCTCACAGGTCTTCTTTTCTCAAGGCTAAACACACCCAGTTCTTTCAGAATATATGCATATGTTCATGCACAATACCCCTATAAATGTGAATTTTGAGAGAAAAACTATATATAAAAGAAACTGAAATGCAAATCAGAAAAAAAAAACAACTCCAAATCAATGTGAAAATGAAATGGGAAAGATTTATGAGTTATCTCTAGAGGCAAAAATGTTGAAACTGGGGCTGTCCTACTTTCAGAATGAGAAGGCAGGATTCTCTGAACAAGACATTAATGTTGGGAAAAGTGGAAAGCAGCCGGAAAAGAGGAAGACCAAATATAAGATGGACTGACTCCCTAAAGAAAGCTGACGTAAATTGGAAGTGACTTGATAACACATAACAACAACAATAACGTAAAAAGTGACATGGCCAGAAATAGACTCTTCTTTTTTTTTTTTTTTATTATTATTATTATTTTTAACTTTTTAATTAACATATCCATACATAACCATTTCTCTTATCTTTACATAGTCATCATTTTCCTATTTATTTCTACCCCCTTATCCCACCCCCCCAAAAAAAAGACCATTTAATTTTAAATCTGCAACCATGAGCACACCTTTTGGAGTTTAACCAATATAACATTATTGGCCCCCCCTTCTCTTACCCATCTTACATATCCCGACCATTTCTTTCTTATCTCTAATGTTTTTTCTTCCCATACCTTATCCTGTGTCAAAATCGACAGTATGTCTGATTGAATCCATTCATATAAATACCAATTCCATCTTTCCAAAGTCCATTTTGATGCATCCTTCCACCCATAAGCTATTACTGCATGTGCTGCTATAATCATAGCTTTAAATAAATTCTGTTTAGGTTTTTTTACTTTATTATTCCCCAGAACTCCCATAAACAAGATTTTCCCAGTCAGCTGCAAGTTAATATTACACACGGCGTTCACCTTTTCTAAAATCAGCTGCCAAAATTCAATAACCTTAGGGCATTCGCACCAAAGATGTGCATAATATCCCTTACTCCTCTTACAATGCCAGCAACTTGAATTCAAACCTTTTATCATATAAGACAACTGAGGGGGTGTCCTATACCATTTCAATATTAATTTCATCTCCAATTCTCTAAATTTATCCATTTTGATTTCCAATATGCCTTCCATTAACCCATCTATTTCGTATGCTGACAATGTCATTTCTCTTTCCCACTTCGTTTGTATTGTCCCAATCATATAATCTTTATCTGTATTTATCAAGTTGTACAACTTCCTTGCAATACCCTTCTTATTATCCTCTTTATTATTATATAGTTTTTCTAGCGGGGTATCCTCTTTATTTAGTATTCCAGAATACCTTCTCTGTTTCAAAATATTATATAAAGCCATAGTCTGTAACCAGTATTGTCTTCCAACTTGTCCTACTACATTTTGTGCCGGAATCTGTATCCCCTGAGGGTTATATAAATCCTTCACTCTATAATAGCCAGTTTCTTTTAGTTTCTTCCAAAAAGTTTTCTCAATTTTCAAATCCTCACCTAGAGATTCTAGTGGGGTCCATTTGGAAAGACTTGGCATCCAATTAAGTTGCCTTTCCCCCCATATTGTTAGTGCTGTCTGTCTTGGGCCTATTGTATTTTTAATGTCGTTTTTAACCTTCTGTGTAAATATTCCAAATTTACCTACTCCTTTATTTATTATATCCTCCCATCTTACCCATTTCTCCACACTTTTCCCATCTAATTCCAATAGCATTTTTATTTGAAAAGCTTCGTAATAGCTTTCCAAATGTGGGAGACCCCACCCTAAATCTTCCTGTGGTGAATATATTACCCTCTTTACTATTCTAGCTTTCTTCTTCCCAAAAACCCAATTTTTTAATTCTTGATCCCATACAGCTAATTGTTTTTTTGGGATGTACTCCGGGAGTACCTGAAATAGATATAACATCTTTGGTATTATAAACATTTTTATTGCCCTTATTTTCCCTAAAATACTTATATATCTATTATCCCATTCGTTTAGTTTTTCCTGTATCCTTCTCCAAGTTATTTTATAATTAGTTCCCATCAAATTTTTAATACTTTTTGTTATTGTTATACCTAAATACTTTAATCTCCTAATTCCTAATTTCATACCTGTCAGTTTTGCTATTTCTTTTTGTTCCTTTAAATCTATCCTTTTAAACATTATTTCTGATTTCGAAATATTTACTCCTAAACCTGAATATTCTTTAAACTCTTCTAAAATTATCAGTAGTTCTCTTATTGCATCAAGAGGATTTTGTAACACCAATATTATATCATCCGCATACAGATTTAATTTAATTACCTCTTTCCCTACTGTATATCCTCTTATTTTACTACTACTTCTAATTTTTTCGGCTAAGGGTTCCATAGATAACACAAACAGCATTGGGGATAAGGGACAACCCTGCTTCACTCCTCTCTGGAGCAAAATTTCTTTTGTATAATTATCATTAACTTTAATCATTGCCTTCCCTTCTCTATAAATTTCTTTTAATGCTATCAAAAAGGGACCGTCAAATCCAAATTTACTTAGTACTTGAAATAAATACCCATGACTTAGAGTGTCAAATGCCTTATATACATCTAATTTTAAAAGGGCAAATCTTCCTTCACTGTTTCCGTGATGTAGAGTATTAATCACATTCCTTATAGGGTGTCCAATATATCTCCCTTTAACAAAACCATATTGATCCTCTCCTATTAATCTTGGGAGTGTTTTCTCTAATCTATTTGCTAAAATTTTTGCAAAAATTTTATAATCCTGGTTTGTTAAACTAATAGGCCTATAAGAGTTGGGGTCCGTCGGGTCTCTCGATTGTTTCAAGATTATCATAATTTCTGTTTTCCTCCATGATTCAGGGGCTCTCCCTCCCTTCATTATCTTGTTAAACAAACTCTGCATTTCTGGAGCTATTAAAGGCCCCACCATTTTATAAAATTCTGATGTAAAACCATCTAAGCCTGGTGATTTCCTACTTTTTAAATTTTTAATAACTGTCAAGATTTCTTGTTGTGTGATTTCTTCATTTAAAATTGCTAAATCTTGTTTCTTAATTTTGTTCACAATAGCTTCTTCAAATTGTTTCTCTTCATTTACTTTAAATAGACTCTTCTTTCTTCAGGCTATATTATTTTTTCCAAAGAAAAGCTAGTGAAGGTAGTAAGCAGGAAAAGAGGGGAAAATTCAGCAGGAACTGTAAAGGAGAAGGAAACTGAAGTTCAGATATTGATTAGTATTAACAAGCACATATTTGGCTGCAGGCCAAAAAAACTGAAGATCAATACCTACATGTTATTAGCTGTAGTATCGATAGTTCTTGGACTGAACGGCAGTTGTAAATTTCCAAGGCGTAGGAACCATGCAATACAGTGACAATAAATCCAGCATTTCAGGCACCGGCTCTGTCTCTCCATTTTTCTTGGCTCAGGAGGCCAAACTGAGGCCTGGTGAAGAGATACGAAGTGGGAGGAATGCATGACAAAAGATACGATGACACTGAGTCATATTTTCTATGTATAGGAACAGGCAAATTGATAATGGAGGGGAAGGCAAAACAAACATTGACAGAGTTTGCTGCAGGCTCACTGCAGGCTCAGGGACTCGCTCAGGGGTGTTTGTACCGCAGGAAATTTGAGCTGCAAAAAAAGCCGAAATATGTGTTGGCTCCCCCTAGTACTCAGTATGTTAGTTTGGAAAGAGTCATATTCAGTGGGTCTTCTGTCCAAAGGAAAAGTGTCCAAGCAGGGCGAATTAAAACAGTTCCTCCTTCACTTTGCTGTTCTTAAAACATAACAACAGCCTTGTCAGCTTCTCTCTGCTCATCAGGTGGCAGAAAGCTCAAAAGGCATTACCCAAAATGGTGTGCGAAAACCAAAATAATGCAAACGAAAAGGCAAGGCTTCAGGCATGCGAAAGGAGGGAGAGAAGGAAGCGCTCGACATGATAAGAATCAGACAGTTCTAGCAAACAAGAGAACAGAGACAACCGCAAGCCATGCCTAAAATATATGGGCTGATCCAAGAGGCACAGAAGGAAAGGAACCATGGAGGCAGGAACAACCAATGAGGATGGAGGATACTCTTGTTGCCCAGGGGGGATGCGAGCTACAGCCATATCTCCAGAAACTGCTGGCAGAAAGTGAATAGGGTACATTTGCTCCACTCAAAAAGCATCTGGAATGGAACCCATCGATCATAACAGGCCTAGACTTAAACAATGTCCTCGAAATGCTCTACCAGCACAACAGAGTTCTCCCCTCCTCACATCTATTTTGTGGCCCGTAGTATATATTAAAAATGGCAATGGCATGGCAAGGGCATCCAAGAGCATTCTCATCCCAAAGCAGTTTTCACAATAGGTTCAGACCTGAGGAGCACCTCCAAGGTTTGCTTCAGAAATAAATCCCATCCAACTGGACTCCTAAGACCTGACCTGGAATTCTGCAGGACCTTCAGCCAAGTCCATGTTGTTTGGACAGGCGGTAATTTTATCCCCCATTTTGTCAAACTGACTTAAGAGAGGAGCCAGCTTACATCTAATCCCCAATAATTGTAAACGATATGGCAAAAAAGTACCTTCCCAACATCCCAGAGGACACAAGAGGATGTTTTCAGATTTTTTTTTAAAAAAAATCAATTGTGGAAATGTTTGGTACTTGGGAATTGCATTTTTCCCCCTTGGGACAACATGTAGTACATAAGCTGCATAATCCTCCATTTCCCATTTTTACCAGGACCAATATACCTCAAGAAGGAAATGTAAAGCTTCACAGGGCTCCAAACCTCCAGCTGTGACTAAAACATACAGGTCATCCACTGTCAAATAAAAAACCCTTTAATGTGCACAAACATTTTTTCTACTGTCCCTTCTCTTTCAGATAAAAAGCATATATGCACGTAGCAGGTACAGAATAACAAGCTGATTGCCAAATAAATGTCCAGTGATTCAAATACTTAAAACAAATCGGCAGCCCTCCTAACTTGGATGCAATCTGTGCAACCACATGGTGTGGCTCTGCACAAGAAGTGTCATGTAAAAGGCAGGAAATAGGGCGTTTTGTGCAAAAAACACTGTTCTCACTTAGGCAAGAATATGATGGGGAGGACTGGGAAACTCCTCGCCATTCTTCCTAACAAAGGGAGGGACATAGCAATGCCTCATTCTCACATATGAGAACTAGACAAGTGAGGGTTTACGTTCCTGCTAGAATCAGGAATCAAAGACGGCTGTTCAGAAAGGAGCAATGGAGCAGAGAGAGCAGAGGCTGCTTGCACTACGGAGTGGGTTTTAAACAGGCCTATTTAATTGGCCTGGACCCAATTTAAAGCATTGGGGGGGGGGCAAAAGAGAGAAAGATTATTGTTTGTGTGGGATTATAAACTGCCAGTTCTATTCATTTATTTTATATCTCTCTATTTATATCCTCTCTGATACCCTATAATGATTTCCCTTCAGCTAACAAAATACGGTGCAAGACTGAACTGTCATCTGAAAACGCAAAGCATTTTTTTTTAGTACAGAGCAAACATGGGGAAAGTTGCTATTTTGGATTCTAATGCCCAGACTATCCCAGCCAGCAAAATATTAACTTTCCCATATGTGGTATAATGATCTAATGATAGTAATGAATAGTCACAGATTAGCTTGTACTTGATGAAAAAGAGTCGCCTGATACATCAAGACACCCTGTTGAAAAAATGCCAAGTACTGTGAAATGATTTGCTTCTGCAGGAAAGTAAAATGACTAGCACACGAATATGGACCTAGCCAGTAAAAACCCATACAGAAGGAACAAAACCATTCACCCTTAATCACTCGCATGGACACTTTGTCCTAGCAGTAAATTGTTTGCTACATCAACCAAGCTGGATAAGAAAAGAAAAAACAAAAATCTAGCACATGAATCCTATCTAGCGACAATAACAGAGATCTTTTACCTCATCCTCCACCTATGCAAAATGGCTGACAGAACGGCTACAAGGGGTCTTTGGGTCCAAGTCCTGAGTCCAACTCTTTGGAACCAAGTCTGAGTCCCTATTAAAAGCTTGCTTTTTTCCGCAGAAAAAAAAGCAAGGGAGGGTGGTTTCCAAATCACAAGTTGAGCCTAAGCCCTTTTTAAAAAAAATCCCCCAAACCAATGAGTTGAGACCACATCGAGTCACCGGTGTGACTTAAGACTGACTTGACAGTGAGTCCCGAGTCTCAATCCCTGATTTGAAGTTACCTCAGTCTGAGTCCTTCCTTAGTGCTTCAGTGACTGGATTGCTTAAGGAAGATCTTGAGCTTTATGGAGGGTGATTCAGCTGCCACTCTCCTCCTCTGGTGCCAAAAGTTCTGTCTTTTCTTTCCCCACTTCCTCAGTTCAAATTACTGGGCATCTTTTCTTTAAAATGTTATAGCTCTCCAAATGTAGGATAGATCATAAAGAACCCGTCAGATCATTCTTCCATGCTGTGGATGATCAGTAGCTGTTTGCTCTGCAACCACTCCAAACTAACATCCATAGGTTGTGGTGGGTTTTTTGGGCTCTTTGGCCGTGTTCTGAAGGTTGTTCTTCCTAACGTTTCGCCAGTCTCTGTGGCCGGCATCTTCAGAGGATGCTATCTGAAGATGCTAACCTCTGAAGATGCCGGCCACAGAGACTGGAGAAACATTAGGAAGAACAACCTTCAGAACATGGCCAAAGAGTCCAAAAACCCCACAACAACCATTAGATCCCAGCCGTGAAAGCCTTCGCGAATATATTTAACATCCATAGGGTTAATCAAAATGTAACATCCATAGGGTTAATCAAAATGTGCCCTCCAGATGCTACTGAATATCAGCTCCTATCAGCCTCACATCACAGGGTCAGAGATTTTCAGAAGTATAAGTCTAGAGCAGTGGTTCCCAACTCCATGCTTTCTTGAACTGCAACTCCCAGAAGCCTTTACCTCTAGCTGTGCTGGCCAGGATTTCTGAGAGTTGTGGTCGACAAATATCTGGGGACCCAAGGTTGGGAATCACTGATCTAGAGGGAAAGGGGCACCTATTCCTTCAGCCCATGGAACATTATTATATGTGCCTTCATTCATAGTCATTTAACATCATAGCTATTGAAGAAGCTATTCAGACAGAGAAAAATGATAATCGACTGAAACATTAAAGATTGCCACCAGCTGAGGATCACTGTGATGTAAACAGTCAATGAAAATGAATCAATACAATGAGTCCCCTGTTCTTTAGTTAGACATTTCTCCTTTAAAAAAATTAATCTATTGAAAAAAGGTAGGGGAGGGAGGAATCAGCTCATCTGATTAACCAAAGGGGGAAGAATCCACTCATCAATAGCATGAGAAAAGGCACTTGCAAAGGAAGAAGAGAGTATATTTTAAGCCTAGCTATGTAAGGAAGGGAGAGCGACATTCATTTTCACAGCATGTTTGAGAACAACAATAAAGACAGTTGTGCTTATTATACATGTTTGGAACAATTCTTGAGTCCTTCTGTTTTAGGCACAATCTGCCTGGCTAAAGGGTAGGAGCAGAGCATAGAAATGTTTATGTAATGGCTAATATGTTAACACTGACATCAATTTTTTAAAAAAATAATTCTTTAATGTTAATTGCTGCTGTGAATACTATGAAATTAATTTGTTGCATTAATCATTAGTAACACTCGTGATGCATGACTTTTCAATTAAAAAAGGACTTAAAATGGGCAAAAATAGCAAAAAGAAAAGAAAAAAACAAATTATCCCAGTCAAATTAATGAATCAATGTGACATGAAACACTATCATTTAAACCATTAACACTGATGACATTAAAAAGATTATACAGTAACACACCCTCTAAACTTGTCATTAAAAATTGTAACCAATTATGAGTAACAAATTAATTGGTAACAAAGCAATTCAAAATTCTGGATAAGCGAAAGAGCAGAGTTCGGGTTGAGAGCCTTTTGTACCATCACATTATTTGGGCATCAGTTCGCAAGAGTCCTAGCATGCATGGCCAGTTAAGTGCTTCTGGGACCTGGAGCCTAAAACATCTGGAGGGCCGCAGCTTCCATACTCTTGGAGTAGAGAATGTAATTGGTTTCATGATAGACCCATTCTCATGCTACTTTCTCATGGAGTGCCATAACAATCTGTGTTAGTATGAGAACTTTCACACCCTTTCACTGAGAAAAAGGGCAGACCAAAGGTCATCTGGACACCTGTGCATCATCAGAAAGCCATCTGCTATGCATGAAGAGATCATGCAGCCACCCTTTAATGCAAGTATATTCACACACAAACAATGGTCCTCCTAGTGGTGAGTGAAGGTCTTCTACCAATGAGCTTGCAGACCAGCTTTACGAAGCTGACTGCCCATTTTTCTAGGCCTATCAGGGTCAAAGGGGGCATCTAAAATAGTTGTGGATAAACAATTTTTGGTGGACTTATTTGCAAAGATTCCATCCCACCAGAGCTGAAAGACAGGTGGGGCAGCAAAGCCTTCTCCTCTGGCTGGGCTGAGATCCATTGCTGTCCAGCTCTGCCTCTTTCCACGACTCTCTCCATTAACAACTACTCCATCTGGGTACAACAGAAGCCCATGGGAGAAAGCAAGATTACTTTCTTTGGCTTGGCTGTGATCAAGAGCCATCTGGCTTCCCTCTTCATAAAGTGCCTCCATCAGCATCAAGCCCACTTGATCATTACAGAACCATTATGTGATCCTAGCAAAGTGCTGACTGATGCCTGCATTTCCTCCTCACCTCCTTCTTTGCTCATTTCCTCTTCTTTGATTATCAGCCATCGTTATAAAGTGCCAATCACCTTGGAGGGTTTGGCACAGGGGTTGTGAGTAAACACAGTCAATGTGTGTTGATGTAAAAATCAGATATATATCTATCTATTTTCAAGTTTCACAGATATATTTTCACTGTTGAGTTTTGAGATAAGGTCCTAGGATACACTGGAACAAATACCCTTTTGCTCACTTGATACATCTGGTTTATGTTGACTTTGTTTTTCTCTCCCTTGTGTGTCTCACATCTGAAACTGAACTGAAGGAACTTTGCAAGTGATAATATAGTTACACACACACACCCTGTTGTAAAAAAAATTAGAGAGTTTGAGGAGAATGGCAAGAGAACAGCAAGACAGATTGAAGAACAAACGATTGTGCTCATTATTTTGAGACTACAACCTGAAGAGAATCAACTGTTTACAAAGCCTGCCTCGCCTGATAAATGAAAATGTTAACTACAGGTGCTCCCTGATTTTTGCAGAGAAGAAACAAAGAAAACAAACTCATATATAAAACTACAACAACCCACTGACTTAAGTATCAAACCCTATTATCTGAATGGTACCCCATAAGAACTGAAAAAGTCTACAACAGTACAATATGCATCTTTCACCTTCTCCAGAATTGTTCACATAAAATTATCATCATTATCATCTTAAAACTGTAGAGGTGGAAGGGACCCTATGGAGCATCAAGTCCAAGGAGGCACACTGAGGAATCAGACTCCCAACTAATATTTAAACCACTGAACTATCCAGCAGTTCTTCATATCAGGCAACAGATATGAATGGGAACCTGGGTGGCCAGTATAGAAGACGGCGCAAATTATAATTCAGAATTGGTGGTGGGGAGCACAATTATTTTAGTTTGTATATCTTATATTTTGTATTTTGTATCTTGTACTTTGTAAAATTTTAAAAAAAATTTAAAAAATTGAAAATCAAAATATCTAAAGGGGCAAAGTGTTCTCATTCTTCCTTTAGACCCATCTAATCCCAAGTATCCGCTATATGGTCATTTCCTAATGTGTTGTGTCGTTATCACCTCCCACCTGCATCCCTCACTCCCCCTGCATCAAAGGTCCATGAATCACATAGATAGAAACACCCTCCACCTTCCCCCAAAAAGCAAGAACTGGTCCAAAGTAGCTTCTTTACAAGGAAGAATGCAACATACAACAACTTAGCACTGACATTGACTATGGGAGCGTGCTGGCATGGAAGTGTGGATTTATAGCAGGGTGTTAAGAATTTCTTGGTTCAGGAGGATGGTTTGTACCATCAACCATAACCTGTAACAAGGGATGTGACCTCTTTTTTTTCACATTATGGGAATTCCACCTTACAGATGAACACCTACAAACACCTAAATGTTGTCACTTGGAAGAAAGATATACACTGGAAGGTTTCATGGATTAGCATAGGCCTAGCTCCACTTAGCTTCCTGGTCAAAGAGGAAGCTCCTTGGTGTTTACAGGCAGCATTCTTTTTTTATCAGGAAGCTAGGCCTATGTTAGGACTTTCTCCAAGATAAGTCGCATTTAGGTGTCTGTAGGTGTCTGTCAGGTGAAACTCCCAGAATGGAGAATAGGATTTGTAATTTAAAAAAAACTCACACAAATGGCACACCCCTACCAGCAGCATCTCCTCAGGTGTTTTTAAGGGTGAGGTAGACAAAGTAGCCACGAAATTAAAAGACGCCTGCTTCTTGGGAGGAAAGCGATGACAAACCTTGACAGCATCTTAAAAAGCAGAGATATCACCTTGCCAACAAAAGTCCGCATAGTCAAAGCTATGGTTTTTCCTGTCATGATGTATGGAAGTGAGAGCTGGACCATAAAGAAAGCAGACCGCCGAAGAATTGATGCCTTTGAATTGTGGTGCTGGAGGAGGCTCTTGAGAGTCCCCTGGACTGCAAGGAGAACAAACCTATCCATTCTAAAGGAAATCAAGCCTGAGTGCTCCCTGGAAGGACAGAACCTGAAGCTGAGGCTCCAGTACTTTGGCCATCTCATGAGAAGAGAGGACTCCCTGGAAAAGACCTTAATGTTGGGAAAGTGTGAAGGCAAGAGGAGAAGGGGACGACAGAGGATGAGATGGTTGGACAGTGTCACCAAAGCAACCAACATGAATCTGACCCAA
This sequence comes from Pogona vitticeps, assembly GCF_051106095.1. Classification (NCBI taxonomy): domain Eukaryota; kingdom Metazoa; phylum Chordata; class Lepidosauria; order Squamata; family Agamidae; genus Pogona; species Pogona vitticeps. Next base: position 175,650,739 of record NC_135787.1, read on the forward strand.
CTCCGGGAGGCAGTGGAAAATAGGAGGGCCTGGCGTGCTCTGCTCCATGGGGTCACGAAGAGTCGGACACGACTAAACGACGACGAGACAAAGTATTTTGACCAAACTCTGGGAGGCAGTGGAAGACAGGAGGGCCTGGCGTGCTCTCGTCCATAGGGTCACAAAGAGTCGGACATGACTTAATGACTAAACAATAAAAGACAAAGTATAGCTCTCCACACAGACACAAGTCTTCACCTCTGGCAACACTGACTAGAGTGAATACAACGTCTAGTTTAACAATATCCGGAGGGGCGGTTTTCGGCCACTGATGAAGAGCCTCTTAAATTCTTCAGAAATGAATGTGAAGTTGTGACTTGTTTCTAAATGGAATGACATATTAGCAGTCTTCCACTGCACCGTTTATTTTTATGTTTCTTGTTTTTATACGGAACACCTGCATATACAACTGCATACAGCATTTACTTCATCTGCTTCTCCCTCATCCAAATGACAGCTACATATGTGTGTATGGATAAAGCGCCGCCAAAAATACATATAGTATAGCATCAAAATTTATGGTGCTTTACAGAAACATCTAAATACACATGTGCATCAGTATTGTACTGCACAAGAAGGATGTAGAATGCAATGGCAGATATTGTCATTGTACGTTTGCCATCTTTTATCCAGTGAGCTGAGATGCAAAAGAACAGAAAGCTATAGCCAATTATGCCTCTTCCAATTCAAGAGTCAGGCATTCAACGAAGATTGTTCTTGCATTTGCTACTTCCAAATCTGATTTGTTTAGGGTGATTCAGACTGTGGCTCAACATACAGCGCCTTTCACTGCCTCAGCAGTTTTCCTTTAGTTTTCTAAGGGCAACATAACAATATAGGCTGCCTATGGAACGCTGTCTGCTTACGCCCCGCCAAAGCAGAAGAGATGCGTCATCAGAGAAAAATAGAGAACAAACAATGGAATAAATTCACAAAATGTTTGCATCCTCAATTTTATATGTCTGAAGAAAGGATTCTTATAATGAAAATCCACTGTGGCATTTTTTTTCCTAAGAAATGAAAAGCCCCAGATTAATGTGCTGAAATAAAGCAAAGAAGTCAACAAAGCTCACTGTAGCCACAGAGAATGAGAAAAGAGAACCGTTTCCCTGATCCGTCTAGGCATGTTCAAGCTACTATTTTATCTTCTTATGGGGCTTAATCATCATCATCATCTGAGAACTGCAGGGCTGGAAGGGACCCTATGGATCATCAAGTCCATCCTCTGTCAAGGAGGCACTGTGAGGAATCAACCTCCCAACATCTGGCTCTGTAGCCAAATATCTAAACCATCAGTCAAACAAAACCAATTGCAAGCATCAATACAATTCTGGATGGGAGGTGGGGTCCACAAGGGTAATGGTATAGGTTGTAACTCTTAAATGGTTCCCGGGACAGGGAAGGGCTGTCTATTTAGATATTTGTGTATTCGATTATTTTCTGTTTGTTTTTGTTTAAATAAGTAAAATCTGTACAATATATGGTACCGATAAAATGGCAGGAAATAATCTGGTTACCACTAGCTTGATATATGATAGATGCTAGAAATCCCGTCTCATCTTGACAAAGCACAAGCATGTACAAATAGTTTGTGAAATATGAGTTTTAGTCTAGTGAAGAGCAGATCAGAATTTTTTTTGGGGGGGTGGCTCATGATAAAAGAAGTGTGGTGCTTAAGTTTAACTTACAGAGATACAAGATTATAGTTTGGAGAGACAGAAAGCCTCCCCAAACCACACAAGGCCTATGAACACATGTGGGCGTTGCCTTGGCAATGGAAGTTCCCTCTTGGCTGATCCTTCTGTTCCAGAAGCACCATCAGATCACTTCTGACATGAATGATGACGACGACAATGCCAATAATTAAGGCAAGAGAATGGAAAGGGCTCCTTCAATGCAGAAAGAAAGTGAGGCTGAAAAAACAAAAAGATGCCCAGGTGCATAGAAACTAAATTATAACTGAAGACAATAGAACAGGTTTATTGTGTACATGAAGGCTAGGAAACCTTTGAAGGCTCAATTTGGAAAAAGACTCAGAGGTTGCATTTCAGTAGTATATGATATGTGGTGGTGGAGGTTGCAAACTCATTGTTATATGAGAGAGAGAGAGAGAGAGAGAGAGAGAGAGAGAGAGAGAGAGAGAGAGAGAGTATAAATCAGTTGGGATAGTCCCTTTAAAATTCAGACTGAAACTGGCAGACAATTATGCATTGGACTGTAGCCTTAATATTGTCTTGGATTCTATTCAGGAGGTGTTTTTGAAATATGAGTGGTAATGTCTAGCTGTGCAATATGTGAATTTGTAAATCTGAAGAAACATTGGGGGGGAACCAAATAAAAGAACAAATGAACAACATTTAAAATTATATCATTTGAAAACATGGTTCACTCTTAAAATTCATCTGCAGATGGGTTATGTCTCACAAAGTTAACTTTTTATGGTGACCCAAAGGGCAGTTGAGGGGTTGCGTTCATGTGTGCGTGTGTGTGGCCATGCAGCCATGTGCACATGTGCGCACACGTCCCTGTTCCTCTGGCCCTCAAAAATGTTGAAAATATCTGGTGTGGCCCTCATGGTCAAAAGTTTGGAGACCACTGATTTAGTGGATCTTCACTAACTGAGATTACCAATTTTTTTCATGTATAAAATGACACTTTTTCATTAAATAATTAAACAAAAAATTGGGGTCATTTTATACACAGAAGGCAGACGCTTTCCCCTGTCTTTTGTGAAGCCACGGGGCTTAGCAAAAAGGAAGGGAAGGCTAAAGCACCCATGAAAGGGCTACGCAATCACACCCTTTTGATCCTGAAGCCCTTTCATGGCTGTTTCAGGATCAAAGGTTGTGATCGTGCAGCCCTCTCATGGCTGTGTTACCCACTTCCTAAGGATGCAGCCATGAAAGGGTTTCAGGATCAAAGGGGTGCAATCGTGCAGCCCTTTCATGACAGCTTTATCCACTTCCTAAGCCCCGTGGGGATCATATTTTCTAATTTGGGGGTTAAAAAGGGGGGAATGTCTTATACATCGTGTTGTCTTATAAATGGAAAAATACGGTAATAGTGGGAGTTAGCTCCGTGTCTCGAGATTCCTGCCAGAGCATCATTTACAGTTTGGATTTTTTCCGCAAAGGGCACACTTCTTTTTTGCAGTTGTTATAGTTAGAGGTGTCCTTGAATAATTTTGAAACAAAACATGCAACCAATAGCTGTAAGGTGGAGCGTTCACATGTATATGGAAAGTGTTTGGTCAATAGACATGTTGGCTGAGGGATTCTAGAAGCTGCTGTTGATTGGAGGAATTTTCTAAGCACTGGTTCAGAATATTAGTTGTTGCAAGACTTCATATGCTCTGTGGTAGGATCTGCTTTACAGAGGTATCTGCTTTGGCCCCTGAGAAGATGATGGCTGGACTGGATGGGCTTTTGATCCATTCAGCAGGTCTCTATGAGCAGAACCAGATTTCTACTCAGATCAGACTGTGTGGGTAATGCATATGATTAAGAATATTTTGCATAGCTTCTTTAGCTCTGCAATATTTTTGAATACAGTAGGAAAGTGCATCTTGTGGCTTCCAGAATCTCTATTCCCATCATCATCTCCTACCATTGTCTTCTAGGACAGATGCAAGTTGCCATCCAACAACATTCGGAGTGCTAGGGGAAGCACTGCCTGTCCACCATTACTATCTAGGAAGCCAACTGTACAGTTCCTTGAAACTTCTTTGATTTCTCCATGACTGTAAGTACAGTGGTGTCTCGCTTAACGAGCGCACCGTATAACGAAGAATCCGTATAGCGATCCCTCATTGTTGCATTTTTACCGAGAGGGATGGGGAGATCTTCTGCATCAGTTGCAAATCGGTCTTGGCTTGATGTGCCTTGAAAGAGTTTGGAAAGTTATTTTTTAAAGGGAATTTGTTCCCGTTATCCCTTCAAGTGTTCCAAAAACCCAAAAGCCCACGGTCATCATTCACTGCAATGCTGGAAAAATAACTTGACACATTACTTACTGCACTGTTCTTTTTCATTAACTTCTGTTACTTTGGGGTGGGGAGAGGACCTTATGGTTGACAAGAGACACAAAATTCCTGTCAGACTGTCAAACTGTTGTAAAATGCCTTTATCAGTAGCTTTTGAAAGGAAATAGAAAATGATATTCATTATCATAGCAGAGCTTTGTCCTTGCACCTTATATTACTTTTGACATGTGACTCTGCTAAACTGTTAGTCAAAAAAGTAACTAGTCAACTACTTTACTTGCATAATGTTATGTCTAAGCTTTGTTAGTTGACATGGCTAGGTAGGGACACTGTTTCCTGCTCCACCTCATGCAGTATGCTGGGTTTATGAGACATGCAGAGTTACGGGAGGATTATGATTGGCTGGTAGTGGTGAAAAGCTAAGAAGAAAGGTACACTGCGTATTTTCCCTACAACCTCAATGCACTAGCTAGGGGAGTTACATTCACTAACCATAACACAGAGAAACAGCCCTTGTAACTTCTTGAAACTGCAACACAGACATGGTCCTTTTCTTGCCAGCACACAGGAAGATGGGAAAAGCTTATTAATTGGCAACACAACCAAAACTCAATCCATGGTGCAGCCAGTTGGGAAGGGAAAGGCATCAAAATAAGCAATATATTTTTCCTTTATTTCCTCTCTCACACACGCTGGTATTCAAGCCGTCTATTTCTCACCACCACCACTGACACCATCTCTTTTCATAGTCTCAGAAGCAATATGATGTAAGCAAAGAAAACACCACTCCAGATTCTGCCACAATGAGAAGTTTCTAAAAAGCCCAAAAATGCATCCGTGGGATCTCCTGATCGCACTTGCTGCCATCTCTTATTTGAAAGACGGTAACAACATGTAACAAAACTGACTCCCAGAGGCAGGTAGAATTCAAAAGAAAAGGATCCCTCCCTCACTCATCTTTATTCATCCCAGAAACAAAGAAGAACCTTAAACTTCACTCTCTTTTTTTTTATATTTTACCTTTGGAGACTTGGATTCAACATTTAGCTCCTGCCGCTACATTCACTGGTGACACAGGCCTCTTTTTACACCAACCTGAGGAATGAAGGGGATACGGCTCTCCTTTATTTCTCCGCTCTTGGTCAGTTCTCCAGGTATCATCATCTGCAGCAAGGAAAACGGGGCATCTTAAGCTTGGTGGCCGAGAAATTGCAATGATCAATTCAAAACAGGGTGATTTCAATACCATCTAATGCTCATCATTACATAATCAATGAACATTTGCATCTCATCATCACATGCAATCCTCAGGCCAAGTTTAGGAATATGGTAAAACATGGCGCCTGTCACTGCGTTGGTATCATTGCAGTGGTCACTTAGTCACTGAAAATGCAGAAGACCCAGATTTCCATAATAATAGCAACAAATTGCTAATTTATAGGTATTAGGGACGTAAACAATACTCTCTAAAGTCTTTGTACTTGGCTCTCTAGGCTGTCCTTCTTTGATGAGACGCCTCAATAAGGAATTTTGGAGCTCAGTTCCCCACTGTGCATCTTTGTGGCTGCACAGTCCCAGGAGAAGGGAATGGCAAACTGCTTCTGAGTGATTTCTACCTATAAAACTCTGAAAAAGATCACTGTAAATCCGACTTGACTTGACAGCACCCTAAAATGATGTTAACTATCACCATCAATTCTGAGCAAATGCGAACATATTTTTTTTCTCATCAGGACCTCCATAATTTGTACAAATCCTCAGCATAAAATGGGTATTCCTTTCCCTTTGAAAAACACAGTAAATCCATGTGGGCTGTGTTTAAAAAGATGCAAACCACCCCAAAAACTTCTAATACTTAAAAGCTTAAGCTATAAAGACATTGTTTTGCAAAATTTGTCTCATTTGCAGAATTCTGCTTAATTTTTTCCCCATCAAATCCTGGAACAATGGGCAGAGCACAAGAATTTAAGATCAACCGTCCCCCCTACCGTCCGATTCAATTCCTCTGCCACCCCGTTGCTTACTTAAAACCTCTCAACTGATAAAGCAACAGTTTTCATGCAACCTTGTTCATTTCTTCTCCCTCTACACATTTTCCTCCTTCTTTTAATTAGACTATAAAAGTATACTGTGACTTTCTGTGTTGCTGTGCACAGCTGCGAAAGCTCAAGGGTGAATAAAGCTGACAGGGAAAAAATTGCTCTATTCAAAACGTGGTGCTGGAGAAAAGCTTTACGGATACTATAGACCATCTGAAATGCAACTGAGTGGGTACTAGAGCAAATCAAACCTGGACACTCTGTTGAAGCAAAAAATTACTAAACTGAAGCTATTGATCATCATGAAAATGCAACACTGATTGGAAAAGATAGTAACAGTAGGAAAAGTTGATTGAAGCAGAAAAAGAGGAAGACTGAACATGAGAAGGGTTGATTCAAAAAGGAAGCAGGGCCTTGAGTTTGTGAAACCTGAACAGGGCTGTTAATAACAGGACTTTTTTGGATGCCATTAATCCACAGAGTAGCCAAAAGTCAGAAGCAACATGATGACATATACAAACAAGAATAGATTTCGATGCCACTTCAGTCTAGCATTCATTTTTTCCCCTGGCATGATGCCATCAGTTTGTGCCAAGGCTGAAGGGTCCAACAGAGATCCTATTTGCCAACATTTTATTAAGCTTCTAGGAAATTACAATGGTGCCTTGCTTTACGATTACCCCGCATTACGATGAATCCACTTTACAACGATCTTTTTGCAATCACAATTGCAATCGTAATACGATGGTCTAAATGGGGGAATTTCGCTTTGCGATGATCAGTTCCCTGCTTTGGAAACCGATTCTTCGCAAAATGATGATTTTTCAACAGCTGATCAGCAGTTTCAAAATGGCTGCCGGGTAAATAAAATGGCTCCCCGCTGTGTTTAGGGATGGATTCCTCGCTATACAGGCAGCGAAAATGGCCGCCATATGGAGGATCTTCGCTGGACAGTGAGTTTTAAACCCACTGGAATGCATTTAAAGGTTTTCAATGCGTTTCAATTGGCTTTTTATTTTCGCTTTACGATGTTTTCGCTTAACAGCGATTTTCCTGGAACAGATTATTGCCGTTATGCGTGGCACCACTGTATTGTTTTCCTCAGGTTATTTGTGACTGGATTCAGGGTAAGAAGGAGCCATTCTCTCTCCTGTACCCCGATGCCTTGCTTGTACTCTATTTAAATGAAGAACAAAACTGGAGTGGAGAAGACTCCTACAGAGGATTATTAGTGAGCTCTCTCTCCAGCTATGAATAAAAAAGAGTGAAAGATTGTTTATGACATAATTCTTTTATTCATATAAGCTTAGCAAAATAGCTCAATATGTTAGAAGTGTGATGGTCACGGACGTACCTGCAGCTAAAAACAAACTGAGGGTGGAGCAATGCCATGAAGAGTTTGAACAGGCAAAGGCCAGAATTATTATCATTAATTTTGAAGGCAGCTCCTTCTCTGCTTCTGATCCAACACCAACCCATGTTCTACACTCCTCATTAAAATATCTTCCATACACCAAATGAGAATGATCACATCTTTTCACAAACCACCAACACATTCCAAAACAATCTCTGAGCTGTACGGCTGTTCTTTTTTTTGTTATTATCTGCATGAATCATGCTCACGTTATAGTGAAGTGATTTATTGCCACGTTCCTCGATTCTGGCCCCCCCAGGTGACAGTAATTAACCTTTGCCAACTGGTGAAGTAGTTGCCGCCGTAAGCAATGTATCCCCTGACGAACTGTCCTGTAAATTATATAGTCATTCATTTCCACAGAGTGTGATTCTTTTTTTCCTGGAGGTCACTTCCTCAATTTGTCCAAGGCCAAAAAATATATACATTTTTTTTGGGGGGGGCAATAAATAAATCACGTAACACACCATATTATTCCACCTCTCCATTCCAGCTTCTGAAATGAACTTTTGTGAGAATCATCTAGACCAGTGGTTCTTAACCTTTTTGAAAGAAACGCCCCCTTGAGCCATTGAGGAAGTTATCATCGCCCCCCTCTTATTTCTTATTATATCTTATTTATTTGTTTGTTTGTTTGTTTGTTTAAGACACTTAAATCCAATGACCCCTGGTGTTTATTTAAGACACTTAAATCCAATGACCCCTGGGAAAAAAATTCAATTCCAAGAAAATGAAATGCCCCCCAAAAGTAACATTTAATGATTTCGTTGCAAGCAAATTTTAAGACTCAAAAAGAAATATAAAAAGGGCATAAAATGCAGGAACTAAAAATTTCAAGACGAAAACTCTGAAACTAAATTAAGATAGGAGGAAAATATATATTCATGCACATTGTAAAAAGGCTGCAGCCTTCTTCACAGGTTTGGCGTGCTCCAGCACCCCCTACCGCCCCCCTTCTGCTCCAGCGCCCCCACGCCGCCCCTTTTCGTTCTACCGCCCCCCTGAAAAATGAAATCGCCCCCTGGGGGGCATTATCGCCCAGGTTAAGAACCACTGATCTAGACCAGTGTTTCTCAACCTGGGGGTTGCGACCACCAAGGGAATCACAAACTGGCTTTTTTTGGGGGGGCAGCAGTTGGTCACCTTATACGTGTTGTAGCCTTTGTTAAATAACTTGTTCCTTGATCTTTTGGAGTAGGATATTAAAGTTAGTGTGTATGCTTATATGCAAGAAACAATCACTTTTGTGTGAGAAAGAAGCCACTACTTGCTACTTTCTATGCAAACATGGCTGGTGGGGGCCCGCAGGTTACTAGGCGATTATAAAAGGGGGTCACAACTGGAAAAAAGTTGGGAAACATTGACCTAGGCCTTCTGTAAGAATGTACTGCATCTGTTCCACCTCACAATGACTTGCAATGATATTTGTTTGCCACTTACTTGGTCCAGCCAAAACCCTTTGTCCCTCTTTTTTCTCTCCCTCATTCGTTCTCTGCTTTACACACTAGTGTCAGATTAACCAGATTCAAACCAAACTGGAAATGTTGGATTTTTAAAAAAAAATTACTATCTCTCAATCTCTGGTTTATTTGTCTTTTTTATTTATTGATGTTTATAACCCCCCTTCACCAGGGGTGAGCCACTACTCCGGGCAGTTTACAAACATGGAATGTAAACAGATGAACCCAACTCCCCACCCAGCCCTAAATGATCTAAAAATAACTCCACAAAAAGCCCACACTGGCAACGATGAAACCCAAACGGAATCAAAGTACAAGGCAAGGGAGGAGATAATGAAAAGTTTATCTAAAGATCAGTGCTTTTGTTTGCCTTCAGTTTTGGGAGGAAAGGGGCCTGGTGAGCCTACACCAGTTACACATTCCATAAAGAAGAAGCTATCACTGAGAAGACCCAGTTCCTGGTCGTAAATTTCAAGACCTCCCATGGGGTGGCGACCTGCTGCATCAAAGCTTAGGAGGTGCGGGTGATACAGTTGGCAGGTCTCTGGGAGAGGCACTCTGATAAGTAATGAGGTCTCAAACAGAACTCTAGCCGCCTAGAGTGGTCGCAAGACCAGATAGAAGGGATATAAATAGAATAAATAAATAAACTAAGCAAATACCCCTAACCAGAGCTGTCCACTCCCAAGACTCCTTTTCCATTCAGAACTGCAGGAGTCATAAGCAGAACACAATGAAACAAAGTAAAGAAGAGTTCTTAATCACTATTCAGTGGTCCATAGCCTTCCAACAATAACCCCTTTCCTTTCTCTTCTCCCTTGGTTTTGGATTCCAACATTTCATGACCAACGATTATGCTTGGTCTTCATTGGGCTACCCATTAGAGTCATTGTTCTCTGTAATATTTATTTATTTGCCACTTCTGAAAAACCTGGGTCTGCCTCAAGCTTGCCAATACCTCCCAAACCTTTTGATGCAGGATGGGTGCTGCTGTTTTGGTTCCATAAGCAATGACAATCACACCTAAAACAGACGAAAGGATACTGCTGTGCTCCTCTTTGAGTTGGTAAATTTAGGCCGAGTTATGACTGTACATGTGTGTGCGTGAGAGAGGGGGAATCGTGAGAAGTGGAGGAGAGAAGGAGAGAGAATTTGAGATGAGGAGAGAGAGCAGAGTTACCTTGAAGTCTGAGGTTGTTTACCTTAAAGGTAAAGGTTCCCCTTGACAATTTTTGTCCAGTCGTGTTCGACTCTAGGAGGCGGTGCTCATCCCCGTTTCCAAGCCATAGAGCCAGCGTTTTGTCCGAAGACAATCTTCCGTGGTCACATGGCCAGTGCGACTTAGACACGGAACGCTGTTACCTTCCCATCAAGATGGTCCCTATTTATCTACTTGCATTTGCATGCTTTCGAACCGCTAGGTTGGCAGGAGCTGGGACAAGCGATGGGAGCTCACTCCATCGCGTGGATTCGATCTTACGACTGCTTGGTCTTCTGACCCTGCAGCACAGGCTTCTGCGGTTTAGCCCGCAGCGCCACCACGTCCCCCTTGTTTACCTTTACACTACCTTAATTTACTCTCTCATACACACAGAGACATCAAATTGCAAACCAGTCATTTTCACTAATAAATGTAGGAAAGTTTGGAGGACAACAACAGATTTTGTTGAAGATAAAACAAGATAAAAATTGACTTCTAGGATGCGATCCTCGTTTTGTTTCATTTAGAACAGATCCTACCTCCGAGCCATCTTTGGTATCAATCATATATCACAAGTCAGAAGTAATTCCTATTAAGCTCACAGGGAATCCCTCCCGGGTATCTGCATTGAAGCCTCGGGATCATTGCCCGTGGATGGCCTGTTCTACTCCTCAGTGCTTATTTATTGACTGTGCCTTAGTTTTTATTCTCCACCATATAAAATTACCTTTTTTTCATCTTTGCTTGGGAAAAAAAATGCATATATTTGCCACATATCAGGAAATGAGACAAAAAAAAATGTTGAGCCAAAAAATAATGAAATTAATCCAGAAATGCCAAGAGGAAATAAGGTTGGAATTACATCCTGACATCATAATATAAATTCCTGTCATGTCAATCACCTTCTATGTGGTCCTTTTCGTGTGTGATTTACAGCATTTTTAGAAGACTGTGACATTTAACTTAATGTCCTTGAAATCTCGTGATTCTTTAAAAAAAAAATAACAGCCAGACAGATTTTTCGTAAGGGAAAAAAACACACACCATACAATGATTAATTTCCAAGATATTCTCTGACAGTACAGAAATTCCAGTAGGTTTAGGATTAGTAGTAGGTTTAGGTTTCAAGTGAGGTATGGGGTTAGGGTTAACAGGTCAGGTATTTACTGAATCCACTGATAATTCCAGTGTTTTCCTTCCAAGGGACCAACTTACTGGCAACCAGAATATACTACTTCTGCTTCTTCTGAGACGTGATATGGAACCCACTCCCCGCCCCACATATGCAATTTGCTGAGACAATAGCGAAACTGAAAAATAATTAATAATTTTGGTCTCAACTTGGTTTTTTCCCTACTAAAAAAGAAACACACTAAGTGGCTGAAATGTGGGGACACTGTCACATGAAGTATTGTAAACAAGATCGTAGAATGATTATGTTACACCTCTCATTCTGAGAAAATTCTATATTCATATGTGACAGAGATACAAAAAGATCCTGTCTCCTTGAATGATGATTAGAAAGGATTCTGATAGCTGAGAAAAAAATAATTGAAATATGTGGTCTTTTATTTGTTGTTCTACTGCTCTTCTGAGTCTCCAGACATGCCCTCTACCACTACCCCCATTAACATATCCATATTGTTTAGGGCTTTTTGTTTGTTTTGAACAAGTATGAAGGCTGGAAGGAGGGGGTATGTGTATTCTGTTACCATAGGGGTAGCAGGTTAGTTTGTTGTGACAAAAATGCCATTTGCGGCATCTCAAAGTCTCACTAAGTTTTATTGGCATCTCTTTTCATGGACGGCCGCCCGCCCACATCTTCAAACGCATGGGGTGGGCTTCAGGAGAGAGCTATAAACGAAGTGCCTCTGGCTAGAGACACAGCAGGCAGGCTGTTTATATTGGCTTTTCTGGTTTTGCTTCCTTGTTTCTTTACTTTCGAATTTCCCCCGTATGAGTTGGACTTCCGACATTGGGTTACGTGCCCTTTGATCTCAAGGTGAGAGCAAAAAGCTGTTCATGAGGAAAAAGTGAGGGCAGAAGAACATATACGTAGTCTTTCCCACATGAATACTGTGACTGGAGTGTACCCATTCCCACACTCACTATGAAGCGACGACACAAGGCAGCTTAAGACAAGACATGTGTTGCCTCAAATGGGCAGGGATGACACAAAAAGAACAAGAACAAAAAAAAACGCCCTTGGAGAATTACAATGCTCTAATCTGCATTTCACTGATGGGCAAACGAAGGCCTTTCCGGATGGCTGCCTTTAATGCAACAAGATGAGAAGCTGTTAGTCAGTTATTGTGAGGACACAAATGTTTTTCCTCAAAGTAGCACAGTCATTGCTAGCAGCAGCAGGAGGTTGCGGGGAGCAGAGGCGGGAGGCGGGGTGCAGCGGGGGAAGAGGGAGGATGACGATCCAGGCATTTTTTACTCAAAGCGGGCCTTCTCTTGCAGAGAAATGTAATTTCTTCAGCACTCCGATCACCAAGGTTTGAGGGTCAAGCTACAGTCTACTTGAAATTCACAGTATGTATCCGTGTGTAACTTTTTTTTAAAAAGGGGGGATCCAAAATAGGGCTTCACAGATTCATCCTTTCAGACTATGGGTCTCAGAATTTTCCAGGCAGTGTGGTTAATGGGAGTTCTAATCAAAAACACTAATCTGCATAGCTGTACTCTAGAGAAAATGCATAGCTCTGTTCTTCCTTGAGACCAGACATGGACGTGGGGGAGAAAAGTTCTTTGTCAGAGGGAAGTTGAAAAGGAACGCTTATGTAGTCAGTGGTGCCAAAATCTAAGGTCAGAAGGTGGGTCCTTTGTGATGTCACAGAGGTCTTTTAAATCCCTCTGCACGTGCAAAAGTACATGCACATGGGCACACGCATGCCTATCCAAATCAGGGTTGTACATGTTTCCTTTTGAAAGGAGTATTAAGTGGATAATCCTTTTAAAAGGGATATCAAGCCGCAAGTTGTCTTTTTAACATAATGTGCCATTTGCTTCGGCATCAATGACTTAACCTAAAATCAAGCAGCATCCATTAATTGATGAAGTACATTAAAGGTCCATGTTTGACCCTAACCAAATCCTGTTGGTTACTGGTGCCTGCAGAAGGCAAACAGCATACACCATAGCAGTTTCTCACTGCTATTTAACGAGTCACCACTTGGACCTTGGGCTGTGGAAGTCTGGTGGGCTGGTGTCCACCCCAAAAATCCCAGTGCAACAGGATTTTGGCCTATGAATGAAGATGGGTGAGCAGACACCTATAAGGCAGTTAGAACTCCTTTTTAAGCATGCCATTGCATGCATCCTTTTCCTTTGCTTTATTCATCTATCTAAACCAAGCCATGTCTTCCACCAGCAAAAACAAAAAGGAGAGTTAGGAAATACATAATTTGGCTATTTTTGCATGGCGGGGGGGTGGGGGGCAAAGGTTTGCAAGGCAACCCAAGGGAAAAAAAACTGTTTAGTTTGCTTATTCTTTCAACTTTGGCATTTCACGCACAGCAAGGACAAAAGGACTGGCTGGTTAGGAAACGACCCATCCTAACCTGAACAATTTGTACAAATTTCAGTTAGCGGGGACAGTCTTGGTAAAAAATCTTTCTCACAATTCAAGAACTTTATTGTAACTCTTCACTTATTTTGGTGAGAATGTTGAAACTCAAAAAGATTAATCCCTACTAGAGATGGGCACAAACCGTCAGTTCGGTGGTGTGTTGGTTCGCCTCCTGGCCCAACAAGTGTTCTGCAGTTCCAATGCAGTTCTGAGCTCTGCTTTCTCCAGCAGGCACCCACTCAAAGGCAGCACCCAGAGGAGGCAGGGCTGGGAACCATATCAGAACTGTGGAACACCCGTTGGGCTAAAAGCCAGACGGCACAAACCACTGAACCAGTGGTCCATGCCCATCTCTAATCCCTTTTGAGTAAAATTACAAAAGATTTTGTACATTTTTTTTTTTTTGCAGCCCAGGCATTTTTTCCCCCTCAAAAATTTTTGTGCACATATTTTTCACACAAAAGGATATTTGATGCAAAAGGCAAGGTTTCCCCACCTTCTAATGCTTCTGCTGCTTAAGAAAGGAAGTATTAACATTTATACTGTAGTGCAGGAGGAAACCATCTTGTGTTGTTATTGTTTAGTCGTTAAGTTGTCTCCGACTCTTGGTGACCCCATGGACCAGAGCACGGCAGGCCCTCCTGTCTTCCACTGCCTCCTGGAGTTGGGTCAAATTCATGTTGGTAGCTTCAATGACACTGTCCAACCATCTCATCCTCTGTCATCCCCTTCTCCTCTTGCCTTCACTCTCTCCCAACATCAGGGTCTTTTCCAGGGAGTTTTCTCTTCTCATGAGATGGCAAAAGTATTGGAGCCTCAGCTTCAGGATCTGTCATTCCAGTAAGCACTCAGGGTTAATTTCCTTCAGAATTGATAGGTTTGGTCACTTTGCAGTGCAGGAGACTCACAAAAACCTCCTCCAGGACCACAATTCAAAAGCATCAATTCTTCAGCGGTCAGCCTTCTTTATGGTCCAGCTCTCACTTCCATCTTGTAGGACATGACAATTATTTCAGCAGGGTGTCTTGATGTGTGCAGGCACCCTTTCTTATGTAGAATTTGCTCTTAATTGTCTTGTGAATTTTTCTGTTTATGGTGTGTGTGTATGTGTGTAGTGTTTTTAAGTGTGGCCGGTAGCCATTTTAAATTCTGGGTATGGTTTACATACCTGGCCAGTAAATAAATAATAATATTAATAATTATTATTATTTATTAATAAATAATAATAATGAGAACATCTGTAAAATTTTATTGCAGCCTTATTATTGAAAGCACCAGGAGATTCCTTGCCATCATCACAGGCAAGGAGCATATTGCAGTTCCTCATCCACATGTGAAAGGAGAAGGCATGGAAGGATGTACATTCCCCAGTAGCGAGTGAACGCCCTAGTCACAAATGTTGGAACCGGAAAACTATGGCTAATCCAGAAAGAAAGTAGAAGTCAGTCTATTAATTCTACCTAACACTAAATGAAAAACACTGTTATCACTTTCCAGTGCAGTTTTCTCTTTGTGGTGCTTTCTATATTGCTTTTCCTGGTTGCTTCAAAACCACGTCTCCGCCTCCTGGTGCCTGCTGATGGATCCGAGGTTATAAAACAGATCATCTAATGGAACGGTTACTCCAGAAAGAGCTGTGTTTTTCAACCTCATGCCAAGACTGCTTTAGTAGGGTCCTCTAAGTTCACTCCCAACGGATCCGCCTGGGCAAATTACTTGCAAGACATCAAACATTCATTTTAATGAGAACTGAAGAGAGGGCCTCCTCACACATGCTCTTCCTTACTAATGACAGCTAAACAGGCCAGTTATTATTAATGTCAGAAGGAAAGTGGTAACTGTATGTTTTGTACATGCCTTCTTTTCCTTTTCCCTTTGCCCATTTTCTGTGGGCAAGAGGCGGGGGGGGGGAGAGATATTATTTTGAAAGTGTCTGTGAAGAGAGGAAGAACGATCACAAGAGAGGTGCCCGGTTTATTCTCATGCCACCAAGGCTCAAGTGCCAGCCCTCAGCTGACAGTGTCAGGTTAAATATAGCAGGCAGACTAACGGTGGCCTCCCCTTTAATGTCACTGTCACAGCTTTCACCAGCTTCGAATGCATCATTAAAGCTATAAAAGTGAACGTACTGGTAGCAAAAGATGCCTCTGGGACAGAGAGGGGACTTCAGCGGGGGGGAAAGGGAAGAACAAAAATCCACCCCTCCTTTTCATTCCCTGCCACTATCTCCCCATTTCACTGAAGGAAACTGCAGTCACTAAACGCTGGAGGAAAGCCAACCAAGTCTGGTTTTTAATTTGGCATAAGCTTTCAGGGAATGCACCCCACTTTTTTTTTTAAGGCATGGAGGATAGCCTTTTAAATAGACAACTATAAATACACAAGCAGGAGGGAAACGTCATATGTAACACAAATGCAAAATGCCCAGCATGGCATAGCTGTGACAGTGGTTGGTAAGGGTTGTTTAACAGCCCTGGGGTGTGTGTGACTCGTAAAGATCTTAATGGTGGTCACTAAGAACCATTCTTGTTGGGTGACAAGTCTATCCATGCCTAGATAAATATCACCTCCCAAGGACTGTTAAATTACCCTTATCAACCAGTGTTAACAGTGATGGATTTTTGTTGCCCCATTTACTATCACCAGTGGTCACAGGTTCTGGAAGCTGATGCTGCACAGCATCTAGGAACCCATGTTTAGGCTTTGAACCATATGTAAAAACCAGCACCTGGAACTAGACTCAGAAACAAATAGAAACTCAATGAAGTTGGATGAAGATGCGAGGAGAGCCATGGTAGTTCAGACCAAAGAGCCACCCAGTCTGGTACTCTTTATTTAACAGGGAGCAGTAACTTGCCTTTGGAAAGCATGGAGGAAAAACATGAAAATCCTGTTGCTTTTCCCCACCATCTGCTATTCAGAATAGGGCTTGGAAAAGCCATTTTTTGGCTCCACGGCTCTCAAAATCATAGTTATCATGACCAGTAGCCATTTTCTTGGGGATTCTTGGAAAAGTAATCCACCAATATGACTTAATTCTGTGAGTATGAAAACAACATTTAGTTTCAGCAGCTACTAGCATCCCATGAATAAAATCAGATATGCACAACTGCAGGTGGTCCCACACCCAGAACATCATGGGCCACACCTGCCCACTTTTCTGAAAAAAAGAAAAAGAAAAAGAAATGGTTTTTCACAGAGTTGAGGCTATTTTGGGTGCAATCAAAACATCAGGGGACCAAAATAGCCTTAACATTTATAGTTGTCCCTCAGAGGCTTGTGGGAGCATGATTCTTGATTTGGGGCCTATTTTTTTGGGGGGGGGAATGGGGCCCCTGGAGATGTAACAAGTTCTCTTTTCCTGAATCAGACAAATCAAGGTTCTGGACTTCTTTCCAAAATACAGTCTCTCTGTTCACATTAGGTTCCATCACAGGATTTCACCTCTAGTTTAGAAACCTGAAGAGAAAACGACATTGTGTTTGGGCCTCTTAAGAAATGGTGTGCAACAAACATACGATAAATTCATTGTCATTACATCTGGAAGTCTTGATGAAAGATAGCGCTTGAAAAGAATATTAACTCCCCTTTCGGAGAAAATATGTTTCCGGTTCCCTAGCCCTGCTAAGAAGTATGACGCATCAAGAGCCTTGTACTGCTTAAAACAAGCAAATAAAGTTAAGCCTGAGAAATTGCACTAGGCAATTTCTCCTCCATTTAATTTGATAAATCAATGGCTGATACAAGACGAGAATCAGTGCTCTGACTTCCCATGATGATTGCATTTGAGTTCAGACTAGTCTAGATCACACAGAGTCACTGTTCATGCACGTTAAGGGAGGGCTGTAGCACATTTTTTGTACATGGGTCATTCAAATGATGCAGTCGATTCCACAGTTCATCTAAAATGGTGAAGGAATGGGGCTGTGGTTGTTCCAGAGACAGTAAATGTGTAAACTACCCCTTGTGTGTATATTATTTTTTTAAAAAATTATAAACTGTAGAACAGCGATTCCCAACCTTGGGTCCCCAGATGTTCTTGGATTACTACTCACAGAAATCAAGACCAACACAGCCAGTGGTGAAGGCTTCTGGAAGTTATTGTCCAAGAACACCGGGGGGAT
Source organism: Pogona vitticeps (assembly GCF_051106095.1). Lineage (NCBI taxonomy): Eukaryota > Metazoa > Chordata > Lepidosauria > Squamata > Agamidae > Pogona > Pogona vitticeps. Next base: position 175,668,572 of record NC_135787.1, read on the forward strand.
CCAAGTTAAGGAACTACTGCTGTAGAAGAATCTGAAAGCTTTCAGCTTACAAGCTTAGAAAGCCCTGTTAAAATTAAAATCAAGTCTTTGATGATTAATCAATTACAGATCTTCTTAAAACAGATAAATCCTAAGGCTTTCAACAGAGTACACGTTTTTCAAAACTTGTTCATAAAAACATCTCCCCAGGTTTTACACCAACTTCACCTCTGATGGAGAAATGTCTCTGTTTATAAACACCTCTGCTTGCAAACACACTTGGGAGTTTGCAGGAGCAGAAGTCAAACCTTCCTTTCTAAAGGAGTAACCTCTGAGAAATAGGTCCAAGGAGATGCCCCAGAGAGTTTCCCCAAGCCATGCAGGGAGGGAGACTACATTTATAAAAAGACCCCTAGTGTGGGACCTTTGTCTTGTTGAGGGTCCCCAAGGGAGAATTATGGCAACTTCTGGCTCCTCTACAAAACTCCCTATTGAAGGGAAAGGAAGAGGAAGGCTCAGAAGGAGCAACTCTTTAGCCTGAAGCCTGGGGGACCTACTGCCACTGCAAAAAGAAAGCCAGCACCAGGAAGAGAAGGAGAAAAAGCAAACAACCCGTTCTGGAACCACCACAAAGAGACTCCCAACTCCACTGCCCTCACTGTGGGCATGCCACCCCTCACTGCTGATGGCAAGACAATTACTGAGTCTTTTCGAACTAGGAGCCTCAGCACCAACAGCCACCCCTGACGTCAGGGAATAGAACTGAGGTTGGGAGAAACGTCCCACATCTTTCAGTGAAGAGAGTCGAAGGATCACAGACTTTATATAGTGATGCCACTTCAGTGAAAAGAACTGGATGGAAGGAAGTTAAGTTATTGTGTGTTACCCCCTTCCCTGTTATAAGAAACTCTGTTTTGTTGCATCCCTTATGTCTGGACTCTGGAGTTCATGGAACATAAGATGGAAGAAAGGAACCCAGCTGAGCCAGTGGGTTTCACACCGGGATATCACAAAGAATCTGCTGAAAACTCAGGAAGAGGGAGCAGCTGACCCAGAAGCCATCTTTCTCCCTCCCTTCCCCTCCCACCCCCTCTCTCTGTCTCTAAGGATAAACTCCCATGAAAGTTCTCCGTGCAAAAAACAGCAAGCAGAGGATTGTGTATGCTGCTCCAAGATCTTTCCAGGAAATCTCGGGTTCGAATGCAACACAGATCCATTAATGTATGAGGTTCAATGATCCTAGACCAGCAAGATATGACAGTTGTGCCTTGCTTTAAGATTGCCCCGTATAACGACAAATCTGCTTAACGATGCCTTTTTTGCAATCGCAAAAGCGATCACAAAATGATGCTTCCTATGGGCAAAATCCGCTGTGCGATGATCGGTTCCCTGCTTCGGGAACTGATTTTTCACATTAAGACGATCAGCGAACAGCTGATCGGCGGGTTCCAAAATGGCTGCTGGCTGAAGAAAATGCCCCCCCACTGCTTTCTAGGATGGATTCCTCGCTAGACAGGCTCTGAAAATGGCCGCCGTATGGAGGATCTTCGCTGGATGATGAGTTTTTAGCCCATTGGAACGCATTAACCAGGTTTTAATGTGTTTCAATGGGTTTTTTTATTTTCGCTTTACGATGTTTTTGCTCTAGAGCGATTTTGCTGGAACGAATTAACATCGTTAAGTGAGGCACCACTGTAGTTGAAATATTATCCACAGGACTGAAACCTTTATTTCATACAATCCTTGTGAATACCAACAGGGCCCACAGATTCTGGATACGGTGCGGTCCATCAAAGAGGAAGCATAGGAGACATGCTATTGATCCATCTAGGAGTTTCATATCATACATATCAAAATATTTTTTTCTGGGGCTCCCCATAGATATGAGGTGAAACACCCGCACATGCTCAGCTCATTAGCCCTACCCTGGTTTTGTACCCTACTATTGATTTGAAACACCAGCAGTTGGTTGCCAACGTTGCGTGGAAATGGGAGTGACAGGCACGTAGACACTGCCCTACCCCAACCAATTCATTTAAGTCTACAACTTAGCTGAGGAGCAGGAAAAAAAGACCCTTCTCTCTCCCCAAAATTAGAAATATTTCTACTTTGGTGCTGCTTCCTCTTCTCCATAGTCCCAGAGTCTGCAGTTCAGCAGGAGAACAAAGGACAGTTTCCAGAAAGGAATCAAAAAGAGAATGTTCAGCAGGAATAGCATTACATCATCCTTCCTCGACCTGGAACCCCATCCACCCCAGGGGACTACATCACACATCATCTCTCCACCAATGCTTGGGAATCATGGGAACGGTAGTCCAAGATCCAGGAGGCACTGAGTTGGGGAAAGAAGGCTCTTATACATAATTTTGAAGTGACTGTCCTTGAAAAATGGATTAAAAGGAGAAATATAGCAATATAAGAGTGTATTAAAAATGTGCCGAGAAAGACTTGAGAGTCTATACTTCTGTGAACCCTTGGCAACAGCAGTTTTCCTTCAGGTCATACTGGCTGTTGACTTCTAGCCACTGCCAACAGGCCTAGGCAGTCATGCGGACGCTGCTGTGACGTGCTGGCATCTACACAGTTTGCCTTTGGCCTCTTGGTCGCAGCACATTTTTTTTAAAGTGGAGACATGTGCACTCCCCTTCTTGAAAACACTGCTGGAGATGTTTTCACTGTTGTCAACACTGTTACAGATATTTGCTCTTAAGTAAGGATATAAGAATTATTGGTCAGTTACACTGGGCCATTCATATTTTTAAATCTCTCTCATGTCCCTGCCATCAGATTGTTGGTGAAACTGGTGAATTTGAGTTAAATTCCTTACTAAAAGCAAACTGAATTAAACCATCTACCATTTGTAATGGGCCAAATTCAAGTCTAGACAGTCTCAGGATGTGGCGAGGCACAGTCTACCTGCTTGTTCGACAGCCGGTCCCTCCCAGAAGGTGGCAGCCCATATTCAGTACCACTGAAAGGAATGGTGAACCACTTCTGAGTGTTCTTGACCCGGAAAACTCTGAAAAGGGTTGCTATAAGTCAGAACTGACTTGACATAAATATTATTAACATCTCTGAACACACAGGGATTTAATGCTTGAATTTTAAGAGCTAACCATTCTATTCAGCCATAAAATAAATCTCATGCTACTCGTCACATCATGAAGAAATATGGGCATCTGGGGAAGTTCAATGGGGAAAAAAATGACAATCAAACATTCTCACCCATCTCTTCTTTTAAGTTATAGTTTCTGAATAAGGAATGGGCAGAATGACACCATCCAGATGCTTGCTCATTTGTTATTCCTCCAGTTAACCCAACTGTTCTTCCAACGTGCTAAAGGCACTGTATGTGGCTCGCCTCACGATAGCCTCCCAACAGGACTAACTGAGACTACGGGACTGTCCAAAGTAAACCAGTGGATTTTCCACCTCTGAGAGTAGTTCAGTCCAGGTCTCCTGAGTTGGATGGTCTAAATACTACACTACACTGGAACTCATTGTTGTGCTGCAACTCCCAGCAACCAGCCAGCATGGCCAAGAGTGAAGAATGATGAGAGTTGCAGTCCAGTAAGGCTGTACTTTGCTGATCCTTGTTCTCAATCTGCCCAGAATTTCAGTGAATGAAACTTGGTGGCCACCCATGAATAGTTCTGATGGTTTGCAACCAGGCTAGGGGAACTGACGAAACCTGTCCATTTAGCCTCAGATATTGCTTCTAAATCAGCAAATGTTGGTGCTGTCTCACCTGAGAGCAAAACAAAGACAATGATGTAAATAAGTATAACATGGAAAAAGAAGGTCAACTGGAAACATGTCTAGCTAGAAAATACCAAAGTTCTCATGTGGCACAGAATCGCCTCAATACACAGCATGGCTTCTCTGGTGCTATCTGGAAGGCTGAGGCCACAAAGTGGAATTCTGAAATTCCAGAAGTGAAGGATGTATTCTTTTCATCATTACTCAGTAGTTATCAAGGATAGGGCAGAAATATCTACACCTTCTTTTTAAAAATACACTCACTGAAAGCCACCGAAGTGTGACAGAGGAGGTGACAGAGAAGAGTCTGAAAAACTAAACAAGCAATGGTATCACAAGGGCTGGATGAGGCAGCCAAGAATTCTGACGGAATGTGAAAATGAAGTGGCAGAGGCTGATAAGACAGCCACCCCCATCTCTGGTGGGAGACAAATACTGTGACTGGGTTGGAGACTATTTGGGGTAGCTTTCCAAAAGTTCAGAATACTAAGCATTACATTTCCACATTACTGCAACCCCAGTTGGGTTTTCAAGGTCTGTGAGATATTATAAGGAGTGTTGTTGTTTTTTTACCATTATCTCCTTGCGGAGAGTTTCCCTGGATGAGCAGGGATTTGAACCCAGGTCTATTTACTTCACCATACTGACTCTCGAGTACTAGGGGTCCACAAAGGGGACTTAGAATCACAGCATGGAATGCTCCTGTTCAAGGTCCCAACCGGCAAAAAGTATCTCCTTCCTCAATGCTCAATTCTGTTTCCATTAGATTTTCTATATCCATCCTCCTCTAATACCCAGCATTTTGTTCCTGCTCATAATACTTAGTCCAGATAGGGTTAGCCACTGTGCCATGAGGCTCAGCGCAACCTTGTGGCACAGTGGTTAAACTGCAGTACCTGCAGTCAAGACTGTACTCACAACTTGAGTTTGACTGTGATGGACTCATGTAGCTACTTCGAAGTGGACTCAACCTTCCGTCCTTCTGAGGTTGGTACACTGAGTACCCAGCTTGCTGGGGGACAATGCGTAGCCTGCGTGATTCAGTTGTAAACCACTCAAAGACTGTTTTGTCAGAAAATGACAATGCCAACTCTTGATGGATGGTAATAATTATCTGATTGTTGATGTCAAGGCTAAGATTGTAAAATGGAGTAAGTATATTAAAGACCTGTTTGAAGATTGTCAGATAATAGTGAAATTGTTAGCAAATCGTAGATAATATTGGTTTAAAAACCTCTAACTATGGAGCAGATTAAATGTTCAGGGACCTACAGAACAAAATTAGCTTCACGTCTCCTCTCAGTATGCTTCCTCTTATTGCTTTGTTTACCTCAACTGGCACTTAGTGTTTCAATAACACACTCAGAGACTCTGGTAAGAAAAAAAAAAGAATAAAAGGTTCTATTTTGCTCATAGTTCTTCATAGGTCAAAATCAACAGCATTCTGTAGAAAAATAGTGACTGATTACCTGAAAAGAGCTTAACTAGTTTCATGACTAGCTTCATGACTAACTACATGATTTGCTGACTGACTAAATACATAGCTCTGTCTTCAGACTACATTGCTAACTGACAGAACTCTTCTGACTTAAAAGAAGCAGGAAAAGAGAGGCGTAGCTTTCTTCAAAATTCGGATGTAGAGAGGGAACATTTTGCTGCTACAGTTATCCCAATCCAGAAAAGTCTCCCTCAGCCAAAAACCCTTCAAGGGTATGAGGGTGCAATAACTATCATTATCATCAATCATCATAATCATCTCTTGGCAAATTTTTAAAATGGCCAAGATGGATCTATTTAGATAACAAAGATAAAGGGAAGGAAACACAATATGGAGAACTCTACGAACAATCCAGAGAAGGCACACGGAGTCTTTTTCTTGACTTCTTTCTAACAGGCTTAGCGGTGACAATAAAAAAAATGAAAGGCATCCTTTTTTTCCATGGCTATAGAAAAATATTGCCTTCCTTTTCTTTTTGATGGCCTATAATTCACCAGTTGAACTCAGAGCTGTGGAGGCTGTCCAGGCCAAGAGATTAAAAGGATTCAAAACAGGATTTAGCTATTTATACAGATAAGAAAAGCATTCACAATTGCATTAGGGAAAAATCAGAATTTGTCCTTTTTCCCTCCTGCTGTTGCCACAGTCAAAACAGGAGCAAAGATGCAAATAGAGGAGGAGATACTGTAAATCCATTTCCTAAATGTGAAATGCCAATCTGAGCATGCAACTACATTTGAAAATACTTCACAATTTGCTCTGGAATTGACATGGGTGAATGTGAGATATTTTTCAATGATCACATGATGTAAAGGTCAATGCAAAACAGTGGCTTTTTCCTTCAAAGCCCGATTTTTTTTTTCTTCTGCCTCTGGGGCTTCTACGTTTGACCAATTGCTATGATTCAAATGGTATTATGCCTCTATGATCATTTGTTTTGTTCTACAAAAGAGCTGGTGACTGCAGAGATTTTTGGTGGTGTAGTAAGTTGGGGAGAGATGTTTTAGGAAGTCAGAACACCCACCTCTACAATTCTTCTCCCTAGTCTCCTTGAAGTATTTTTTTTAAAAAACTGAGTCAAGTGCTAGATCAGATAATCACTGCAGTACTACATTGGTCTAGCATTAGATAATCTCTCTGCAAACAAAAAAAGAGATCTAAAAATAGATACAGTATAAAATCAAAACAATTCTGAAGAACTCCAACAAACTATAGTGTTTCCATGGTATGTGTGTTTGTTTGTGCATGTATAGAGAATTTTGGAAATCTGTCCCTTTTCCCCTACTGCTGTACAACCCTTTAGTTACAGCAGTTTCATGGCAGAATATACAAGGAGAGCCAAGGATCTGGAGGAGCAAGGTATCAAAGGAAGGGAGGTTGTGGGATTAGATTGCAGTATCAGACTGAGGGGCCAGTGTGGACAAAGGTACTGAAACAACATCTGCCTGGTTACCTAAACCAGATAAAATCATAAAAGAGACTGTGAATCAAGCCATCACTCTGATTTGGCTTGCCAGTGTAGTTGCACCTTGAAAGAAAGAGCAGAGTCTGATAGAGCTGAATACTCAAGGATTATAGGCTCATGGTAGGGCTTGCTCAAGACATTTTGCCCTCTGAGGCAGACCACCGGCTGGAGCCCACCCTTTCCTCTCACAGAAAAGGGTGCCTCTTATGAAGAATAGTCCTCCACCTCTTGAGATAGTCCATTCTATTGTCAAGCAGCCCCAACTGTCAGAAATTCTGCCTAATCTCCTTTCTTGAAATTTGAATGCATTGGTATAGTTCCTACCTTCTGGAGCACTAGAAAACAATCTGGCTCCAACTTCTACATAACAGCCCCTGGAATATCTGAAGATGACTAGTTTGTTCAAAGTTGTCCCATTGAACGTCCTTCTTAGTAGGGCAACAAAAAGAAGAATCCTATCACCTCTCCATCTTCTCTTCTCCATGCTAAGCATAACCAGTTCCTTCAGTCACTCTTCATAAGGAATGTTTTCCAAGAAGGCTTCTCGAATGTCTGGAAACAAAACATCTCTCAGGTACAATTAATACTTTGTTCCATCCTTTGGGTAAAGTTTGTGCCCAAAAGCAGTTTTGCATATTCATACAACATTCCATCTATAGACAGTAAAAAAGTGTCACTTCCTGTGAGGCCATCCAATGTCACAGCTGACGGTTCTGCATCCATGCACACCTGATCAAGCTCTGCCCATGTTTTCTTAGAACTGCAGAGCTGTAAAAGACCCTATGGATAAAGGGAACCAACCCCTGTCAAGAAGACACAATGGGAAATCAAACTGTGGTTCCTGAGCTAGATACCTAGACAACTGAGCTATTCATCAAAAGCCTATGAACACGATGTACAAGTGACTAATGAAGAACACATATGAAGACATAACTCTCATTTTGTGCTAACAATAAAGAAAATACTTGAAATTTTGGAATCACCTCCAGAAATTAGCAAAATAGCTGGCTTGCTTACAATATATTATCACTGAAATGTTATTACTTTGCCAGTAACAGAGCAGTAAACAAGTGGCAGTGTCATCCTGCTCCCAGGGTGACAGACTGTCTGCTGCCATGGAGAATGGGGGCCTGATTAAGAGCATCAATCTGAGGAAGAAGAAAATCATCCCTTTAAATGGATCTGTTTCTTGGGAAATGAAATGACACTTTCGGACTAAAGTGATGGGGTCTGGAGCTCCTAATACTAGGTGATTTGACCAGTAGAAGTACAGCTGGGTTTATGGCAGGAGGCATTGGGGCCTATTAGGTGGTAAGAAGTAAATGTTGTACTAATAGCGGATAAGAAGATTGCGGAGAACATAAATGAATTCTTTGGATTGATCTTCAATATGTTAATGCCATAATTGACATCTTCAGGAAAGGACATAGAAGAACTGAGGCAAATATTTGTGAAAAATGCCATCTCCAAGGTCTTAACAACAAAGCAAAAATCGAAACCATTGGATGGTATCCCTTCAAGAGTTCTTAGTGAATGTTGACATTCTTAATAAAAACATGTGGCTTCCTCTTCTTCCACATCTGAGAACTGTGAAATGCCCAGTGTAATTGTCATTTTTAGAGAAATATCAATAGACACACAGGAAACTGAAGGTGAGTTAATCAACATTGTGGGAAAATTATTGGAAATCAATGATAAAGGTCAAATTATTGACATATAAAATGGGAAGTGACCCTCCCCCAGATGTTCTTGGACTGTAACTTCTGTCATCCCTCACCAGTGTCTATGTTGGCAATGGCTAATGGGAAGTGCAATCTAACAACATCTGGAGGACCAGATGTTGCCACCTTATCTTCAATATGCTACAGAGTAATGTGTCTTGCTGAATGGCTTCTACATAGATAAATTCTGCCACTCTGTTCTTGAACTTGTACACAAGCATCTAGCAGGCACTATGAACTGAAATTTCCCAAAAGTTTTTGAAAAACTCCTAAGCAAGTTCAGGAGTCCGTGGCATCAGTGTTAGCATTTCTTGGGAAGCGCGGAAAAAGAAAAGAAATCCCTGCTGGATGCTTGCTAAGGATTCAGAGGTGTTATGAGTGATAATTCCAGAATTTGAACAGCATACCGAGCTTAGCAAAGTTTAAGAACTCCTGGTCTGTAAAAAAGGAAAGCCAGCTCCTTTACTGTCTATAAATTGACACTGGTCCTTTCATTCCAGGAGCTTTGGCCAAGATTTTTTAACAGCAACGGATCTATCCCAAGATGATGCTCTGCTTTGTTTTAACGCCATCTTAGTCCCTGAAAACAGAAACATATTAGCACTTCTGGAGAACCCATTGTATATACACAAGTTTTTCTGTTAAAATTCCAGAGATGAGAGAGATGACATTTAATGCATCCCCCACCCCCAGCCCATCAGCTCTGGTCTTCCCCTGATGGAGATCAGTTTGTAGTGACAGCTGAAAGACTTCAGTGAGGTGTGCCAAAGTTTTGCAATCTCTCATGGTGCCTGACAAGTGTCAGACACTCAAGAGCAACAGGACAAGATAACGAATAAAATACTGCCTGTTTTGAGCAGATCCAGAACTATCGTCCACTCAAGAGAATCTGAAAGGCTTCCAGTGTGAACTGACATGCCAGCCATTTTGGAATATCTTTTATGTGTTTTCCATAGACATGGTTTCTCACGGTGGTGTTTTAATTGCTGAATCTTTATGTTGCCGTGGAATGCGCTAAAGAGATCTGAGTCATCTTAGTTCTCTTACACATGGTTAGAGATGGGAGAAATTGTTTTTCCCACAGATAGTCAAAGCTGCGAGCTGCGCTGCTGGGATATTCTCGGAATTGCAGTTCAAAATACTAACTTTTTCCACCTTTGGCCATGACTACAAAGTAACACGGAGAATTATTAATAGCATCCTTATCATCACTCAGTTCTGCTGTATGCTTCATTTCCATCTGAATTGCTCTGATCATCTCATCTTGTACACTGACATGCTATAACCTGATATCCTGCAGATCAGGGATCGTCAACCCCCAGTCCGTGGCCTGGTTCCAGTCTGTGGGCTTGCGGGAACTGGGCTGCAGATACAGATCTCCATCCCCTCCCGCACTCACGTACGGTAGGTGTGTCATGCTCGCACGGTGGGCATGTTGTGCCCGTGGTGGGTGTGTTACGCTCGCGTGAGGAGCATGTCGTGTCCAAATTGGCAGTTTGTGCCCATCTCTAGACTGGGTCAACATTTTCATTAAGCTATCCAGTATAACCTCAGATCTTCTTCTTTGGTCAGTCACCACAATGTTAGCATATATCTTAAGATGGAAACATCATCCCTATTGTGTATCACCATATACATGCTTGCATTGGTCACTTCGGCAAGTGTGAAGCCGCCATGGCAGGGACGCTTTGTCCTCCCGCGCAGAGAACGGTGTCACGGATTGATGACATCATTCTCAACGAGGGTGGAGGGGTGTAGTTTTAAGAAAACTTGAGTCCCTCTTTGCTCAGCTTCTTTTGCATAGGCCAAGCTACCCTTCCACCTCACCCCAAAGATAAGAATGAGATTAGATGGTTGCCTATGGAGCCAGATAGGAATTTTTGGCTTGCATCCTCGATTGGTCTTGAGGGATGCAGGTGTGTTTTCGGCCATCTCATTCTTATTGCAGGAATGTGGTTATTTAAAGATTTGATTTAAATTCATAATGGACAGTCAAAGCCACATTCCTGGTCATAACAGCGAGTAGTGCAAGGAGAAGAGTCAGGGTGAGTTCATGGAAGACACATGGTGCAAAAATATTCCATCTCCCTGTCAGGTGGTGCCAATAGGGCTGCTGACAAGAGGTGTTTTTGATGGGGGGGGCCTCCCAGGCAGCAGCTCACCTCGGGTCATGAGGCTTGGTGGGCTGGGGCGTTGGGGAGGTAACCCTATCATCGGGCACCTGAATACGTGCTGGACAGATGACTGCACGATTCAGAAACAGAAACTCGCCTTGCTCTAGAATGGTCTGGATATAAAAGCTACACTGGATTTGGAGATAATATTGCACTACATTAGGCCCCCTTGTAGATGGGGGATTTAGTTTAAATAGTTAATAAAGTTGTGGCCGGAATTTTCACCCAACAACCTGTGTCTTGCCTCTTTATTCTGGGCTGGGGGGGGCAAAAATGGCATTTCCCATTTTAAAGCCCATGCTCCTTGTTAGGAGAGATCCTCTTGGAGCACTCCAGAATTCCAAATACCCTAAATAAATGAGCACCATAAGCAAACCTGGCTTGCTCACCACTCATCCCTAACTTCGTTAGGTCGCTCATGAACAAGTTAAAAATATGGACCAGAATCAAATATTTATTCTTGTGGAAGCACAGTTACTTGATTCAGCACATGACTGGGAATATGATTGGCAAGTTGTTAATCAGCAGCTATTCATTGCTTGGAGTTATGCTATTACACTTACACAAAAGTAAATATAGTCCTTGCCCAAACTTATGATCATTAAAGGGCACAGAGGAGTAGCAAATGGTGGCTGGCTACCACACAAAAATGATGAGATATTTGCAAGAGAAGAGCTTTAGATGGGGTGGAGGCAGAAATATTGCCTGAAAATGTCTTCTGAGAATTTTCAGTTGAACTCTAAAAGCCCAGGCTTGTCCTAAGTCCCAATTTCTGTAATTCACTGTCAAATGAGAACATTCCTTGAAGGTGTTAGAGTAGAGCTGATCTGTTAAGAGACCCATTACTTCCACATCTCCCATAACAAGTCTCTGGCAAAAGCACACAAAAACACAGAAGATGTCTTACATGATTACAACAACAATGAAGATGAAGATGTTTTGATGTGTGGGTGGTTTCAGAAAAGCTAACAAGTTTGGGATGAACTTGAGAGCAGAAGAACTAGAAGGCATTCTTTTAAAAATATGGGCATGAGAAATGCAACACTGGAAATCTGAATCAGAGCTATGCAAAAAAAGAGGAGGGGGGAAGAAGGTCATTGGAAAAGAGTGAACACTCCAGAGCAAACAGCAGCTAATGCATGAGGGCAACCTTCCTTAAAGTCTGTTGGACAAAATAAGAAGATGAGCCCTCAACACTGTTCCATAAAATGTAAGGTAATTTATCAAAGGGCCAGAATTGTCAGTTTATTCAGATGGCAAGAGATTTGGATCAACAAGCAGGCATCCCTGCACAGGCTTACACCAATTTAAGGGATTCGTGTCCAGGTCCTGCAGGGAAACCAAGTCAGCTAATGAGGGGTACAGGGGATTGACTAACACATCAGGCCTACAAAATTCATCAGCAGCCAAGCCAAATTTCATGCTCTGCCAAGTGTTTGACACCCTTTTCATTGGTATACGAGAAAGTGACAAAGGAGGTCAGCGGTGGCTTAGTAAATGGCCAATGCAGAGCACTGTTATAACGGAACCAGAATTTATAGGGTTGATACACCAATGTTTTTTGATTAGCATAGGGTGAGATTGGAAGTCGTCTGCCATCCAGCTGCATCTGAGATTTTTCTCTAAGCTTAGCTGCAAGCCTCACTGTAGAGTGTGCATAAGGGGATAGCAAAATGTCATAATGCAAAACATGTTGGAGTGGTACGGGGTTGTCTTGAACAGACAATCAAGACTCATAAACTTTACAAAATACCTGCTTTGCTGATGGTGGAGTCATGAGAGCTAGCTTGTTAACAAGAATCAACCCTTGCATCTGCATTTTGGGTTTTCCCTTGAGGCACGGCTATGGAGACCATCACAAAGAGTCTCTGTACTTCAGCATTAATCACTGCGTCACCAACACATTGTAGCACTTGGCTTCAAAATTCAGCAAGCTGTAAAAGCTGACAGTACAGAGGCATATTTGCATGGCTTAAGATCCATACTTTGTTGCGAAAAAGGAGAATATAATTTTCATCAAAATGCTAATCAACATAGGCAGCTGCCTTAAACAGACAATTGGTCCAGCTTACGGAGTACTCTCTAGCTTGACAAGCAGAGGTTCTCTCAAACTGCAGGTCTTTCTCAGTCCTGCCTGAAGAGTCAAGGGACCTTCTACACAAACTCATATACTCCCCAACAGAGCTATGGCTCTTTAACCTTCAAAGTTTTATTAGTGTTTATAATCAACTCATCCAGGTTTCCCCCCCCCAACCTTATGCACCTTGCTCATTCATGTTATGCTGAACATTTTCATCGCTCCTATTTTCACAGGTGTATCAACGCATCCATTCCATTCATCATCTTTCTGCTGTACCTTGCCAGAAAGTATGATGAATGAGGTCATCACAGGGTCCTGCTGTCCACATTCACATGCAAACACATGTACATCAGATTCCTTGACAGTTATGTCTTCTTTCTGCCCACCATCTCCCACAACCTTGCTAGCCTTTCCTATTGCATTGAGATTCTTTGTGGCTGCTATTTCCGAGCAACTGCAGAATACACACCACAGAAATGTGCTGGGAATACAAAGTTTTCCACCTGCTGCTAAAGGAAGAAGCAGTGTCCTCTACAAACCAATAGCCCAGACAGGTCTAATTTAACACCCTTTTTGTACAGTAAGACAGTGTTTATTTTCCCTTTCACACAAGGCAAAAAGTCCCTCCTACAATGTTTGCTCAAGAAGGAAAGATACAGAAGGGGAGAGGCAGATCTTTGCTACAGGAGGACGGGAGGGGGGGGGAAACTTGAGCAAAATGGTTTTTAAAAATGGCCCAAATGTCCAAAAACAAGCAAACAAGCCAACCCTGAATCGGACCATTCTGGAGGGAGAAAGACATTTGCCTTGAAGTTGGGACCGCTTTCCAAGAAGGACTGGCAGTGCTTTCTTAAAAGACTTTGAAAAGGTTCCCCTTGACATTTAGTCCAGTCGTGTCCGACTCTAGGGCACGATACTCATCCCCATTTTCAAGCCATAGAGCCAGCGTTTGTGCAAAGACAGTTTCCGTGGTCACGTGGCCAGCGCAACTAGACACAGAATGCCATTACCTTCCCACCGTGGTGGTACCAATTTATCTACTCGCATTTTTACGTGCTTTCAAATTGCTAGGTTGGCAAGAGCTGGGACAAGCGACGGGAGCTCACCCCGTCGCGTGGATTCGAACTGCTGGTCTTTCGACCTTGCAGCCCAGAGGCCTCTGCGGTTTAACCCACAGTGACATCATGTCACTTAAAAGACTTTATTTGTTTTTTTTAAAAGTCACAGAAAAAATGTGTGGCACATCTCTGGCCTTGACATACCATCACCTCACACACCTAGTCCAATCTGGAACCTTTTATCATCTTTTCTTCCTTACTTTCTGAGGGAGAGAGCTATAGTTACACACACAAACACACACTGGGGGTGGAGGAGGGAGAAGTAGACAGAAATGTGCTCCAGTATAGGAGAGCTCTGTAATAAGTAAGAAGGGGGGCCACTAAAAATTAAACTAATAAGTGTACATAACAGGGGAGACATTACTTGAGGATGGGCAAGGAGGGCAGAGGGGCAAAATTGCTGATGGTTTTCCAGTCAAATGATTAAATGAGCAGCTCTGCACTGAATATATAGAAGGAAGGAATAAAGGGAGGGAGGGAGGAAAGAAACACATTCAGGCTGTGAAACCAAAGCATACCTATTAGCAAAGTCCTACTAAACTTACTGGGTCTCAGTAAATGAGCTTATATTGCATAGTAATTGGTGGGAACTGTGGAGGCTGTGAAGGTACCATTTAATAGGTAAGTCTCATTTCTAGTTATATCACACATACACACTCTCTCCTCACACAAGTCAGTGCCTACAATAGTTCTACAACGACATTTCACACAAATTGTAAGGCATGAATTCTCAAGGGGAGGGGTCATATTTTTCCCACGACACAATCTCACGTACTTATGCAGTGCCACATTCTCTCTGCAAGAGAAGCACAGCTATGTGTGTGTATTGCATGATAGTGTAAGAGGTCCCAATCCAGTTAGAATCATGCTTCCTTGCATGGAGGGGGAGGTGGGTTCCTGATAGAAAGGCCATATTTATCACTTTCATTCATCAAGTCCACTGTGCAACAGATGAACATCCTAGTGTAAAGATTCCCCAACCCCCCGAAAAGATGGCTGCCTGCAATGCGTTATGGCAAAATCCTCTCTTTGTGATCTACTGTTTTGCCATATATCATAGCAATGGGGTAACAATCTCTCTAAGTTATAACCACCCTTTGCTTGTCACCATTCTGTTGACTGGGATTTCTGGATATTTCAGAACATGAATATGAGATCTAGGCCTAAATTGGACAGGGTCACAGTTGTACTGCATCAAATTGGGTTCTGCACTAAGAGCACACATCAACATACAGTCATGCCCCGCTTAACGATTGCCCCACATTATGATGAATCCGCTTTATGACAATCGCAAAACGATGGTCTAAATGGGGGGATTTTGCTTAGCGATGATCAGTTCCCTGCTTCGGGAACTGATTTTCGCTTTACGACAATCAAAAACAGCTGATCGTCGGGTTTTCAAAATGGCCACCAGGTGCTTAAAACGGCTCCCCGCTGTGTTTAGCGACGGATTCCTCACTATACAGGTCACGAAAATGACCACTGTGTGGAGGATCTTCGCTGGACGGAGAGTTTTTAGTCCATTGGAACACATTGAGGGGGTTTCAATGCGTTTCAATGGGCTTTTTAATTTCGCTTTACGATGTTTTCACTTAACAGTGATTTTCCTGGAATGGATTATTGTTGTTAAGCGAGGCACCACTGAATAGATCTCGTGTGTGGATCTCGATATTTCTACTGTGTAGCCAAAAGGAAAAAAAAGGGGGGGGAGAATTTTACCAGAAATTCAAACCTCTGCAACAAAATCTTCTGTAGCATTGCTCAAACATCTGTCATGAAGTGGCCTGCTTCAGAGACATATATTCACAGTTCAAGACAGGTACAAATATACTAAGAAAACATCAGGCACACTAACTGACATTTAAGATTTTGACAGGGCTTTTGTTTTATTCCCCCAGTTTCTGAACCCATATATGGCTGAGCCAGTCTTCCCCCAATCAGTTGCCTTCCAACTCTAATCCTTCACAGTGGATGAGGACGATGGGATTTGTTGTTTAACCAGTTGGAGAAAAAGTCACCAGTTGGGCTACCAGTTGGAGAAAAAGTCAAACATGCACAGGGAAAGCAGAATTTTTATATTCTCCCTTCCACCTAGAGTGATCTTAACCGACCAAATAAAATAAATAAATAAAATAAATAAATTGTGTGTCAAAGTGACTTCTGTACTTCCTATAAGCAAAACACATTTACTTAGAAATAAGTTGGCCCTGTTTCAGCTAAACTTACATAAATTTGCTTGGCACGGCAGTCCTATGCAAATCTATTCATAATTGTGTCCCAGTGAATCCCACAGGACTCATTCTGAAGTACAAGTATATAGTCTAAAGCTGGAACAATTCCAACTTAACATCCATTCATTGTTTGGAACCTAGATCATGATGTAGTCAACTGCAAAATTATGATTTAATTAACTGCCTATATTAATCCATTAAAATTAATTAATTAAAAAGCAGTCCTCACGCAGTGGAAAAGAGCAGACCTTTTAATTGTTGCCAACAATTTAGCCCTTCATTTTAAAAAATTGTGTTTGAGCTTTGAAATCGCAACACTGCTGTTGATTTTACCTTGATTTTACTCCCTAGATTTTTACATTACTGTACGTTGTATTATATTCTTATATTTCAACATGTGAAACCAAAGTTTTACTAGCATATCTCCATTCGTACAACCAGACATTCGCTACACACCCCGTAGGGTTCCACATCACCAGGAAGCCAATTCTAGAAGTCTTCTCAAGTCCTTTCCGGCATGTTTTCAGGCAACCAAGGGGGCTATGAGGAGAAGTCACCATGGGGATCATCCGTCTCCAGGTTCTGCTGAGAGAATAGCTTCTTTCAGTGACAGGGTCTTGTTGGAACTAGTCCATGGTTCAAAGTTTAACTCATGAACCATCCAAAGAGTCTGCTGTTGATGAAGATGATGTTGTTGTTACGTGCTGTCAAGTCGCCTCCAACTTAAGGCAACCGTATGAATCTCCAAAATGACCAGTCCTCAGTTGCCCTACTCAGCCAGTCTATCTCATATTCAGTCTTTCTCTTTTCTTACGACCACCCACCTTTCCCAGCCTTAGCTACTGAGTAACAGATATGTGTCTGGCTGGATAGCTCAGTGAGTCCGATTTGGAGTTCAATTCCCCACGCAACCTCCAAGGAGAAAGAACCACTCTATTTAGCCTTAGGCAAGCTGTACACTCCCAGAATGTACATTCCCAGAAGAAGAAATGATAAACCACTTCTGAGTACTCTTTACTTAGAAAACTGTGGAAAGGATCACCTTGACTACCTTTTTAAAAGTAGAAAAATATATCAAATAAACATTGTTAAAGACACAAAGCATTAAGCTGGCATCTAAATTTACTTAGAGAAGACCCATTGAAGGTGTGACCAAGAGAAATTTTATTGATGCCATTGTCTCCTCTGATTAAATATGGATCTGACCCATAATTTTTGGTACAACTACTTATAAAATGCCTTGAGCCCCATCTTATAACCCCTTCTCTCACACACAAGAATATGTGTCCTCAGAGGTCACCTACAGTACATTACAGATCTTGGAAAAGTTACTTTTTTGGATTGCAACTTGGCAGTGATGGCTGTTTAGGGGATTCTGGGAGCTGTGGTCTGTAGATGACATGTGAGTAGAGAGTCCAGTCTTGAGTTAAAAGACAAAGGCCAAAATCCCATTTGCTTAGGATTGTAAGCTGCACTGGAGTAGACCCATTAAACCAGTGGGGATCTGGTATGTCAACCCTTCGCTAAATTCCATTGATTCGAATGGGTCTACTTTAGTTGCAATTTACTATGCTAAAGTAGATTATAAGAGTAGGCCCACTTGAATCCACAGAATTTATGGAGGAGTTGACTCACCACATCCTCATTGATTCAGTGGGCCTACTCTAGTGCAATTTACTATGCTAAGCAATAGGATTTCCACCAAGAAATGTGTTTTGTTTCAACAGTGCTGCTCCTAAAACTCATATGATTGATTAAAATATATTTGATCAAAGTACAGCTGTAATCTATAAAAGGCTTTCAAGGCTGTTATACAACTGCAGTATGAACTCTCTGTTTTTATGATTTGCAGCGTTTTATTTCTTTATTAGAATTCATTCCTTTAGGGGACCTTTCAGGTTCTGATAGATGATCCATTTATTCTAAAATAAATACCATGGTCAAGGCGTTTTATTTCTCTTTAATCCTCAGAGCAACCCTGTACTGTAGGCTGCATCTCCCCACCCTGACAATGGAGAGGAGTTGAGGCGATGAGAATCACCTCTTCTGAGGTAAACAATCCAGTTCACAGAGGTAAGATTTCAATTAAGGGCTTCCTAGATCACTCGCGGTTCACACTCTGAGCTCTTACACTCCAGCTGCTAATTTATTTCAGATATTTATATGCAGGGTTCTTTGCCAAACGGCACTCAAAGCAGTGTGCAAAATTAAACAGCATAAAAACATTAAAAATACATAAACAGTCCTAGAAGCAGGAAGAGCCAGCTGGACTAAAACCCACCAGAAATACCTCAGCGACAGGCTAAAAACGTTGCACAGTCCCATGTCATCCGACTCTTTCTCTCTCTCTTTTTCTTTCTTTTGACAAACTGAAACAAGGAGGAAACCACACAGATTTTGCCAAGGCACACATTCCATAAAATGGGCACCAAAATTGAGAACAGAGCTTAGCAAAGTTTATCTGTCTGACTACGACTTTCATAATCTCCCTGTTCAGCGTGGCTGCTCACAGGATTCTGGGACCTGGAGTCCATCAAATGAACATCCCCACGCCCTAGTTGAAAATACCCTGAATGCATCCGAAGAAAGAACAGGATCCACAGCAGCACCTTTTTTACCTCATCAGTCTGGGGGCATGGCAGGAACTCTTCAACAAAGAAAGGCAGTGAAACTTCCTGGTCTGAACTGCTCTTTCTCCTTCCTGATGCAACAGGTTCACTTGCCCTCTTAGAGCAGACAATGATGCCTTCATGTGCCTTTCCGTCTCTCCCAGGAAGGTGATACACATGGCGGCAGCAGCAGTGGGGACACTCTGAGGACACAAGAGATGACTAGGGGAACATCTTACCCAAAATCTGGGTACTAAGCATTACTTCTGATATGTGCGATCAGAAATTTCCAATAGCCCTGCATATGTCCATGCTTGGGGAGGTTCATGAACAGAGCCACTTTCCTCTATGTAAAGAGTTAAAGGACCATTTAGGCACAAGTATTCTGAGTTATCCAATCTCTCCAACCTTTTAATGCTGAAATAAAGTGTTAATATATGTAGCAAGTGGGACATGGTGGCGCTGCGGGCTAAACTGCAGAAGCCTCTGTGCTGCAAGGTCAGAAGACCAAGCAGTCGTAAGATCAAATCCACCTGATGGAGTGAGCTTCCATTGCTTCTCCCAGCTCCTGCCAACCTAGCAGCTTGAAATCTTGTAAATGTGAGTAGGTAAATAGGTACCACCACAGTGGGAAGGTAACGGCATTCCGTGTCTAGTCACACTGGCCACATGACCACGAAAACTGTCTCTGGACAAATGCTGGCTTTACGGCTTGGAGATGGGGATGAACACCGCACCCTAGAGTCGGACATGACTGGACTAAATGTCAAGGGGAACCTTTACCTTTTTACCTATATGTAGCAAGTAGTCTGAATGGGAGGGGCAGGAAGATAGACACATACAACCTGGATCTGGCTGCACTTTCCTTTTCTTGCTTTTTAAAAAAGGAACTTCATATCTAGATGGCTACTCTTAGGCTCACTTCCTTCCTCCTTCTCTCTCTAGAGTTACTTCCAGTTTATTGCTCTTCTGTTTTCAATCTGAAAGACCCAACTGCATACCCAGAAATGAGGATTTCTGTAACTAAGATTAAATATCCTTCTCTTGCCCTACCTTAAGTAGATTTCTTTAGACAATGTGTTCTCTTCGTCCTTTTACCAGTCTCCAGAGGAATTATTCCTCTTCAGTAGTCACCAGTTATGTTTTAGGTGGCTCCACTCTCTGAAGAAATGTCAAATAATCCTAACAATCACAGCCCAAGGTACATTAAGAGGGAGTGTTAAGAAGGCTAAAAGCCAGAATTCGGTGATTATAACCAGAAGAAAAGTGAGTCTGAGATTCCTGGAACAGCAAGCCAACGGCTATACAGTACATGTATCACAGGAAGGATCAGGGGCTGTGTCACTCTGGAGCATAACACTGAAGTGATGTGATATTTTAACAGCAGGAAGCACCTAGCAAAGATGTTTAGAGGATGTGGCAAAGTACTCAGATTCTTCCATCACATATCAAATGCCATGTCAAGGTTTGAAATTTTGTGTCCGTGTATCTGCGGCTGTTGGACAGGAGCTAAAATCCAACGAATAAAGAAACAACAGGGCAATATCAGAAAGCAGAATGGCATATTTTAAAAAAAGAAAAAGCAGAGGCAAAAAAGATCCATTAAAGATTGCAATCAGACCTAAGCACAATGAAGGCCCTTCGGATGCCATGGAATGTTGTGTCTATCAGGAAAAGAAAAAAAGAAAATCAAAAGGACAGAAGTGAGTGGATTAGGATTGTGGAATGATTAGCAGCTTATAGCAAGCACAACTTGCAGGAACTGCAAGTGGATCCGCTCTTGTTGAAACAGAATATAATAATCTTGTGCTGTCAAGTCAACTTTGAGTTATGGTGACTAGAGATGGGGAAGAAGCACCAAAATGGCGCTTCGTCTTGCTTTACTTGTTTGACGACCCATGATCCACAAATTGCTCCCCAGTGATCCAACGAACAACGAATCAATTTGTCATTCATCAGGTCAATTTTTTTGCTTTCCCTCCTCTCGCTATGGCCCGCGGGGCATATGAACTTGAACCCAAACACTTGCCAATATCCTTGGAGGATACTCAGAAATGGCTTACCGTTCCCTTCTTCTGGGGGTGTCCTGCAACAGTGCAGCTTGCCCAAGGCCATACAAACTGGCCCTACTTGCAGGAAGCACAGCAGGGAAATCAAATTTCCCAACCCCTAGCTCTACAACCAGATACCTAAACCCCTGAGCTATTCAGCCAGCTTGAAGTAGAAAAAGAAGCTATAATATAACATCTGGCCGCAGATGCCGTTTGATAACTTCTTCTAATGGAAAGGTTTGGCTATTTGTGATGGCGACAACAGGTTTCATGTTAGCTCTTATGGCAGAAGCACCTGGTGGATAAGCTGGAAGAGACAAGAGTCTTACAGAGGTATCTATGAGTATTGTCCTCTTCTTCCTGGAGAACCATCAAGGCATATTTCATGGGGAAAAAATATGTATGAAAGTAGAGAAAGCCCTCTTATCCAGCCATCGCCCATCCAGATTTCTTTCTTTTTCAATATCTTAAAACTGCCTGCATGCATCAAGGACTGCAGAGGACTAGCAATTCCTATTGGGAAACCTCTCTCTGTGAGAAAAAGATGAAAGCGCCCCTGACAGCATCAGAAAATGTTGCCGCGCATCTTCCCTGCCCCCCCCCCCCCAACAAATTTCTTATTTTGCTAAGGGGGCTCTCCTATTCATAGAGAAAAGATTGTGCACAGCTGATCACACATGAGAATGTTATACACAGTCTGCCTCTTTATGCACAGGACTTAAAATATAAATCAGCTAGCGATATCTGCGTATATAATAAACTGCATTTGGCCAAGAGGCTGACTGATATAATAGATCTCTCTTTTCCAACTTGCTTTAATAACATTTCTTGCATTCATGGAGGGAGGGTGGGGGGAAATCCTAGTTGACCCAGCTGTGTGCACAAAAATGTCCTCGCATACCCGGGCACCCAGTCTTCAGAGCTAGTGTGTATTCCAGCCAACCAAAAGAGAAAGTGGAGAAAGATGATTGAGGGAAATACAAACAAAAAAGCAGCAAAATAAAGCTGAAGCCTATGGGTGACAAAATTAATTGTCCCACCTAAAGGAGGGCCCTCCTACTTTTCTGGGGTCCTTTGGGGACCTCGCTGTGATCTCCATGCTTATTTCAAAGGGTCCATTAGGAAAAAAAAGCAGTGTTTCAACACACTGCGATGCTGATTAATTAGGCTCCAAATGAGTGCCTCTCAGACTTAGTGCAACCAGGTTCCCCATTAGGCTGGGAAAGTGTGTGGGTGTCACACAGCGGTGTTTAATTTAAGGGCTGTCCTCCACTCTCTAACCCCATCAGCATGCTCAAAGCGAAATCACTGTTCTGATGATGAGCAAATGGATAAATACAACTTAGTTGTAGAGATGGTGGGGAGGGAGTATGCTTTAGTATTGTTGTTATTATTTTTAGGAACCAGCCACTCCTTCCTCCAACACATACAGCAGCTTCCTCCGTACAAGACTGCCTTGACATTTTGAACAAGCCAGGTTTTCTTTTGTCAGGCACAAGAGTTAGAAGGGGCTGGGCTGAATCTGCAGGAGTAGTTGGAAAAGGAAAGGATTTTTATGACACGACAACACGGCATAAAAATGCTACGAGGCCGTATGGCCCTACAAGAGGAAGAAAGGGCCAAGGAGTTGGGTTGATCCCCCCGCCCGAGTCCCATCTTCTTTCAGCCTCTCCTAACCTGATGGCTCTCCAGATGTGTAGGAACACAGATCCTGTCACTCCCTAGCTAGTGTGTGGGGTGAGGGATGAGGGGGGTTGTAGCCCAATGTACTTCGAGGATGTCAGCTGGGTAAAACTGCTGGTACTTTAGGGAGAAGCAAAAAAAAAAACAGGACGGTGACAACAGTAAAGTTAGGAAATGGTTCAGGAGTAACTCTTTGCTCCCTTCACCAGGCCCTCATGTGAAGGGGGCAAAGAGACACATGGATTCAAGGTAATTCAGCAAGTTATGATCCAGAATCTTTCTTGGCACAACAGAAGTGGGGGCAGAGGCTAGTGGGAACAAACCATCACAGAATACTTGGGATGAGGAAACAGGCCCAAGTTCCAACAAAAATATGTTAGCCTTGCCCATGAATTCCTGAGGTGATCGGATGTTTCCATGGTGTCATATCTGAGTATTGATAGATATTCCTGTGGTTTAGGCAACTGGCTGCGGAGCCAGAGGTTGGGAGTTCAATTCCCCACTGTGCTTCCTTGACAGGGCTTGGACTCAATGATCCATAGGGTCCCTTCCAGCTCTGCAGTTCTAAGATTATAAGGTTGGCCAGAGAAATGAGTTTCAAGTTCGTCATATTCTACCACCCTGTGCAGATCAGGGATGGGCAACTGTGGCCCTCCAAATATATTTGGACTGCGGTTCTCATAATCCTGAACCACTTGTTGTGCTGGCATCGATGGGAGTTGTAGGCTTAAAATACTCATATGGAGGGTCACAGTTGTCCACTCCTGGTGCAGTTCATTATAGAAAGACATTTGAATAATTGGTCTGTTTAGTCCTCTATCCTGTACTCAGACCATCAGCAGCTCTCAGGTCTTCCTCAAGTCTCATTCTTTTTTATCTGATGTAGACATGGGTGCTTTATATTCATATCCAGGAATATGAATATGAAGTACGACACCACAGCTACCATGGAGGTCCATTCCCTTCCCCTAGAACCAGCCTGGTCCACTCACCAGGTTCTGTGCAGTGCACACATCCATCGGCATAGTCATTGCACCAATCATGGTGCCTCGCAAGACGAATGTAATTTGTTCCGTGAGTAGCGCTGTCTTGCAAAATTTTTGTCTTGCAAAAAGCAGTTTCCCATAGGAATGCATTGCAATGCATTCCTATGGGAACTTCGCAAGATGAAAATAATTCATTCATCTTGTGAGGCATCGGTCTTGCGAAAAACATTCATCTTGCAAAGCACAGCCATAGAAGAAGCTGTCTTGCAAGGCACCACAGCGATTGCAAAAACCATTCGTCTTGCAGGTTTTTCATCCCGCAAGGCATTCATCTTGCAAGGCACCACTGTAGTTCGGCCAACACCTCCCTGCCTCTCCCCACACCCGACCGCTCAGCACCTGAGCACAGAGACTCGTCTTCCCATCTCCTCACTGGGGTGGTCGTCTGTGGGGAGAGGCGGGAAGCACTGGCCGAACTACTTACGCACTTGGTACAGCGACAATGCTGATGGATGCACATGCCATGCGGAGCCTGATGAATGGACCAAGCTGGTTTGGCGGGGGGAGGGAATGGATCACTGCGGCACCTGTGGTGCCGTGCCTCTTATTCATATCCCTTGGATGCGAACACAAAGGTCACATGTCTAACGTATACCCTGTATTTCTTCCATAAAATTGGATGCGAACAGAGTGGCTAGCAGTCAAAGGAACAAAACAAGTTCAAGATTAAAGGAAAATAAATAAATGATGTCAAATAAAAATAATTAAAAGATGAAGGTCCTTTCTCATCACTATTAAAACAAAAAATTGAGCATGCAAAAGACTGAAATTAGTACCTTCTGAACAGAGAGCATATGGACCAATTGCACATAGTATATATGAAGCTAAATCAGATCTTCAGTCCATCTAACCCAATTGTGCTCACATTGACCAGCGGCAACTTTCCGGGGCTTCAAGACAGAGTTTTTCTATACCTGCCTGGCGATGCCAGTAACTGAACAGGGAAATGTCTGTGTATAAAGCATATGTTCTGACACCATCTTGTGTCCCCTCTTCTTAATGTTGAGAAAAGAGGCATGATCATGTCAAAGGCTTCCTCCCATGTCCCAAGGTAGTAAAGTTCACATTGCCAGATGTCACAAAGAAACAATCAACTAATACAAAAAGTATGGGACTTTAACTGGAAAAGGCAATTATTTTTCCATGATCAAAAGAAAAATACCTTTTTATGTCAGGAGAAGACCTGAAATTGAGGGTGGAAGATTTCCACTCACCATGATATTCTTGTCATGTGCTGTCAAGTCAGAACCAACTTACAGGAACCCTGACAGGGGTTTCAAGATAAGTGAGATACTTAAGTTCCACATTCCTAGCAATCTCCCATGGCTTAGCAGGGATTCAAATTCAGGCCTCCCGAATGGGTAGCCTTTCACTCTATCCACTAAACCACACTGGGTCCTGAAATGATACTCGCCCTCAAAACTGTGTCTATTATCATGACAAGTATTTTGGAAAATGCACTGCAGACCAGCAGCCTCTTTCAAAAACGTCACAGTTCTTCCTTAAATAAAATGGTGTGCAAAGGAATCTAAAGTATGTATGTGGCCACTTCACCTTAACAAACGTTTCTGCCAGCTGGAAAGCACAAAGATTCAGAAGCATATAAACATCAAGACAAGATCTGGACTTCTAAAGAATTAAGAGGAAAGCATGTCTTATGGCTATAAAAGGCAGGAGAGTCTTAAACACCCCCCCATCCCGACTCTCACCTATAGGTCTGATTCTACAGCTATGGGTCTGATTCTACAATCACTGACGCCCCCAGTGACTGGCAGGGTTAGAATCCTTAAGCCTATTCCTCCAGATTTGCTCTGTGGAAACTTAGAGGTCATGTTCTATATTAATGGGAAAGCAACTATGCCCCTGTGCCAGATTCTTTGTTAGTTTATAGCCACCAAAATCTAGCAGATGCACAGTGCGTGACATTGGGTGATTTGTATGTAAATAACAGGCAAGGAGATGCCAAGGGGCAGATGATGCTAGAAGCCAGGGGAAGCTACAAAGGATGGAAAGGCAGACATTTCCCTATATTTCCTGAATTTCGTTGCAATCCATTCTGTGCCATCATCCCACTACATTCATCCTCCTTCCCCACCCCATCTTGCTAATGTATCCAATTCCAAATTTTTCTTCAACCTACAGTTTAGAGAGACAGATTCTTTTTTGACTTATTTTATACTTTCGTGACTAAGGAGCTGGGGTTTTCTTCCTAAACCCACGCAGAGGAATGAAAGCTGTCCGTTTTCACATGCTACGGAAGCACAACCTGGAAATCTAAGACTATACAGCTAAACTCACCCGACAATAGACACAGATAATGTAACATTTCCATAGACGTGCATTTTTTTGGTATGTGCATGAATGGGTACAGCCAAGATTACTCAAGATTTCCCAGATATATACCTGCATACTCATTGCTGCGCAGAATGAGCCATTTATAAGGAATTTTGTAGGCAGTAGTCCAGATAATTCGTCCCTTCCTTCCTTCCTGCACTATTTCTCTTTTGCTTTCTATCACACTGACTTCTTTTTTTTTTCCCCTTATACAGTCATGCACCTTGATCTCAATCTTTGCCTTTTACAATTTCATTTCACACTTTAAGCTCCTTAGATTAGCAAAGCTGGTAGGCTAAGAGAAAAAAATGTTTGCTAATGAAGCAATCACAGATCGGGACAGGTTGGGCTGTTTACATTCTTAAATCCAGTAAGACATACATTAATGTAACAAATTCTGAAAGCATGTTGATATTACATTTGCTGTCGCTGAAGTTAAGAAACAGTCTTGTACTCAGCCTTCCTGAAACTGAGGTCCTCTAGAAGTGTTGGGCCATCATGTCCCTCTTCCTCAGCCAACATAATGAAATCTTATGCTGTCTGGGAATTATAGTCCAACACTTCCAGGAGGGATCCAGCTGGTGAAGGCTGTTCACAACTTAAACAATGAGTTCATCTAACCCAGGATGGTCTATTCTAAGTGAAAGCAGCTCTTCAGGAACTTTCCCAGATGAAGGAGCAACTTGTTATGGTTTAATATCTGTAAACCCTTAGGACTGCGCCTGGGACTTTTGTATAGAAGGCATGTGCTTAACCATGGACCTTAAGACCTTCTTGTTAAACCATAGAAGCCAAGACATCCTGTGGCTGCTTTTCCCAACCTAGTACCCTCCAGATGTACAGGTTACCAACTTCTAGTCGGCTGTGGAGTTCTGGGAGTCGCAATCCCTTAGACTGTGAGGAAACCAGAAAGGCTATGATATGCCAAGGAAACAGATCTCACCCAGCACTTCAAAAGTGTTACCGTCCTAATATATATTTACCAAAGAATGGAAATGCAACTTTTTGGAACTATGCCCCCGCTTGAAATCCCCCAGCCAACCAGGTTGGCTTTGGGAAATCGTAATCTTAAAAAGCAACATGTCCAAGCTCTAGTATTTACCAAGCAAAAACTCCCATCAGCTGAACAGTATATACTTCTCCTTACACAGAATCTCACTGCATAGCATTGTTCCACTAAAAACAATGACATTCAAAAGTGTTTGCTTATCAGCAACACCATGTCTGTCAATGAAATCAATCCATTTTCCCATTCTCTACCAACTCCCTAATCTGCATGACTACAGATTATCCTCTTGTCAAAATACACTCTCCAATTCATTCTTGGACAATCCTTCCTTCCTTCCTCTTATCCAGCATCAGCTCCTTCCTTCCTTCCTCTTATCCATTATCAGCTCCTTCCTTCCTTCCTTCCTTCCTTCCTTCCTTCCTTCCTTCCTTCCTTCCTTCCTTCCTCTACTCAGAGGCATCTATTTCAGCTTTGTGGCTCACATCACTCATTGCCAAAGACATGCCTAGGTCTTGTGCTAAAAAGTAAATTGATGCAGTCTGTGTTGTTGCGGTTCTAAACCCAAAGAAGTGAACTACATCCAAAAAGCCAGTGCTAGAATAAAGTGGTCAGTCTTTAAGATACCATGACCAAGCTTTGGGCTGCTTCTCTTGTTTCATCCTCTTACCCACAGAACTAACTCTAGGCATCTTGTCAGCATAACTCTGCTTCATCAGTGAAACAGATGAAACGGACTGCTTCTAGAGTCCTCATGAATTTGGAGGAAGGAATTAAAAGAAGAAATGCATTCTCAAACAACCGGACAGAAAATAATCATAAGAACGTCATTCTTGTTGTTGGTGGGGTGTGTGAGAGAGAGGTGAAAAATAATTACAATTTTTTTGCATAGGGAGAAAGGGCAAGGGGAAAGTAGAATCTCCTACCTGTACTCCAGTTACCAGAAGTTTCCTTCGTTTTCACAATGTTGCAGAGGTCCAGGGAATTGTGAAGCCCGCAGAAAGCTGCAAACCGAGGAGTCGGGAGGGAGAAGACCACGAAAGGGTCAGAATCCAGAGGTAGCTTCCATATCTTGTTCTTCCATGTCTTTTCCAAAAGGAGAAGAGGAGGAGAAAGTGGAATGGGTAGAATGAGAGAGAGAGAGAGGGAGAGAGAGGGAGATTATTTGGGATTGTGCCAGAGGGAGGTAGAGAGAGGAGTTTAGTCTGCAATCCTATGCATGCATTCTGATTTAGGAGTAAATCAGACTTCTGTCTAGGCAAGCAACATCCATCCATCGGATCTTGCAACACAGCAGGGACGCGCGGGGGGGGGGGCTCTATCTTCATACAGAGACGACTCAGATTCTTGGAAGAAAAATATATAAAGAAAAATAAGAGAGCCGCACAAGCCCCAGGAAGATTTTCGTAGGGTGCTCATTCCCCCAGGACTAGACAAGTCTTTGGTTCGAGTCTCAGTGTCGCCGAATCTTGGTCTGAAGACTCGCAAAAGTCAATTGCACTCAATAATAATAAAAAAAAAACACCATACAGCGTCCACTCTCTCTCCCCACCTCCCGTCGATTCGAATCAGAACCCTGGCATTTACACCCTTCCCGCGGTGGTGGCCGGAGCTGGCAAGCGGCGCACGTTTCCTAAACACCAGCCAAGCTCCAAAGCGAGCCATCCCAGCGAAGATCGCCCAAACCCGTGGGCGACAGAAGCGGCCCTCTAAGCAGCCCACTCCCCATCTGGCCCTTTCTCTCTCTGTGTCTGTCTCTCTCCCCGCGGGGGGGGGTATTTTCCCCATTACCCTTGCTTCCCTCTCTCTGCTTCAACCGAGTTGAAACAAGCACTCATCCGCACAAGCTCACGCAGCCCGGCAATCTGGTTCGGGGGGGGGGGGGAAGCGGAGGAAGGACGCGCACCCGGAGCCATCGAAAGCACCAGGAGCATCGGAGATGGGATCCATCAATTCCAAATCAATACATTTCATGATGATGGTGGTGGTGGTGGTAATCTCCCTCCCAGACGCCTCCTCTGCCCTTCCACCCAAAGTTTCCGACGACCCAAAAAGACCCGTGTCCACCTTTACCGGAGAACAGACGCGCAGGAGCTGGCCCCGTCGTGAGCATCTCCACGGCATGGGCACTGGGCAGGGCGGCTTTGCCCCCGCGCTGGTTCTCCTGCGCGCCGCTCGCTGCCTTTGCCCGAGCTGGCCAAAGGGCGGCGAAAGTGGCGGGTGCGGGGCGGCGGGCGGGCGGGCGAGCGCGGGCGCGGCGCGGCGAAGAGCCAGCGGGCGAGGCAGAAGCCGGCGCTCGGCTGGCGAAGCTCTCAATTTTCTTGCTCCTCCGCCGGCACGAGCCGCTTCTCCTCCAATGACCGTCGCCCTGCTCGCTGATTCGGTGCCGCTTCCCAATAAGAGCGGGGGCCGGCTGCTGGCCGCACCCCCGGCCACCTGCCCCGCACCCGGACCAGCCGCAACGCTCCCCCCCCCCCCCCGGTTTGGCAGCACGTCTACCCACTAGGCAGCAATCTCGCCCCCCCCCCTTTTTTCTTAGTGGGGAGGAAGCCCAGCCCGCGATTGCCACCCAGGGCAAGCCGTACTTTTCTCCAACCCCCTACTCTTCCCCCTAAATATGGGCGCAAACTCGGGAGGGGGGGTGCGGTGTCCCTCTGAAAGAAAGTGAAAGTTTGTGCTTCTGGAAAAGGGAAAGTTAGCAGGGCCCGGAGGCGCTGCCATTTATTTTCCTAACACTCACTGGTAGATTCACCCTTATATTTTGGTGCCCTCTAGATCTTGCCCAAGACAGTGGTTTCCAACCATGGTGCTCTTGGACTGCAGTTCTCAGAAGCTTTCACCGCCAGCTGTGCTGGCCAGCGTTTCTGGAAGTTGCCGTCCAAGAACATCTGGGTTACCCAAGGCTGGGAACCATTATCTTTTGAACTCAGTGGGTGTAACTTCTGAATAGATATCTACAGCATGTTAGATTAGCTCTCCTTATAATATTCATTCATCACATTTATAACCCAGTTTTCCATGAAAAGATAGGGCTCAACTGGCTGACAAACTTCTAAAAAGAATAGAAACCACTTTTAGCTAAAAAAAAAAAAAAAAAAAAAAACCACACACACACCATAAGGCCAGCCTCGCTGTGAGTAAATCCTGTTAACTATGTTGCTGGAACCAGTTGTATTGGCTCTTGCCTTTCCATCGGACCATTCCAGCAATGTGGAGAGGGGAGATTTGCTGCTTGGGTAGCAGCCTATCCTCCATATTACTTTACCCAGCCTTCATGCTCTGGAAAGGACACTTCTTGATACAGAGCACGTTACCATAGTCTCTCGAGACTGAAGGATGCCTATGGACTCTGAGATCGATGCCCATCAGTGTAATAAAGTGGATAGGAATCTTGAGGCCTGGGTTCAAAATTTTTGGCCCATGGAAGCACACTGGGGAGTGGCAATGATACAACTACTGCTTAAATATTTCACATGCTTTGACAACTCTGCTAGGGTCACAGGAAGTCAGTGTAAATAGGCAACACATTACCAACCCCCCCCCCCAAAAGCAAACAAAAAAACAAACCCAGTAGGGTACAAACAGTGAGGCTAACATTAAAACATGTGCCATCCACTGAATGGGTCTCCTTTAGTTTAGAGATTAACCATTAGATTTTGTATAATATCTCCAAAAAATTAGAATTCTGATAAAGCTATACGAAACACCTTTTTAATTTTATTTATTTATTTATTTTATTTTTAGATTTGCAATTAAGGGACTTTCCTTTTGTGTGTGTGTTGCTGTGTGTGTGTTGCAGATTATTTAAAAAACTAGTAAAAAGCTGTCTTCAGGTTGTTGTTTTTAGACTCTAAATCACCAAGAAGCTTTATCAGATACCAGAAAAGAAGCAATAAAAGAATTGCTGGCTCCTATTTTCCCCTTCAGAGTATTTTGTTCTCTCTCCTTTTTGTACCGCATATCCTTTAAACTACTTCTCCATCATCAAGGGTCTCATACATGTAATGAACTCTTTTAATGCATAGTTACTGCTCTACCTGCAAGGGTCTCCTAGCAAACAACAATTGCTAATATTTACAAGCTTTGGGTGGATGGAGTCCAAGCTGCAGCTAATAAAATTAATTAGTATATTTCAAGGGCTTCTGCTCTGAGCATGTGCAGAGTTCCTGCTCCTGTGCACTTGCATGTTTGATTGATATTTACTACAGTCATTGACCGGCAGACACTTGCATGTTTGGAGGGGTCTGGTGAACAGATACCAACAGCAGGGGGGAAGAGTGGACAAGGCCCAAAGTCTCATGAGATGTGGGGATCATGGCCCTCCAGTGGTTTACAGACTGCAATTCCCATAATCCCAGGGAAGCATTAATGGGAGCTATAGAGGAGAAACATCTCGGAGGACAGCCATTGCTCATCCTTGGACTAAGGAGACCAGATGTGAAAGAGGATAGACCCCCTCCACCTCTAATAACGGCACCATGATAGTTCAGTCAATGAAGCCTAAATTATTTCTGGAGGCAAAAATGTTGAAACGGAGGCTGTCCTGTTTTGGCCACATCACGAGAAGAAAGGATTCTCTGGGAAAGATAATAATGCTGGGAAAGTTTGAAGGAGGCAGGAAAAGAGGAAGACCAAGTATGAGATGGACTGGCTCCCTAAAGGAGGCCACAAGGCTGAGTCTCCAAGAGCTGACCTGTTGAAGACAGGACCTTTCGTAGATTGCTCGTTCTGAGGGTCTCCATGAGTCAGAGGTGGCTTGATGGCCCACAAAAACAACAACATGAAATCAGAGTTTCATGTTGCCTGCAGCAAACTTCATTGTCTCCCACCCAACTCATCCCCCAAAAAGCGAGAAGGACAATGCCCTTTCAAAAAAAGGACAAAGTTTAGGGTTTCTTGAAAAGAAAAAAGAAAAGAAAATTAGACTGGGAGGTGTTGCTGTTTATTTCTTAATCCTCAACAGTAGCTTCACCACTTAGATTTTACTGCCCTCTAAATTTTGGTGCCCTGAGGCAAAGTCCTAGTTTCCTTATGCTAGTCGCAGCCCTGCATGAAATCCTCTCTTCTAACAATTAAAGGCAGAGGACAGGAGCTTTTCTGTCTTTCAGAGCTGACCCCTTCGTGTGGGCCTTTCGCTGGTTCTGCAGCTGGGCCCGGCCTGGCCCAGCCTGGTCATCAGCCCTAAATTAAATGGACTTTTAATATGCTCCAGTAGGGTGCCTTTTTTGATGAATAATTGACCTTTTTGGCCACAGTGAGGGAAAACGAAATGTTATTTCTCCTCAATCCTGTGGTGTTTAGTTTTTTAGTTGTTTAAACACATTTTATTGCACTGAAATATTTACGAAGCCTGCCTTCTTGGCACCCTGACAAATGAATTACGGTGAGGCGATCCATTTTGGTGAACAACAGTTAATTTTTCTTGGGTATAAACCATTCCCTTTTAATTAATAGTCATTAGACTGAAAGAAGCATTTACTTGGGCTTTAGGGAATTTGCCACTTCTCCCTCAAAGAGTGAACTAGATATAAATATCATGTATTAGCATTCTTTGTTTTTCGGTTTTATTTCTTTTCCATTCCTTTCTTTTCAAATTTATGACGGTATGTTTGATATAATAAAACCTGTTCCCAAGAATTTCCTTCTGAGAACAAATCTGATTTATTTTAAAACACATGGGCATTACCTCACAGACTGAATTATTTCTCCATTCAGAGGAAAAAAACACTGGGATATGCAAGTAAGAAAAGTTTTAACTTAAATCAGAAATGGGCAAATCTGACATTTCACAAGGCCTACTTTCAATTTACTAACCAGTCAACATGATGCCTTTCCTATGCTTTGTACTGCAACACCCATCTTTCCATATCATGTAACACAGGGCTGGGCCTGATGGAAAATAATGGAAAATGTACTGCTGCTCTTTTCATTTCCTGATAGGAGAACTATAGTAGTTCTCAGTTGGGGTTGAGAAGATGGCCAGTACAATAGAACATTTATAACATTAAGCACAGAAGAGTGAAGATGCTGTGGGGGTGGGAGGTAGCTTTGTCTCTCAAACATCTGAATCATTTTATTTCACATTTCCAATCCAAAATAGGCCATTGGTCCTACTGATGTTGATGGGCATACCTTTCAATTATGTAGGCTTAGTAGTACAGTATATGTATTGACTTGCTCTGCTGGCTGGATAATTCTGGGAGTTGCAGTCCCAAAATGCATTTTTTTTTTCTGACTAGACTACAGTATTATAATATGCTCTCCATGGGGCTGTCGTTCCAAAATGGTTTGGAACTTTCAGTGTATGGTGAACACAATCCCGTTTAAAGCCATCCAGGTTGGAAGGCATCCCTATGACTTGGTTCGCCATTGGCAGTACCTGCCTTCCACTCACAGGTATTACTACCACACCCTCATGCACCACACATGATTGATTTTAGTTTCACTGCCACAGTAGCCCTTATTGACTGGTGACTAGTATGGAAAAAATGCTGGCTGGATAGATTAGTGAGTTAGGGTCTGAGGTGGGGAGTTCAATTCCTCACCATGTCTACCAGGAGTAGAACCAGCCTCTGAGGACCTCGGCAACCGACAGACTTCCAGGGTGCCCTGAACTACTACAACTACTACTAAAGCTGGTTCACTCTGCACCCTTCACAATAGATCTCGTTTAATTATTGGGTGGAAATAGACAGAGTCACTCACTAATAGGATAATAGAATGGAATTTATTCACAGCAGTTTTTACGAAGTGGCTTTTTTCTGGGAAACGGGGCAATTTTTTAAAAGTAGCAACATCTGAGATGTTATTCTAGGGATAATATTCTTGATCCTGAAGAATTTCAGCTCCAGTCTAAACATCCTTCAGGTGACATACATTTATAATAGGAGATCATCCCCTACCAAGAGGCAACAAACTCTTTTTTTTCCAGGGTTGAAAAAAGTTGCATGGCAACACTCAGGGTTGAAAAAAGAAAATCTTTCCCAAACTCTACCTTTTGGGTAGGTGTGTATCCTAACTATGCTATAATCCTTATATAATTACACCGAAGGGACATTGTGCTCTTTATTCTTGAGAATGTTTTAAAAACCCACTGAGACTGGGAATCATACAGACATCCAGATAATGTCATGGACCTGGGAACAAAGCTTGTCAGAATGGCTGAAAACCTGCTGCTTTGTGTAACCATTCACACTAGAGTAGGCCCATTAAATCAGTAGGGAATTTGGTAAATCAACTTTTCCATAAGTTCCATTGTTTCAAATGAGCCCACTCTAACTGCAACTTACAAAACTAAAGCAAATCACAGCTAAAGCAGGCTTGATCAAATTAATGGAACTTGCTGAGGAGTTGGCTCACCAAATCCCCACTAATTCAATGGGCCTACTCTAGTGCAACTCACTATGTTAAGCAACAGGATTTCAATCATTGTCTCCTAAAGAGTGCAAGATGGGTCAGCCCCAACCTCTATGACCTTTATTCTATCATAGGGTACGTTGAGTTATTTATTTATTTATTATTATTTTTTTTTAATGTCCCCACCTTTCTCCTTAAGAGGTACCAAGGTGGCTCAAGTGCTCTATATAGAATGAGACAACTATTCCCCTTACCTGAGTATTATCTACATAAAGGCTGGTCAGAATGTCAATCTCTAGGTTGGTGGTGGCTGACCAGCTCCAGGCCCTTCTGGATGAAACCAATGCCCTGGATCTATTTCAGTCAGGCTTCAGGCTGTGCCATGGTATGGAAATGGGACTGGTCGCCCTGTTTGATGACCTGTTGAGAGAGGCCAACGGGGCAAAATGTCTCTGTTGGTCCTTCTTGATATCTCAGTGGCCTTCAATACCATTGACCACGGTATCCTCCTTGGGAGGCTCTCCAAGCTGGGAATTGGTGATCTGGTGCTTGCCTGGGTCCAATCCTTCTTGAAAGACTGTCCTCAGAGAGTACAGCTTGGGGAGAATGTATTGGCCCCGTGGAGTCTCAAATCTGAGGTTCCACAAGGCTCAATTATCTCCCCAATGTTGTTCAATATCTATATGAGGCCGCTGGGTCAGGTCATCAGGCGATGTGGGGCTTCATGTCATCAGTACCCAACTCTACATCTCCTTTTCCCCAACAACAGTGGATGCTGTTTCATCCCTTCAGTGCTGCCTGGAGGCTGCACTGCAATGGATGCAGGTGAATGGACTGAGGCAGAACCTGCACAAGACGGAAGTCCTGAGGAAACTCTCTCACTTTGGGGGGAGTGACTCTCACCACGAAGACTGAAGTTCACATCTTTGGGGTCCATCTGGTTCCGGCACTTACTATGGAAATCCAGATAGTGTCAGTGGCCTGAACCGCCGGCGGCCAGACTTCTTACTGGGGTGAGAAAGCATCAACATATCTCCCCCACTCTGGCTGCCCTGCATTGGCTGCCCATTCATTTCTGCATTGGTTTCAAAGTATTAATGATGACATATAAAGCCCTAAACAGTTTAGGACTTGGATATTTAGCGAAACGCCTTCTCCCACCTAGATTTATCCGTATCACTCGCTTTTGCCAGGAGGGGCGGCTGAGGGGCCTAAAGTCAAGGGAGGCCCGAACAGAAAGAACAAGAAACCGGGTCTTCTCAGAAGTGGCCCCTCATGTCTTGAACTATCTCCCCCCAGAAATTTGTCTGGCTCCCTCTCTGGGTGTTTTTAAGAGCAAGCTTAAGACCTGGCTCTTTAGGCAGGCCTTCCCTTCTGTCATTACTCAATTTATCTTTGCCATCTTGAATTATATTAATGTTGTTGTTTTATTTTATACTGTTGCTGTATTATGAAATTGTTGTGAGCTACCCAGAGTGATCTAGATGGGTGGGATATAAATAAAATAAATAATAGGTGATCTGTGATAGATTAGCCAGGATTTCTGCATCTTGGTTTTTTTTAGCAGCAGCATGAAAATGGCTCTTGACCCATGGCTCACAATGCTAAGAATTTCTTGACTCAAGACAGTAAGGAGTACTAATGTGAATGAAGACAGGCCAAGAAACTGTAAAACACAAGGTGAGGGAACACAGAACAGTTTGGTTCCATAGTGAACAACAAAAACTATAGTTCCAGCTGATTGTAAAGATGAGAGAAAAACACACAGAAAAGGAGAACATATAACTGGCTGAAGAACCTGAGAAACTGGTTTGGATGCAATGCAGCATCCCTCTTTACAAATGATTTATTCCAAGTGAGGATAGCTATCATGGCATCAGTTGCCAGCAGGAGATAAAACCCATAAAATTTCTCACTACAAATCTGTGGATTTCCTTCGACTGGAGCACTGCTGAGGAAACACGTATAGAATTGTGCTATATAGCTGCAAATCTACAAAGACACATATGGGAGGAAATCTCCTTTCATGTAAGGGGTGGGGGAGGCAAGGTTGGGATCCTGCTATAGTCTTTTGGGCCCCATACGATGTTTTGTTGCTCTTTTTTATTTTATTTTGGTGAGCATGGAAAAAGTACTTACGCTCCCTCCTCCCTGTCAAGGAAAGGGACAAATGCACAAGAGTAAACGCAAAGCTGAGTACACAGATAGGAGAAGGACTGCCGTACCTTCTAATCTGACCTGCTGTTGAAAATACTGATTTGCACATATGATTGTCAAAGTATAATTAATTCTCCAGGAGTCAAGGTACATAATCAAATATTCACAGCACTCACGAGAGAGAGAGAGAGAGAGAGAGAGAGAGAGAGCAGAGGTGTGCGTGGCTTTCTTCCTGGTGTCCCACCTTTCCAAACTTAACGGCGACCTTGAACAAAGAGTTTTATAAGTGAAAGAACACAAGGGACTGATTGAAACAGATAAATTAACTGTGGCACCACCCAACTCCCTCTCTTCCTTAGAGCCAGGGGACAATTAGTGGGGCAGGAAAGCCATAAAGCTCAGGTCTCAAGCTTAAAGGGGTCCTCAAATTTAAATACTCATGGCAGATTTTTCTTGAAGGGTTAAGCTTCACAACTTGTTTTTTTTTTAATGCATGTCCCTTTCAAGCCAAATACGACACATTCTCTTAGTTTAGACCTGCAAATGTGCACAAGGAGAAAAAGGTGAGAAAAGCATTTGTTAAATAAAACCTATTCAAATGCTTACATGGGAGCGAATATTCACTAGCCAGCTGGATAGCTCAGCAGTTTAGGTATCTGGTTGCAGAGTCAGAGGTTGGAAGTTCGATTCCCCACTGTACCTCCAGAGACAAGAGGCAGCCTGCGCGGCCTTAGGCAAGCTACCAGGGTGCCACCAGAAGAAGGGAATGGGAAACTACTTTGGAGTGTTCTCTACCTGGAAAACCTTGGAAATGGTCACCCTAAGTAGGAATTGACTTGACAGCACTTAATGGTTATGATTAATATTCACTGGCCTATGAGAAAGAGCTATCCACACCATCCCCCTTGTTCTGTCATAACATCACTTACAGTGTATACAGAATTGGTTTCCTTCCAGGGCCTGTCTGGCATTTGAAGGATCCCAAAATTTCTGAGATTCTTCCTTTTCCCTATCCTTCCAGTAGAACATGGATGGAACTTCTATAGTTAGTGGGCTCTATGTGGCCATGAAAGTCCCTTTTTTGTGATTTCTGTGGCCTCACATCATTCCCTGACCTGCTAATGAAAAAGGAAAAACTGCTGCTTTTAGTAGTGTTGAAGAGTAGCAGTTCTCCTTTTGTGTAAGTTATACTTTTAAAAAATGTAGAACAACATTTTTATAACATAGAAATTGGATATCAAGACATTTCTGATTTCCATGTTCTGATTTCTGTGTTCTGATTTCCGTGTTCTGAACAACTGCAGGACACGATCCGCTCTTTTGCATCTGACCAAAATGAAACTCCAGATGAAATCCCTGATCAGCTCTGAATCTCAAGCCTAACTTTAGCACACTAACATTGATTGATTGATTGATTGATTGATTGATTGATTGATTGATTGATTGATTGCATTTATACCCTGCCAATCTAGTTAATTGACTACTCTGGGCGGCTTCCTATATATATAATAACATTATAAAATATAATAGGATTTTAAACATCAATAAACGAGTTATTCAAGATGGGAAAAAAAAGGAAAAACATTTTCTCCCAGCTCCTCCTGTTTCATTGGGTATTTCCACTAACAAGAATGAGATGAGCCTATACATGTCAACTTTGGGCTCCTTCAGAAAAGAGCAGCTGGAGATACAAAGTGCTGTAGTAAATGAGATGATATCCCTGGGAATTTTCGCCGGCATCAGTTCCTGTGCAGATAGAGTGATGCTGACCTTTTCATCCACCCCCTTGCTCCTGTGAGCTTGACTTACAGGCCTTCAGCAAAGGCCAAACCCATGCGGCCAAAATCTTTGCCAACTCAAACTCCAAAGATCAGCAACCAGTAGAAGACACAGGAGCAATCCATGATTCTCCCAATCATTTTGACAAGATGACGCACAGTGAGATTGCAGGAAGAAAGTTTATTGCAGATATAAGGCTATGTTTAGCTAGCTAACCTCTGTGTATAGTCCAGGGAGGTTTCTTTGTGGGCTTTCATGTGTGTTCAGAAAATACGAAGAGGACCTTCCTTGTGCATTGTAAGGTTTTGCTAAAAGTTGCCATTCAATCTGCTGCTGCTGCTGTGACTGTTTTTATCACCCTGGCTTGCTTTCTAATGAAATGTTTATTATTCTGTCTAAACTCTGGCAAAAAATAGAGGTGAAGGCAACCCTTGACTTGAAAATAAAATTCCTGGAGTCTACAGTACATTTTTCCCAGCCCAGTCAGAGGTGTAATGTGAAGTACAAGTCAAATAAATAAACGTTGCTTGTTTTCTCTATAATGCAAGACAGCTTCTTTTCTGCCTCCTGCCCCTTTAGCATTCATATCAGAAGCAATTATGAATAATGCTGTCTTCATGAGCCATTGCTTCATCTTTCTCTCTCTCGTCTCTGACAACCTCTGGCTCGCTGGTAAACAACACTCTTTCTAATCTGCCATAATATCTGCATCCAGCAAACTCATTGCTTTTGAGCGAGAAGGAGAGAACCTTCCAGACAGTTCCGGAAAGTTCTTCCAGAGCTGGAATAGCGGACCTAGCCTACATAGTGGCCAACACAGCAATCAAACTCAAGAATAACTTTATATATACAGTGGTGCCTCGCATAGCAAGGTTAATCCGTTCCGGATTAACCTTCGCTATGCTGAAGCATCGTTGAACGGGGCAGGGATTTCCACTGGAACGCATTAAACATGGTTTAATGCGTTCCAAATGGGCCAAATACTCACCGTTCAGCGATGCTTCAGGATGGCCGGCAGCCATTTTCGCGCCCTCGCCTCGCTTAACGAGGGCGCGAAAACGCTGCGCGCGGCCATTTTGGGCCATTTCCAGGCTTCCGGCGGCCATTTTGGCCGCCGAACAGCTGATCGTCGGGGGTTGTTTTGCGAAGATCGGTAAGCGAAACGCTTACCAGTCTTTGCAAAGCGAATTTTCCCCTATTGGAAAAACATTGAGCGATCGCATTAGCGATCAAAAAAAACGGATCGCTATGAGATTTTGTCGTTATACGGTGCGCTCGTTAAGCGAGGCACCACTGTATGCTTATAAGAGGTTGTCCTCTTTGAGATTTCCTTTCGCTACAAATCTTGTATTTAGGAGCTTCATTTTCTGATTGGTCAGTGGAAGATAACTGTGGCTGTATACTGATAGTCTAATTGCCGAAGAACCTACTTGAGGAATTCAGTTGCAAAGGGGGAAATGAGTTAATTGTAGAACACACTCCCCTTGAGTTCAGATTTGACCTTTACTTGGGAATATGTCTTACTGAGACTTACTTCATAGTAAAAATCCAGTAGTTTACACTGTAAGGTAATACCTATGTAGATGCTTATTGCAATTCAATAATGAATGTGTGATCAAGGCGAGTGTGAATCATCAACCTAGCTTTACCCCTTTCCTTTGATCAGTGTGTGGCCAGTGCCAATCTTAAATAAGTGGCATACAAAGTTTCCTCCAGGAGGAATAAATCCTGGTTAGAGAAAAGTCCAAACATGCAGGCAGCCATGTTGATTCATAGCAATAAACTATTTTTTTGCACCTGTTGCCCCTGCCAGGGGTGAGTCTTTTCTAAACCAAATGGATCTTAATTGTCTATTCATACACATACTATCTTCTTTTAAAAAATAAATTAAATTTATGCTCATAACAATGGGCTGTTGCTGTGGAAATCCCATACTCCTTCCCTCACCTACCTGTTCTGAAAAGCTATTGCTAAGCCCAGAAATTACTGGGAACTTGAAGGGGGTAGCAAATTAAATCATGATTAAAACTCATACAGTTCTTTGGTTCTTCGATGCTGTGAACTCTGGTTTTACTGCACCATTGCTTAGATGTCATGGGGCGGGACATGACTAGCAAACATCTGCAATGTTCATGGAGGATGGGTAGCTCTGAGAATTTTACAGGTACTGCATATATAAATCTGGCTATGTTGAACTACGAACCAAGGAATCCTTCATTTGAATCTTGCTCTTACCATAAACTCATTAGGAAGCCTTAGATGAGTTTTATCTGTTTCCTTGTCTCTTACATATATACCCTGCCTTTCCTCCAGATTGCTCAAGGCTTCTGTCCTCTTCACTTTGTCCATGCAACAGCCTTGTGAGGTATGGGAGACTATTTGCCTGAGATCGCCAAGGGTTTTCATAGCGCAAAGCAAAGTTAAAACACCAACATAAAAGACATTGGGTTGGATCAAGAAACTGTGCACTAAAGAAAAAGAAAGGCATTTGTACGATGCTTGTGCTGCTGGCTAGATATCTCAGTGGTTTAGGTATCCGGCCAAGGAGCTAGAGGTTGGGAGTTTAATTCCCCACTGTGCCTGCTATGAGCAGAGCCAAACTCTTTGGCCTTGGGAAAGCTACAGAAACCCTGGATGCCCTTAGATGAAGCGAATGGTTAATGATTTCTGTGTATTCTCTAGCTGGAAAATCCTGAAAAGGGTCATTGTAAGTCAGAATTGACTTGAAGGCGCATGATGATGATGATGATGATGATGATGATGATGACGACGACGACGACGACGACGACGACGACGACGACGATGACGATGATGATGATGACGGCGATGATGATAATGATGCCAGTTTATAAAAAGATTGAGCTGTCCTGTAAATGAGTCAATCAGATTTATGTGACGCTGCAGGCAAAAGTAGTTGCACAAACCTTGAACAAGTGAAATATCATTTTAGAAAATGACAAATATGGCTGCAGGTTTCTTTTGCAACAGCAGAGGTATAAAACAGTCTTTTTGTAGGTAAAATACAGCATCTCTGTCCAGAAGTGCATCTTTGGATATTATATGCTGCTGCCCCTGAGTTCATGCTGGAACACTAAATTAAAATGGACTAAACATGGTGAGTGGATAAAAAAAGTCTAAAATAGAGTTACAAATATCCTAGCAGTATATCTCTGGATGCTGTTTTTTCATTGAATGTTTAAAGCTTTAAATGTTTTAATTGTTGATTTTAATTAATATCAGTTTGTTTCTTAATGTCTAATTTATTGTGTTTTTAATTCTCCTTTTTTTTAACATTGTGAGCTGTCTTGACTCCTCTTATTGGGAGAAATAAGACTAAATAAATAAATGCAAACACTCCCATAACTACTACTAGTAGTAATAATAACAACAAATAACTTGCTAAAATGATTTTTACCAGCTGGCTGAATCTTATGGATTACTCTAATCTTTTCCTCCATTTTACAGATGTTAGCCACCTGTGGTTTTAGAAAATAAAACGGCAATACTATATTGAGACAAGCGAGTCATCACAGATAAGAACATTAACCAGATAAACTTCTGGATAAGCAGCAGAGAAAAACATACCTTACAGAAATTGGAATTCTACCAACAAGCAACCTTAAAAGCCCAGAAGATACAAAAATGGCAAAGTACGAAACATTAAGCCAAACAATGAAATGAATATGGAAGCAAGATCAGGTCATCTTCCTTCCCATATGAACTTCGGGAACTGGAATCACTTTAAAAAAATTGCTTACCAATTAAAAACCATTGCCAATAGCTGCTAATTTGCTTCCTGATTTTTAAAAAAAAAAAACACAGTGGTTTTGCATATGTGCCATTTCAGCCTCCAATTTTTTAGGACATGATTCCTAATTTTGGCTTCAACTCCTATGGACCAGCAAACTGGAATCATAATAATAATGTGCTTTCACGTTGAGTATGACTTATGACAACCCACCCAGACTTTTCTAAATATAAAGCACTTGGAAATAGTTGACCAGCTCTGCTTTCGATGGTGGTCCGGGCCCATGTAAAGGTGGCACAACAGGCTGGGCATGCGACCCCAAGAGGTCTACACCTTCTGTGTGGTCTCAGTTGGCACCTTTCTGCCATGCCCAGTGGGGATTTGAACTCGCATGCCCTGGCTGTGCAGCTGGGTAATCCAAGTCATTAATTTATGCTAGAAGAACACCAGATAAAAACCCCTTGCACACATTGGAACACTGAGAACCAAATATCTAATGACTAAGCATACATTCACTTTCTTGGAAAGAACCAAATGCCGGTTGACCATGAGTAATGATGGGTAGATGTGGGCAAAATGTTTGCAACCAACACCAGTGGCTCTTGTGCATGCCTACTCAGGAGTAATACCTAATCCTTTGCCTCCAGTGAATGCATGCACTAAGTAGGAGCTTCTGGAGCAAGATATGCTTTTTTTTCTCTTGTGAGCCTCAGAAGGTGCAAGGTGCATATTTCATATGGCTTGTAAGGTTTCCCACCACCACCCTGGC
The DNA here is from genome assembly GCF_051106095.1 of Pogona vitticeps. NCBI lineage: Eukaryota > Metazoa > Chordata > Lepidosauria > Squamata > Agamidae > Pogona > Pogona vitticeps. The sequence goes on from NC_135787.1 coordinate 175,711,135, forward strand.
AAGGAATTTCTATCTTGACCCCAAAAAGGGCATTCACAGAAACCCTGCTAACATCTTATTAATTTTGCAGCTTATCTGATATTATCTGGTCTTAAAATTGGGCCAGCGGGCTGTATTAGACTTGATGGGGAAGTCAACTATGCCGGCTGGCTGGGCTGAAATCAGTATTTCAGAACTGGCCTTAAAAGAACAAGGACATAAATCCGCTCTCCCTGCTAAGGAATTGATTGAGTAAGGGAGCAGCACTGGCAAAATGTCTGGGGATGGGCCCATAGGTAACATTAATTCATGGGAAGATAATTGTTACAGAATTGTTTTCAGTCCTGCTATTATCATTATTAGTATAATAGCACAGCGCCATTCATCTCGGTGCTCCAGGGGACTTCCAAAATGCGCAGATAATTGAATGCTCCGATAAATACAGGGAAAGTGCCTGTCCTTAGAGATAATCATCCCCGACTGAACAGTGAGTTCAGTATTATTTTTGAAAAATCCCATGCCAGTGAATTCACAGAGTTGGGGATGCTTTTGTACCGATGCTAATTCGGCACTAGGAACAGTCTTTGGGCCAACAACAGGTATTCAATCTTTTGAATGCCATCCCTTGTAGGATATATACTGAGGTTGGGTTTTTTGGGGGTTTTTTTTAGCTGAAAAGCACATTCCGGGCCATCTAAGGTTTTCATTTGAATCCCAGAAGCAGAAAACGAGGTGGGGGGGAATGGAAAAGAGAAAAAGCTGATGTAAGCATCATTGGTGAAAATAAGCTGAAAAATTCCAGGCAGCAAGAGATTTGGATAACAAGGAAGCTTCTGCAATCTATTGCCGTATACACTGTTTCATGGCAGACTGCACCAAAAAAGAATACAGGTTAGGTCAGAGGCATTGGGAGCATTGAAGGCAAAACTGCTGTCTTGCAAAGCAGTCATTGAGGCTCTTGATGGCTCATATACCCCACAGGTTTACATTGGTTTAACCATCTTATTTATTTATTTATTTATTTATTTATTTATTTATTTATTTATTTATTTATTTATTTATTTATTTATTTATTTATTTATTTATTTATTTGATTTATATCCCACCCATCTGATAAATCTATACCACTCTGAGTGGCTAACAACAACATATATACAATTATACCATCCTTGCCTTTTAGCTTAAGGAGCCTTGCAAACTATTATACTGCTGAAAAAGGCTACAGACTTCTAAGGAAGAAGTCTGAATCTCTGGTCCCAGCAACAATCAGAGATGCTATAAAAGTGAAAATAGGTAGGTTTTTAGAAAATTTAAATAAAATATAAGTCCATTGTACAAGAAGGGGCTGCTTCTTTGAAAATGCCATGCTTTTGACTCTCTGTGGGGAATCTGTTTCTTCATATCCCGTAATATCTGAAGGACTTTGTGTGTAAGAGAGTCAGTAAGAATGGGGCGGTTGTAAATATGACTTAGGCGGTGTTCCTCACCCCTTCCAGAAGAAACCGTCCTCCCAGACTAAACCGTAACGTGCTGCATTTACTCCAACAGAAAATGCCTCTTTGCTCCCTTCCCAGGGATTGCTGGGAAGTTCAGCTGGATGGAAGAAGTGGAGCTGCTGACCCCAGGTTGTTGTGCCCCTTGCTCAGAAGGTCAGCCCATGCTTGGGCAGATTCAATCCCTGGTATCTTCAATTAAAAGGACCAGCTAGTTAGTGATGAGACAGAACCTGGGTAGACATGCAGCTCAGAATCCAGAGTATTAGGATACATAGGCTAGTAGTATAACCCAGCATAAACTAGCTCCCTACGATCTAAGAGCAAAGTTTCAACATTTAATTTTACCTTTTAAAAAAATCTGAATGCTACAAGGCACCAGCCTGGGATAATTTTTTTGTCATCCCATCACACACAAGGAACACTGGACACTTTTAAGCCCCATGGGTTGTTTCTCCTCTATCATTAAGTGAAGCTTCATCCTCATCACCACAAAAGACTCTAAAAAGCTTACAATTACAGTACTAGAAAAGTAAAAGTAACTCATCAAGTTAAATTCTTGCGTTGGGAGGAATTAATTACCAACAAACTGCTGTTTGTAATTAGTTTTTCCCAACTCTGCTGAAGAGCCTTGTAACTCACTAAATAAATCCTCTTACGCAGATGGTCAGGCTGGGATTCATTTCTTGCAGAAGCATCCTTTCTGATGGGAAGATATTGCTTAGTCAACACAGACAATATGAGCCCCTGTGTTCTTTCCCAGGAAGAAGAACCTGGCTAGATTATCTTATTCTTGTCCCTCCTGATAATCACAAGAGCAGTAACCAGGTAGGCATCATAAGATGGACAGCAGGATTGGAAGAGGTCCACTTGATGTCCTTTGCCACTTCAGCTGGATAGTTAGACCAAAATGAGATGGACAGACTGGAACAAAGCTGGACAAAGTTACTTTTTTTGAACTACAACTTTGGGGGGGGTAGCAAAGTGATTTCAGGAGCTCTTGTACTTTCCGAAGTTCTGAGTGTCAGCATTTCTCCATATGTGTGTCTAGATTTACAGCTTTAGGAAATTGCAAGAGATGACTCTTGGTGTTCGGTCGTACATCCTAACTAGGAATTAGAGATGCTTGATGACTTTTCTCCAGCTTTGTAAATTATAGAATCACCCTGGATGTGATTCTCAAGACTGGAGAAAGTGACCAGACATTTCTAAGCTGAGATCTTTCTTTGCTACAAAATAAAACCCACAAAAAAGTTTGGAGTGGGGGAAGCAGTCACCTCTGCGGTGGAGGGGAGATGTGGCTGATTCAAGGGCATTCACATGACTCTACCACTCTCTGAAACAGGCCCCTTCATCTGGACTGCAAAACCCCCAGAGCCAGAAAGAGGCAGCACTATTAAGGCTATCTAACCGGAACGTAAGCACAAGCCTTTGGAGGCAGAGAGATTTAATAGAGTTTCTAACTGGAGCTTAGCTGGAGAATGACAAGCCGCCATCACTTTGTCCCCGAGTGATGTCCCACCTGACCTTGCCAGAAGTGTTTTTTTGAGACCTCTGCAAAAGTTCTTCTGAAAGCATGGCTGATAACCATTCACAAGGGGCAGAAATGCATTCAACTGGGAAGGCTTTTCTGCAAACAATTCATTGAGTTATTTGGGGAGGGAGGAAAGGCTGTTGCCTATTATTCTTGCACAAGTCCTTATGAACCCTGCCACATTTCCAACTCCCTTGTTTCTCGCTTTTCACCCGTCAATACCATTAAGATGAATTCCCATCATCTAGTTCCAACAGTGCACGAACTGAACTTGACTTGCTCCCTACCTAGAAGACCAATGCTGCTTGTTTCAGTTCCTTACTCTTCCTTCCAGTTCTGTACTTTGAGTCTTAGCTTTAATCATAGCTTATCATTCAACGATGAGTTCAGTGACTGGCAAGAACATGGTATAGAGGCTTCTTGCTCTATCACTGCGTTTAAGACTGCGGTGGCAGAGCTGTGTTCACTCCCCTTCAATCCAGTCCTATAGAAGAAGGGGAGATTTATCTCTGAGTAAACATGCACTAAACATGACTGCTGTCTTTATATCTAACTGCAGTACTTTTTACAGTCACACTGGAATTAATTTCAGAGACTCTGCCCTTCAGCTTTGTTACTGCCCCTTGTTCCTTCGAAGCCCATAATTCATTCAAAGCATTAAAAATACATCCTACTTTGCTTTAAACTTCATCATGGCTTAGATTTTAGGTGCAAGAATAAACTTTTTCACTCCATTCGCTCCTTCCTCTACACGCTTCCCATTTCAGCCTAGAGTGTTGGCCACAACCCGTTCCTTCCCCTGTTTGAAAGTGTCTTGGTTCACACTTGCTTTTCAACTCGTGATGAGCAGACCATATTGAGTGGCCTCGTTGACGATCCGCACGCGTAAAGGCTTTATCCCAGGTCTCACAGAATAGAAAGAAATTTCAGACTAGGAGCACCAGATTTTTCGGCAGAGGGGGAATCACGCACGTTCACCTGCTTCTCAGTGAGACGGGGGTACTCGAGCAATGATGTGGAAATTATGGGATGCCCAGGCAGCGAGCGGAAAAAAAGAACCAAGCCGAATGTTTAAGTTCAGTGTGGAAAGAAGGTTGATCTTGTGAGTAAGGGTAATAAGTAAACACATGCAAGAGGAGAAGAAAGGAAAAAGAAGAAAGGGAGAAAGAGCGAGCGAGCGAGCGAGTGAGGAAGGGAGAGAGAGAGAGAGAGAGAGAGAGAGATCTTTCTTGAAAAGCATAGCTAAAATGCCAGCGCATTGATTCGGTACCTGGAAATGCAAAAGGCTTGAGATCAGCCAGCTGCCTCCATACCAGGCTGTCCGTGCCGGAATTAGAGAGTAGATCGACCCTAGCTTTGGAGGGACCCTGGACCATCGTCATGGGGGCTAGTCAGCCAGGCACCAGTAGTAGCCCACGATGGGATGTCAGGATCCTCTTGATGGGTTTGTCGCTGGGAGAGAGCCAGCGCAACGAGCGCCCAGGCGATCTGGCTTGGATGAGACGCGTCGTTCGCCTCGCAATCTTTCCGGAAGGCGTTCGGCGCCGAATTAGTACTGGAGACAGAGCCCGGCACTTTTCTCCACCCCGCCTTCTCCACCCCGCCTCCTCCACCCCCCAACCTCTACTTCCCCACCCCCACCCCCACCCCGATGACGGCTCCTTCCGAGACCCTGACGTGTCTCGCTGCCCGACGTGCCCAGAAGAAGGAGTCGGGGCGGCTTGTGGAGTGAGGCGTCTGACATTGACAAGGCGGTTGCAGCCTCCGAGGAGAACACCAGAAGCCTTGAGAAAAGGGGGGGGGAGAGAAGGGGGTGGGGGCGATCCTCGCATTTCTTTGAACGATCTTTGGCGCACCAGAAACAGCAGCACAAACAGCAAGAACGTCACCCACAGAGAAAGGCGGATCGGGGCGACAGGATCTCAGAGCTGGCTACTGGCCCTGACACGGGACAAGGACGCCCATTTAAAACCCTACTGAGTAAGCAAGCGCCTTCCTGGATGTCAGCCGATTTGGTCTCCAAGGAAGTTAAGGCGGCGATCCTAAGCACTCTTGCCCAGCGAGTAAGCTCCTTAGGGTGTGCTGGTTCTCTCCCCCCCCCCCCAGTAGGTGTGCATAAGAGGGGACGGAAAGATTGCAATCCCACCGGGTCTACTTACTTGGGAGTAAGAGCAAAGAAGCGGGGAGAGAGCTTAGTTCAACTCAACACTGCACAGGATCGGGTCAAGCACTTCCTGCTATGTTCAAAGTCTCCCGCTTACCTGTAGCTCGGCTTTCGTTCCTACTATCCACGTAAACAGAAGAAGCAAATAATTTTTTAAAAATTAAAATTAGGGGACCCGAAGCTTAGGGGAAAAGGTGTCCCCATAGCTGAGAATGCGATATGAGGACTTTATATAAGCATAACTCCGTGAGCAAACAGCGCGTTTGTGTGTAGTAGGGGAACATATGTACATTTTGACCCATCTCTCTCAGTACAGTAGGTATTTCCTGACCGATTTAAACCCCGTGGGAGCTCAAAAGAGCAGTGAGGGTCACACACACGGCGACCTCTTTCCTCGTCCCTTTCAGCATCCAACTGCGGATATTTACTCTGTACATTTATGGAACCTGAGATATTAGCTCTTTGGGTAAACAGAGAAATTTCACGGTTTGCCTGCAAGCCGGCTAGAAAGTTCTCCTCGGGGGAAGTGGTGGTGACCCTCTGACGAACGGACGGTGAAAATAGACCGCTGGAGGAAAGAAGGGTTGTCAAGGAACACGTTTATGATGCGAATTTGAAAGAATGTAGTTCATGCAATTAGCTTCTGTGATAACTAAAATTACCCCGGAATGCCCACTTTCGGGGAAGAGGCAACCGTTTAATAGTGCAATAATTATCAGATTTATTGAGCGGTTTACTGCAGGTAGAAACACCACTGCGTCGGGTCTAAGTTCCAGATTAAGTGGTTCTTGATGCCAAGGCTTTAAAATCAAACAGAAAACAGCGAGAGGAGATAGATATTAAGGAGCGTCTTCCTTGCCCTTAAAAGCTGCCAGCTCTGCGGAGAACTTTCAGCACTCTGGACAGCTCCACGCTTCGCTACCTTAACTTCTGGTTTCGGGCGCCGGAAGCGGGTGACGCCGCAGGATATTTAAAGGTGTTGTTAATTTTCGTTTGCACGTTCCTCTTCGTTAGCATGTTTTTGCTGAGTGGGAAATGCACTGCCATTGATTTGCATGGGGTTTCCTTGCATGGAAATAAACATAAACTGATATTTATTTATTTATTTATTTATTTTATTTATACCCCGCCTATCTGGTCAAACGAGGACCACTCTCGGCGGCTAACAAACTTAAAATAGTACATAAGATATCTTATGGGATGCTGAGAAACTTACCTTTCCCTTCACATTCGGTTTGGAATTCTCCAGATCCTTTTTCAACTTTAGAAACGACTCGATCTACATATAAATAATGAACTAGGTTCATTGTCGGAGTCGCCATTTCCCAACCTTTTATGCCTCAATGGAGTGAGGATTCTGTTCCAAACGAAACAAACCAGGGAACTACCACAAAATATTGTAGTTTAGAATGTCTCTGTTCTAGCCAACTATAACCATGTCTACTTCAACGGTGTTCTGTTTCATTCGTTCAACTGTTTTTCTGGGTTTCTCCTTCTCTGAACAATTAGACACTAATCAGAGCCAACTGAGCCACTTTCTGGACTTCTGCAATGTCCAGAAGTTTTTTTAGTCTAGTTACTTCTGTCCAGTTACTTTTGTACATCTCCAAGCTTGCTCAGATTTGTCCCTTCTGCCAGAAAGCTGTCATTTTAGTAGACACAGATGGCCACGAAGACCACTGAAAAGGGGATAGTAGTTTGTCAAGATTACTTTATACCCTGTGTTCTCTACATGTGTATGCATTTGGTGTGGGATAATCAGAAATTGTATAAGGACAGGGAAAGTCCCCCCTTCCCCCAAGATAACAACCACCAGTATAGTCAGTGGCCATGTTGACTGGGATATTCTGGGAGCTGCATTCCGCACACCATGAGGTCTCCTATTTTTGGAATTACAGTGGAAGTTGCAGGGATATCAGATTTCAAAAAAGTCACTATGTGCTGATAAAAAAAGACCTCAGAAATTGTGACTCAGTTAATGGAATTGTTATTTCATTTGATCTCTGCACACTTGAATTGAAGATAGATATGCATTAAAGAGTCATGCTTGAGAAATTGCTGTATCCTCCACACACACACTTATTATGGTAACATCCATGAGGAATGCTTGCTTTTATTGTAGTTCTTGAAGAATCATTGTCGTATTTTCTCACTTCAGGTTTCTTAAACGTATTGCTTTCTGCTTCTGCTGAGGTTCACCTTTTCTCTCCAGTGCAGAGTGCTGAAATGAGCAATATTTATAGTGGATATTACATCCATCTTTCGTTGAAAAATGCTTGCTAACACATGGGAAACAGGGGTCTCTAGTCTAGATGATTATGTCCTGGGGGGAAATAAAAGTTAAGAGTACAAAACAATATATGAAAGCCTCAGCTTCAGCACCAAACAGAGCAATCTCAAGACTCAGATACTCCTGTAAGGCTGTAATGCTATATCTCTTTAAATGAGAATAATAACTGTGTGCTGTCAAGTCAAACCAAACTTATGGGAACCCTTTCAGCGTTTTCCAGGAAGAGGATACTCAGAAGTGGTTTACCATTCCCTTCCTCTAGAGGCACCCTGGGATGGTTCAGTGAGCCCAAGGCCACACAAGCTGGGTCGCCTTGGATGCACAATGGGGAATTGAACTCCCAGCCTTTAGCTCTGCAACCAGATACGTAACCCAAGCTTCTTGAAATCAGTGGGACTTAGCTGTCAGTGGATCTTTCCTTTTAGCCATTAATTGTGAATATTTGCCTAAATATTTATACATTTAGCATTTCCCTCTTTGGACATAACTCAGAATTATGTCTATGTGCCCTCTATTGAAAAAGAAAATCAACAGTTTCTTTTTGTTTGTTTTACTGAGATAATGGTCACTTATTGCTCAAAGATGCTGATTGCTGGTCCTGTGCAAAGAATTTAGAAACTCTTCTCTTCAAATCTTTTCTTCACAAAGGTAGTGTTGGTATAGTTCTGACAGGTTTGAGATAAACCTGGAAAATTGTTAAATCCAGTTTTGTAAAAAGCAGTCAAAGACTATAAGTAATTGTAAGAATCAATGCTAAGAAAGTTAAGTAAATTAAGGATTTATGCAGGTGGGGTAATGCAAGACTTGCATCAGCTGAGGAAGAAATCCCAGGATTGGCTAACCCTGGGATAAAGCAAGCAGACCCAGCACACATACTCTGTGATGTCATGGTGCTGTGGTCGTGGAAGGTGCTGTGTCGTGGCGGAGAATATTGGAGAAGGACTCTGACTACTGGACTGAATATATGGTATATGATTGCTGAATTGATTTACAAGGACATTGACCTGATTTATGCCTGAACTCTGTTGGAACTGCTGTGTATGACTATGGGACTGGAAACAAGGACAAAGCTGTATGTGTATGTATATATTCTACAAACAAATTGAATTAATAAAACTTTTCTGCTGTCAACTCTGTCTTATTGCCTGGTGTCTTCATCTCTCTGGGGAATTCTACTGCTTAGCGCCACCTAGTGCCTCCTGGTAATACTGCAACGCTGTCAAGTTCCATTAGATGGGTTGCCTGGCTGTGAAGCCAGCACATAAGAGTTCAAATTCCCACTGTGCTGCCTAGGATACAGGCCAGCTGAGATCATAGCAAGCACCTATGATTGATGGGGTTATTGCAGCCTTGGGCAAGCTACACAGTCCTGGGGTACCCCCAAAAGGAGGAACTGAAAAACCAACTCCTTTATACTTGGGAAATGTTGGGAGAGTCATTATAAGAAGAAATTGACTTGACACAACACAATTAGGATGATAGGCAAAATAACCTGTTTCAACATATAAATCAAAACTATCATTTTAGCACCTTGAGAACCAACATGTTTACTTCATTGTAAGTTCTTGTTGATTACAATTCATGTCCTCACACATGGGGCACAATATTTAGGCCATACGTTAATATACACATTGTGCATGTCTAAGAGAATGGGGACCAAGTGAAGCTAGATACGTATAGTACATGCAACTCTATGTCTGCATTTCCCCTCCCATCTCCACATCCTGTCCCTATCTTGTTCCATCTTTTCAACTTCCCTTCCTTTTTTGTGTCAATGTTTTATGAACATTCTAAACTGTACACATTGCTTATTGAACAAATAAAGTTTAACTAGGTTCTCTATGCATCAGAAATATGCCTCTTTTTCATGTATATAAAGGAAAAACTGTACTTTTTTTAAAAGGTCCATCAAAATAAACATTTTGGGGCCCGTGGATAGTCCAGCATGTGCAGAGTAAGGATCAAACTAGATTTCACATTTATCCCTCTTTTATTCTAACTATACATCTATATATTTGTTCCATCATGAATTGTCTTTAACTTAGTCACTGCTACTAGTCAAGGATGTGTCTGTGATTACTAGTCCAAAGTATCTGCTACTGTCTCACGTGAGTTGCTTCAGGTCAAAGCCTTCTATCACTTCTGCTCCCTTCACAGGAACATTGGTGGGCACATGAAGAAGGGCTGCTCCTTGACTGTGAATTCCCTACCAATGTTGCCCAGAGTGCTCTCCAAGGTCCTGTTCCAGTGACAGGCAAAGACCTTTTTATTCAAGCACTCTTTCACTAATTAACTGAGAAAGGAGCTTTTAGTTAATTACTGCTGTACCTTTATTTTAAAAATGCATTTCAATTAGCAATTGTACATTTTAAAGTCTTTTGATATTAGAATTTTTAAAATTGCATTTCAACTTTAGATATTTTTTGTTTTGTCTTTATCTGTTTTAAACTCTTTTTATCTGTATCCATTTTTAATTGTATTGTGATCTGCCCTGAATCCTAGTTTATATCGACTAACCAGGTTGTTGATATCTCAAGGAGTGCATTTCCCTTCATGAGCCTGCTCAGGTGTTAAGATCATCAAGAGAGGCTCTTTTGGTGGTCCCACCAACTTCACAAGTCTGTTTGGTGGGGACATCTGTTGTTGCTCCCAGACTTTGGAACTCCCTCCCACAGGAGGCCAAGCTGGCCCCATCTTTGCTGTTCTTCTACAAGCAGGTGACGGCTTTTCTGTCCTTGCTCTGTGAGTATACCTTGCTTCTAAAAGGGTTTCTCCCCCCCCCCCCACAAAGGCATTTAATACACACTAGAGAGACTGAATTGGGGGAAAGTGCTGTCAATCTAGCTCTTGCGATCTGTCCTGCAGCTGCTGAAAAATTTTATTTATTTATTTATTTATTTATTTATTTATTTACAATATTTTTAAGCCGCACCATTGCCAGTGGCTTCTGGGCGGCGTACAACATTAAAACCTAAAAACATTAAAAAAATTTTAAGAAACAGTATAAAATACCATATATTAAAATATTTCTTAAAACAAAACATTAAAAGTAATTAATTAAAATGCTGGGTGAACAGAAAGGTCTTTGCCTGGCGCCGAAAGGCCAAGAGTGTCGGAGCCAGGCGGATCTCTCTAGGGAGGGTGTTCCAAAGTTGGGGGGCAACAACCGAGAAGGCCCTATTCCGACATGCCATCCCCTTCACCTCTTTCAGGGATGGCACCTTCAGAAGGGCCTCCTGGCCTGATCTTAGAGGACGGGCAGGCACATATGGAAGAAGGCGGTCCTTTAGGTAACCAGGTCCTAAGCCGTTTAGGGCTTTATATGTCAAAGTAAGCACTTTGAATTGGGCCCGAGCAGCAACCGGCAGCCAGTGTAAATTTTTCAGAACCGGCATGATATGAGTCCGTGCGGCGGCACCACTTACCAGCCGCGCAGCCCGGTTCTGTGCCAGTTGCAGTCGTCGGACCGTCTTCAAAGGCTGCCCCACGTATAGCGCATTGCAGTAATCCAGTCTGGTTGTTACCAGTGCATGAGTGACTGCTGCCAGGCTCTGCTCATCCAGGTAAGGGCGAAGTTGATATATTCTCCGCAGCTGTAAGAAGGCACCCCTGGACACCGAGTCCACCTGGGCTTCCAAGGTCAGACTGGGGTCAAGGAGCACCCCCAAGCTGCGGACCCTATCCTTTAGGGGGAGTGTGATCCCGTCTAAGGTAGGGAGATGGCCCTTTAACCTATCTGGCGGGGCACCTACCAGCAGCACTTCAGACTTGTCTGGATTGAGCCTCAGTTTATTGACCCTCATCCAGACCATTATCGAGTCCAGGCACGAGTTCAGAATGGTGACTGCCACACCTGGATTGGTAGAAAATGAGAGGTAGAGCTGGGTGTCGTCAGCATATTGCTGACTCCTCAGCCCAAACCTCCTAACGACCTCCCCCAGCGGTTTCATGTAGATATTGAACAGCATGGGGGACAGTATAGAGCCCTGAGGAACCCCTTGACGCAACTGCCATGGGTCAGAGCTACTGTCCCCCAGCACCACCTTCTGGACTCGATCAGCCAGGTAGGAACGGAACCACTGTAAAACAGTGCCTCCAATTCCCATCCCAGCCAGTCTGTCCAGAAGGACACCATGGTCGATGGTGTCAAAAGCCGCTGAGAGGTCCAGGAGAATCAACAGGGATGCATTACCCCTGTCTTTCTCCCGGCAAAGGTCATCATACAGGGCGACCAAGGCAGTTTCCGTCCCATAACCCGGCCTGAAACCCGATTGAAATGGATCTAGATAATCCGTTTCATCCAGGAGAGCCTGGAGCTGCTCAGCCACCACACGTTCCAACACCTTGCCCAGAAAAGGGAGGTTTGCTATTGGACGATAGTTGTTCACTAGACCTGGATCCAGATTAGGTTTTTTTAGGAGCGGGCGAATCACTGCCTCCTTTAATGGGGCAGGAACCACTCCCTCTCTTAACGAGGAGTTGATGACCTCCAGGAGCCAGGTGCAAACTCCCCTGGCAGATTTCTTTATTAGCCATGATGGGCAAGGGTCGAGTTGTGTAGTGGTGGCACGAACCGATCCAAGCACCCTGTCCACATCCTCAGGTCGCAACAACTGAAACTCATCCAATAAATTATGACATAAGTCCGGAGCACTGGACACAACCATGGGCTCTGCATCAACAGTGGAGTCCAAATCTTTGCGAATCTGAGCAATTTTTCCCTCAAAGTGCGTAACAAATTCATTACAGCGAGCCACTGAGGAGTCCAGGACCTCCACTGAACCATTAGGTTGAAGAAGGTCCCGGACCACTCGAAAACCTTTTGTCAAGGTTTCTCATCATGTTGAGACAATCTGAATTATTGGGAACATGGAATTTAGTGGACTCTGCTTCTCAACACTCAACCTACTTAGCCTAGCAGGGAACAGCATCACTCACACTGTTCCTACCTCAAGGCGAGAAGGTGGATGCCATCAAATTACACATGCAGCTCTGGGGAGATGAAGGACCAGTATCAATTCCTGCCTAAACCCAATCCTCCAAAGACAATGTCAAGATGATATATATGCCCATGTGGCAATCATGCATGCCCATCTCTTTCCGAAGCACAATGCCAAACCTCCTGTGCAATCTCTGTGTTCCAGTGGGAAGAGAATATGCCATAGCATTGAAATTCATGGTGTAATTTAAACCTACAGAATGAAGTCAGAAATCAACTCAGGGAGCTGTATTTGTGCTTTACCATTGGGCAGTCAAGGAAAACTTCACTGCAATACATAATTTAGCTAAATTAACTCAACACACAGTAAGCTATTAGCATCAAGTGTAGGGAGAAAGACAAGATTGCATTAGACATAATCAACCTCATTATCATGAAGAAATAATGTCAGTCCAGTGGATGTTCTGTGCAGGCAGAAAGTAGCACACATTGTGGAGTTTTCTCAGTTGTATGGAAGAGACTATACATTATCACTACAGGAGAGTGCAGTGATGTTATTGTGCAGCAGAAAAAAAATCAGCATTCTACAAGGCAATTATAAAAATCATAGAATCATAGAATGATGAAGTTGGAAGAGGCCTATAAGGCCATCAAGTTCAATTTCCTGTTCAGTGAAGGAATACAAATCAAAGCAGATCTGACAGGTGGTTGTCTAAATTTATCTTGAATGTCTCCAGTGCTGGAGCACTCACCACCTCTCAGGGGAATTGGTTCCATTGTCATACTGCTCTAACAGTTAGGAAGTTCCCCCCCCCCGCATATATTGAACTGAAATCTGTCTTACTGTAACTTGAGCCCATGATAACCTAGGACTGTACTCTGGGTTGATTGAGAACAGATCCTGCCCCTCCTCTGCATGACAGCCTTTCAAGGATTTGAAAAGTGCTATCATATCTCCCCTTAGTCTTCTTTTCTCAAGTCTAAACATGCCCAATTCTTTCAGTCTTTTTCTCATAGGGCTTGCTCTCCAGCACCCTGATCATCCCTGTCGCCCTCCAAACTTGTTCCAATTTATTGGCATACTTTTTTGAAGTGTGGCGTCCAAAACTGGACACAAAACTCAAGATGAAGCCTAACCAGTGCCAAACAGAGGAGAACAAATACTTCACTAGATTTGGAGAATATATGTCTGTTAACACAGTCTAAAATAGCATTTGCTTTTTTTTTTTTTTAGCCACATCACACTATTGGCTCAAGAGGTTCCCAAAACCATAACATGTAACTGTGGCTCTCCGATCACCACTAAACTTGGCACAAATGTCACAGAGTGTCTGCTCTTATCTGTGGCACATTTGGGGACATGTCAGCAAACAGCTTTCTAGTTATAATTTTTTTAAAGTAAAATTGTGTCAAGATTTGTCCCTTTAAGTGAAAAGGGGTTAAATTTAATATTGTAGTGAGAATGCAAAGTCATGCCTGTAAACATCAAGTCAACAGATGACTGATGGCATGCAGCTGGAACAAGTTTAGGTAGTGCTTATTACCATGTTCAGCTGCTATGTCTGCAGTGATAGGCTGCTCTCACTATTTAAGCAAGAAAGTGAGAACAGCACTTTGCCACTGAGTTGTGAGTCTGGTAGGCATTACTTTACTTCTGTGAATGTTATGTTGCTCTGAGAGATCTATGCACAAGCCTATGTATATAATGCCATGTATATATGTCTGAACAAGTCTTTAGCATCCTTTTTCCCTCTGGCAATTCTACAGCATTTTGAATCATGGATACAGAAGCACAATATTCCACATTCATAAATAGTTCAGATTTTTCATGTGGCCCCCTATAGAAATTAATTGCCCACCCCTGATGTAGTGTGTTTCTGATATTGTTGATAAACTACTCTTCCAATTGTTGTGTTTTGTGTCAGCTTCTACACACTACAAAAACATAACCTTCCCAAGGCCTAGTCTTTGTGCGGAAGAATATATCTGGCTACGAACTGCTGACCACTTGTGTACAGCCATGCTGAAATATTCCAGCCAATTGGCATTTAAGTATTAGGTCTCTTATTTCCTTTCACTAACTTTCTTCAGAGCACTCTCACATAATTTTGGAGCCACTCAGCTGTTGTCAGTCTGCTCAAGAAGCTCCCTTCCCATCTTTGTAAAACAATTCTGTTGATGTACAGTATTGCTGGAGGGAAGTTCTGAATTCAAGTAGCATTTGGAGACAGCCTTGTCAAGTAATACCAGAAAGGTTGCATATAACTTATACCCAAAGGGTTACCTGCATCAGCAATGTACTTTTAATGCAACCTAATTACACAAAATTGTGGATGGTGAGAAAGAAGGGGAAGAAAATGAATTGTGAAACTCCTGTTGGCAGACTTCAGCTCTTCCAGAAAAACAGAGACTGGATTTTTCAGTAATGGTGGTAAATTAGCAAGGCCATCCAATCTCTTCAGAGCACTTTAAAATAATTTCTAGAATAATTGTATTAAAGAAGAGAAGGCTATGGGAAAAATCTGGAACTTGTTAATCTTCACAAATACTAAAGAGGTTTTTGTGGTATGTTAAAGATAAGCAACTGATCAACTTTAGACAAAAAGCTATAAATAGTTTTGATGTTCAAAACTGTCTGCGGGTCGGACAGGAGCGGCTCGCGGGCTGCATGTGGCCTGTGGGCTGCACTTTGCCCAGGTCTGCACTACGTAGGTGAGGTTCCCTTCTTCAGGGTGTCTACAAGATCCTTTTAGATCCTTTCAATTAAGCCCAGCAATGAGTTAAACAATTACTTCAACGTAAGCTTGTACAAAAGCCAGGTGTTCGTACATCAGCTTTTCTCTGTTCCCCATGATACTTGGTGGAACGCCTTCTCCCACCAAGATGTACCCGTGTCACCCATGCGAGTCAGGAGGTGAGGCTGAGGAGCCTAATGCCAAGGGAGGCTCGGAGGGAGAAGACAAGAAATCGGGCCTTCTTGGCGGTGGCTCCTCGCCTCTGGAATAACCTACCCCCTGATATTCGCACGGCTCCCTCGGTGGGTATTTTCAAAAATCAACTAAAAACACTGATGTTTCGGCAGGCCTTCCCCTTAATCAACTCCTGATCTTTCCTTCCTCTCCTTCCCCTTTGTGTCTGTTCCAGTTGTTGAAGTTGAAAGCTTTTCTTTATATGATATTGTTTTTATCTACATTGTGGTATTTTTTGGTTGTAAGCCGCCTAGAGTGGTCCTAACTGACTAGATAGGCAGGATATAAATAAATAAATAAATAAATAAATAAATAAATAAATAAATAAATAAATAAATAAATAAATAAATAAATAAATGACTTCCTTTCTAATCTGCCTATAGAACTCAGAATCTGTTACGTACTACCTTCCCTTTCCCTATACGCCTTATGTGACTTGCTTGAATGAATTAGCTCCTCTCTGCTCCCACAAGTACAGCACATAGAATTTTCCAACCAGCATGGCCTATCTATTCCAGAATTCCAGGGCAGCCAACCAGATACTTCAGTGGGAAGGCCACAATCATCCCATGAGCTCAGTAGTTTCTTCCTGATCCAGTTTTCCAACACCTTGTACTAAGAAACATACCGTCTTGGACTGCAGATGTAATGCACAGAATCTTGTTGTTGATCTATGCTTATGTAAGTGAAATACTGTGAGCAAATTGCTTCTAATTAACAAGGTGCTGGTTGCGTTCTCGGGTGTGCATCCAAGCAATCTAGCACATGACAGGAATACAACCAGCACCTCATTGAGGAGCCGCAGCTTGCCACCACAACTTACACCATTTGGCTTATGCAAATATAAATTATCAATGAGATCCTGGCCAGTATAGAGCCAGGAGGAGCAGTAGCCATAGACAGTCTTATCTTCCATGAATTGTTGTCTAGATAGAAGTGGCTGGCCAACTTCATCCTCCCATATAGACTTGCTCAGTAATTAAAATATTGGTCAGAGGTTGAAAGGATGCAGACCTTCTAAAGTGAGGTAGACACAACAAGGAGCAGAGCCCCCTTTGTCAGGACATATCACCTCTGTGATGTCTTTTGCTGGTCCATTCAACCAGGTGCTTCTCTGTTTACCTCCAGAAATAAAGCAAACATACAGGTGCTTCTCTCCCCCCCCCTCTGTTTTCCACATGGCTGGCTAATTTCTCTATTGCATTATCCTGTTTGCTTTTACTCTTTTAGTTTTGTTGTGATGATTTTATATTCTGACATCTACAAGATGTCACAGAAGTCCTTATGATCAAGACACACCAGGTGGACATTTGAAACCAAAGGATACACACTTCCCAGGGAAGTTGCATTCTCCCCTTGGATGGAAGCTACACTCTCCCTCATTGTTGCTGATTTTTGCCACAGAGCTGCTGTATTTTAGGAACACAGTGGTAAGAAAACCAGACCGCTGTTTTTCCTTAAAGCAAGGTGCATGTTTACTGTACATCTTGGGTTTTTTTAGCAGAATTGAACTTCTGGGAAGCTTTCTCTATGCCTTGGCTTCAAGGAAAACAGAAGCGGGGGACAGGAAGTTGTGCTACAGCCAGGCTGCTCAAAATCAGCAGCAATGGTGATGAGAACATCAGGAGCCACATTCAGCCCATGTATTTCCCATCCCTATTTTGACAACCAATCAACCAATATGGCTTTGCTCAAGGAATGCTCTCTCTCTGTCTCTCTCTCCCTCACCCATGAGAACCAGTCCTGCAGCCAGTACTGTGTGCACTTCACCTGTTATTCTCAATGTGCTGTGCATCTGTATTACAAAACAAAAGCCATTTAAAGCTCATTGAAGTTTAACATAAAACATCACAATAAAAACTATAGGAGGATTGCCTAATTATGTGCAGAAAACCTATTGAGCTGCTGTCATGCAAAGTCTTTTTTTTTTTTTTTTTTTTTTTTTTTGAGGAGGGCATTTCTTGTAATGGCTTAAGTAGACTGATGACACATTTGCTATTATACTGTTGAAAGACACAGAGGAATGGATCTAGCCCAAAGCTTTCCTGTCCAGATGTATCCCCAAAGCCAATCACAACGTGCATATTCTCCCCAGCACGACCAAAAACTAGGCTCTAAGTATTGCAGTGGATTTCTGTTCCCATTTTATGTACTGTTGTTGCAAAATCCAGAGAAGAACATATGGATAAGCTGGGTATGGGAACGTGCAGCCTGAAGAGGTAGCCCCTTGTTATATAGAATCATAGACTTTGGGAGCTGAGAGTGATCTAGGCAATAATCTAGTTCGACTTCATGCTTTTTGCAGGTGTCTTACAGCCATAGCAACAGTTACAGATGACTGTCCAGCATCTTCTTAAATACCTTTGATGAAAGAGGCATCATCATCTCACAGAGAAGGCTGAGGTGCTATCTATCAAACACTGTAACCTCTTACTGTTAGAAACTGTCTCTAAAAATTTAGCTGAAATCTGCTTTCTTGCAATTTTTCACCACTAGCACTAGTTCTTTGCTGTATGGCAACAGAAAGCAAGTTCTCACCTTTTCTGTGGTGGTCAACCCATCAAAAATTGTGAATACAAAGCAAAGTGTGCTGCTTATATAATGTCCTGTGGTGCTTAAAGTACTCTTTGGCTGGTTTACAGCTTAATTATGCAGGGTACATTGTCCCCCCCCCCCCGCTCCAGGAAGCTGGGAACTCAATTTTCCAACCTTGAAAGGCTGAGTCAGCCTCGAGCCAGCTACCTAAGCCTGTTTGGATCAAACTCAGGTTGTGAGCAGTCTTGACTGCAGTTTTGTGGTTGAAACCCTGTGCCATGTGGTTCAATGAAGGCTTATATCATGTCTTCTCTCTATTTTCTCTCCTCTAAGCTAAATGCATCCACCTCAAATGACTTTGTTTCAAAACTCTCTTCATCATCTGGACACATTCACTATTGGCTATGTCCTTTTCAAAACATGGCACCAGAACTTAACTTTAATCACTGTAAAATAGGATGCCACTATTATTCCATGCATTTCACACCTCCATCCCAAAAGTTTTCTTTCGGATATGACAACAGAAGTGAAAACATTAGAGTACTAAAAAAAGAGAGAGAAAACTTTAGTTAGATAAGAAATTACCTGTTTTGTAACTAAACAATGATATGTGTACGCTAGTAAAGTTTCAACGTGTTTCGTTTTGAAATTTTGCAAAATGTATAAGCAGCTTACACCATCATCATCATGATCATTGTGACAATAACAACAACAACAACAACAACAACAATAATAATAATGACAACACAAATGAAAAATAAAAGAAGTTAAAGTTACCATTTTCATTAAAAGAACAGGCCATGAATGACATTTCTATTTTGTCTTTTGAATTTTTAATTTGTGGTATACACCCATATTTAATATACTATGTACCAAGCTCCTTGTCTTGTTGCATGAACCAACAAGGAAAGGTCATTTTAATATTTTCTTTCATTACTTATAAGAATGACGCATCAGAACTAAAATGCACACACACAAATGTAGCCTTAGCATACTGCTCAACTGATTACAGTTGATTCTTGTCAATCAGTCCAATGTTTCCCAACCTGCTATTTATTTACTATTTTATTAAAATATTTCTAGGGCCCATCAACCAATGTCAGAGCAGCATATAGTCAATAAAATCATGATGTGCAAATTCACACAATTTAAACATTTTCAAATAGATAACACATATTTAAACACTTTTAAAAAATTGACAATTCAGACAAGATTGAAACAAACTGGAGCATTAAATTCCTGAGCATTAATGACTAAATGCGTGGACGAACAGCTGGGTTTTAATCTGGCACTGAAATAAAGGCACTTTTGGTGTCAGTTGGGTTTCTTTGGGGAAGACATTTAATGACGGTATAGCTGACAAGCCCCTCCTCCAGGTTGCCACAAAATGTACAACTCCCAATGATTTGCCCCCTCCCTGCAATATATCTTTATAATTAGGCAGGTATATAAAGAAAGGATACAGACCCTCAATTATCTATCTCATGGGCCATTTATGACTTTAAAAATAATTGTCAATGGCTTGAACTTAGACCGAAAGCTATATTTGCAGAAGTCTATGACTGAGATGGTGGTGACTGAGCATGAAGTTGGTGATTTAACCACCAATATCTGATGATGTTCAAGTTTAATGAGCTGCTCAGCCCACTTTTAGAAGAAGAATTCCCGTACTTGGTAAAACATTTGTTTTCCTAATACAAACATTTCCCACCTCTCAATGGTTCAAACTAGCTCCTTTTGTATTGTGATTAGCCTTTGGGAGGAACATTGGGCTTGTTTTTGCCTGATCCCTCAGGCACATAGCTCTGAGGAAAACTCATAATCTGACATAAAACATCTTATTGACTTAAAAATAAGAGCTGAGCGCCCTATTTAGTTTCACCCCAATCTTTTTCTCTTTAGCCTTGTTCAGGCATTGTAGAATTGCCATTTTGTCACCATGCTGCCCTCTGTACCTTTGCTAAGAGTTTTTTTTCACTCAGGCTATGACAAATCGAAAGGGAAGAGGTCCCTACTCATGTTTAGGCTCTCCATCTGGTAAACCTCTCCTCTTCTGTTGTTGCCATTGTTTGTGTGAAGAAAGCAATGGCAGAGGATACTGAGACACCCATTCCCTTCTAAGCATGTGGAAGAAACTGCATTTTGTAACTCCTGAATAAGTCTCTTGTCTCTTCCCCTAAATTGCTTTCCTCTCAGCAACACTTAGGGACGTGGTGGCTCTGCGGGCTAAACTGCAGAAGCCTTTTTGTGCTGCAGGGTCAGAAGACCAGATTGAATCCATGTGCATTGTCACATTGTCCCAGCTCCTCGCCAACCTAGCAGTTCACAAGCATGTAAATGCGAGTAGATAAATAGGTACCACCTCGGTGGGAAGGTAAACAGCATTCTGTGTATAGCCGCACTGGCCACGTGACAACGGAAACTGTCTTCGGACAAATGCTGGCTCTACAGCTTGGAAACAGGGATGAGCACCACCTCCTAGAGTCGAACACGACTGACTAAAATGTCAAGGGGAACCTTTACCTTTACCAGCAACACTTAACTTTGATTTTCAGCTGGGGTATTCAAAGGCTACCTCGCCTGATTGTATCCAAATATTTGCTTCACAAACCAGGACTGACCAGCCTTGAGCTGATGTGGAAGCTACCCAAATTGCTTTTTAAGGAGTTTGTATTACCTTCTGTATTACTGAGCAGAACGGAATAAAATTTAAGGGTACATGTGTGCCTTTAAAGAGAATGAACCTTGCCACATTCCAGAATAAATAGTACTGGGGCATGCATATGTGTGTGTAAAGGGAGTCTGATAGTTTGGTGATGGGGGGTTGGTGGGTGATACTACTACCGGTCTGTAAGGGTCTGGAGGGGCAATTTGCATGAAAAGTGGCCCACATCATAGAAGTATTTCTAAAGAAGCAACTTGAACAATTTCAGAAGAACAAGTGCAGGGAACAGGAAGTTAGGACAATCAAAATAGATGGCAGCTTCCCTCCCCTCCCGTTTCCTGCTCAATACTTTCTGTTGAACTAAAGTTCAATTAATTTGATACCAACTGATATGTTTCTGCTACATTGCTCCAAAAAGCACTTTGGCGTGCACTGGAAATGAGAATGAGGGTCCTGAGTCAAAGCCTTATTTTTCGTTTCAGATACAGTAGATCCACTGAACCAATGGCGGAATTATGTCAATCCTTATGTAAACTTCATTGATTCAATGTGCCCACTTTAGCTTCCATGTAGGCTGCAGTATAATTACTGCTAACAGCTGCCCATTACAAAATACCCTCCCTTCTTTCTGCTTTTGCTAGGTCTCAGTGCATTGGTTGCCAAACTGTGTGGTGCAGAATTCCAGGGTGCCACAAACTCAGTCAGGGGCACTGCAGAATCGTCTCATCCTTTCCCCTCTCCTCTCTCTCCCCCTTCGCAAAAACCTCATACAATAGATACTTACTTCCAGTTTCTCTGGTGCCTGGCCCTGTCTTGCCTGACTGGGTTTTCTGCCTTCCTGCTTGCAAGGGAGCCTTCCCTGGTGCCGCCACCCACAAATGTGGGCTTCTCCATTTCATCAGAAGCTGCTTCTCGCGAAAACGTCAAACCACGAGTCCGTTTCCATTAAGCCACCTGTTTACAGCATAGTATCTGGTTCCAATTTTTGACCAAACTCTGGGAGGCAGTGGAAAACAGGAGGGCCTGGTGTGCTCTTGTCCATGGGGTCACAAAGAGTCGGACATGATTTAATGACTAAACAACAACAAAAGTCCAGTTCCATCTAGTGGTCAGTGCTGATAACACACCTTGGGGATGTGTATTTCTGGGATTTATTTATTTTCAGGCAGTGGATAAGTGGATAAGCGAGTACTGATTCTGCGGATACAGGGGTCCTACTGTATTGGGCAGTCCTGGCCGGTGCCAAGTAAGTCAAGGGAGCTGCGAGTTGAAAAAGTTCAGGAACCACTGTCGCAGGACATCTGCTATCATATACACTGTAGGTCATTTTCTGTAGGGTGCAAGGCCAGGGCAGGAATGGTGGCAGCCCCTGTATCTTTTGGGGAAATGTTCTTACCTGTCCAAACATGGTTTCTCCCTGCAACTCTGAGTTGCTCTGTAATCTCATTAACCTGGCTTTATCTGGATACTTGGATCATTTTCCTGACTTCTATTCTGTTTGCCCAGAAGATGGAAAAGTTAGTGGGGAATGGTTAATAATGCACTCACTTAATGAGCCAAGAACTCTAATTTGATTAGGTTTATGTTGAAAGAGGGATATTCTTAATGATTAAGTTAAATTTAAATTGGTATTTAAATTTAAGCTATATTACTACACTGAAAGCTCTACCAAATTAAAAATGAAAAATAACGTTCATGATTTTGTTCCCTTTAGTCTCCACAGATTAACTCCCAAATCAGTCCAATGTTTCAAATCTCATCTACACATTCCTTGCTTAAATGTAAATTGTATGAATGTTTCCTTACTAGCATTTATTTGTTGCTTCATCTCTCTGGCAGGGAACTCTAGGCAGCGTGTGTACCTTTCTTCCTGGCCCTTTTGTCCAAACAATAATGCTGTGAGATGTTGGACATAACAGGGAGCAACTAAGTGCTGGAGATGCATGCATTTGCATAGGGAATAGACAGGATGGGATTGGGTTTCCTAGACTGTACTTTACCTACACTGACCTTCCATCAACATACACTGATATTCATAGGATTGATGATGTCACTTCCTTCCTGTTTCCATTTGTTTCTTGTGCCCCACTGGAACAGTACTGACATATCTTGCTTTAATTCTTGAGAGGTGGAGGGACAGACATAGGTAAAGGTAAAGTGACCCTTTCACATTTAGTCCAGTTGTGTCCGACTCTAGGGCACAGTGCTCATCCCTGTTTCCAAGCCACAGAGCCAGCATTTGTCCGTAGACAGTTTCCGTGGTCATGTGGCCAGCGCGACTAGACATGGAACATTGTTACCTTCCTACTGAGGTGGTACCTATTTATCTACTCGCATTTTTACATGCTTTAGAACTGCTAGGTTGGCAGGAGCTGGGACAAGCAACGGGAGCTCACTCCGTCTTGTGGATTCGATTTTGCAACTGCTGGTCTTCTGACCTTGAAGCACAGAGGCTTCTGTGGTTTAACCCGCAGTGCCACTTCATCCCCAGGGACAGCCATAGCTCCCTGCATTTCTACCCTAGATAGAAATAGGATTCCAATTTGCTTTTCTATGTATTTATCGAATAAACCCTAGCTTTCAGGGTAAAGTATGCTTGCTTAATTGTTTCAGTTATGGGAGGCTAAGTCCCCAAATTAACTTAGCCAGGGCTTAGTGATGCTTGTTCTGTTAACATGAAGAAGGTTGGGTTGAAAGAGAAAGGGAGAAAGCTAGCTTAAGATGAGTTAATGAGTGCCATGTATTTGTATGGTTTTGAATACCAGAACTAGCTGGAATCTAGTTAAAGGTTTGTGCATAGAGCATTGTGTTGCAGTGGTTGAACTGCTGCACTGCAGCCAAAACTGTGCTTACAACCCGAGTTCAATCCCATGTAGCTGGCTCAAGGTTCACTCAGCCTTCCATCCCTCCAAGGTAGGTAAGATGAATACCCAGATCACTGAGGGGGCAATGCACAGCCTGCATAATTAACTTGTAAATTACCCAGAGAGTGCTTTAAGCGGTATGGGGTGGTATGCAAGCAGCTTGCTTTATTTTTTCCTTTCTTTTTTTTAAAAGCAGAAACTTAAGTCACTCAGGGAAGTTTGAAAAGGTGGTCTTGTCCACAAAAGCTCACATTAAAAATAGCAGTTAGTTATTAAAGTGCCACAACACTTTTGTCTTCTTTATTTGTCTTTTGTTTTTGCCTGATATATTAAGTCACTTCATTTAATTAAAAATAAATTGAATTAAGTTACCCCTTTCAGTTAGCAAATTTCCAACTTAAATTCCCTGATTTTAAGATGTTAGTGCCTGTCACTGATTCAGCACCCTTCCCAACCCTTTTGGCATCCCCAAAACACACACAATTACTTGCACAAATGCAGTATCATATACAGTATTGTCTTTGCAGTACTTTAGAATTGGGCAGTTGCTAGTAAAACAGATCTTTTACAGCCATAATGAGGTTGGACACAATTTTGTGCCTTACTTTGGATCATGCTTTATTCTGGGATGGGCAGTATGCACCTGCCCAGAACCCTCTGTTCCTCAACAGTCAACCCATCCCACCACAATTTGAGAGGAAAGAAATTGCTCAGAGGTTTTCCTTTTCTACCCTATAATAGCCTTTTTCATTAAAAAAAAAAACTGCAAGAAAAGTGGGAGGTCACAATAGTAGGTGGGGTTATAGTCCTCCAAGGACCAAGATTGGGCATGTGCATTTATTTGTTCACTTCATTTGTTCTCTAGTGCAGTGGTTCTTCACCATGGGTCCCCAGATGTTCTTGGACTGAAACTCCCAGAAGCTTTCACCACTAGCTGTGCTGGCCAGGATTTCAGGGAATTGTGGTCCAGGAACATTTGGGGACCCAAGGTTGGGAACCACTGGTGGGAAAAAGATGAATTCACAACAACTTTATATCACAAGACAATAATTGGCAATCAGAAGATTTGGGAAGAAGTGTTGCCTGTGCCTTTGTCCAACCATTGATGGCTGAGGGTTGAGTTATATTGCATGCATTCATCCTCTGTTCCAATCATTTTGTCCTGAACTTGGACAACTTCCCAAATGTTATGGATCATAGTTGAAGCTTTAATTATGACAGGCCCTTCAGCTTCTTACTGACATTAAAGGGAGCAATTTTGGAAAAGAATTTGGCAACCTTTGAGCTATAAGAAATACTGTACTCCCTGAAGACAGGTAGAAGAAAGCTCATTGCTCATTCGCTGTAATATTTCAAGCTCTTCCATTCTACTTCCATTCCTAAGCCAAGGGAAAAATATTGAAGTGGAGAAAAATAGCTAAATCATTTCCCACTACTTGGTTATTTTAAAATACGTGGCCTCTATATAAAGACTAGATATAGCTCAGTGGGCTGGGGCTACCATCTGCAGAGTCTTGGCTTGAATGTTTGAATCCACATAGTACCTCCTATGAGAGGTCCTGGCAGAGGATGAGAGAGCTGGACAGGGTCATCGAAGCTACCAACATGAATCTGACCCAACTCCAGGAGGTAGTGGAAGACAGGAGGTCCTGGCATGCTCTGGTCCATAGGGTCTCAAAGAGTCGGACATGGCTTAACGACTAAAGCAACAACACGCCCTTTGGTCCTATGTTGCATGGCCTAGCTTAAACAGCTAACAGATGATAAGAGCAGGGTTGGTTCAGATTACCTTTAAGGTCCCTTTGAGTTCTATGGTGCTAGAGTTCTAGTCTGCAAAAGCTGAGGTTGCCTCCCTTAAGAGCTATTAAGTCTTGGCTTCACTATGTCATATGACACCTTTTACATGCCACATAATTTAATTGCTCTAAGAAGCTTTAATTTCATGTACTCAAACTTCCACCCCATGCTTCATTTCTGAAACCATGTTCAAACTGGAAGGGAAACTTGGCAATTATTATGAGTTGGGTTTGTGTGGGTTTGGAAAAGCAAAAACAGCTGTTGTTGACATTTGGCAGGATCTATATTATGCTTCCATCTCAAGTAAATGCTGCAGCAAAACCCCACTAGCTTCTTCCTATACAACACATAACTCATATTGCAGAAGAACATTTCTGAAATATAAACTTGTATGAATAGCAGATTTGCATCATCCTCCTACCTATAGTTTGGGTAGTTTTCAGAAGTCTAGTTCAATACCTTTGTATTTGGTGGCAGGAAGTCTTGTTGTGTTTTAGGCCAGATCTAGAAGCTTCCAGAGTTTAATGAGCTTAGTACTAGGTACATCAGTCTTCATCTTTATCTCTAGGCAATTAAAAAAAAGGAACTCACTCTTATGTTTAGTTGGGGTGGAATTTAAGGAACAAGAAGGGGGCACCAATGTTTCCATATTTGAGATTTTACTTGCACTTGGCTACATATGCCTGAACACAGAGAGCTCCGTGAGTTGCTATATAGCCTAAGCAGGCAAGATTCATTGTAAAATGTAGCAGCCTAGATTGAAAGCTAAGAAAGTGTTTTCTCGTTAGTTCTTTGACAGCCCAAGGGAGCCCTCAACTTCTTCTGATGAATGAGTTTTCATCATCACCCGACTTGATGACTCCGGGAATAGTTCCATGCTTACTATGCTGGCATTCACCAGTTACAATAACTTTGAAGGCAAGGGAACAAGCATGCAAGGACTATTATGCCTATAGATGCAACCGTGTAGATTGGAAAATAAGAATCAAGCTTGCAACGAGATTAGATTTTTTTTTGCTCCCAGCTCAGTCTCCTGTGAAGCAAGCCAACCGACCCAATGAACCACATTGCGTTGAGACTCCAACCTACATACGTTTCTCCCTTGCCACTAGAAACCATTCCAAGGTCATCAGCTGCATGAGTGCTTTATTGGCCACCCAGAGATTTCAGAGCCGTTAGTGCAGAGTAAGACCTCACTAGCTTAGTTTAATTGCTCCCAGGATCCTCTCAAATTATACCATGGAGGGGGAAAAAAGAGAAACCAATGAGTAGTGAATCACTGCTTCTTATGCAGCATTTATTACTGGAAGAAAGATAAGAGTTAAATTTGGATTTGTTTTGTTTTGGGGATGTGCGTGTGGAAGTGATGGATTCAGAAAACAGGCTGGTGGGGCATTTAACAACTGAATTTCTGGAATCTCACCTGCCCAATCCATTTAAGGTCAGATCTAGAATCTTCTAGAGTTTGAATATGAAATTGATTCTTGGCCTTACTGTTCCTTCCTGGTTCTATACAGTAGAATGCACCTAAACAAATAATTAGAGCTGTGAAGTAATTAATTACCAATGAGCTATTTGTAATTCATTCCTTTTGCATTTGCTAAGGCATAACTGGAGACCCAGCATAATGTAGTGTTTGGAGTGTCAGGCTAGTACTCAAGAGACCTGCGTTCAAATCCCACTCACCATGGAAGCTCATTGAGGAGCAGTGAGGATATAACAACACCTTAAGTGTCTCACATGCCTTGGAAAATCCTACTAGGGTTACCATAAGTCACAATTGACTTCATAGCACATGAAGCAAACAGAAGGTATAACTGAGTTATATTGCAATTATAATATAATGAGGCATCCCTTTACCCTTTTTGCACTGTAACTACCTGTTTCAGTTACTTCTATACAGTAGAAATATGTGGCCTCTCTACTAATATATGCTTTGTACCAGAGACCTGATGCATATAGTATGCATATATTTGTTGCAAAGAGAATTCAAAGTAACTGTAATATTTAGTTACTTGTGTGCCGTGAGAAAATGGGGAAAAAAAGCTCTTAACAATTGTAACTTTAATGACAGCTAACTACATATTGGTCCTTCAAGACCCTCTTAGGAGACAGCCCCACTCCCTCTCCCCCAGCAAGCAAGTTTGTAACTCAGAAAGTCCTACGCATCAGCATGTTTTTCCCCCAAGTGCTAGCTCTGTGCAAATATTTACTAATTAATCTTTCATTGGGATTAAGTAACGTATTTAGCAAACTGGCCATGCTTTGTCCTACTTTATAGATAAGGAGAGAACAGATAAAAAGATATTAACTAAAGGCACCCTGACTGGCATATTCTAGCCCATTAGTTCCCATTTTCTCTCCTGATAACAGCAACAATAGATAGCACTGAATTCCCATTAGGGGCTGGTCTTCTACCAGACAGCTTTTATATAAACAGACCAGCCTAACAGATTGCTAAGGCTTCTGCTCAATGTGGAGATAAAGGATTCGTCCACCAGGCAACCAACCAGTCATGTAGGCAGGTAGACGGCTGAAAGGCCATCTAGCATGACATTAACCAACAGCTGTCAAAAGGATTAATACCTCATGCCAAGAGGAGGCTTTCCAGCCTTGTAAAATGATGTTATACTATTCTCAGAAATGCTGTCTTTGGTGTGGATAGAAACTTTATAGACTGAGGTTCTATAAATGCTTCAGGGAAATGGATGCAGGGAAGGTATGGGCACCCCTGCTTATCTCATCCTCATGTGCAGGGACGAAGAACTGCAAAACTATTCCCTGTTTTGTGGTACTCTTTTGACAAAAGGGAATGAGAGATTTTCGTGTGCATGCTGGTGCAAATCAAGCCAAGTTGTGCAAAGAACACTTGAACAAAAGTGATGCTTTAGCACAAATATTGTAGATCGGGCAACATGATCATGATTACATGGACCTTTAAGATTTGTAAGCATTAGAGGGAGTGTTTGCATTTTTTTAAAAGCCATTAGCAAGTGAGTTTGTATTAGCTTTATATTGGGTGTTTTGTTCCTGGAAGGTAAAGGGCATTAGCTTTGTATTAGGGCAGTTTGCACACACTATAGAAACCCGGATGGAAAAAATAATAATTCTATTTTTCTCACACCATGTATGCGTGTGAAAACTGGACATTTTTCATATCATGTATGGGTATGAAAGCTATACAGTTAAGAAAGCTGTCAGGGAAAAAAAAACGCCCAGAGGAGATTCGTCTAGATAGGCGGTATAAAAGCCAAATAAATAAATAAATAAATATTTGTTTGAAAATGTGGTCCTGAAGGAGAGTTTTATGGGTACCCTGGACTATCAGAAAGACAAACAAACTGAGGCTGTCCTACTTTTGGCACATCAAGAGAAGGCAGAATTCTATGGAAAAAAATTATAATGCTGAGAAAGGTTGAAGGCAGCTGAAAAAGAGGAAGACAAGATAGACTCTCTAAACAAACCCACAGACTTGAGTTTACAAGAGCAGAGAAGGGCATTTGAGGACAGGACCCTTTGGAGACTGCTCATTCATAAGGCTGCCATAAATTAGAGGCAATTGGATGGTACTTAATGACAACACTTTTTCCCTCTCACTTTTCCTCTCCAAGTGATATTGGGGGGTTGAAAATACCCCACTGAGGTGTCTCACAGAATCACGGCAGCCAAAATCAACATGAATGAATTTGTATTTTTCTCTCCCTAATTAAGAAATTATGTCAAATTATCTATGACAACCCAAGGAGGTTCAATTTGTTCTCCTTGGTTTGGAGATTCCAGGAGTTTCCATTAAAAAACTGTAACTTTTCCAAGCACTGATTATAGCACTCTGTTACCCATTTCAGTGGAGGCTGGGGCCTTCTCTTGTGGCTTGTCACCCTTAATTGCTAGCCTATGCCAAACAACTACAAGAAACAGACAAAAGCAAGGTCATGACAAAAGAATGGGAGCAACCAATTTTATAGAAAATTAAACCTGAAAAAAACTTGGTAGTACAGTATATGAAACTGGCCAAGAGGTCTTAAGGATCCTTAAATGAGAAAATACATCTATGGTTCTGTGATGGAACCCTCACTAGTTCTGCCTAGTAACAGCAGCAATAAGGTGATTGGCTGGAAGAATGCAGGTGGAGAGTCAATGGAAACAAGACTGTGGGAGGTGAAGGGAAGGAGAGCTGAAGAGAACGAGGAGGAGAGTTAAATTGTTTCCTGAGGAGGAAGGTCATATTTTATGAATGGGCTAGAACTTGATACTTTATATCTGGGAGGGGAAAGCTGAATGTTTGGGAATTACAGTAGTGCCTCCACTTACTAACTTAATTGGTTCAGGAAGATGGTCGTAACTCAAAGTGGTTGTAAGCTGACGCACCATTTCCCATTGGAATGCATTGAAATGCAATTCACCAAAAAAAAAAAAAATCACTACAAGACCGATCGGAAATGTGATTAATCCCTTCCAGCGGAAAGGGGGGGGTAAGAAAAGCAATCAACCGCACAAAACCCATTGCAAATACAAACAAGACAAAGTAAAAAGCAATCAAGCATGCAAGACCTAATGCAAAGAAAACAAACCAAAAACCAATCAACTGTGCAAGACCCTTTGCAAATGCAAACAAGACAAAGCAAAAAAGCAGTCAAGCAGATCGTGCAATATTGGAAATGGAGGGGAACGAAAAAGCAAACAAACTCCCCAAGGCCCATCAGAAATGGGGGGGGGAGAATCCAAAGAGCAACCAACCCCCCAAGACCCATCAGAAATGAGGGGAAAAAATCCAAAAATAAACCAACCCCCCCAAGACCCATCGGAAATGGGGGGGACATCAAAAAACAAATAACCCCCCCAAGACCCATCACAGCACAGAAACATAACCCCCCAGCTCAAAAGCACGCTGCAAAAACACCCAGAACCATTTTTAAAAAGCAGAAAACAGCACCTTACCTTACAAGGCAGCCCAAAGCCTCCCTGCAAACACACACATACACTCTCAGAAGCAGAAAGAGACAGTCCCAAGCCTCGAACGACGACACACACACTCTAACTGCTGAGGCAAACGAGCTACAATGAAGCTCGTTTGCCACCTACAGTTAGCAATTTGAATTTCCCACCTTTTCCCCCTGCCTTTGCAAGTAGAAGCAAAATTTTGCAGCCAGAGCTGGTCGTAACTCGAAATGGTCGTAAGTAGGACCGTTTTGTAAGTCAAGGCACCACTGTAGCATGTAACTCAGTGTAAACCTAAGTCAAACTCTGTTTATGTTTACCAGTTGTGAAGTCATAATAAAGGACATATTTTAATGCTTCATTCTTAAAACTGCTTCGATTCATATATTTTGGGCTGAAGGCAATCCTATCAAAAGTAAAGGCATTTAAAATGTGATTAGCCTGGGTGACAGCTAGTTACAGATTCAAAAGAACATGCGACCTACTCACCTTGATTGAGGTGTTTTTAATGAATAGAAAACTGTAATTTTTATTATAATTAGATTGGAGTCTAACAATTGCTCCTGCTGGGGAAGGAATGGAGGAAGCTGGGGTAGGAAGCTTTAACAAAAAAAACTGAAAACCCACTATTTACAAGAATGGCAGTGAAGACACTGCTACCTGAGCGGGGAGGGGGGGCCCACAACTTAATTACTGCAGGCACTCATCAATATGTCTGTAGTTGAAAACAACTGCAGTTGACTGTACTGTGAACACTTCTCAAGTTTCCTGGGAATCCCATTTAAAAAAGAGAGAGAGAGAGATGGATGAGAAATCATATTTCCAAGTCAAAATATCCTTTAATTAGTTCCTCATTTAATCATCACATCCATGCTTTGGAAGTAATTGACGGTAAGGTCGACCATTTCAAAGTGTTCCCTGGTTCCTTTTAAAAAGCCGGAGACTCATTCCTCAAGAGAATAATTTGGCTGATGTAGTTGTTGAACATTTTAAAGAGCATCATTTGGGGTAAGCAGATCCTGCCCCTGAACAGTGTGTGGGAATTGTTAATAGCTCCTAAGTGCCAGAAGCTCCTGCCCCATTCATTATTGTGAAAATCCCCCTACCCACACAGAGCCCATCAGTCATCCTCCACATCTAATAGTGTAAAACACTTCCTGTTTTTATCTGTGTGTGCCTCTGCCTCTGTCTCAGAGCTTGGAAAAAAATACTTTTTTAAACTAATTGGTTACTATAGTGAAAAGTAGTTAATGAACAACCGTACATGCAATTTTTAAAAGTAACTGTTTCCTTTCTGACTATTACAAAATATCTATCATTGTTATTTTGTCTATTAAAAAAACCACTATGAAATCAGAATGTGACAAGCTTCTCTTATGGGGTATGAATTCCCCTCACCAATAGAAACGTAACTAAAAAGTAACTAAATTGTACAGCACGAAAGATATACACTCATGCCTTTTTTGCACTACAGTTGTGGCAAGAAACTCCAAACTTGGAAATGATGTGTTATAAATAATGAGTTACTTATAATTAATTTTTGAGAAAACTCTTACTCTTTCGGTCAGGAAATCATGTATTTTGCAAAAAAAGTATTTTGCTTAAAACACATCTTCTGTACAAAACTGCTGCTAACATAAAAGGACTGGTCTTTTCACAAGAGAAAACAAACCTCAAAGTAGTTGAAATTTTTTCCCGCAGAATGTTTCAATGTGTTGAGACATGCTTTCTCATCAAGGGTAAGAAGAGTTGTTGTAAATATATGTCACATTCTTAGTTACGAACTGTATTTATAACTGTCATACCTCTCAGTCCATCTGCTCTTTGGACTGTGATTCATCCAAGGCAATGGTCTAATGTGGAGACTCCCGGTGCCCCCCTCCCGTTTGGCCCCCCATTTGCTGAACGTCTAGCCTACTGAAGAGTTCTGGAGAATACAAAAAGTGTAGTCATGGTGTCAAGAGGGGATCATGGTTTTAGTTGCCCTTTTGAGATACAGGCCTAACAGCCTGTGCCTAGGAAGAGCAGGCCAGGAGAGGTGGGGGGGGGAGAAAGTGTCCATTCATTGGGAGGCCATACTGTCTGTGCCTTATCTCTGTGAGAGGAAAGAACTTCCAAGGCCTCTCACGTCTTGATACAAATTCACCTGATTTGGTCTGGTTTTTGCAAAGACAGTGTACATTCCTATGAACATCCACCTTTGCTCTTCAGAATCAAAGTATATAAAATTATGTCCTGGGGGGGGGTTCACTTATGTGTAATGCCTCTCATTTTGGCTTTTGCATTTAGCTGCTTTCTAAATTGCTCTCAGGTCTACTGCTTCTACTCTGCAGAATGAGCCCTGTGCCTCTCCTCTCATATACTGTACCTTTTAGATAGTCTGTCACTGTATTTCTTAGAGCTTTGAACACAAAAGGATGCAGATTTCAAGGGTATTCACTTTTGCTCAAGTTTGTTTAGGACTTTATCCACTGTCTCTTGACAAACCAGTGTTTTGCAAACACTGGATCCAATTCAGCCGAGGGAAAGAAGGCATTAGAGATTCACATGCCATATTTCTGTAGTTGATGGAGGTGTTACACCTGAGCACATACTGAATTTTATTTAACATCCCAGCAAAAACAATGGGGTTTAGCAATGCTAGATGGTGGCTGGATTACGGCCACAATTCATAGGAGAAAGGCACCTGAACAGCCAAGTTCTATACAAGTGAGTCTAATAGACTTCATCTAGTGCAAAGGAGTCTAGCCTTAATTGCTCCACTGTTCTCTATTTAGCCAGTCTTTGATTAGAAAGATGCTTCATCTTTTCTGTCTAGCCTTGAGAACAAAACCAGAAATCAAAAGGAGATACTGTCACTAATTGGATTAACTTCTGGGAACCTCATAAAAGCAGAAAGTCCAGTTCCCATCTTTAGCATTAGACAAGGATGGCTTTATAGACCTTTGAGAGATGGAATAAAATCAAGACCAGAGTGTTCTGTTATTAGATCAAAAGATTGTTATAATTAATGCTGGTAATTACTATAAAAAGTATTTATATTGAACTATTTAGACATACTCCTGTACTTCTCTTTGAAAGGATTCATGTGCCGTTTCACTCCTCTCTCTCTCTCTCTCTCTCTCTCTCTCTCTGTGTGTGTGTGTGTGTGTGTGTTTTGTGAAAATATTTGCAGAACAGTAAAAAAAAATCCTGAGAGTATAAATTTGCACAAGCAGGGAACAGAATTATTTATACTGAAGTCTTAAAAACTTTTTGATTACCTTTCTTAGGTACATATAAATCTTGTTATCTAACTGGATTTTTAAAAAGGGGGAAAGTTCACCCAACTCAAACAAAAATACCAAATACGCCAGTACATGAACTTCACTGAAGTAATTAATTGCTCAATAGAAGATATTCAGTTCCAGAGAAACGCAACAGTGAGAGCACAATCCATCCTCTAGCGCACTTGGAATTTAGAAAGTTATGTCTGTGGAAGGTCTGTGATATATAAATTGCAGCCTCTGACCTTCTTTAGATTTGTTTGGTTTGGTTTCATTATATTATTTCCTTGGGGAAACACACAGTAAAATATCCATTTAAAAAAAAGAGCAAGAAGAAGAAGCTCTTTATAAAATACTTGTGGTTTTGAAAAAGGACGACTTTGTTGCGTGCTTCAGAAAAGTGTTTCATATTTAATTCTCTTCTCGTTCTGTGTTCCTCCAGCTATGCCTGGATGAGCCCCATAGTTATGAAGTCTGCACCAAGGAGCAGCCCAAGACATGTCCCCGCCCAAGGCATGGCAGTAAAGCATGCCTTGGGCTACCAGAAGCTTGCAGTATAGTTGCAATGGCCATTGCTTAGCCAAACACTTTTGGGCATATACCCAGATGGCCTGGCGAGCAGCTGAAACATTCAAGCAAGCAGCCTGTGGTGATTTTTGGGTTGCTTCTGCACAAGACAGCTGTAATTATATGATACCACTTTAACATCTGTGGCTTCATCTACTGCATCATGGGATTTGAAGTTTCATGCGGTGATTCGCATTCTTGGCTGGAGAACTCCTTCCCTACAACAGAGGATTCTAAGCCAAATGACAGATCCCAAGATTCCTTAAAACAGACATGTAACACGTTAGCAGGGTGTTGAAATGCTAGATCCTGATTAGTGTTCTGAGCCAGGAAGGTGGAACTTAAGGGGTGCTGAAGCATCAGTATGGATGCTGCAGCAGAGGCTAATGGACTGCAGGTGCTGAATCTCACTCCTCCTTTTTTCTTCAGTGCCTTATGAAGTTCACATCCCTTTTTCTGGGTCTGGTCTAGGACCGATAATCATTCCTTTTATTTTCCTGAATTCCTAGGTCATAACTCAGTTTCTGGGCTGACTGTTGAAGAATTGATGCTTTTGGATTGTGGTGCTGGAGGAGACTCTTGAGTTTCCCCTGGACTGCAAGGAGAACAAACCTATCCATTCTGAAGGAAATCAAGCCTGAGTGCTCACTGGAAGGACAGATCCTGAAGCTGAGGCTCCAGTACTTTAGCCATCTCATGAGAAGACATCCTGGAAAAGACCCTGATGTTGGGAAGGTGTGAAGGCAAGAGGAGAAGGGGATGACAGAGGATGAGATGGTTAGACAGGGTCATCGAAGCGACCAGCATGACTTTGACCCAACTCCAGGAGGCAGTGGAAGATAGGAGGGCCTGGAGTGCTCTAGTCCACGGGGTCACGATGAGTCGGACACGACTTAACGACTAAACAACAACAACAACCCAGTTTCTTAGCTCCACAGAGTTTCCAACTGAGTGTGGTGGTAGTGAAAAGCGTGATGGACAAGGAGACCTAGGTTCAAATCCTTGCTTGGCCATGGAAATCTATTGGTCTCTGTGTGCGAAAATGCGAAACACTCCTTAAATACCTCACTTACCTTGAAAGCCCTATTAGGGTTGCTATAAATAGGTTCTGACTTGACAGCCTATATCGTAGTATCTTCTAAGATTGGAGAGGCTCCTAAGAATAGTGGCATGAGCAGTCAACCAGTGCTGACTTCCTGAACTTGAGTCCCTCTGAAAACTGTTGCCTACAGCTCCCATAATCCCCGGCCATTGACCATATAGGCTAGGAATAAAAGTGACTGTAGACAGCAACATCTGCAGGTACTCAGGTTGGGAAAGGCTGATCTTAAATTCTCATATATCAGCAGAGGTTGGAAGTTACTTTTTCAGACCAGGTCTCCTAGGTTTCCTGAGGCAATATGGCATAAAAAGTAACTCTTCGAACCTTTGGAGGAAGGAAAAAACACCGGGTAAAGTGGACCTGTTGCTTAATACATTTTTGGGGAAATGGTATTCAACTGCAATGCAAAATTAAATCATTTTGTTTCCATATCCCCAAAACAAATAATTTTCCTTCCACTTCTGAGCTGTTCGGTAATCGTACATAATTATTCTCTTGATTGCTTGCTTCAGAAATTGTCACTGCTTGGAATATAAAAAGTATTCCCCCAGGTAATGGGATTAAGTCTGATATGATTCTCTTAACGGTCACACAGATATTTTCTGAAATGCTGTATTCATGAAACCATTTGTTCAGGGTGTTCTTTCTGGAGAACGAGAGGTTATTCCCAGGGAATAAAACATGGTCAGCAATTAAACGTTGTTCAGCAAAACTGCTTGAGATTCATTCGGGGTGGGGGGACGACGACGTTCAAAGCAAGAATTCTGCAAGCAGTGCCAGGAAATGCGTTGCCATTGCAGTCAACAAGGTGGTGATGGTGATGGGAATGCATTTTGTCATTCCTGTGTAACTCTTACGGGCTGTTTGGTTTCACTTGGTGGATGGGGAAATTACTCATTTAGAAAGAGAAAGCACTGGACAAAAAAGAGAGGAGCTTCTATTCCTCTTGAAGTAGGAATTTAGACTCACATCACCTTGATTAGTGAACTGCTGGATAGCTCAGTGGTTGTGGTACCTGGCTCCTTGACAGGTATTGGACTCAATGATTCGTAAGATCCCTTCCAGCTCTGCAGTTCTAAGATGATGATGATGGTTTCAGTATATGAGTGCAGGAGGGACATTGGAAATGCAATCTGCCATCTGTACAGTATTGTCATCTTATTTTAAGGCCTTGAAGATTTTTGACCCCATGCACCATTGTAGAGGGAGAAGGCTTTGAATGGTACAGTTGCCTTGAGATTTGGTTCCTGACATGTTTGGCTTAGAGAGACTTCTGCAGGTGATTCTTGCTCATGCATGGAAACTGTGGGCATACGATCCTTCCTTCCTTCCTTCCTTCCTTCCTTCCTTCCTTCCTTCCTTCCTTCCTTCCTTCCTTCCTTCCTTCCTTCCTTCCTTCCTCATCTTGGTAGCATCCAATTTGGGTTGTGTTTGTATTATTGTGTTGTTGTGGCATTTACATTTTCAAATCTTCTCAAAATTTATTGTGTTTGCAGTGCTCATTTAGAAAACAACTGCTCAGAACCCAACGAGTGATACTTACACAGCAGGAAAAGATGGCTGATGGTTTACTTCCCATCCTGTACATGTTTACTTGGTAGCAAATTCCACTGATATTCATTCATTTTGTCTATATCCCTCCCTTCCCCCAATATTAAGACAGCCGAAAACACATGAAATTGCAATATAATTTAGAATACCAAGGTGTAACTTGGGGAATCTCAACAGTCTAAAACATAAATTTTGTATTGGATTCAAACAAATCCTACATTCCTGATCAAATTGGACCAGTTCTGTATGAGGGGGTGTACAGAAGGGGCGTGGCCAGATTTGGTTCCAGCGCAAAGTGAATTTATAAACTGATTTGCATCTGACGCACAAGCCTTTTCTTTTCAAAGTGTGATCTCTAAAGGAATCTGGAATACAAATCCTAGAAGTTAGCTGTTTGAAATTGGGTAAGTTTGCATCCTCCTTCTAGATCTGTCATGTTTCCAAATTTCATGTGCCTCAGCATAAAAAAAAGAAACAAAACAAAAAAAAGGTGATAGCCATTTGGGTTTTTTAACAGAAATGGGAGTTTTCCAGATTTACTTCAATCTGAGGCACAAGTTTAATCGAATATTGTACAGATCACTTTGGACCAAATCAGATAAGGAGACCCATGCACCACTATAACATCTAGCTTGACTCAGTTCCTTTCACTGCATCTGAAGGTAGTTGGCCAGTTTAAGGGTGAAGGGCACAGAAATTCTCTGCGCTGACCAATTCCTGGCATGTTTCAACATCTCCTGCCTTAGCCAACTGCCCCATTTAGTCTAAAGACAGTGCCAGTCATGAGAATGAGAGACAGATAAGTATTTATTTAATTTTTCCCCCAGAATATTTTTACCTGGCCTCTCTCCTTAAAAAGTCCCAAGTTGGCTGAAGTACATGAGCCATACACATTCTGTATAGTATTTATTAGTTTTTCCTGGTCTTCTCTCTCTCTCTCTCTCTCTCTCTCTCTCTCTCTCTCTCTCTCTCTCTCTCACACACACACACACACACACACACACACACACACACACACACACACACACACACACACACACACACACACACACACACACACACACACACACACACACACACAAAAACTGACTCAGATGGTAAAAGTTGTAACAGGTTGGTGAAGAAACCCAACTCTTCACACACTTTTGTCACCTTTTGTGGCAGTTGAACACAAAAGCTCTCAGGTGGCTTAGTCTGATAATGAAGGGGTCTTAAACTTGCCGTTCTTTGAAGAAAATTAATGCTTTCAACTCAGGCACATTTGGAACTTCTGTCTAGCCTGATCCCTGTGACATGCCCAGTATAGTTAAAGACACAACACACACTTAACAGATGTCAAGTAGTTGTGGAATATTTTATTTCCAAGAGGGAGGTGTCCATTTTCACTTCATTATAGGTACTGTATCCAGGAGTCTCTCAATATCCTAGCAGGCTTATCTCTGCTTTGCAGTTTTTCCTCCACACATAGTTTTACTGACAGTTTGCATTCATTAAGTAAAAATTAAATCCAGGCACTCTCTTGTATTAGAAAGCACCCAACTGAGTGTCCACAGGAATGACAAATAAATAAATAAATGCAGGAGGCATTTGCAGAGGGAAGCTCTGTATCTTTTTAGAATAAATTTTGTGAGAAAACAGGGCACATTAATAACAGCACCATTTCCCTGACATATCAACAACCTTCTGAAACAACAAACCAAGTCTAGGGGAGGGGAAGGGAGGGGGAAGGTTGGAACAATTAAATGCATGCCTCAGGGAGCTGGACGTGCAGGTCCGTGAGTAATGGAATTGGAGGGTGAATGTGGAGAAGCAAATAATTAAAACTGTGGATTGTTAGTTTGCAAGTTAATAAATGGAGATGCTAGCAGCAGCAGAGTCATGTGTTGGGGTGTGTGTGACAGAACCGGCTGCTCCCTCAGTTTTCATTCATCCTTTATCAACCACACTGCATTTCCCTCAAAATGGCTGGCATTTCATAGAAACACATGTTGCTTGTTGAGGGGAGAGAAGGGAGCCCTCTGAGGCAATTCACTGGAAAGTTGCAGAAAAACTTTGCAGCTCAAAGAAAACTATTTGCCACGCATCAGAATTATCAGGAAGATTGTTCCTCTTTAGATATGAATGCTGAGGCAGAATTCTGAGTACTAATTAATATGGATGGTGATGTTTGCATAGTCATTATAGTTTTTGACACCCGGTAGTGAAGGCGGGAAGCGTTCCTTTTTCTTGACAATGGCTTTGCAGATCCAAGCTTTTGATAAACATTTCATGAAACCAGAAGTTGGAAAAGATTGGGGCATTTTTTAGCAACAACATAGGCGGAATCATGGTCAATGGCCAGGAGTCATTATAATGGTGGGTTTTCTGGCAGTTGAGGTCTTTAAAAAGTCCATTTCATTATCTCTTTTCAGTACCGAAGTGGGATTGGTGGACACTTTGGCTTCCAAGATGTGGAGGGAAAAACTCTGCCTTACCCGCCATTGATATGAAGTTCAGCAACATCTGTGAGGCGACACTTAGTCCACACCGACTGTACATAATGGAGTCCTATAACTGAATTATGGACTGCAACAATGTAAGTGCATCATTAGATATAAAATGACTCAAAGTAGTTAATGGAAAATGTCCAGTTCTGTTGATCTGCCAGGAACATGTTCACTCTAAAACAGAGTTCCAGACAGAAGCCTCAATGTTACAATAGAGGAGCCACCAACTTTGATGTAAACAGCTTGGGTCTAAGCTGTCTAAAAGACTATATCTCCCTTTATGAGCCTAGCTTTTCTGGAGAGGCCTTGGTCTTGGTTCACAATGGGGGACAGAGAAGAAGACCCTCTCTGTCACTGTTCCGAGACTCTGGAACATCCACCCACAGGAGGCCAGGCTGCCCCCATTTTTTCTATCCTTCCACAAGCAGGCAAAAGACCACTCTCTTCATGCAAACTATCCTTTAAATGATTGGTTGACCAAGGAGATTTGTTAAAGGGATCATTTTACTCTGTTGTTTTGCTTGTGTTTTTATTATTGGTCTTATTACGAGTTTTAATATGATATTTGCTTAATGTTTTTAAAATATTGGAATAATTTTTTTAGCTTTTAACTTTGTTTCCTTTAATATTGCAAGCCACCTTGGATCCTTTAGGAGAAAAGTAGCATATAAATACGTTAAATAAATAATAAGTGTGAGAGGTTCCAAAATTGTGTCCTGGGAATTCTTTGGAAATCGAAGAGAGTTTCAATAAGACCAGTAACATCTCTGTCGCCGAGTTTTTTTCACAATTCTGCAGAGTTCCCATGTGAAGAACTGGCTGTGGAATTCTGGTTTCATTGTGCCAAGAAGGTAACTTGCTGAAGTTCTTCTCTCCACACAGAGGTGATCAAAGCCTGGAGTGGCAGAAGTCAGTGATGATTTAAGGCCGCTATCCATATAGTGCAGTCTTATCACATGTGACTCACTAGACTAGACATTCGGGGTGGGTGGGGGGGCGAATCATGTGTTCCCTTTCTGGGTTGGAAGAAAATCGAACTCTTGGCTGTTGGCATGAAAAGCAGTCTTTTCATTACCTATGCCAGTCACATCCCAGCCTGCTGATAATTGCAAGAGAGTGCAAGAAGGTACCTGTAATCATAAAGTGAATTAAACATATAAATAAGGTTCGTGCTGGTAATTGCAAGCGAAATGAAAAGGAGTGAAACGAAAAGCCAGAGACGAAAAGGGAGAGCTAAATAAGAATTTGATGAAAGACTTTGAAGAATCTTCTGTCTTAATTGATGAATTCTATTCATAGTTATGCACTCATGGAGGAAAAATTGACGGAGGGCGGGAAAGGAAAGGAATAAATTTAAGATTAAACACAAATGCACGCACATATTCTCTGAGTGATTGCCTTGGCTTCCCTGGAGTGTCGGTGTTTCTGTTTGTTTGTTTAGCAAGCTGGCTGGCCCAAAGAACTGCTATTACCAGAAAATATTTTCTGTCTTCTATCCCATTAGAGAAGATACCTGGATGGGTGCAAATACAATTGAGCTCTTTTCTTTGTTTGTGTCAGAAACATCACAGCACAAATAATAAACATATCAGATAATTTCACCTAATAATGGGCAACATCAAGAGCATTTATGACAGCTAGCATGAAGTCTTCCATGGTTCATTTGGAGGGATGTAGATTATACCAACACAGCCATGGAGTTGCTTGTTCTTCCTCACATTTACAAAAGACCCTGTAGGTGCAAGCACCATTTTGGTTCTGCCAACACTGATTCATAGCCGATTAAGAGATTTCCAAGTAATCCAGTTTTCTATCTTACCAGGAGCTAGACTTCCCTCTGGTTCCATAGCTTTATTGAGAAAGCTTTTCCTTGATTTTAATCTGGGAGGACCAGAAATATAGCTAAAAAGTGGATGCACATTTGATGTTGTTGGTTTCAGTCTTTCACTATTAGCTACTGCATCTCTCTGTATATCTCTGGGTGCAATACCTACTTGATTTTATCGAAAGGGGTTGGCTTCAGGTATCTAGTAATGATTCTACAGGTTTCATTGAGTGCTACATTTACCTGTTTCGAACGGGATGAACTATACTACACAGTGCTGGTGCATTCGCTTGACGACTAGCCTAGGGCCAAGGCTGGAGTTCTTAGTATTTGTGGGTTTGTGTCCCGACTGGTTCCAGATATTTTCAAAAAATATTGTTCCTTGTGGGGATTCTTTGCTTTGTATTTACGCAGTGCACCATTTAAAGTAATACCAAGGTATCGGAGGACAAAATTGTTTGGCGACAGACCAATAATCTAGTTGGACACCCTTCCAAGTAATCCAAGGTTTTTGAGATGCAGCTGAGCTCAATGTGAGATTTCTGAATACACATGTCTAATGTATTCGCAAAGCCTTTCACGGCTGGGATCTAATGGTTGTTGTGGGTTTTTCAGGCTCTTTGGCTGTGTTCTGAAGGTAGTTCTTCCTGACATTTCGCCAGTCTCTGTGGCTGGCATCTTCAGAGGACAGCACTCTGTGCTCTGGTGTAGTTTGCTTGGGAGTGGAGTATTTATGGCTGTGAGATAGGTTTTTGTGGGTGGACAAAAACCTATCTCACAGCCATAAATACTCCACTCCCAAGCAAGACACACTAATCACCCATCTCCTGAATAGGACAAAAGCCTATCTCACAGCCATAAATACTCCACTCCCAAGCAAACTACACCAGAGCACAGAGTGCTGTCCCCTGAAGATGTCGGCCACAGAGACTGGCGAAACGTCAGGAAGAACAACCTTCAGAACACGGCCAAAGAGCCCGAAAAACCTACAACAACCACACATGTCTAACCTTGCAATGTAACATTGTCATTTTATATACACTTACAATGGAATGAGTGCATTTGGATCAGACTTTGGAAAGGTGGTGTTGAGGATTTGGATGACAACTCCCAGTATTCCCTAGCTTTATATCGGCTGAAGAATGCTGGGATAAGTAGTCTAGAAAATGATATTTTTCAAGATCTGCACCAATTGAAGATACATTCTCTCAATGCTTGCTTTTCAGAGCTTGAATTACTTCCTTTTTTGATTCAACTCCTCAAAGTCATTAAAGCATTGTGGCTATTGGCTGGGGAACTGAAATTTCCCCAAGTTCTACAGCACAAACCTTGGAGATGAAAGCCCGAGAAATTCCAGTCTCCTCCTCTTAAATAAAAGCACTCAAAGATGAGAACAAGATATGGATCTCAGCAGGCACTTAAACAGCTGTTTTCTACCAAGTGAGAACAATGATACATTTAGTCCAGTATTAGCAACATTGACTGGCAGCAGCTGTCTGGAGTTTTATAGAAAGGATTCTTTCCTACCCCTACCTAATCCTGAAGATGGAATTGCGGATCTTTTGCTTGAATATAACTTCCTTGAATGAAGGATCAACAGTCACCTTACAGTATGTGAAGGGGGGGGGGGAACCTCAAGGAAAGTGCTTGATCCTGACAGAAGAGACATTTTACAATGGAAATACTGCTTGGTTGGGTTGTCTCACAGTAATGCCATTTGAAGCTATCAATGAAAGTGTCTGATTGTAGAAGTCTCTACAAAACAACAGGGTTAGTTTTCCAGCAATCAACAAGAATTTAATTGGAACTAAGAAGTTAACATAGTAGCATTTTCTTTCCTGCATGTAGAGATGTGTGTGAGTGCTGATTGCGCTAGGGATATGTCAAAAAAAGTTTCTTAAAAAAAAAAAGAGGCGCTTACCAAAATTCATAAACAGGTTCCTGAGGATGAAAAGAACTTTTTTTTTATTTAAGGAAAAGCAGCGCTGTCAGATTTGCCCATCTGATCAAAGGACCAGAAGTGCTTAACTCATAGATGTTTGAGATGGAATTTCTTTTCTAAACCAGGTTTGTTGTGCTGAATGTGGGTTGTCGTTCCTTTCTTCTGATAGGTTCCTCATCTTAGAGAGCTTCTAAGCAGGCAAATACATGGTCCTTTCTATAGGTCACTGATGAATTTTTCCATAAATGGGATGGAAAGAAATTGAATCAAGGTTGGGAACAAACGAGGGAGAAGGCAAAAAGAGGAAGTTGCATACAGGCAGAACATCATCTTGTTGTATATTTCAAAATAAAGAACCCTTGGAAGTAAAGTGTAGTATAAATGTTTCCAAATAAATAGACACTTGATTCTTAGTACAGTCAACTATTATAAGCTTTACACATAGGTGTTCCGAAGAAGCTCCTTGATGGACTTCCATGACTACTTTCACATGAGCTTACTGCTAAGGTAAGTATTTTTTTAGCAGTAAGGTAGAAGTCCAGAAAAAGAGACAGAGGTAAAAGATAAAGGAAGTGGGGGAAGAGAAAGAGATTAGGTGTACATCTGCATGGTGGAAAATGAATTCTTAGAGCTCCTTTGGGTTTATAGGAGGATCCAAAGATGAAAACAAGGAAAATTGGCCCAGTTTAACAGGCTATTAAGAATACAAAGCGATTTTTTTGTATCTCCTTTCCTATACCTGTGCTTTGCAAAATGAAACAATACATGGTGGCTGTTATTAGATGCTGTAAATTGCAGAAGGCAAAGAGGAGGGAGGGAGAAGACAGCGGTCCCAGAAACACAGCATGTAGAATTGTGTCTTGACTTATAAACTTAATCCGTCCCAGAAGATGTTTGTAAATCAAAACATTCATAAGTGAAATCAGCATTTCACATAGGAATGCATTGAAACCCAATTAATCTGTTCTGGCAGGTTTTTTTCCATTCGTAAATTGAAGCTCTGTTCGCAAGTTAAAACAAAATTGTGTGAACAGAGCTATTCGTAACTCAAAATGTTCATAGGTTGGGATGTTCTTAAGTCAAGGCACCACTGTACATTAAGCCCTGGCAGCCAAGAAAAACCAATAAGTGAGTCAAATGAAGATGTGAGGGCTACGGCGTAAAGAAATGGTTTTGAATGAGGCTTGATAAAAAGATGGAAGGTTGATGAAGGGGAGTTTTAGGGAGAGGATCAGACTTCCTTTCT
Organism: Pogona vitticeps; assembly: GCF_051106095.1. Taxonomy (NCBI): domain Eukaryota; kingdom Metazoa; phylum Chordata; class Lepidosauria; order Squamata; family Agamidae; genus Pogona; species Pogona vitticeps. The sequence goes on from NC_135787.1 coordinate 175,755,287, forward strand.
TCTTCTCTTTTTTTTTAAATTGACTGACCTGATTGTTCAATATCAAGAGTGACGGAGTTGCTCCACTCACTTGCAACACTAAAAGTCAATACGGGTTTCTCAAAAACAAGTCATGCCAGACTAATCTGATCTCTTTTTTTTTGATAGAGTTACAGGCGTGATAGATGAAGGAAATGCTGTGGATGTAGCATATCTTGATTTCAGTAAGATGTTTGACAAAGTTCCCCATGATTTTCTAGCAAAGAAGCTAGTAAAATGTGGGCTGGACAGTGCTGCTGTTCGGTGGATTTCTAATTGGTTGGCTGATCGAACCCAAAGGGTGCTCACCAATGGCTTCTCTTCATCCTGGAGAGAGGTAACTAGTGGGGTGCCTCAGGGGCCCTGTTTTGAGCCCTGTGCTATTCAACATTTTTATCAATGACTTAGATGAAGGAATAGAGAGTATGCTGATTAAATTTGCAGATGATACCAAATTGGGTAAAGGTAAAGGTTCCCCTTGACATTTAGTCCAGTCGTGTCCGACTCTAGGGCACGGTGTTCATCCCCATTTCCAAGCCATAGAGCCAGCGTTTCTCCAAAAACAGTTTCTATGGTCACATGGCCAGCGTGACTAGACACGGAATGCCGTTACCTTCCCACCGTGGTGGTATCTATTTATCTACTCGCATTTACATGCTTTCAAACTGCTAGGTTGGCAGGAGCTGGGACAAGAGACGGGAGCTCACTCTGTTACGTGGATTCTTACCTTGAACTTTTAAATATATATGCACACAGAGATATGTGGGTGCACACACACGCGCACACACATACACATGCATGCACGCATGTGCGCGCACACACACTTCTGTGCCACTGTGGTACTGTGATGAGCCTAATCCTTGCTTTGTCCAATTGGTTAGGGTGAGGTTCAATTTTAAGGCACCTCTTTCCTCCATCCATGTCTCTCAGCTTCAGCAGGCACCTCATTAGGGAATCTTGCTATATTTCTTCGCAGGCTTTCTCGATATATTGAGATAGCCCATCAAGAATACTAATTTTATGTATTTATTTATTTATTTAATTTATAATTTTGGGACAGTTTGTTACATTCCTAATTAAGACCCCAATAACATTACTAAAGACCTGGTCCAGATAGCAATGAAATCTGATAGAACTGGTTTATCAATAAAAAAGGATAGCTGTCTACACTCCACCACTGGTCAAGCCATCATATCATTGAATCACAGATCTATAGAATAAGTGAGCTGGAAGGGGTCTACAAGGCCATCAAATCCTACTCCCTGTTCAATGCAGAAGTCCAAATCAAAGCAGATCTGACTGATGGTTTTCCAATTTTCTCTTGAACGTCTCCAGTGTTGGAGCACTCACCATCTCCTGAAGTAATGTCTAACCATTAAGCATCCCCCCCCCATATTCAGCTTAAATCTGGCTTCCTGTAACTTGAGCCCATTATTACATGTCCTGCAATCTGGGTTGATCAAGAACAGATCCTGCCCGTCCTTTCAAGTATTTGAAAAGTGCTATCACCTTTGACAGTAGAAGAGACTCCACCACACCCTTCCTGGATCAGGTGCTCTTCCACTGACACTCCCAAAAATCCTACCACTGCAAACAAGGCTTCTGTTTCCATAACTTGTCTGACCAAATGGTTAGAAGAAGGTCCTGGACTGAGGACCTAAAGCTAAAATATTGTGTTAAAAACACAAGGAATGCAACCAGCACAACAGCTACCCATCAAGCTCTATAATTCTCTGGAGAGATTCCTTTTCATTTCTACTCCTTGTGGAGCTGCCTTTATATTCTGTCACTAGAACCCCCCCCCCCCTCTCTATGCCTCTTTAAATTATCACACCCAGCCTTCTACCAAGCCACTGGAGCTGGTCCCCTGGAATGAAATCAATGTTAATGGCTTCTGAGACTCCGGCATGTTCTTTTTTTAATTGCTGTGCCCCCTTCCACCCAACTTTTCCCTCTCCACCCACCACCCCCAGTTTCATTACATTTGAGGGGGGGAAATTGATGAGCCAGTCAGATCTGATCAATTATTTTTGCTCCTTTCTACAATAACTAAATTTAATAGTGCTTTGCTAGCACAGTTTAATTACTGGCACAAACATCACAAAATCTGCAAGCAACATCTTGAATGACAGTGACAAAACACAGGTGGCAGTTTGTTCTGAGTTGCACGTTATGTTGGGCCAACATCAGTTACATGGCTGTGCTATTATTATATAAAGTGATGGTGGGTTATAATATAATACAATCCTATTAGTATTTTCCACTTGCATAAGGGAAATCATGTATGCCATTCATTAATAAGGTGTGAGCTGTGCTTCTGGGTACACACCTGTTTGTAACTGGGCATGCCTCAGGAACGCATGCCAGAACACATGCCCTGGACTGTCAGAAAGACAAACAAGTGAGTCCTAGATCAAATCAAGCCTGAACTATCTCTGGAGGTAAAAAATAAAAAATAAAAAATGTTGAAACTGATTTGGGGCACATCCTATGAGAAGGCAGGATTCTCTGGAAAAGACAATAACGCAAGGAAAGGTGGAAGACAGCAGGGAAAGAGGAAGGCAAGATGGACTGACACACTAAAGGAAGCCACCAGGTTGAGTTTACAAGAGCTGAGTATGGCAGTCGAGGGCAGGACATTTTGGAGATCGCACATTCATAGGATTGCCATGAGTTGGAGGTGACTTGATGGCACACAACAACAACGAGAAGAACACAACCAGCACCTTATTAATGATTATCAATTTGCCTCCAAGATGTATTCAGTTTTACTTGCACAAGCATAAACTGCTAATCAGATTCTGACCATAAGATTGTAATGGTCAGAATCCTATGCCTTTTGGTGCCATTTATTTTTATGTCTTAGATTGTTTATTTATAAGTTTACTAGTATGTGTTTGCTTATTTTATTATGCTGCCTAGAATAGTGTATTGCAGTAATGGGATGGCGTATACAATAAAATACATAAAATAAATAAAATCCGGACCTAGAGATGAATCCAGGAGCACCCCAAGCAACACACCGGTGTTTTCAGAGGGAGCTCAACCCCATCCAGTACCAGCTGCATCCCTGTTCCTTCATCTGCCTTTTGACTGACAAGAAGCACCTCTGTCTTATCAGGATTAAGTTTGCTTGTTTATCTTCATTCAGTCCATTACTGACATGGGAAACTGATCTCTTGTTCTGGAGGTGGACAATTTCTGTTTAGGCATTTCTTTTCAAAGTGTTTATTGTGTTGATACAGATTAAGCAGAAGTGAACATGAAATGATTGGCGACCAGGTTATTCATGTTCCAGAAATGGCTGCAGCTGGCTTAAAAATGGAGTCTATTTGCCTTAATATATACCTGTTTTCTAATTCTAGAATTCAGTGCATCTGAATTCATTTAGAAGTTCTTAATATACTGTAGCTAGATGCAAGAGGAGGTTCTTACACTTTCAGTGGTTACACTGATGAGATTTCAGGTTATGTGGTTTGCCTGCTAAATTACAATTGTAGAAACTCTCTATTCTACAAAACTGTTGCAATCAGAGGAACCCCACTGTTTCCTTCTCATTTAGCCATCTCAAGTATAATTTAAATCAGTTTTAGTCAACCATGTGTGAAAAGTTTGGAAATGCTGCTTAAACCCATCAGTGCTAATCCCTAATCCAGTGGTTCTTAACCTTTGTTACTCAGGTGTTTTTGAACTGCAACTCCCAGAAACCCCAGCCAGCAGAGCTGATGGTGAAGGCTTCTGGGAGTTGCAGTCCAAAAACATCTGAGTAACAAAGGTTAACAACCAGTGCATCTTTCAAGATTCTCAGTTGTCCATCCCTACTCCATCTCTATGAAGAATGAGCACAGATTTCAGAACTCTGCTCCCTGAATTTCACTCTGAGTCCAAATGAACCCAAAGAAGTGAGCACACAAATCAGGTCAAGTTATTAACTTTTTACAAGTTACAAGTTAATTATGCAGGCTACACATCCCCCCCCCAGCAAGCTGGATCTTCATTTTACCGACCTCGGAAGGATAGAAGGCTGAGTCAACCTTGAGCCAGCTACCTGGGATTGAACCCCGGGTCATGAGCACAGTTTTGGCTATAGTACAGCGGTTTAACCACTGTGCCACGAGGCTCTATCTGTTCTTAGATCTTTTGTTTGTGTACTGTGTTGGACAATTTCTGTTGCTGAAATTTCATTGGTGTGTGTATATGTACAGTGCTGGAAAAAAAGATTGGCACCTGCACACCTCTATATGTTGCTGTATTACAATTCCCATCATCCCTATCCATGTAGCCAATTGTGAGTACAGTGGTGCCTCAGTTTACAATTGCCCCGCATTATGACGAAACCGCATTACGACAATCTTTTTGCGATCGCAAAACGATGGTCTAAATGGTTTTTTTCACTTTGTGATGATCGGTTCCCTGCTTCGGGAACTGATTCTTCGCAAAACAACGTTTTTTAAACAGCTGATCGGCGGTTTCAAAATGGCTACTGGGTAAACAAAATGGCTCCCCGCTGTTTTCTGGGATGGATTAAGACAGGCAGCGAAAATGGCTGCTCTATGGAGGATCTTCACTGGACAGTGAGTTTTGACCCCATTGGAACCCACTGAAGGGGTTTCAATGCGTTTCAATGGGGGTTTTTTGCATTACAATTTTTTCACTTAACGGCGCTTTTCCTGGAATGGATTATCGTTGTTAAGCAAGGCACCACTGTAAATAGAAGTGGACACGAACTGCTGGTTTGGCAGTTCAGCATGGTTCATTTCTCAGCCAAACAGCTCATGCGTAGTTCATTGTCCGCTCCTCCAGTGGGCAATCACGCAATGGTGGCACCCTGCCACACCTTCTCTGGGCAGTACCTCTCGGTGGCTGCCCACTGGAGGCAGCAGGGCACCAAACCATGGATCAGCTCTTCAGCCGGGAAACAAACTGGACTGAACTGCCAAATCAGCATTTTGTGCTGATCTCTACAAGTAATTATAAAACGTGACATCTGGGAAGTCTACAGGTTGCATGGAGACCACGACGTGTGCTTTCTTCTCTTGCCTACTGTAATAATGTCAGCTTTGGAAGTATTTGTTTGAGTTCTTATTAAGAACTGGAGACAGATTGCATTGTCACATGTGCCCTTTTCAAAATATCTCACAGGATCTGTCCTTCTCCTATTTTTGGCATCGCTGGAATAGCTTCATATCTGAAGTGGAGCTAAAGGAGAGATTTGAAGGCACAAAGAATCTCGCCAAATAAACTAATGTGAATGGGAAACCAAGGTCAGCGCAATTTGCTTGACCTCTTCTAGCCCAAGCCAGTTCCAAATGGCTATGTAACCATTCTGAAGGCAAACAGTGAACGATGAAGCATCTGGGAAATTAAGAAGAACTGTAAGCTTTAATTGGCTTAATTAGTGCATTAATCACCTAAAGCTTTAGTTGATTGACCACTTAGGGGTTGGTTTTCAGTTAGTGAGACTGAATGACTTTTAAGATGCACGGCAAGTAACCGTGAGTGATAGACCCTGCTTATTGAATTGTATGTTAGCACACGCTTCTTTCAAAATCTTTAAAAACAAATGAACAAAAGGATAAAATGCACTTACACTGACGTTCTGGTGACATGGCTTGGTAATTCAAATTTAATTAATTTGTTGCATAAATACTCAATCGCTTAAAACAAATTTAACCATAAGATTTCTCTAAAATAAGAAAACATCTGAAGAAGGCTACAATTCCTGAAACTTATGACAAATAAAGGTTTTTTTTTTTGTTTGTTTTTAGTTTTTAAGGTGCTCCAAAACTTAGGATAAGAATTTTGCAAAGTTCTGTCTTTGTTTTTTGTTACAATAAAATCAGATTTGTGTGCTTACCATATATAGATCAAAAATGTAGATAGAAATTTAACAGAACATGAAAGATTGTGTAATAGGTTTTTACACCGTATTTCTAAGAAAAATAATATAGGCCTTCACTGTCTGATATAAGATGAAAGTTTGTTCTCACCAATAAAATTGAATAAGTAATAACATGTTTTTAAAGTGGTAGAAAGGAAAAGAATATGTGAAGCCCAGTTGATCAACCCTCCAAGCCAGTTCTTCCTACTTACTTACTTGCTTACTTACTTACTTACTTACTTACTTACTTACTTACTTACTTACTTACTTACTTACTTACTTACTTACTTACTTACTTACTTACTTACTTACTTACTTACTTACTAACTAACTAACTAACTAACTAACTAACTAACTAACTAACTGCATTAATATACAAGCCACCTAGTGACAAGCCACTGCTCTAGGTGGTTTACAACAGTTAAAATACCAACCCACCATAAATGAAGATAAACAAATAATAATAGCAAAACAACCCCTAGAGATGACAGCAAGCAGAAATAAAATTTGGGCATAATGGATCTATCAGTCAAGATAACCTTAATCAATAAGAACTGAGAATTAAGGGAGTACTCTTTAAATCAGCCATTCTCAACAGAAGCCATATGGCTCCCTTGACACATTTGAAGGGGACCACAGTCTGGAAACAATTCTTCACACACCATCCTATAAGGCTTGTTTTGCAGCTTTTACAATCTCAATCCAGCCTACATTTCTTTCATATTGTGTTTACGGCTATGGCCAAAAGAAAAAGTTTGAGAATGGCTGCTTTATAGTCCTGAGTCCTTTCCTATACGTTTCTGAAACCGGAGAAGAAAACTAGGGACAGAGTTAAGAAATCTGAAGCTCTATCCAATAATACTGTTGGCCATGTAGGGAGAGATTGCTAATGACCCTTTGGTGCCTTCCAACCAAAAAGACAACAAAATAATCGGAACTGGCTTCCTTCCAAGCCAAATTGGCACAAAAGGTGGCTGCATGCCACCAGGCTCCATGGGCTGATATGACTCTTTCCCTTGGACTCACCAGCACTGTTGATTAGCATCTCTGTTGGCAGGACACAACGGGCTCCTGCAGCTTCCCCCATGGAAGCGTTTAGCAAGGAAAATGGAGGAGCTGTTGGAAGAACATTAATAAAACAAAATCTGCTTTATCTAACAATCTGACAGAGAAAGCTTTCAGAACCTGGGGTTGCTTTTGCTAGAAAACCAGTCGTTCTGAATTGTCATCAGTGGCCTCTGCTGTTATTACATATCTCAACAATACAGTACTTTACATGGAGCAGCTCTGCCATGTCTCCGTGCATCACCCCCTCTCCGCTTCTGCCTGGGTTTCTAGATTTTTTTTCACCCACTCTTCTCTTCTCTGGTTTCACGATCACTTCATGCAATAGTTTTGGAGACAAAATACAAGGCAGTGCATTTGGAAACCTTATTCAATGGAGCAGAGATTCAGTAGCTACTGCAAGATCAATTATGAAAAAATTCCCAAGTGATGGTTATAAGCACGATACATTGGAGTGGGAAAATTTTGGCTTCTCAGATTATAAAGCAAAAAAGCAAAGTGTGCTGCTTATATACCAGCCCATAGCATTTCAAGCACTCTCGAGATTAGACCACTGTAATGCACTCTACATGGGGCTGCCTTTGGGATTGATGTGGAAACTTCAAATGGTGCAAAATGTGGCAGCCAGGCTCCTTAGTGCGGTGAGGAAATATCAGCATATCCCCCCACCCTGGCTGCTCTGCATTGGTTGCCCATTCATTTCCGCATTTATTTCAAAGTTTTAATGATGATCTATAAAGCCCTAAACGGTTTGGGACCTTGATACCTGGCAGATCACCTTCTCCCACCCAGGTCTACTCGAATCACCCGACAAAGCCAGCAGGGACAGCTGAGGGGCCTTACGCTGAGAGAGGCCCAGAAAGAAAGAACAAGAAACTGGGCCTTCTCAGCAGAGGCCCCTCGGATGTGGAATAATCTACCAACAGAAATCCACCTGGCTCCCTCGCTGGGTGTTTTTAAAAGCCATTTAAAAATTTGGCTCTTTAGGCAGGCCTTCCCTCCAGTCAATTAACTGTTTCGTTTCTCTAATTTCCCATCTTGATAATGTATATATCCACTAGTTAGTTGCTTGTATTATTAAGTTTTAATAACTGTATTATTCAATTGTATTTTATCATTTTTTGTAAGCCGCCCTGAGTAGACTTTGTCTAGAGGGGTGGGGTATAAATCTAAATAAAGTAAAAGTAAAAAGTAAAGTTACAAGTTAATTATGCAGGCTACATAATGTGTATTTGTGGCAATCCATTACCATTGGCTTGCTGTGCTGGGTGTGACGGTTAGAAGTTATGGGTTAAAACAGAGAATGGCAGTGAAGGTACATCAAAATTTTGGGAACCAGTAGTGTAGTGGCAAATTGGGAAGTGCAAGTGCTCATTGTAACACTCCTCAAGAGCCAGCTCCCACTACTCCCAGAAAATAAAAGTACAAGCAACTGGCTCGGTCCATAGCAGTCCAAGAGTGTGAAAAGCATTGTGGGTACACTTGGGTGTCTCCTGAGTATTGGTGTGCAGCTGGCCAATCTTTCACTTCCTGAAGAATTGCGTTGGAATAGCACCAACCCCACCGACTTCAAGGGTGTTGCTTCCCAGGGATGTTGGCTAGTCTTTAGGTCTGAGTCCCAAGTCTGAGTCTTTGGTTCCAAGTCTCAAGTCCCAAGTCCCAAATCTGAGTCCCTATTAATACAAACACTTTTCCCCAGAAAAAGGGAAGGGTGGGTGAGTTCCAAGTAGTGAGTCAAGTCTGATTCCCTTAAGGAAAAAGGTGAGTCAAGTCCAAGTTGCGTTGCCAGTGCAACTTAAGTCCAACTTGACAGCAAGTCCCACAACTTATGTCCTCATCCCTGCTGGCCCTCTGCACAATGACTGAAGTCAAGAAAAGGTTTCTGCACATATCTCAAGCTCTGCCCACATCTGGTCCAAAATAGTCTGATGGTCTTGCTTGGGTATTGTATTTAATTTTTTTTAAATGTGCATCCATGATTTTTAATTGTGCAGTCTTCCAATATGAGTGAAGAAAAGAATGACACCTAATTACTTATTCAAGATCAAGCCATCCTTAAATGCTCTGTGTTACATCTCTGGGTGTGAAAGCTGGACAGTAGAGAAAGCTGATGGGGGGGGGATTTATTTGTTTGAAATCTGGAGTTGGAGGAGAGCTTTGTGGATACCCTGGACTGCCAGAAAGACAGCCAAGTGGGTCCTACATCAAATCAAGCTTGAACTATCTCTGAAGACGAAAATGTTGAAACTGAGGCTGTCCTGCTTTGGGGACATCATGAGAAGATGGGATTCTCCAGAAAAGACAATGATGTTGGGAAAGGCAGCAGGGGAAAAAAAAATAAAGGAAGACCAAATAGAAGATGGATTGACCCCCCCACAGGCCTGAGTTTGCAAGAGATGAACAGGGTTATTGAGGACAGGGCATTTTGGAGATCACTTATTCATGGGGCTGCCATAAGTCATGGGCAAATTGATGACAAATAGCAAGAGCAGCAGCAGCAATAGCAATATATATTTTTTCTTCTTGGGATCGACAGTGCACAGTAATAGAAGTTTGATACCAAATGGGCTCCGTGTTATGGAATCCTAGGATTTGTCGCTTGCTGATGTGCCAAGAATTATTTAAATTATAGTGCTAAAATTTTCTAATCCTCAGATTCCTTAAGGCAGTTAGTGTGGATGCATCTGTAGCTTGGACACATTCATAGCTACTCTCTCAGCTTCTGCATTCTCCTTCCCTCATCATCACTAAAAGATTAATGTTGAAAACAGAAAGAAACCCTACAGATTCAGGAGGCTAGGTTACTAATCCAACAATGTCAGTTGTTGTAATGCATTTTGAGCAGCTAGCTTACTGTGGTCTGCTGTCGTTGTAAGGGTCACTAACTTCTTTTTGAGTTAATCATCTGAGTAAGGAGAGAGATACGAAGGATCTGAATTAAGTCCAAAGCCTGATGGGCTTGCCTGAGACTGTGCTTCCCAGACACAGTGTATGCTCTGGAAATCCTTAAAGATATGATCCGAGACTGTGGCTGCTCCCAGATTTCGGAACGCCCTTCCCTCTGTTTCTTCTACCAGCAGTTGGAAACCTACCTGCTTAGAGAAGTTTTTTGGGGGATCAACAGGTGACGGACATGGAGACATCTTTAAAAATGTGCTTTATAGTTTTTATGCAATGTTTTTAAATATGTGTGCAATTTATACTTTCAAATTTTAATCAGTATGTTTTTAAATTTTGTGTATTTTAAACATTTGTTGTAAACTGTCCCAGATCATTGCTGGAGGAGAAAGATGGGAGAGAAAACAAGGAAACAGACAAACAAATAAACCAAAGCAAACAAATCAAAGCGTGGTCAGCTTCAATAATAATAATAATAATAATAATAATAATAATAATAATAATAATAATAATAATAATAATAATAATAATAATAATAATAATAATAATAATAATAATAATAATAATAATAATAATAATAATAATAATAATAATAATAATAATAGTCCAAAATGTGTGCATTGTAAATGGATGGGAAACAATATTTAAACACAGTTTAGCCCTGGGAGATGATTTTGACCAATGTGTTTAATTTTTAGATTCATGGAAACTGAGTTGTATTGACACAATAAAGGAAGCTCATAGACTTAAGATTGTAAGACCTGAGCAGACTTTTAAGGGTAGAACCTGAACTCATTGATGTGTCAAAGCATGGCTATGGGTCATAAGCAATGAGGGAACACAGAAGAGCAACGACGGTCATTTGGAAAGTCACAGAAATGAGATGATTTGGACTTTTCACCTTTGTCTCTACAGAGAAAGGCACATTGTCAAAACAGGCATTTATTAAGGAAGTCGCCACCACTGGCTCAACATAGAAAGACTGACATGAAAGTAAGACCCCCCCCCCAGGTTGGAGGGAGAAGCCCTGTCCAGTTTTGCAGTGGACATGAGGAACCCATATGGAATGAGGGAATCACTCCAGCTCCACCTTCCTCTGTTTGCATTTGAATCATGTAAACAAAAAAGCTTGCAAAGGTGGAGCAGCGGTGTATGAGTAAACTTTCGAAATGAGCAAGAGCCCTCTCTGGCCCCAGTGAGCTTCTTTCTCACGTGGGAAAGCTATTTGGATACCCAAATAGGGGTTATTTTTTCCCTGTGATTAAAATGATTGGGGAGGTGACAGAGCTGGCACATTCCTGTCATTGTGTGCAATCTCCACACTGAATGACTCAGTAGGGCTTAAAGGTCATTTTTATTAGTTCCCTTCCTGAAATGAATGATATGGAGAAGCCAGAGTTCATCAGATCAAAGCCTCAGGACTTTTTAAGTAATAGGGTCTATGGCATTAGCTGCAATTCCCCTCAGGCATCCTTGTCCCCTCTAAGCTTAGCTGCAATCCCCACAATAACTGGGAGAGAAATATTGTTCCTGTTGTAATGCAAGGTTTTTGAGGGTTGTTTCACTGGCAAGTAAGAGCTGTTGACTTTACTAAAGACCTGCTCCTCATTTGTTGATATGCCTGCTTTTAACAGGAGACACACTGGCTGTGGGGACAACACACACACACATCACTGATCAAAATAAGATATAAATGGAACTGGATAGAACCGTAGTAGCTTCCCAAGCCTCTAATGAGACACAGCAGTAACTTTGTTATTAAGTTCTCAAAAGAAAGTAAAAAGAAAGGAGGATCACAACAAGCTTTTGTTGCTGAGCTCTCTGGCCTGCTGCTTTTGAGAATCTTGTTTCAGTTCATATCAAAGAAAGGAAAAAAGTAGATCAGTGTGCAGGTTGATATTGTGATCAGAGGATTCCAGCTTGTTGCTTTGTCTTGTTAGTGTCATATCTCCCTCCTGAACGGGGACACTGTAGTTTTGCTTTGTGAGGTTCTCATTCAGATATCTCTCGATGTGAGCCAAAGCCCAGTAAAAAGAAATATCAGTGTTCATACCACAACAGCATAAAAATAAACACAGCTGAGAGGAAGTTGGGGTCTCTTTGTCATTGCTCCTTACCATTAGTCTTCCCCAGCCTGGATGCCATAAATAAAATTGTAGTTCAAAAATTGGATTACAATTCCCAGCATCCACAGATACCTTGGGGATTGTAGTAGTTCAACACAACTGGAAGGTGCCAAGTCAAACAAGGTTTCTTTAAATGGTATCCTGGCTTATACTTTTACTTTCTCTTGGGCTCTCGGTTGAGTATAATGAAGCCTGTTAATGTAAAGTTGTCATCTACCGTCACTGATGTAACCTCAAACAGCATTTCCTTGCAAGGGGAGACTCTGTTTGGTCTGGGATCCCTCTCATGTGGTTTCTGCCTCCCACATCAGCACATATTCTCAGCCCTTTCCAGTGTTCATCAAATGGACTCCCAATAGAGGACAACCACCATGAAGGCGGCTGATGGGCAAAAGTGTGTCCCCTTCCCTTGCTTCAATATGAGAGTGGGGAGGGGTGTTATTTGAACTTCGCTTTTATTATCTGAGGGGCTCATGGTGCAACAGACAGAATTGCTCAAGAGCCCTGGGTTCAAATCCCTGCTTGGCCATGGAAAATCACTGGTGGGTAACAATGGTAAACCACTTGTGAACCTCTGACACCCCTTGAAAACCATACTAGGGTTGCCATGTTTTGGGAGTGATTTGATGGCACAAAAACAGCAAATTATTACCAAACTGTGGAAATATTAATTGTGTGGACTACAACTCCCAGCAGCCATGCTGGATGGGAATTTGGGGATATGTAGTACAAAACAAGCAACAACTCCATCTTCTTCTTGTTACACAGGCTGTGCTAGGTGGCCCTTCTCTACTCTGATGTAATTCCACCAGAGGCGAATTGATGGAGGACAATTTCATTGCTGACTAGATGGAAACAGCTGTCTACTGAGGACAGGCGTCCAGAAAGATGGACCAAAAAGTCCAGGATAAGTGGTTCTGTGCCTTCTTGCTAATGAGAAGATTAGGGCATGAGTCTATTTCCAGAGAAAACGATGAGGACACTGCCAATCTAATGTAGTTATTTTAATGACCTGGAGCCTGAGCAGACAGCATTAACGTATTGATACTTTGGCACAACAAGGAAACATTCCCCCCCCTTTTGTTTACTTAATGGCTTACAAATTAATTGAATTTGAAGGGAGTTTGTATATATTTCAGCTAATCCGAAATGGATTTCACTCTAGAAAACATGTTCCTATGTGCCCTCTTCCAGACAGGGAAGTGTGTCTCAACATATATGTGTTTATTTATATGTTTACGTATCCCTGTGCACATCTAAGTGGTTTTGTTGTTGGCTTTTTAATTGTGTCTTAATTTCCTTAGTCCTGTCTCAGGCTTCCATCCAAGAAGTTATTGTTTTAAAGTTGCATTTTCATTTTAGTTACTTTAAGTAAGATTTTTTTTTTTGTAGAGTCTTCCAGTCTAACAAAGTCAATATACATATTTTGAGGAACATATAACAATAACAATCTTAGAAATGAAGAACTGGAAGGGAACCTATGGATCTTGAGCCCAGCCTCTCTCAAGGAGACACTGCGGGGAATTGAACTCCCAACTTCTGGCTCTGCAGCCAGAGGCCAAACCACTGAGCTATCCAGCAGTTATATGTATATAACACCATAAATAAAAGGGAAATCTTTGAAGCAGGAAGGAAAATAGATGCATTTACATTCAGGCACCCCCATTAAATAGGTTCTACAAACTCTGGTTAAAATAAACTGATCTGCGCATCCTGGAATAAGGAGTATATTGGACCCTCATTATTCATTAGCTTCTTCACTTCCCAAATACTATGAAAAGGAGGAAACTGGATGAAAACTCCTCCTTTGCCTTTAAAGTCTCATACGTGCTTCAGGGAGCACCTGTTTAAATGAATATAACTGCATATAGGATGAAATATTCCGTTATATGTGCAGAAATCATCATAAGATTGCCTTTTCTTTTAATATATTGTCAAATACTGAACTCAGCCAGTAGCAGGTTTAATGCATGTCCAGGCTGACGAGCATTGCATCTTCCTGGTTCAATTCATTTTCCCGTGACTTTTCCCCATGCTCTCTGCAGTGATCTCCCACATCAGTGCACCATGTGCAAATCTGCACAAGAGGTCAACTCCTGTTGACGTTGACAGATTATATTTGCCATTCAGGGACAAATCTCAGCAGCAGACAGATGGAAGCTAGTGTCTTGCGAATTGGTCCTGCGCTAAAATAGGGGTGTTCTGTATTTCGAAACTTTGAGAGCTGAAAGCAAGCCATTGAATGTTTCCATTTTAGGGTATTTGGAAGTTTGCAAGACACTTCAAGTTGACCTGGAGTGTAAGAACTGACTGTAAAATTTGAAGCAAACATTGCCAAACTTATTTACTTTAGTCAGTTTCATTGGGCAGTGTTAGAATAAATCTACATTCTTCATCCACTTAGTAGAACATAAGGTCCTCTGAACAAAATTTACTTCCAGGTAACCATGAATAAGGCTGTGTTGTCATCTTGCTGTCTATAGTACAGTTCTAGATCTCCTCTTGTTTGACATTTCAGAGCTAAAATATGAGTTCAAGGGGAGGGTTTTTGTGAGATATGCCCTTGTGTAATACTTATACAAAGTGTGTGTGTATATGTGCGTATGTGTGCATACTTCAGATTTGGATTTCCTGAGCTACCTCTTGAACAAATGTTATACACGTACCAGTATAAAGCACCTTTGTTGGGCCATTGAACCCAGTTGTCCTTAGGAAGTAGGCAAAAAAATAGGTGTTCAGGTATAATATTGCTATAACTTATGGTGTAGTTACGGTCATATAAGTTATACATGTATCAGTTCTGTGATCCAGAACCGATCAATTCATGGAGATCAAGAGTCAAGGAAAGGTTCCACAACAGCCTACCTTCTTTGCCTGTTCATGCCTTCTTCCTGAATGTTTCTATAGGCATGAGAGAGAGTAGCACGAACAAAATGAGTTCACAGAATCACAGAATAAATGAGATGAAAGGGGCCTATAAGGCCAGTCCAACCCACTGCTTAATGCAGGAATCCAAAACCAAGCAGATCTGAAAGATAGTTGTCCAATTCTCTCTTGAATGCCTCCAGTGTTGGAGCACTTACCACCTCCCAAAGTAATTGGTTCCATTGTCATACTGCTCTAACAGTTAAGAAGTTTTTCCCAATATTCAACTGAAATCTGTTTTCCTGTAGCTTGAGCCCATCATTATGTGTCCAGCACTTTGGGATGATCAAGAACAGATTCTGCCTTTCCTCTGTGTGACTACTTTTCGATTATCTATTTAAGTTATCTGAGAAGTACTGATGTCATAAAACACTGACGTGGGGAAGGGAAAAACCAATGCCTATTTCTCGCAGATTGTTTGATTCTTCTGGGCACTCTTGCTGGCAAGCTGATGTTATCTCTGAAAATAAGGCCATTTCAACGCAAGGTCCTGGAGCGCTTGTACAGTTTAGCCTTCAGAAATTAATTGATCTTTTTGCCAGCTGGGCCTCCCCAGGGAAGTTAGTATAGCACCTCAAACAACAATGGACCTTTTTAGACCTTTAGAATGGACCCCAAAAAAGGAGGAATAGTAATAGATCTGCTTTCACTCCCTCTCCTTCCAATTCATTTTCTGTCAGAGCAAAACAATAATGTCTGGTGTGAATGACCTGAAATTTTAGAGGACTTCTTGACAGGTATGGAAAAGAAAGATGGGAAGGCTGACATCCCACTTAGCAAGTGTCAAAGGAATTTCTAGCCTCCTTTAATTGAATTCTCAGACAAAAGCCTCCGCATTTTCAACAACAACAAAAAAGGAAAACAAAAACTGCGATAAAATGCCTAAGCCTCTATGAATGGTTTTTCTCTGATAAAGTTTTGCAGTAAGAGGACTTAAGGAATGAGCCCATGCTTGGCCCAATCCCCAGCGAGAAGGTTTTCGCACACTTCTGTCCAGGGAGAAAGCTTTTCTAAAAGCCTAAGTGGAACCAAAGGGAAAAGCTTCTCAAAGCTGATTTTAAGAGGAAGAGTTTTATGGAGGAAGAGGCTACGAATTTTGACCCTTCCTTTCAAAGCCCTGCTTGATCAAAGTGGAAATCCTCTATGTTTGAAAGTGGCTTTCTTTCAATTTATTTGTTTTATGGGAAACAACAAAGTATCACTGATGAAAAACATGGTGATATTCTGCCAAGCAGATTTAGTAGACTTTCTAGGTATTCTAGGGGTGCAAGAGTTCATTTCCCCCAGTGTTAGAACATCTTGTGTAAGTGACCTTAAGGTACAGGAGCCACTGGGAGGCAGGCAGAATCTCATGCTATAAATGGCTGCAACCAAATATCAAGTCCTCACATCCCCTCATCTCCCCAAGCTAGGATTTGGAATGAGGAGGTATAAGATCAGATTATCCATTGCTTGTCAAAGTTACTTTTTTGGCCAGTAACTGCCAGAGTGTCTTAATCTGCACGGTCACCACTCGATTCTGGGAGTAGTACAGTGGTGCCTTGCTAGACAGTTATCCCGCATGACAGTTTCTTTCGCTAGGCATTGACTTTTTGAAATTGCTATAGCGATTTGCAAAACAGTGATTCCTATGGGGGAATTTTGCTGGACAATGTTTGGTCCCTGCTTCGCAAACCAATTTTCGCGCTCACAAAACAGGTGTTTTGCAAGACAGTGATTTGAACAGCTGATCGGCGGTTTGCAAAGTGGCTTTCTTATGGCCGATCTTCGCTAGACAACAACGATTCTTCCCCATTGGAACGCATTAAACAGGTTTCAATGCATTCCAATGGGGAAATGCTTTTCGCTAGACAATGATTTCGCTAAACAGCGATTTTAGTGGAACGGATTATCATCGTCTAGCGAGGCACCACTGTAGTTCAAAGATAACCTCCCCAAGCTCTGAAATGCAATTGCTGGACCCAATGAAAGCAGACCCACAGAATCAGTGAAGTAAGGGCTGATTGAACAAGTCTCATTCCTTCATCTGATCTATTCTATTTGGGACTAACAAGTGAATTAATCCAAGGGTGGTGAAATGAAGAAACAGAGCGACTTCTCCAGTGTTGTGAAACTGCAACTTTCAGCTTTCTACCCCCTTGCCTGTGCTGGCTAGCATTGCTGGGAGTTGTAGCCCAACAACATCTGCATTTTGCTCATCCCCGATTTATCCTTTAGCATTCAATATCTCCACCCCAGTTCTTTCTAGGGACTGTGAAACTTTGAGTATATTTCTCTGGTCAAACCATTTGTTTACCAGATGTTTCAGAGGAAGACAGGAGGAAAGGGATGAGGATACTGTTTGTTATGGCACACTCTTGCTTTATTTTACTTTATTTTATATATGCTAGCTGGCCAGATTGCCTAGTGGTTTCAGTATCTGACTGTGGAGCCAGAGGTCGGGAGTTGAATTCTTCACCGTGCCTCCAGCAAGCATTGCCAGTCTATGTGGTTTTGGGCAAGCTTCATCCCAGATTTGCTCACTGAGCAGTTCAGATGACTAAAACAAATTCTCAAGGACGAATGACAAGGTTAAATACAAATGCTTTAAGCTGCCTTGGGTCCTTTTTCTAGGTAGAAAGGTCAGGGTAAAATATTTTAAATTATTTTAAATATTTTAAAACCTCCAGAACACAGCCAAACAGCCCAAAAACCTACAACAACCATTTTAAATTAAATTAAATTAGACTTCTTGTCAGGTTCGTTCTCCTTCTTCCATAATATCTTTTCTTCTGCTAGGAATCAAAGAGAAATGAAATCCAACCTGCCTAAATTTACTAATTTCAGTCCTACCAACTCAAAATGGTGTCTAAAATTGCATGTTAGAAAAACATACATGTATGATTTTTTTTAAACTGCAAACTTGACGCGAACTTGGGTAGAAGCGAACTTGCAGTTGTTGAAATAAAAATATTGACAAAACTTAAATTCGTTAATCATCCATTCCTAAACATAATGTGTTGGGTTTTCTCACTCTCCCCAGAGTCAGACAATGATGTGTAGTATGGAAGCAATATTGCATGACTTCATGACAAGACTGGAAATTATGCCATCTGTGACCTAAAGGTTGCAGCAAACCACAGTCTGTGCAGTCCCATGACCCTCCTAGACTTATCAGCAATAACAGAAAAACCGAAAATTTAATGGCCCTTGGTGGTCTAGGACACACTCACCAAAATCTTGTTGCTTAGTTTAGTTAGTTAGTTAGTTTAGTTAGGCATCCTACAGTCTCGAAAGACTATGGTAATGTGCTCTGTATGGAGGACTTGGAACAGCGTCTAATGTGGCTGAGGAGGCCAATTCGAGAGTGACAATCTGAAGACAAATCCAATCTGTCCCCTGTCCAGCTCCCTGGTTTTGCTGCTTTTGTGACTTCCTCTTTGCCTCAGCCTGTTGGACAAGGGTCTCTTCAAATTGGGAGAGGCCGTGATGCAATGCCTGCCTCTAGGCTGAACGCTGAGATGTCAGGGTTTCCCATCTGTTGAGGTCTATTCCTAAGGCCTTCAGATCCCACTTGCAGATATCCTTGTATCGCAGCTGTGGTCTCCCTCTGGGGTGATTTCCCTGCACTAATTCTCCATACAGGAGATCTTTTGGAATCCGACCATCAGCCATTCTCACGATGTGCCCAAGCCAGTGTAGACGTCGCTGTTTCAGTAATGTATACATGCTAAAAATTCCAGCTCATTCTAGGACTACTCTATTTCGAACTTTGTCCTGCCAGGTGATACAAAAATGTGTCAGAGACAATGCATATGGAATGTGTTCAGCTTCCTCTCCTGCCATGCACAAAGGGTCCAGGACTCACTGCAGTACAGGAGTGTGCTCAGGACACAGGCTCTATAGACCTGGATCTTGGTATGTGTCGTCAGCTTCTTATTGAGCCATACTCTCTTTGCTTAGTTACTCCCAGCAAATAAACCATCCTTGGTGCAATTCTCAGAGTGAACATGGCTTAGTGCCCCAAATATCACAGTGTAGGTGCTTTGTTTACCAGGGAGGAACAGGATGAAAGTTAGCACTTGGTTTAGGTTACACAATAGGGTGTAGGCTACTGTCTGAGGTCGCTTCCCAGTCCTATGGTATGTTCCATCAGTACAATGGCAAATCAAATTTCATGTTTAACTAGAAAATGGAGTTATCTGCACCAGAAACAAAGGAAAACCAAAAGTCACATGGTCACATAGCTGATTTAGAATTGTGGTTGAGCAAAGACAAGAACAACTCAGTAAGGAGTTAGCAAGGCATCTTTTTATTTTCCACTGTGCCATTTTCCTCTTGGACTCAGCAACGACCAGAATTGTCTATCGATTCATGTATATCTACTGCAGAGTGTTCAGCAATTCTGACTTGCTGAGTCTCATTAAAAAAAAAAAAGCTAATAGGGAAAAAGTAATTGGCGCTGTCTTGGCCTGCATGTTTCACAGGGTTTCCCCCCCCCTTTCCTTCTTAAAAAGAGAGAGATTTTTCCAAGTAAGATTACAACAAACCCTGCTTCAATTTTGCCCAGTTCTACAGCTGCTCATTGTTGGAGGTTGGGGGAGGGTTAGGAAAACTTTGGAGACTTACCTAATGAGCATGTACTGGTCTTGAACATTGGGTGTTCTCTGTAGACAGCGTCACTCAATATAAGTGCTGTATACATTATCAGAGGCAGGGTGTAAAGCAATGTGTGAAGAGAATGTTCTGAAAGAAGCTGAAGAAAATATTTCTCCAGAGTATTGTCCCTGTCTTCTCCTTTTTTTCCTTGTCTATGCTTATTATTGCTGGAGGACACTCTTGAGAGTTCCCTGGACTGCAAAGAGAACAAACCTATCCATTTTGAAGGAAATCAACCCTAAGTGCTCACTAGAAGGACAGATCTTGAAGCTGAGGCTCCAATACTTTCTTTGGCCATCTCATGAGAAGAGATGACTCCCTGGAAAAGACCCTGATGTTGGGAAAGTGTGAAGGCAAGAGGACAAGGGGATGACAGAGGACGAGATGGTTGGACAGTGTCATGAAAGTGACCAACATGAATTTGACCCAACTCTGTGAGGCAGTGGAAGACAGGAGGGCGTGGTGTGCTCTGGTCCATGGGGTCACAAAGAGTCGAGCACAACTTAACAACTAAACAACGGCAAAAATGGAAGTTTTCCCAATAGTTGGTGCCTTGTGGCTTTGGACAGGCGAATGGGCTAACACAGTCATACGTTTTTGGTGTGACAATCTGATGGTAATCTATATAATCAATAACCCAACGTGCATTCAGACCATGTCACGACACTGGTGCAGGCTAGACACGTAGCAGGTGTAGATGATAGCTTAGCCGATGCATTATCATGCCAACAGATTGAGTGGTTCAGGGAGTTATATCCAGGAGCCAATGTGTTCCTGGAGACTCTTCCCCTGGGGGCTTGGAAATTTGGCATGATGATGTGGAAAGGGCAATAAGACTGGCCCTGGCACTGAGAACATGATCAATATGCCAGGCAGTGAGTATAGAATTTCACGAGCTGAGGAACTTAAGTCAATTTAGAACCTGGCCAAGACCAGGGTAAGATATTGGCGCAGGCCTCGTTTTGTTCAGAATGATGGTGTACATCCATCCGAACGAGGTTTGGATGCCTTCCTTCCAGTGTTGTGACACGGTTTGAATGTTCCATCAAGGGGGGGCCTGCTGTTGGAGCTTGGTGAGCTCAATGGCGGGCATGGGACTTAGCTTGGCTAGTCCCTATGCTGTGGCGGGTCGTGAAGATATAACAGCTTTTGCTGGTGAGTCCCACTGCAAACTCAGGTAAGCTATAGCCCATCTATCCTCCCACTACTTGGGAAAGATGCACTGGGGCCACACCTGGACCAACTGTCAACAAGGAGAAGCTGGCTTGAGGCCCGGGGGTGGTGAAATTGGGGCTAACTGGGTTGTCGCTGTCTTTAAGACTGCGAGAACTTGAGGCCAGGGACTCGCCCATTTGTTTTGTAAGGGGTCCATTGAGACCTCTGTGCTTAAACCTGATCCCACACTACAGCAAGACCCCCCTTTGCCAAAGGATGGCAACATTGATTATGTTTAATAAAGTGTGGCCCGTGATTAACCCATAATTCTTTTCTCGCATCTTCATTCCGGGGTCGGGGGGGGGGGGAGACAATGTACTGTATATTTTAACTATCGGTTTCAAAATCATAATTATTCTTCTGCCCTTTAGGAAAATGAATGTGGGTTTTGCTGTTCCATGAAAGTAAGCAAGAACAAACACCATTATGTATTTGGAGTTCAGCTAAGAGTTTACAAAGTAAGTCTGGGTAAATAATCCATGGAAAATCATATACTGTATGAACTTCTCTCTCTCTCTCTCTCTCTCTCTTTCTGTCCACACAGCCCCTGTCTGGATCTTATATGTTTCTTTGAATTATTCTATGCTTCATCCTTCTTGATGGAACATATTCTTAGATAAATCTTCAGCTGCAAATTGATCTTTTTTTTCTAATTAGAAATATTCAGTTGAAATGAGATGGCTAGTTTTGACTAAAAGAGCTTGTCTTTTTTCCTTTCTTTGCTGCAACCAAGTATTCCATGTCTTTTCTGTCTTATCAATGTAATATTTAGTCATACCACCACTTATGACATCACCATAACTGGTGATATGGCTAATTTTGGTCCAAAAACACTAACCTATACACATCTAATCCTTAATACTCATTGTCGCATTCCCCCAGTGTCCCCTGTGTGTTCTCCCTCAAACACAGGTCCACCTTCGGACACGATGTACTATTTTCTCCCTTTACCCTCTGCCACCAGTGGATCTTTGTCTGTATTAAATAAGTTTCTAAGACCAGAGCTGCCAAATATAACAGGTTTATTTATTGTTAAATCACAGAAGTAACGTCACAGATGTTCTTTTATTGTTCAGTCATTAAACTTGGACAGGATTTACACATTTGCTTGTTTGCATTCATTCACATTAACCACTGTAACATTACCTTATGACTGTCTATCTATTTTCTATTACTGTAATCTCTTATCTATTCTTTAACACACACCAACTTTCCAATCTCTGTCTTAACCTTTCAAAACCTCTCTAACTCTCTTCAGTCTTCAACCGTTCTCCTGACTCCGCCCCTCCTGTCCTGCGATAGGCTCCTGCTCTAGAGCTCCACATGACGGACAGGCGTGACTTGGGCATTCTGCCACACTCATTTTTCTTTTAAATTCTACAGCCCTAATGTGCTTTGCTCCCCATTCCTTTTCACACAAAGAGTTAGAAGACCAACAGTTTATTATTTCTTTTCCGGTGCCTTTTGCATCTCAGGGATGCTTCCAAAATTCTTATGCACATTTCTTCACAGGTACTGTATCAGCAAATTTTAGATGATGATGATGCATGAATATTGCTATGTGAGTGTTATCAGTGACATGAATAATAATTATGAGGCTCTGCTCTGACAGTAGGAGGAGCTGTAACCTAATTTGATAGTTGGTTAAACTTCTTTCCCCTTCAACTTCCTGTTTAACTTCCTGAAGTTCAGCTGTGAAATGTCTGGTGACAATCTTTTATTTCAGGAATGGAGGGACTGGCAAATGTTAGCAGCCCTAACTTCCACTGGCCCTAGCCAACATTGCTTACAGACACAGGTCATATCCAGTAACATGAGCAATTTATATTTTGTTTTTGTAAAATCTCATTTCAATGAAATATCAATATTTTTCCTCAGGCAAAACACCAAAGCCAAAATTAAGGAGTGAAAAATGTCTGATGATGGGCAATATGTGTCAGGGTAGTTCCACACAGTATTTTTAAAAAGTGTATTGAAGATTTGGTCATGAAATAAAGGCTGACATCTTAGGGTTTCTCTAACTTGCTATGGCTAATTGTAGCCAATTAACATGGTGCTGGGGCATGCAACTGGGGCATGGTGCTGGTTGTGCAATCAAGCACATGCACTCTGGCACCTCGACAATTAGCTGCAATTAGCCACGCCACCTTCTGCCAGCCTTACACAAATAACAACAGATTTCTGGCAAAAGACAAGATGAAGGCAAAGGGCCTCATGTTAAGGCAGGCACAAAGTTGTTCCTGAACATTACACTGGAACAGAACTTAGAAAAAGTTGTTGTTTTGGGGGAATACAGCACCCAGAATTCCCCAGCTAGTATGGCCATGTGCTGGAGATACACTAAAACTGCCTCCAGACAAAAAAAAACCTGTTAGAATCTCAATGGCCCCATTTTCCCCTTTAGCACTGAGATGTTTTGAAGATGCTTCTTTATGTTCCTCAGGCAATCCTCTACCTCTTCAAGCTGCTCTTCAAACCAGAAACAAAATGAAAGTAATCGTCTTATCCATTCTGTAAAGTGCTTCCCTTTCCTCTTGGTGTCATCGTATTTAATGGGAAAAGCCACTTGACAGCCTGTGCCCAAGAGCTGTGTTTATCATGCATTCATGACATAAACCTGAGTCACAATCGGTAGTTCTCCTCTGCCAACTAGAAGCCGTGTTAAAAGTGGTCCATCTGATACATTCTTGCTTTCCTCTCTGTGAAACATTATTTAGCTTCACCTGCTCACCAAAACCAGAACAGTCTCGCCTCCTTCCCAGAGTAATAGTATTACAGTGTTAGTCTTTCTGTGTGTTTTTTAAATTCTCACACTGTTGTGAAGTACAGTGGTGCCTTGCTTAATGACGATAATCCGTTCCAGGAAAATCGCTGTTAAGCGAAAACATTGTAAAGCGAAAATAAAAACCCAATTGAAATGCATGGAAACCCGTTCAATGCATTCCAATGGGGTAAAAACTCACCGTCCAGCAAAGATCCTCCATATGGCGGCCATTTTCGCTGCCTGTATAGCAAGCAATCCATCCCTAATCACCTGGTGGCCATTTTGAAACTGCCAATCAGCTGTTCAGAAAACGTTGTTTTGTGAAGAATCGGTTCCCGAAGCAGGGAACTGATCATCGCAAAGTGAAATCCCCCTGTTCAGACCATTGTTTTGCGATCGCAATTGCCATCTCAAAAAGATCATTGTTAAGCAGTTTTGTCGTAATGCGGGCAATCATAAAGCGAGGCATCACTGTATTCTTCCTATTCTGAAAATTCAGAATTTTTTAGCCCTATTTATCATTGAATCTTTCTTTCAGCACATGAAGGAAGAACACCTAATCATGCACAGTCACTTCTACATCACTTTCCTGACATGGAAAAGAACACATCAGAAGAGAAGTAGGAGCATCTGTGGAAATCGAGGCTTTAGACATGAACAAGCTCTGCGATGCTTCAAGATGCTTGTTCAGGGGAAAACCTCTATGCAAGAAGAAACCTCTCTTCTTCAAAAGCACCCCTTTCCATGGGAAGAAGGAGATAATGGAAGGGAAGGAGTGGGCTTTCCCTTGCTTGTGAGTTGAAGAATTCAACGTGAAAATGCCAAGAGTTCAGGATATTATGGATAATCACTAAATTGCTTGAACAAGCTCCTTGTTTCACCACAGTCTCAACTGTGATGAAGCTTCTTGATGAGGGATTTCATGAGATTCTTTTCATCGAGCATAGAAAATACAATGCAAAGTTATTCCCCCCCATCCAAATTGCTTCAATTTTCATAATATATGTCTGTGCAAAACAAGAGACCTTTTGTTTGGGAAAATGGATTCAAAGCAAACAGGTTGATCATCCAAAAAGACACAAACAATCCATCCAATGTTTCTCATTCTTAAAAGTTCAGAAAACAAAGCAAGAGCTTTCAAAGTTGTCCACACTTTGTGTTATGCGCAGGATTGCAGTATGGAGAGGGGGGAGAAGAGTCTTACAAATACAGAAACTCTTGTCAAGATTGACAGAAAATATTTCATTCATACATGCAAGGAGAAAAATGCTGCTGTTTTTGCTTCTAGGCCATAAGAACAAAATTAATGAGGACTTACACTCATGGGTTGGAGTGATGGATAGCCTGTATTGAGCTAGAGTTATGGGTCATCTTTAACGGTTGGCAATATGTTGATTATTGTTTCTTTGCTACATCATCAGTTATGAATGATATACCTAATATATTTTCAAAGCATTTCTTTCAATGTAATTTGGCTCCATTTCAAAAAAACCTCTTCTACACCCCCATTAATATTCCTATGGAAGACTGAATTTCAAATAAAATAATATTTTATTCCCTTGAAAAAAAAGAGGACCCAATGGTCCTCAAGATGCCTGTTCTATATTTTTCACCGGCTTCAGCACAACTTTTCCAATATCACAGTGGTACTATTTCTCTGTGTGATCTTCTGATGATTCAGATATGACACTGGAAGCCTTATGCTATTTTTAATGCCTTATCTGATCTTTAAAAGCACTTTTTAAATGGTATGGTAAAAAAACTGCCATTATTGTCGTCATGTTTTTTTTACCCGTGGAAGAGGGGTAAAACATCTTTGCTATTTTTTTTTAAACTTTAGGGATAGATCCATTCAATATCCAATGGTGATTCAAGTCTTCTCTCTCTTTTTTATCATAATCAATAGTCCCATCTCAGTCGTCCTCTTCTATAAAGCTGAATACTTTGCTGCAATTCAAAATCTTTCTCCTCCCCGAAAATACCCATGTGTTTTAATAAAGTGAAATTGTCAGTCAGCAAGTGCTTAACAGGCATTAATCCAATTCCTGAATGGAAAAGTTGAAAACACCCAGGCCAATAAACAAACTCGATTAACAACCTGTCCAATATTGTTATCATTGTGTCCCAGACTAGATCGGTGCTCATTCCTTGCATAGATTCTTGCATATGTAAAGAGGACAGTATAGTGACACATCTAATGCATTGCATCACTGTCAATAATGCCCCTCAGAAGTGCAAGGCACTGTCATCTCTCTAAAATGCATCAAAAGGTCAGGGCATGGATCAGAAGGAAGAGGTGAGTGAGGTATTTCAGCTGGGTACATATATTCCTTGTTTAAGGCATCAAGTATTTTTCTTTGCAGCATTGGACTTTCCTTTCACTTCCAGGCATGTCCACAGCTGAGCGTCCTTTCGGCTTTAGCCCAACCACTTCATTAGCTCTGGAGCTACTTGTACTTGTCCTCCGCTCTTCCTCAGTAGCATGTTGGACACCTTTTGACCTGAGGGGCCCGTCTTCCAGCGTCATATCTTTTAGACTTTTGTTTCTGATCATGGGGCGTTCTTGGCAAAGATACTGGAGTGACATTGCCATTTCCTACTCCAGGTGGATTGCGTTTAGTCGGAACTCTCCACTATGACCTGTCCGTCTTGGGTGGCCCTGCACGGCATAGCCCATAGTTTCTGTGAGTTACTCAAGCCCCTTCGCCACGACAAGGCAGCAATCGATCAATCAACCCTGAGCGCTCACTGGAAGGACAGATCCTGAAGTTGAGGCTCCAGTACTTTGGCCATCTCATGAGAAGAGAAGACTCCTTGGAAAAGACCTTGATGTTGGGAAAGTGTGAAGGCAGGAGGAGAAGGGGACGACAGAGGATGAGATGGTTTGACAGTGTCATCGAAGCAACCAATATGAATTTGACAGAACTCTGGGAGGCAGTGGAAGACAGGAGGGCCTGGCATGCTCTGGTCCATGGGGTCACGAAGAGTTGGACACAACTAAATGACTAAACAACAATGACGAAGGCATCAAGAGTCTCAAATTGGATCCTGGCATGTATTAGCCCCGTCACCTTGAAAGACTGGGTTCCAAGTTGCCCTTTAGAATATGTGTGGTTACAGGGGTTAGTGGTCCGGACTAGACCCAGGAGACTGGGGTTTAAATCCCTGCTTGGCCATGAAAGTAACTAGGTGATCCTTCACAGTCTGTTAGTCTGATCTGCTCAGAGCTGTTGTTGGAATAAAGTGTCGGTCTTCCAGCTCTCCGTATGAAAAGTCATAGGGAACAAAGAACATTAGGGTTGTGTCGCGATCCCCTCTGAAGTCCCTATTCCCCCCAGGCCTTCACGAGGTTCTCGCTCTTCTTTCTTCTTTGCTGCCACCAAATATTAATGCTTTAATACCAATTGATTATGGAGACAAGTGTGCTGTTAAAATTTAAGTCTATTATTTAACTAGGGAAGTTGATAATCAATAACTACTCATGGGGTTAATTACAGCTTGTCAACCACTTATATTAGAATCAGATCAGATATAACTTCAAATCTCTTTTAACTCTCTGCTTCAATCTACATTTTTAGAGATCTCTAACTCACTCTTCAGTCTCTTTCAAGCTACACACAGTCTCTCTCTCCTCAGACTCCATCCACCAGTCTTTATATCCAGCTCCCTCCCCCCTTGGCTCCGCCTTCCATTCACTCATTGGCTCCTGCTTCAATGTCCTGCTGTGACAGGCAGGCGAAGTCAGGGTTGTTCGCTACAGGATGTAGAATTTTAAGGGAAAAAACATACATATTAAGGATCAGAGGTGTGCAGGTTTGTATTTTGGGATGACAGGCTCAAAGTAAAAGCAAGACAACTTGAGAATACAGCTACTCTAAGGAGTGATATACCCTCCTCCGCTTATCTAGATGTATAATGGGTGCTTTTTCAGGTGAATGAGGAATAATCAGAATCTGGTGAGGTCCATCTCGGCCATCCCCAGGCTCTGTCTTTCATTGTAGCTTCAGCTGTCAATCTCCCGTCACTTTCTTGCTTCCTTCTTTTGCCACAACAACTGATGCCAAAGCATTTTTATTAATTTGCCACCCCTACTCTACCCCATACCTGTTTGCAACCACATAAACATTTGCTCCCAGACATGGTATCTTCACAAGACAAGAGTGAAAATATTCCCTCAGAAAAGAAGACCTCAGATAGGACTGAGGAGCAATGTGGATTTTGCAGACACGCTCATCACTTCTGCTAGGTTGGCTGATGATTTAGCAGAGTGCGGTAAAATTGGGCAAGGAAAGAATGACAGCAGACACTTGTGCCTCAGTACACATCTCTCAAAGCATTAGTGAGCATTAATGAAGCCCTGCCTGACCTAAAATGTTCAGACCACTCAATATATCTGAAAGGAATGCCTCCAGAAGTCCATTTGCTGATATAAAAGGACTGAGTCAGTGCATTCGCTTCTCATGGCCATTTTTGGAGCTAAGGGCCATCAAAACAAAAGGCAGTTTCCTCTGATATTTGCATAAATTGCTAATGGAGCCCTGGTCACACCTTCCAATGGCCCTGTTACTATGTGTCACTGCATTTTTAATAATTAGGATATGTTGCAATGACTTTGTACCAGTGCACCATCACATCTCGTGTCACCATGCTGGAATAACGAGCTAATCTAATTGGCTCCCTGAGGGGAAAGTGTGCATTACAAGGTGTTCAGAGTTTGATTTTTCCCCCTCCCTCTTTGCTTTTGCTATTTTAATTTTTATAGCTGGCTTTTACCATTCTGACCTTTTATTGTTGTGATATGTTCTGATGGATTGTGTGTGGGGTTTTTTAGGTTGATAAAATTCATGATTTCTTCAATTTTATACATGATGAACTATCCCGAGGGCATTGGCCTATTGTCAGCTGTTTATTTATACACTTCTCCTTTATAAACTGTCTTTTACAGGCAGCCTAATTACAATGAACTTGTAATCATCAATTTACTCTGAAGGAGTTGCTTTCAGTCTGCAAAGGCTTGTGTCAAATAAAAGTTATAAGCCTTTAAGGTGCCAGAAGAATTTCTGTTCTTTTCACCAATGAAAATTATTCAGCCCCCATTGCAAATCAGATTTATTATCAGCATTTACAGACTTCCAGTTTTTTTATAAGGAACAAATCAAACAAAAGCAATTGAAATAGCTCAACGCAACAAATGCTTCAAGTGTTTTTTCCCCAAGTTCAACTGAAAATACAACTTTGGTGATGACTTGGCAATAACAAAGCCAACTCAGAGTGAAGGCTTGGCATTGTTGCCTCAGCCTTCTCTACAAACTGCAAAACCAGGGACTTTTAACAACAAAAAGAAGCAAAGCTAAACAAAACCATTACTTCAGCTCAGCTGTACCAAACTGTAGGCTCTTTGGTGCTGTAGGAAAGAAAGAGGAATGATGTGCTCTTTTTGGAGATCCTGGTTTTCTCAGCAGAGACTCTTCTTCTGCAATTCTTCCTGCATTTTGACATCTTAGTAAACTTGAGAAGGTCTCTAATAAGGCAGATCTGTTATATGTACGGTGATCTTGTTAAGGATGTTTCTCAGAAGATTGGTGAAGACTGGTTTTCCCCAAGCCAGCTGCGAAAGGACCTTTTCTGGGGGACCCACTTTGTGGGTATATTACTCTGAAAATCAGTCTTCACCAAATTTGGAGAGATTTCAGAGGAGAGTTGGTAGAAGCCACTTTTTGATTTTGGTGTCTCTGTTCCTGGGAGAAAATTTCCTGGGGGGGGGCCTCCTTCTGGGTATATAACTCAGATGTCTGAAGCCCAAACTTCACCATACTCTCAGGGCTTATAAAGGAGAATCAGAGAAAGCTTGCTTGCATATTTGGTGTCTCTAGATCCTTGGGGGGGCATTTTACAGAGTTTTAAAGTAAAAAAAAAATGAAAAATTCAAAAATTCATAATTCATGAGTCGTCAACCTTGATGAATCACAAATCAAAATGAATCACCATTTTTCTAATTTGTGCCCATCTCTATTCTGTACCTATTGCTCGCTTATATCTTGTTGATTAAAGGTTTTGCATGCATTTGTATTGTTTCCATGACCATGCAGCCTTTTCCTGATTTTTTTTTCTATTATGTCTTTTAGCAAATGTTTTTTTGGTGAAAAATCTTTGTTTTCTTGCAAAAATAGCTTCTTTACACGCTTCCAATTTAAATCTCTGTAGTAATAACAATTCTTTGGGGAAATCATACTGTCTAACATTGATGTAGAGATATTGGCATCATACGACAGTCACATTCTGTGCCTAAAGTTGAATGGGCAGGAATATGCAGAGCAAAGCACAGCTCTGGACAAACAGCAGACATCAATATGATATTGCTGCCAGACATTATGCCATAACTGTTTATGGCAGTGAAAGAAGGCCATATATTTTAGGAGCAGCCCTGTACAGCCTTGGATGGCCTCAGAGAGAATCAAGCACTCTTTACTATATTCTGGACTTGACAGTGCCAGTCTATGCAGCTATTCCTAAGGAATTCAATACATGGTTTGGGGACATCCCTGCTACAGCCCCTGTTCTTTCAGTTGTGTTTCAGTGATTGATTATATTGCCTAATCAGCATAATTAGTGAAGAATAAGTTCTACTAAATTGAATAGGAAAATACGTACATAGGATTTCTTGGCTGATTTTCAGTCTACTCTTCTCTCCTTTAAAAAATATAATAACAAGATAGCAACAGATATTTTTTACATTGTGGATTTGTTTTCAAATAATATTTATTTATAGTTGTTGTGGGTTTTCCAGGCTGTTTGATCGTGTTCTTAAGGTGTTTCTTTCTAATGTTTTGCCAGTCTCTGTGGGTGGCGTCTTCAGAGGACAGGAGTCAAAACTCTGTCTGTGCTCTGTTGCAGTTTGTTGGATAGTTGAGTATTTATAGCTGTGGGATAAGCTTTTGTCCTTTTTCAGGAGATTAGGTGATTATGGTGATCAGTCTGTTTTTGTTGTGGGTGTATTGTTGTGATAAGAGGGAGAGATGATCTGTCACTGTGATTGATGAGTGTTGTTAGCATGTCTTTTGTGTGTCGTGATCACTGGTCCTTGTGGCTGGGTGGAGTTCATTGCCCTTTTGCAGGCTGTATTTTTCAGTGCTGGGAACCAGGCTTTGTCGAGGTTTAAACTTTCTTCTTTTTTGTTGAAGCTCTGCTGATGTTTGTGGCTTCCCTGTGCAGTCTAACACAATGATTGCTGGTGTTGTCCAGCACTTCAGTATTTTGAAATAAAATTTCATGTCCACCTTGTTTTAGGGCATGTTCAGCTACTGCCGTTTTTTCCCGGTTGTTTTAGTCTGCAGTGTCTCTCATGTTCTTTGATTCTGGTGTGGATGCTGCGTTTTGTAGTTCCAATATATACCTGGCCACAACTGCAAGGTATCTGGTATACTCCTGCAGTAGTAAGGGGGTCCCTTTTGTCCTTTGCTGACCATAACATTTGTTGTATTTTCAGTATGTCTGAATACTGTTTGCAGGTTGTGTTTTTTCAAAAGTTTCCCCATGTGGTCCATGACCCCTTTGATGTATGGCAGAAATACTTTGTTTTTGAGTGGCTGTTTTTCCTCTTCAGTTTGGTGTTGGTCCTGTGACACTTACAAATAAGAAAAGTAAGAGGTCTTGGGTCGGCAGAGTCTTTGAATTTTTATCTTTATAGCTATAAAAGTTTTTAAAGAAATACCACATTTTAAAAAAAGTATTTCTTAATATTTGAGATGCAAATACATGATTGCATAGACTCTATTTTTAAGAAGTCCGTTTCCTTCTGTGCACTTTCTTTTGGCCATGATGTAACCCTTGGCCTCTAAAATAATAAAATGATCTGCCAGAAAATTGATCTGCCTATGCTTATCCATGTGAAATTTGAGTGCTGTCTATTATAGCAGTGGCCTCCAGTGGGTGGTGAAGGAGGAAATCCTTTTAATGGTGGCAGACATTTTGGATTTTCCAAAATATGCAGGGAGGATAGTCATTTACAGTAAGTATTGCTAGGAGAAAGTCAGGAAAACTCGAGAAAGTTTGGGTGTAGAAGCAGTAGGAAATCCAGGACTGGACTGAAGGAATAACTTTATGAGTTTGGAATGAAATCTATGGGCTGGAGAGGTGGGGCACCACTTTTTCTTCTTCTGATGGAGAGAAATGAGATGCTTAGGAAGGTCTGCAGTATGGAAAAGTGGAAAGCAAGAAGGGGAATGGGATATGCTTGGCCATTGGAAACAGAGTTTGTGTAGCAGAGAGAGTATATGTTTTGAAGAGTTTATCTGAGACTTAGAGAGCTACTTGTAATTGTGATAAGTGAATCTTGCACACTGAAGATCGGGGAAAAGAATGTGTGTTTGGCAGTGTGAAACCTTAATGATGCAAGGGGGGGGGGAAGAACTATGATTTCATGGGAATAAACATCTGTTTGGGGACTCAGACACCCTCTCTCCATTTGCTATGTGTTCAGATTCATGAACAAGGTCCTTATCTTTTGGGTTCACCCGTTTAGATTTCTGTAAAACCATTATTGAAACATGCCACATTGCAGACATTTTGTGATTGTTCATGCCCTCTTTCCCCAGCCCCATGACATCCAGTGACATTTTTGGTCAAAGGTCGTATGAGAAATGTATTCGCGAAGGCTTTCACGGCCGGGATCTAATGGTTGTTGTGGGTTTTTTGGGCTTCTTGGCCGTGTTCTGAACACGGCCTTCAGAACACGGCCAAGAAGCCCGAAAAACCCACAACAACCGTCGTATGAGAAAACTCCTGGAAAAGGTTCTCCATTCATTTGGCTAAAGCTTCCAGAATCTTCCAGCCTTCTTCATGAGGCAAATTATGTGAGGGCTGGAACATCCAAAAAGAGGCAGAATGAACACCCAATTCACTTAATAGCTAGACTATTTGTACTCCATTCCCCAAACATATACCAGTTTTCATTGGTCTAGCATCCCACTAATTAACCTGGGAATTGTAGTTTGTTGAAAGTGCTACCTTGCCTTTTTCTTCATGGACCTACCATTTATAACGATCCCTGGGATATAAATGTTCAACCAATTTAAATGTGTATGACTGGTGCCCTGCACCTCACACATCTGTCACTACCACCTTTGTGGTGGCAAGAGATTTCTGTTGTCAACTGAAGTCTGAAGATTAGAAACAAAGTTTGTCTCCGTGAAAGTATTTGTATTTACAACATGATTTCTCTGTCTCTTGTCTTTCAAGGGGACACTAGCAAATTGGCTGACCTCTTCACCTTTTACTACCAATGCATTTTGTAGAAAACCAATCTCCATGACATCTACTTGCTTTGAGCTTGGGGCAGGAGGAGACTCCCAAATGGCAAGTGTTTTAGAGGCCATTTGTGTTATTAACCTCTGGAATCCCCAGCTACTTGTGCTCTGCTCTTCAGAAAAAAACAAAAGGAAACATATCGATGAGAAAAGAGAGGAATAAAAGGCAACATCATAGTTTAGTCTGAGTTTGGGGTAGGTTGAGATGAGCAGAGACAACAAACCAGCCCTAAGTAAGGATCAAACAATCTACAACTGCCATGACACACAAGTTGATATTCAAGAACTTTTTGACTTGCGTGGATTCAGGGAATGTCAGCAGGACATGCTAATTTGACCTGGGATGACTTGGGAGGGATTCCTCACATTTGACCATAGTGTGCCAGTTTCACTGAGTAGCCCTTGAACAAACCCATAAAATCCTAAGTGCTTTTAAGATACAATAGGTAAATCTGTTCTACAACTCCCTTTCATAGCAGATTTGTTTAAATTATGTAGTCTTTGTCTTAATGAGTATCCCCTTTGAATTATATTGATGCACATTATAGAAATGTTTGTGTGTGTGTAATTTTTGATTCTAAACACCTTGTCAAATATGTGTGTTTGTGTGGGTGTGGGTGTGCGTGCGTGTTTCTTTTCATGGAATGGCCCACAATGCATGGTGGCTTTCCAACCACAAATCACATGCTGTTGTATCTTGGATGTACAGAACTAAGTACATCCCTCTTTCAGAAACACAACAGAGTGAATTTTTCACTTCAAGAAAATGTTGGATAACTCTCTGAGATGAAGAAAGAAGGCAGTATGTTAATAGACTTGATGAGAAGACTTACTGTAGCCTTTCATGCCCTAGTGCTCTCCAAATGTGTTAGTCTACAGCTCTAGCACATCTACATGGCACCAAGTTTAAATAAGCTATTTACTGGAACATGTTTAAAGGTGAGACAATTATCGTCACTACTTGTCCAAATCTAAAATCTGGGTTATGTATCAGAAGATTTCATGAAAACGCTTCTCATTCATTTTTCTTGTTGCTGTCAGCCACCACCTGTTTTATAGTTCTGCAGTGTAACTAAGGTCACAGGCAGGGCTGAAAGGGGTGAAATAAAATATTTTGGGGCAATTCTGAATAGAGATTGAGGGAATTTGGGGGATTTTAGAGCTCTTCCTTCCTTCCTTCCTTCCTTCCTTCCTTCCTTCCTTCCTTCCTTCCTTCCTTCCTTCCTTCCTTCCTTCCTTCCTTCCTTCCGTCCTTCCTTCCGTCCTTCCTCCCTCCCTCCCTCCCTTCCTCCCTCCCTCCCTCCCTTTCTTCCTTCCTTCCTTCCTTCCTTCCTTCCTTCCTTCCTTCCTCCCTCCCTCCCTCCCTCCCTCCCTCCCTTCCTTCCTTCCTTCCTTCCTTCCTTCCTTCCTTCCTTCCTTCCTTCCTTCCTTCCTTCCTTCCTTCCTTCCGACCTGCTTAACAGGAGCAGCAGTGGAACCCTCTGTGGATATCACTTAATTTCACAACATTTTGAGAATGCTTCTGAATAATCATTCATGGTTTTTGTAAGAGATGGGAAAGGGGAGTTTGCTTTCACTTTTTGGCAATCATAATGTGACATCATCACAAAGCCAACTTAGAGTGAGGGTTATACCATCTGCCTTCACTCAAGTGATCACTAACAAAAAAAGTTGTTCTTTTTTATCTTGGTCTAAGGCAAGATGTCAGTCCTCTTTTCAGCACTTTCTGCTGTAACAGATTGTTTTACACACTACATTTTCAAGTACAGAAATCAGCTTCAAGATCCATATTCCAGAATTGCTTTCATGTCACAAGAAGAGGTGTCAAGAGCCTTGTGCTTGTTGGACTGAAGTAGGACATTAACCCAAGAATGAATAAACATTCATTCTTGGGTTAATGTCCTGCTTTCATATCGGAATCTCCTTTTTTCTCAGTCCATGTACCTGCAATAAAATACGCATTTCATGCTGCTGTTCAAACATTACAAAAACACACACATTTTTTCAAGCTCTTAATTAAGCTTTCTGTAGAGGGAAGGAATGTTTTAAGTAATGCAAATCAGTATTAGCCACTGTTACAGATCTACAAAATGAGCTTTAGAGAACTGAAGGTACCTATTTTACATCTGTTCTGCTACAAATGCTATCCCATCACTGTGTGTGGCTTGTTTTCATCAACATGTGCCTCACAATTTGCTTTGTAGTGTAAATTGTCTTCAGAAAAAAAGTGAGTGCATAAACAGCCGCCTAATGCTAAGCCGAGAGCCCTACTCCATGCTTAGAACAAGGGTGGGAGCTGTCTCCTTTTACGCTTAACCTCATAGCTGCCCTGTGGCTGCATGCTTTTCCAAGATTAAAATCAGGCCTTTAGAAGTTTCTCCCCTTCTCACAGCATACCAAATGGTAGCGAACAAGTCTCTGTATGAATCTTTAGAGTGCATGCATCCGTAAAGTAATTGTTCAGTCATTTCAGATTGTTGTTTTCCACCCTTGCCTTGGTTTTTGAAAGAAAGTAGGTTTATGATACTGCAAAGAAAGCCATTTTGATAAAAGAAATGAATTATAAGTATGGAGAGAGTGGCACAGATGCCCTTGTAAACCATTAGTTTCCCACAGTGAGCTGCCCTGTAGATACCTAGGAGAGAATATGATGGAGGGCGACTCCACAGGGAACCAGAAATCCAGGAAGACCTAGTTGATAAGGAGGGAGTTCACTCAGAATCACAAGAAGGGTTGCTCCAAAGAAAATGCTTGAAAACTGAATAAACCCAAGAATGAGAGGGGGGGGAGAGAAGATCCTTGGCAGATGGAGAGTATAAAAGAGGACTTAGAAGCAGTGGAGAGGAGAGAAGAAAGAAGTGAGGATAAGAGTATGGTAGACTGATCTGTCTTAACTGAGGATTTGGCCCCTGAGGTAAGGGGAGTAGAAGAGGAGTGGGGAGAAAAGGATGCTTGAGATGATTCCATTGAAGTCCCCAAGGAAGAATCTTACTATTTGGACATGGAGATCCCAACTCCTCCATAAGGTCCATTGATTCAAATGGTCCTATTGTAACTGCAACTTACTTTAGCACAGTAAGCCACAGTTAAAGTAAACCCATTTGAATCAATGAAACCTATGGAGGAGATGACTTACCGAATCCCTGTTGATTCAATGGGCCTAATCTCGTGTGATTCACTATGCTGAGCCACAGGATTTTGACCCATATTTTGCATTTGTAATCTTGGGGCACTGAGACATTATTAATGACT
Source organism: Pogona vitticeps (assembly GCF_051106095.1). Lineage (NCBI taxonomy): Eukaryota > Metazoa > Chordata > Lepidosauria > Squamata > Agamidae > Pogona > Pogona vitticeps. The sequence goes on from NC_135787.1 coordinate 175,791,374, forward strand.
TTTTTAATGAACTAACACATTACTAATGGTTGCTGGCACAATTTGTCTTTTTTTTTCTTTTCTCAGAAGAAAATAAATAACATCTATAGTCTGGCTGTCAAGTAAAATTAAAGTCAATGTATTGTATTCAATGCTGTCTTTTCCAAACTCTAGTCACATCAAATGCCCTGCCGGTCTCACACCAGATGGTTAGGGTAAATGGAGAAAAATTATCATTTGCTCTCCATGGCTGGTGTGCTTCTTCCCATAATGGGGTTGTGTTGGGAGAATGGGAGAGCTTTAGAGCTGGTGGATTCAAAGCTTCTCCTGATCCACCACTGGTAAGCCTATTTTCCCCCTAAATAAATAAATAAATAAATAAATAAATAAATAAATAAATAAATAAATAAATAAATAAATAAATAAATAAATAAATAAATAAACAAGCAAGCAAGCAAGCAAGCAAGCAAGCAAGCAAGCAAGCAAGCAAGCAAGCAAGCAAGCAAGCAAACTGCTGCTGGAGCACCAATGGTGGAGCAGAAAAGTTGACAGAGGTTTCCACAACTGCACAAAAAGTTTTGTGAGAGTAGGTCTCCCTCTTCCTCTCCAACCAATGACCTCTCCGAAATGGTGCTGGGTCGCCATTTTCGGGAGGCTTTGACCACCCATCTGGAGGCAAGCGTCACAGGTGATGCAGTCTTCTGATGGGAGGGGGGGACTGTGCCTTTAAGAAGGCTGGGTCCCTCTACAGCATCCTCTTTGCTGCCTTCTTTGAGATGTGGTTTTACATGGTACAATCTCCCAGCCAACTGCCTGCTTAGGGTCACGAGGCTCAGAGGGAGGAGTTGGCTGGGGGGGGGTACCAGTTCACAGAGCACCTGAAGATGTGCTGTACACTGGACAGCACATTTCAGAAATAGGAGCCTGCCCTGCTATAGGAAATGTCCGGATATCTAGGATTATCCAGACATTGAAGAATATTGCACTCTGGTAGGCCCCCTTGCATTTGGGGGGATATGGCTTTAAATAGTTAATAAATAGTTTAAACCCAACACCTGTATCTTGTCTCATTATTTCTGGGCTGGGTCGGCAATGACTCTTTCCAATGGAACTTGAAATACCCTCTGAAGGTTTCAGCATAGGTTCTGTAAAAGAAAGGAGAAAGAAGATGTGAATGGTACTTACATAATCCATTTCTTCACCACAGGCATTTATTCTATGTGTAGTTCCTCCCAGAATTAAGATGTAAAATGAATTGACTACATATAGGGACACTGGGCCTTAGACTGAAATCAATTTTTTCCCTGCTTAGATTAGAACCTTTGAAATGAATGAGATTTCTACTTTATAACACTGGCTCTCAGTGTTTTAATTATTCACCCACTCTGATGAGCATATCAGATTGGCACTTCCATCACTTAGAAACTGAAATTTGGTGCATAGGTACTCTAATTAGTAGAAAAACATGATGATGCAAGAGTTTTGGAATTTCCATCTCAAAACAGGGAGGTGAAAGTACCCCTTAAAATAGTTGAAAAAGCTGTATCTGAACATGATGATACACATATGTATTAAGACCATATCCTATTTGAGGGATAGCTTAGAAAACATAAGTCTTGTTTATGTAATAACCCTCTAAGATAATTGAAGGAAATAAATAAATAAATAAATAAATAAATAAATAAATAAATAAATAAATAAATAAATAAATAAATAAATAAATAAATAAATAAATAAATGTTAGGCAAATGTTAGTGAAAGTCGAACCAGCGGCTCCTTTTCCCACTGAGGCCCAGTAGAAGTTATGGCCTCAAAGTTTATTTTTAAATAGAGCTTTTGTCATATCTGGATCATATAAATGAATGTTGGTTCTCAAAGAAGACATGAGTTGTTGAGGTTCATGAGTAACAGGCATTCTGTGATGTCAGAAGCTGCCTTGGTTTCCTTCACAGGTTACAGCACTGGCATCACAACTCATGAGCCCTCTTCTTGCCCATGTCCTGACAACAAGGCCACAAGACCTTGGGAAGAAGAAACAACTCCATGTGTGACAGTGATGAACCCTCCATGATTCATTGCACTGCGAGTGCCATAAATAAGGGTGCACATGATCCTAGCAGCAACACCCATGGATACCACTGCTCCAGCTTTTTTCAACATTTTGCCACCTGCTAGGTTCTGGGTTGCTACAGTGCATGGATAGCTCAACATTTTTTTTAGGTTTCGTTCGTTCGTTTAGTCATTTAGTCGTGTCCGACTCTTCGTGACCCCATGGACCAGAGCACGCCAGGCCCTCCTATCTTCCACTGCCTCCTAGAGTTGTGTCAAGTTCATGTTGGTTGCTTCGCAGACACTGTCCAACCATCTCGTCCTCGGTCATCCCCTTCTCCTCTTGCCGTCGCACTTTCCTAACATCAGGGTCTTTTCCAGGGAGTCTTCTCTTCTCATCAGATGGCCAAAGTACTGGAACCTCAGCTTCAGGATCTGTCCTTCCAGTGAGCACTCAGGGTTGATTTCCTTTAGAACTGATAGGTTTGTTCTCCTTGCAGTCCAGGGGATTCTCAAGAGCCTCCTCCAGCACCACAATTCAAAGGCATCAATTCTTTGGCGGTCTGCTTTTTTAGGTTTGGGGTCCATTTACTCAGATTCCTGTAAGGCTCATTTCCATACTTATCTAGAGCAGTAGTAATTCCATCCTCCTAACTCTTGTCTACCTTACCACTGTGGCATCATAAGGATCCTTTCCTGGATGACACCAAGTAGCTGCTCATGTGACAACTCAAAGACTCACCTGCTAGTTTCAGGTTTGGGCCCTAAAATGTAAAGCGATGGAATACTGCTGACCTAACAACCTTGCGTCTGGGCATTGGGGATCTCAGAACAACAAAAACAAAACAGTCTCACCTAAGTCACATTACTTACTATTTAACTACAAAGAAATCTGAGTAAATGGACCCCAAACCTAAAAAATGTTGAGCTATCCATGCACTGTGACCTAAAAATAAAGATGAACCACATACTAAGCAGAGGAGAATAAAGAACAATAAAGCACAGTTTTAGTAACATGCAGCCAGAAATTATATGTTGTTGATTACAGGATAAGTCCGAATGGAAGCTAGATAAGGGTAGCTGAAATGTTTTCGATAATACACAGCACTGGGAAGCTGGAGGCTCTATGATAGATATGTAAAATTATGTCAGGCCAAATCGGTCATGCTGCTTTGAAAACCTAAATGTTGGCCCTTGTATATTCCAGAAGGCTGTAAAAGAGAAAATTATTCATCACATAGAACTGGGGAAAGGTTAAATTAGTATATCTGCCAAAATTGTTTAGCTTCGTGAGGATAGAAAGAGATTCCTCTTCTAAACATAGACAATTGTGCTGCACTAGCAGTGGTTTCTGCAGTGGAGGGGGGAAGTGGGGTGGCATGCGAGAAAGAGTCCATGGGCACATTTTTTTAGGGTGAATGCTCACACTTTGAACCATCTCAACTTCACTTTGGGCAAGACGGCATCCAACTTCTTTGGTTTGCTGCCAAAAGAATCGCTTGGGCTGCTTTTGATTTCTTTCTTTTTTAAAAATCACCGCAATTTGTATGCAAAGTAATGATAATAATAATCATGACAATGCACTGAGAACACTCAGTAAGAGATGCAATGTGGATTGGCAGTGTTATATTTATACACTGAAACATATGGAGGAAATAGCCACTCAGATAGCATGAAGAATATATCTTGCTGAGAGTTTTCTGTAAAATATTCTCAGGGATGTATACCATCTTTGGACAAAGGTGTAAATAGCAGTCCAAATCAATACCTTTGCATGATTCTGGGGCTTTAGGGCCATGCTTCAATCAATGACTTTGCATCAAGACAAACAAGGAAGTTTATTTCTAAGGTTAAGAGAATACTCACTGGCCAAAATCCTGCTGCATAATGTAAGCAAAATCATACTTTCTGGTTCATTCCTCACCAGTCAATAAAGTGCACATGCCGTGATTCTTGGAGGCACATGTGCACATCGGCTTGGCATGTGTGCACATGCCTCTGAGAATCATGGGAGGTGCTCTTTATTTATGGCCAAGGAAAGGACCAAAACCTATGATTTTGCTTGCTGTTATGCTGCTGTCTCTTTTCCCATGACCTCAGCATCTTCCTCAGTTTTTCTTCCTCTTTCCTGACTTTTAATTATGACGTATGAATGCCAGATTTAAAATGCAAGATCTCATTTCTCAAGCTCCATTGCCTATTTCTGAAAGCATCAACCTGGATTTAAGGACTGTGTTTTCTTCCCTCCAACTGAAAGAGGTTTAAGATTTCTCAATTAAAGGTTTTCAACAGCTGGATGGTTCTTAGTTGCTTTGAGGAAAACATTAACAACCAACTTAAATAACGAAAGTGTTGCAGCTAATTTTGAAAAGGATTTGGGCTATTGTTATTTATTTTTGTAAAGGATGAAATTGAGCCATTTAAAAAGTTGTATAAGAGATTTGGATTGGGTGGGAAAAATATGCTTCTTTGGTATGCCCAAACTTAATGCTTCTAAATTATATGCAATCTGTATCCAGCCAGTCTTGATCCTCTACCTTCTAAACAAAGGGGGAATTGGGTGAAGCATGCACATGGGATGAGAAGCAACATGGCATGGAAACAGTTTCCAAACCAAACCGTTCAGAGACTGCTGATTTATTCTCTACATGAAAATATAACTAGAGAGCGTAAAAATCTCTCAGTTCCTTTTATATCTCAAATTATTTCCATCCAGAATTCATGATTTGTGAATTTCAATAAATTCTTCATTTTAGTTACCAACCCATTCATAATGACATTACTTTCATATCTATCTGTCTTACTCAAAGGTAGGCTGGGTTGCTTCCAGCTTTAAAGCCCCTTCTTAGACCCTCAGTGCCTTGAATGCATGCAGAACAGGAGGATCACATCTTTCCCCTCTGCTTTGACTTCTGTATTCAGGATGGAATGAAAGTTTGTAGAAAAATCCTGCTTAAACTTATGTGAACAGAATCAAAGCAAGCACAGATGACCTCAAGTAAGCCTCTACTTTGATCCAGCACTTGCTGAATTTAGTGTCCAGGTGCTGCCAACTGTAGAGAGATGACATTGAGGTTCCTAATTTCCCTCCTTATAGATCTTTATGTTTTAATGAGACTTTGTTGTGAAAAAAGACTCCTGGTTGGTTACCCATTCACATGAACTTCTTCCCAATAATATTTTCTATTTAAATAAGACTTGGATTTTCAAATGGAGGGCCCTTTCAATGGAAGGCTGTCTTCTGACAACAGTTTGGGAGGAAAATCCACCTCTATTAAATATAATCTTCTCTGGTACTAGGACACAAGGTACTGGGGTATATATATATATTTATAAAGGTACCCCAGTAGATGGTGTTGTGTCCTAGTACCAGAGAAGCCCAGTGTAATTAGGGAGGGCAAGACTGAAATAACCATTCAACCATGATGCTCGCTTGTTGACCTTGAGCTTGTATCTCTCTCTATCTATCTAACATGTGTCTCACAAGCTGATTGTGATGATCAAAAAGGACAGGGAACTCATAGACACAAGTGATTCTGAGGTAGGGAGACAAAGAACTCTCGTACAATTCCTCATTGATGCTTGTTGATTCAGGCTCTCCTGATGGTACGAGACGTTCCAAACACCACAAGATTATGTATGTTCAGACAGAGAGCAGAGTGTCTTTGGTAAGATTTTGTGCAAAACATCTCTGCATAAAATCTAACATCCTTCCCCTTGAGAAGCAAAGCAGGCACCAACAGTGAGTCCAAAAGTTAGGGGGAAAAAAATAAAACCACCAACCCTGATTCTTAGAAGTCCACACAGGAAGGCAACAGCTACTGTAAATGTGGAGCAAATTACACACGTTATGTCATTTGATCGAAATGCTCAATTTGCACAACAATTTGATAGCAGCAGAAATGTTTTTCTTTTCCACAGCATGACAAGAAAAATGTGAAATGCTTTAGCCTCACCTGAGAGGATGAGAGAACGAAGGATTTACATCCCTGTTCACAACATATGCCCCTCCAGATGTTTAGGATCTCACTTCTCAAGCATACATGGCCTTGAGCTGCACTGTCTATCACTACTGTGAGTTGAAAGCCAAAACATCTGGAGAGTTACTAATATATACCACCATGAGATTTTTCAAGGAAAGGCAAATTACTGATCAGTTTTTTTTAAACAGAGGGCCTCAATGCCTCACTTCCCTTTCTAAAGCAGCCAGATGGAATGGAAGACGGCTTCATGTTCTCATGATAATCATGTCCAATCCAGATCAGATTCCCAACTATTTGTTGCTGTTTGAAACATGGCAGTTCTAAAAGAATGCAGGAGCATATGTGAGAAATAATTCACACTCAGTCATATTTCACTTTGGTATTATTTTGGAAGGCTGCAACACTTCTAAAAATGTTAGCAATACAGATTGCCAAATAAAGAAGGGAAAAAAGAGTAAGGGATCGGAGTCTTCAGGCGGAACATGGGTCTGCACTTTGCAATGTGGCCTAAAACTGGATCTCTCTGTGTGTGATAATCAAACACAGCTGGGCACCAACATGGACAGACGTCTCTGCAGCCACCAGTGCTGAAATGGCTTTAAGAACAAGCCCTAAATGTCACATAGCATGCAGCCTGCTCCTGAACAAAAAGCCCCTGATAATTATGCATGAGAAAAGTAATGGCTCCAAGGGAGATAGTATATAAAACGAATTATGCTCACTGCTTGACATCATTCTGTGCTCCAGGTGTTCTTCTAGATTTTCAAACTTATTGCAATGCATAAAGGATAAGGAAAGAAACTCTTATAAGTGGATGAGCACGTCTGGATGGAAACTTAACATGTGGCCTTTAGGTATGTATCCTTCATTGGCACACCTGGGTGGCTGCTATGAAAAGGGTTTAGAAAACCATCCCCTTCCCATTTCCCTGTGTCCTTGCTATTTTTTTCTCCAAATGGCTGAATAGTATGAGTGAGAGAAATGTCCTATGATAGGACTTTCGTTATTTCCACACCAGGGTGTTACATGCAAGGATATGAAAATCCATCAGTTCTCCTCCATTTTAAATTGTTTCAACCTCAAATTCCTCCCTGTTTCCAAATACCAAGAAATGTGTGGATTTTGAGCCATACCTTAAAATAAATGAAACAAAGCAAAAATTGGCTTATATCTGCACCAGTCAAACCAAACAGGTACAGGCAGACCCAGCATATACAAAACCATATTGCGTTTGCTCATCATATAGATTTTTTACAATGATTACACTGCCTGAAAAGCATCCTCCCTTAAGTTATTTTATGTGCTCTCTGTAGCCATCATCCTGGGTTTCTATCTATGGTTTGTTGGTTTGCTGGTTTGCTTTAAGATGTTAAATGTTGGATGCATGGTTGGGCTAGTATTACATTGTGTAAAGTAATACTAGCATTACTTACATTGTGTAATGTAATACCCAACCCCACTGCTCAGAGTTCTGCTTTGTACTAAGTCAGCAGTATATAAATCCATGAAATGAATGAATACATAAATAAAGATGTGTGGAATATTATGCAATTCATACAATTTTGTGAATTTCACAAATAGCCCAAAACTGGATTGTTTGCTGCTCTGGAATTGGAAGAGTTAGATGGGTTGAATGCATCTTTCTTATCAATCGTTTGTCCTTCTCTGATTGTTCTGCAGATGTGTGCTTTGTTCCTCAGAGAGGAACAGTGGATACATATTGTACAAACTGCAGAAATTTTAAGGAAGAGGAAAAAGGGTTCTTTGTATCACTCTTAACTGGAAGTGAAGAATGTTGTGGACTTTGGGGTGCCGAATCACACCGAGACAGCCAAAATCAATGAGAATAAGGAAATTAGGAAGAATGCTCTCTATCTCTCTTTTGGGATCGCTTTCCATCCCTCAGAACTCTTTGAATGGACACATATGAGCATGGGCTGCACCTCACACAGAAACAGAAAAATGAGAAGAAAAATATCCCCTCCTTCTTAGAACTAAAAATCACTAGTAGTTACTTATGTTCTGTTTTTAAGAGAGACTTGAGTACGTTTTTGGGTCTTGGAATAGAGAAAGGAAAGAGCACAGATGTGACAGTGCTTTGAACCAGATTGTTAGCCTTAGCAAATGTTTGAAGTGAAAGTCAGCAAAGGGGCTTTGATAGGAATGCTTAGAAGAACTTGATCATTTTCGGATGGTGGGCAGTGGGATGACCATGTGTGCCTAAACCCATTGATCCTCCCACCCCATACAAATATACACATGATGTGAATTATACAGGAGAGTTGCCCCCTTTTAGATGAGAAGGATCTCTTTAATTATTCTCTCTGTGTCTGCTCTGATTTACCACAGAAGGTTATGACTAACCTTCTTGATGTATATTCCACCTAAAATGCTGTTTAAAACTTGATTTTCTTTCACCAAGGGCCGTCTTGAATATCAGGCATTGAAATAAAGGCTATGCTTGGTGCTTGTTTAAGGAAATATGGGGGGATGTTTTCTAACAGCAAAAAATTACACACGAAAACATGGGTTTAAAGGGGGTGTATTAAAAGAACTTTGGAGACTTTAGGATAAATATTTCAGATCCTTTCCACATAGTCAGCGAAACACTCTGATGTGTTTGATCAAAGATGAAAAACCACTGTAGTGGTCTCAATTTCGTTTTGTTTCTCTCTCTATTTATGTGCGTGTGTGTGTGTTGTCCTGTGCTCTACTTATTGTTAAGGATAATTTATGCAGTCTGAGTAAGGGCCAGGATTCACTTATCTTGCAGGAGAATCCCACAATTGAAGGAGCTAATACACCCAGCTAGAGATGATGAAGATAATTTTTTGAAAAGAAAAAATTGGAAGGAATGTCAAGCTCCTCTGAATGTTGTTGTTTATTTGTAAAAGTTAGTGCTGTGCCAGATAAGCGCTATGTGACTTCAGCAATGATAAAATAAAATAAAATAAAGAATGAAGGGAAGGAGTTATCCTGGTAGAAATTCCCAGTGTCAGAAAGTATGGCTGTTTTCCTCACAGTTACAGCTTTCTATCCCAGCCCCTGTGGAATCCTGCAACACAATAATTGATCCTATTGGTGTGAAAAACTACAGTGATTTCACCTGCAGAAACCAGCAGGTAGCCAGTTAGAAAACCTTTGAAGCAAATCAGATTCCACACCCCATGTAGTCACGCTCTAAGTTTGCTAAGATGTCCACATAAATGTGCACATTAAGAATAATGCATGAAAATGAGTATACATTTATCCAGGAGGTAGGAAGAAAACATAAAGCCCAATAAGAAACAAGGATGGGAAGAAAGTGTAGGTGGGATTCAGAGAAATCCCAAGGAATTGAAATAGAAAGATCTCCTCATCCTTAGTATTTAACTGTGTTTGCTTGTGCTGAACCCAGGCTGTAACCTCTTTTTTTAAAAAGATCCTTCATGTTTAATAGGCAGATTCATGGATTTCACCCTCATGTTTTGTTGTTAAACTGTTTGTTAAGCAAGCAGAGATATAGTGACACCTAGGAATATACCCAGTTTTCAGAAATCCTAGCTGAATATGTGTGTTTCTGAAGCAACTGCAGGTTGGAGCAAGCAGCTGCCTGTCACCCACATGACACAGTGGCACCCACATGGAGCATTTGTGTTCAGTCCACCAAGGAGGAAGAGAGGGGAGAGAGAAAAGATGGAAAGTGTAGAGATAAGGTTGGAAGATGGCAACCACCATTCTTTCCCAATAGAAATAAACAGGGTTCCCCCCCCTTGAATAAACCTATTTGCTGAGCCCTCCAAAATTCCAGAGTCAGCTATAGTTGTACCATCGGTTTAAGCTGTGACCTGGCTTTCCCGTTTGCAATCCCTCAGTTATGGGAATAGATTTAAATGTCTTAAGCTTATTCCACTCCTCATTACTTTTAGCTCCTGCACCTATTCTTCCGAAATTTGGCAGGTTCATTGCCTAGGGACAACTCTATGACAGGCCATTTTCATACAAATGGAAATTACTCTAAAAGCCTTGAAGGGAGGTAAGGAACGTCACTTTCCCTCTCCCTCACTCAGGAATTGATTCTTTCTACCAAAAACTTGTAGGTCTCCTGGAATTTTATGAATCATTTAACCAGGGCCACCATCCACTACTATTCTGTTAATCATTTTTCATAACAATGGTACACAGGCAAAAACTGGGAGAATGGATTTTATTTTATTTTATTCACTTGAAATTCACAGAGCATAACTGTTACTGGCACAAAAGCAGTGGTTCGCTCACAAGGGACAATTTTCCCTGTTAATTTAATCTAATTCTGTTAAGAAATAAATTAAGGTCTTTCCCGTTCTCTGTTTCTTTTTGTTTAATCAAAATGCAAAGGCACATGGCAGAGACTTTCCTATATTTATTTATTTGAGATATCTCAGAAGTAACTCCATCACAAAGAGATAGTATGCGTGCAAATTTCATGCGCGTATGACAAAGGGGGGTGAGGCACATTTAAGTGTTTTTAAGGTGTGTGTAAATCAGGTTGAACTCCCCTAATGAAGTATTATGGGATATGATGTCCAAGAAATCTAAAATTTGCATCCCTAGAGGCTCCCAATCGCTAGCTATCCTGGATTTCAAAGAGGTACCCTTTCTAGCCTTGCCTGAGAAGGGTGAGAAATCAAACCTAGGACCTTGTGGAGTTAAAGCATACGTAGCAAATAATCTGAACTAGTTGATGGGGAAAGCAATAGACAGATGGATTGTTCAGGAGCTTTCCTCTCTTCCTTTTTCAGTCATACACAATCCCCAAATGGAGGAGGATTTGCCTGCTACCCTAAGGCTCTACCCTTCCTCTCTTTGAGGACATTTACTGCTCCTCTGAACCCTTCAGCTTCCCTTTTAGCAAGGCAGGGCAGGAGATTCTACAGACATTTCTAAGGGTAAAATACAGCACATTCCATCTTGAGCTGGGCATCAATGTGACAAGTGATATATCCTGTCTCCAGATGTGGATGGTCTGGAACTTTAGAGTGAAAGCAATGGGAAGAAAAGAAAATGTGACTTTCTTGCTTACTGCATCTCTGGTGGGGTGGTGCTTAAAACCTACTTTCTGACTCATTCAGCGATCAGCATGAGGATCATACTTCCTTGGCCCTTATGATGACCTCCATAGCATCTATTATTCTGGGACAGAACATGGGCTCAACTTTATTTGCAACATAGAGACCTTTGGGTAGTGTGGGCGGCATATAAATTAAATAAATAAATAAATAAATAAATAAATAGTAACACTATGTATTTCTTTATTCTCTCGGTAGCTATGAATCATCTTTCCTTGTTTGTTTTTTAATTTACTTCTGCTACCCTTCATTTAATTAAAACTATATTCTGTCAGGACATATGGATGTAGAGGGAGGTTAAGCTATTTCTGGGTGGTCAAGCGTCAACCTTTCAGCTACCCTTTTAGCAAGACAGGGCAGGTGATACCTAACAGACATGGAGCCTGCTTTAGGGTTTTTATGAATATGTTCAATGATCTTTTCCTTCTTGTACTGCCCTGCATAGATTTCCTAGTGAGTAGCTATTGGCCAAAATTCATTAGTAAACCACAACTAGAGTAGGCCCATTTAAATCAATGGAACTTAGGGAGGAGTTGACTCACCAAATCCCTGCTGATTCAGATGGTTTACTCTAGGGCAACTTACGACTGGGCTTCAGTCAGTCAGTCAGTCAGTTTCCTTTTTTGTCTAATTACTTTTCTCCAGAATTATAATTCTCTCTTTGCTAGTGACAAATTTGGCACTCAACTGATGCACCGTCCCAGTAAAAGACTGATTGATTGATTGATTGATTGATTGATTGATTGATTGATCGATCGATCGATCGATCGATCGATTGATTGATTGATTGATTGATTGATTGATTGATCGATCGATCGATCGATCGATCGATCGATCGATCGATTGATTACTGCAATGCACTATTCTGGGCAGTTTACAAACTAAAAAGGCAAACATTGCTGTAATCTGTATAAGTCTAGGGAGGTGAAGCTATTTCTTTGTGGTCTGGCATTGACTCTATAGCAACTAAGAATTGTGTTTCTTGCTTTCATTAAAAGGCGCGCACACACAGCTTGGAAATAATGCAGTGGAAGTAATAACATTAGCAGTAATGAGTTTCTTACTTTTGGGCAACAATGTTCCAAACACTTGTTACTTTGGAAAGTATTGTAAAATCTGGGACCATCAGTATATCATTAGCACATTGTTATCTAACAGAGAGCTTCCCCTTTAAGATGGACATAAAGAAAGTCAAAGGTGAGCACTGCAGAACTGTGACACACACATATAAAGCTTTTTTAAAAATCAACTAAAACAAGTATTTGCTGTTCAGTATATACTAGTACTGGACTTTATGGTTTCCAGCTGGTTGTAAGGACAGCATAGAAGCTGATGCTGCATGGCTGGCATTCTGCCCATGGGATGCGGTTTCTTCATTATGGGTTCTGTGCAATATTTTGCAGACTTTCTTCATTATGGGTTCTGTGCATTATTTTGCAGACTTTGAGCAATTTTTGAACATTACACATTTCATTATGAACCCTGCATGGGTGACTTCTAGATTTGCTACATTGATTCTCTTTTTATATTAGCTGAGATGAGAACTAAAGACATACGCACAGAATTCTTATCTGCAGAGTATCTTTTCTCCAGCTTTTTTTTTTTAAATCTTTTTCCTCTCTTGACATGGCTCACCACAATTTAATACAATTTGCAATTAAAGTATTCCATGCAGACAATGGTTGTCTAGCCAGCAGTTGCGTTGCCTGCACTTTCCCACAATCTCCAGTGAAAACCAATTACCTACAGGAGCAACGGGAAAGTGTGTGTTGCAATGATGTCAGATGATCAGTAAGGCTGTTCTTCTATAAATACTAAACATTCACAGATTGTACCATATATAGAATCATACAATCAGGGAATTGGAAATGGCTTAAAAGCCCACAGAGTCCATCACCCTGCTCAAGGCAGAAATCCAAATCAAAGCAGTATATGAGAGATGGTTGTCCAATTTTCTCTTGAATGCCTCCAGCATTGGAGCATTCACCACCACCCAAAATAATTTGTTCCATTGTCATACTGCTCTAATGGTTAAGATTTCCTCCCCCCCCCCCAATATTCAACCTAAATCTGGCTTCCTGTAACTTGAGCCCATTTTTATATGCGCTCTGGGATGATCAAGAACAGATCCTGCCCCTCTGTATGACTGCTTTTCAAATATTTGAAAAATGCTATCATATCTCCCCTCAGTGTTATTTTATCAAGGCTAAACATGCCTAGTTCTTTGAGTATTTCCTCAATGGGCTTGGTTTCCAGTCCTCTACAATGATCATCTTTCTTGCCCTCCTCTGAACTTGTTCCAGTTTGTTGGCATCCTTCTTAAAGTGCGGTGTCCAGAACTGGACAGATGAGGCCTAACCAGGACTGAATAGAGGAGGAATAGTGTCTCACAGGATTTGGATAATGTACTTCTGTTAATGCATCCTAAAATCACATACAATCCTACCACATCGGGTTATGGTGAAGATGAAAGTGTGGGAAAAAGTGAATTAGAAAGAAGAAAGTCATGCATGGAACATTGAGCACCTTAGAGCAGTGGTTCTTAACCTTTGTTACTCGGATGTTTTTGAACTGCAAGTCTCAGAAACTCCAGCCAGCACAGTTGGGGGTGAAGGCTTCTGGGAGTTGCAGTCCAAAACTCCCGAGTAACCCAAGGTTAAGAACCAGTGCCTTAGAGAGTCGAACCCCCTGCTGAAGGTAGGAATCCAAAGCAAAGTTTAACAGCTCTGGAGCACTCACCAACCCTGAGGTAATTGGTCATGCTGTAATTGTCATACTACTCTAATAGGTTGGAATCTGTTCTTGGTATTCAACCAAAATCTGGCTTTCGAGCCTATTATTATGTGTCGTGCACTTTGGGATGATTGAGAACAGATCCTGTCACTCCCCTGCATGACGATCTTTCAAGTATCTGAAAAGTGGTATCATATCTCCCCTCTTTCTTCTTTTCTTAAGGTTAAATATGCCCAGTACTTCCAGTTTTTCTTCATAGGGCTTGGTTTCAAGTCCCCTGATCATCTTTGTTGCCCTCCTCTGAACCTGTTCCAATTTTTGTCTTATAATTATGAAGGAGGTAAGAGCGTTCAACACAGAACTGTCATTGTAATGACAAAAAAAAAAAAAAATTCCAAGTTTTGAATTTGGAGAGATTCTTAGTTTGTCTCTCCTTCTAAAGGTCTGGAAAGGAAGATGAGAAAAGGTGAAAGAAGGGTGTTTGGAAAGTTACTTTTAAAAAGAAAAGTATGGTGCCATATAGAAGTCATTCATTACTGAACAATGACGCTTTGGGACCTACGTGACCATCTTCCCATTACCACTTAGTGAGTTGCTTCAGCACTTTCTTATGCTCTTCTTAAAAGTCATGTCCAGGCTGACAGCTTTAGCTGCAAACAGGGAAATAATTCTGGCATGGCCCTGCCTTCTAACTGCAGTGTTTATGGGAATGATGTTGAAGGAGCTCACTGAAGCATGGAGAATGGTTGGCATCCTCCATTGCAACTGAGTGCAGCACAGTACTTCAGAGTTCGCAAACCAAATCATGCAGTACAAGGAACTGTTGACCATGATTGTTTAAAAAGGGAACATTGCAAAGTGATCATGGTTACCAATTCAATGGCTGCCATTTCCAGATAAGGTTAAGAAAGAACCCTACATGGAAATGTTGGAACTTCTGATGCCACTCAATATTGACAATACAGAGCTAGATGGACCAGCAGTCTTAATTCAATATCAGTTCTGTGTTCCTTAATAAATATAGTTGTTTACATAAAAACTATAAAATGTGCTTCTTCATGAGGGCCATAGAAATCGAAACATTTTGAATGTGGAAGAAACCCAGACTGATCAGTTTGTTCCTCCAAGCTGGAGGTTTTGAATATTTGAGTCTGAATCCTGTTGGAGTCCACCATTTTGGGGGCACTGAATTAAGGTTGGTTTCACTTTTTTCTTTCGAGGTTCCAATACGGTAGATAACAGCAGAAGGGTCCTTTCCATTCTGGGCATAACGAATGATAGAATCCAAGAACAAAACCAGTTTAAAAGTCAGTAGTGACTTAACAAGGAGTCAACCTTGCAATTGTTTGCACAGAATGGGAAACAAATTGTTGTCATTTATCGGAGGTGGGGGGGGAGAGTTATAAGAGCATAAATGTCCTGCCAAATATGGAGATTTTGTCAAGAGCTTCATCCAGAGAACTGCCTTTCTTTCCAATTCTCCCTAGCGAATGTTTGATGTGTGGAGATTATTGCTAGGCAGTCGTGTCCCTGCAGATGGTGTCTCCTTGCTTCACTGCCTCCTCGTTCCACCTTACATTCTGCAGCTCTTGGGCCTAGAATCAGGAAGGGATTAACGTATGTCTGGTAAAAGCATTCACAATGAGGAATTCTCCATTCCTCAGCTGGGGAATGTATGGATTTGCTTAACTGAAAAAGCCTTTTGTTCTCTTGATAGTGCCACAATCCTAATAGCCTGTTACTATCTCTCCCTTCTTTTCTCTCTCTCTCTCCTGTTTTGAAAATGAAGGATGCCGTTAAGAAGAAAAATGAAACACAAGCTGTTCCAACCAGCAGGTGTTCCAGATGTGCTCAGATCATAGGGCAGCTCAGTAGTTTAGGTCTCTGGCTGCAAAACCAGAGGTAGGGAGTTCGATTCCCCACTGCGCCTCCTTGACCAGGGCTCTTCTCAGTGATCCATAGGGAACTTTCCAGCTCTGCAGTTCTAAGATGATGATGATGATGATGATTAATGCAGAAAGTTGTAATTTTTTTCCTTTTTTTGTATTACAGCTCCCAGAATCCCCTGGCCAATGTGCTGGCTTAGATATTATGTGATTTATTGTTCTTGAGGTAGCTTTCCCCACTTTTGATAAGATGTGTGAGTGAGTAGATAAAACTATGCCAAGTTCAAAATTCTGAAGGCTCCTGTTGGGGAATTCTAAATGTTCTGCTTCGTTTTGGCAGATGGAAGAGCAGAAGGGAAAAAATCATAAAAGCCCATGTAAATACAGATTCTTATATGACAGCAGCTCCTACTTAGAAGTGATGATGAAACAAAGGAATTTTTTTAAAGCATCATGTCTGCAGCTCTAGATTTCAAAAGCCCTTACAGCTAGATCAAGGCTTCTCTAACATAGCTACCCCAAGATGTTACAGTGTGAAAACACAAATGTTGTTTTAATAATTTAAAGGCTGATAGAAGAACTATACAACTTTAACACTGACAAAGAAGACATTGAAACAGAGATTTTTTTGTATACCTTGGATCAGTCATCACTCCAAATGGAGACTCCAGTCATGTATGGGTGTGAAAGCTGGGCAGTTAAGAAGGCTCACAGGGAAAGAAATGATTTGCTTGAAATGTAGTGCTGGAGGAGAGATTTGCAGATTCTCTGGATTGTCAGAAAGACATACAGCTGCATCCCAGATCGAATCAAGCCTGAACTATCTCTGGAGGCAAAAATGTTGACACTGAGGCTGTTATACTTCAGGCACATCATACGGATGTTGGCAAGTCTGTCGGTCTGAGTCCCAAGTCCCAAAGCAAGTCCTGAGCAAGTTCCAAGTCGTGAGTCAAGTCCAAACCATTGGAGGGAAACAACAACCCTGAGTTGAGTCCTAGTCAAGTCACCAGTATGACTCAAGTCTGACTTGACAGTGAGTCTCGCAACTCAAGTCTGTATTCCCTGGCACATCACGAGAAGGCAGGATGATCTGTAAAACTGAATAATTCTGGGAAAGAGGGAAGGGAGCAGGAAAAGAGGAAGGCCAAAATGAGATGGGTTGACTCCCTAAAGAAAGCCACAGGTAACTTAACAGCACCTAATAACAGAAGTGGAAGAAGAATGTAAAAGAAGGTATATGTGTGTTTGCATTAAGGAGCAAAAAACCTGAAGCAACTCCAAAATTCACAAGTCCAGATTTCAAGGGGTCAAACTACAGCGGTGCCTCGCAAGACAAAAGTAATTCATTCTGCGAGTAGCACTGTATTGCGAAATTTTCGTCTTGCAAAAAGCAGTTTCCTATAGGAATGCATTGCAATGCATTCCTATGGGAACCTCACAAAATGAATGAATTATTTTCACCTTGCGAGGCATTGGTCTTGTGAAAAAATCATTTTGCAAAGCACGGCCATAGAAAAAGCTGTCTTGCGAGACACCACAGCAATTGCAAAAACCATTCGTCTTGTGGGTTTTTCGTCCTGTGAGGTGTTCGTCTTGCAAGGCACCACTGTATGTATATTCATTAGGGTGTTAGTTCCCTGGGAGATGGAAGCAACATTAAGGATGGGTTATCATTCAAGAAAATTGCCAAGAAAAAGTCCATGCACAGAAACAAAAGGATAAAAGATATGATGCTGGAAGATGAGCCCCTCAGGTTGGAAGGCATCCAACATGCTACTGAGGAAGAGTGGAGGACAAAGACAAGTAGCTCCAGTGCTAATGAAGTGGTTGGGCCAAAGCCGAAAGGACACTCAGCTGCGGACGTGCTTGGTAGTTCCAGTATTCTACACAGCTATTGAAAGGTATTGGAATAGACAGGACAAATTACAAATTTGTCTTTTCTTAGATTTCTCATTTTTTTATCCAGCAAGTTCATTTCATTCTACTCTTACACTTATATGTGAACCCAAGAAAATTGGTTCCAATATAATTTGCATGAATGATTTTTTGACAATGTTTTTCCTGATATACCCATTTTTGCATACATCTGAACTCAATAGCATCCTACTGTGTTGAATCAGGAGGGGAAAAAGGTTGAGGAAACTTCAAAACACAGCCTGGGAGTCTTGAAAGCAGGAGAGGGCAACCTGCAGCCTCCTGCCTCCCCTTCTACAAAGACCACATTTAATCGTTTTGGGATGTTTCGGGCAAATCAGTTCTCTTATGCCCACAAGGAGAAGTGGGAGCCATGTTTCAATCTTTTGAGAGGTCCTCAATACTCACACACAACCATTATAGAAAGAAAAATAAAATAAAAACCAGCCACTAGATACTGCCCTCTAAGATAAAGTGATGGGCATCGGTGGTCAGTTGACCACCCCTCCTTTAAAGTATGGCATTTTACATGCCAAAATGAGCCTATTTGACATTTATTTGGGTTGTGAAACAAAGTTTGGTACTCCCAGAAGCCTGTGCTGCAGGGTCAGAAGACCAGCAGTCGTAGGATCGAATCCACGCAACGGAGTGAGCTCCCGTCGCTTTGTCCCAGCTCCTCGCCAACCTACCAGTTCGAAAGCAAGTAAATGCGAGTAGATAAATAGGTACCATCTCGGTGGGAAGGTAAAATGGCATTCCCTAGTCACGTTGGCCACGTGACAACGGAAAACAGTCTTCAGACAGGCGTTGGCTCTATGGCTTGAAAAGCGGGATGAGAACCACCCCCTAAAGTCTGACACAACTGGACTGAAAATGTCAAGAGGAACCTTTACCTTTTACCTAAAGTGACACTAGTTTGTATTTGTACTTTTTGAGTGCCTTCTCCCTAATATAAAGCAGTTTTGCATGTACGTTTCTTTAATAAATGCATTGTTGTATGTGTTTCCTTGCCATGTGCATTCATTATGTTACTGTTATCTTGCAGACTGAATCACCATATCCTAGGAAATGTAGATTTCTACATGGAAGAATGTTTACTAATAGCCCTAAATGGTTTGGGACCTTCTATCTGTTGAACCATCTCTCCCGAAGAACTACTACAAGTGTCACCTAGCTCCTTAGAGTGGCTACACTGAGAGAGGCCAGAAGATCATCAACCAAGAATCAGACCTTCTTGGTGGTGGCTCCATCTCTGGCTCTCCTTAGTAATCAAATGTTTGCCTGGACTCATCCCTCCTTACTTCCAGAAAATTCACCAAAGCAGAACTTCAAAAGATCATGCCTCCAAGATACATTTCTATTACTTTATCTTTTGGAGCTTACTTTCTGTAGCCATTTGATTTTGATTTTACTTGATTTTGCTTAACTCTGTTTCATGTTGTAATTTGTCTGGTTTTTTACATTATTTTTATATTATATTCTTTTGTTCTATTGTATGGGGGGGATAGTAGTGTTGTACACTGCCCAGAATAGTGAGTTCTTACTAAGTCAGGCAGTATAAACATTAAATAAATAAATAAATAAATAAATAAATAAATAAATAAATAAATAAATAAATAAATAAATAAATAAATAATGGATGTGTGTAACTCTCATACAAAGTTCATACAATATTTTAGACCTCAGAAAATTCTCTAGCACCCCCGTACAGAGTCTCCTTTGTATCAACCTTTTTCTCTAGAGCAGAGGTGGGGAGTTTATTTGCCTTCCAGATGATGTAGGACAACATCTCCCATCCTCCGTGAGCACTGACCCTGCTGGAATCTATCAGCATGTGTTGAGATGTAGGTTCCCCGTCCTTGTCTTACAGAATTGGACCCATATGCAGAGTCCAACAGGGAGACACACAGCCAGTTTTGCATCCCCAGTTATAGAATTCTTCAATTCTGGGGAGGGGGATGTGAAATATTTGTAGTTAGTCTTCTGCCTCCAATGGCCACATGTGAAAGAGGGCAGGGCTCTTCTACCCCTGTGGAAGAGGCCATGTCATAGGATATAGCTTGCACAAAGAGGGACCAGGAAAAAAAATGACCAAGGGAATCTAATGGTGTATTGCCCTTTAAAAGAGCATGGCAGGTAGAATTCATATTTAGCAGATCTCACTCCTGTCAGTAGAATATCATTTCAGGTAATTACTCTAAGCGGGATGGCTAGATGCAAGAGAGGACAGGACTTTTCCACCTTAAAAAGAAGAATATGGCATTCCACCTGATTAGAGATGGGAAAAAAGTATTCAACTTCACTGATTTAGGTTGTCTCAACCTTGCTGAAGAATTTTAAAGCCCCTTGAGATCCCTTCACTTAAAATCAAGATGGAGACAAAGAGCCTTTAAAATATCTGTACTGCCCATTCTTTTGGAGAAGGAAATCACACAAGCACATAATAGCAAGCACAGGAAGACTAGCTGATCATTAAAAGATACACACCACTGATCCCCTACTTCCAAGTCCCCCCCCCAAAAAAAAGCATCATCGTTCTGCTTCAGTTCAGTTTGTACAAACTGGACAAGTTTTGTGTGAAATCAGCTAGTTTGTGCAAAATGATGATTCTGAGTCAAAAATGAGTAATTCTACACAAAACGTGATTCTTAGCAATGCCAGAATTCCACTGAGAGCGCCAGGAAATTCCTCACCAGCAAGGAAAGAGTGCTGCAGTTCCTCATCCACAAGTGTGAGTAGACTTACAAGTTATTTGCAACCAAGTGTGGTAAATTCGCTGTTCCCAAAGAAACCCGCTCTTCTTCGTAGTTATCAGTGTCCCGGGAGCACTGTCCTCACCCAACCCCAACACATCGTTTTATTTAATTTATTCTGTTTTGGTAAGGGGGGGAAATTCCTCTTTTGTTTAAAAAAAGGGAATTTGCAACATGTATCTCATACTAAATCTCGTCAGGACATTTTAAACAGTGTCCTGTTTGAAAAACATCATCCCCATGAGCTGTGAAATTAAAGAACATACTCCATAAAGATGATTTCCAGTAGGTATCAAATAACTTCCTCTAAGTTCCTGGTTCATTTTAAAAAGTATAAGCCCCAAAATTGCTTCTTTGACGAGGGATGATTCATTTCTTGACAGTGGTGAGAGGACTGTGATTCTTATGAACTTAGAATGTTGGCCTTAGTTTTGCGGGTGGTGGAGGGATAAAATAACTAACTACATATATTTACAAATAGGTAATGCTCTGAGCTTTGCCTTAGAAATATACAGTGGTGTCCCGCATGACGAGGATAATCTGTCCCATGAAAATTGCTGTTTAACGAAAACCCTTTCCTCATTGGAACGCATTGAAACCTGGTTTAATGCGTTCCAATGGGGAAAATACCTCGTAGTCCAGGGAAGATCGCCCATAGGGAAGCCATTTTGCGAGTGCCAATCAGCTGTAAAACTGGCTGCCCTGTGAAGCATGGGTCCGGAAAACACAGGGCAGCCATTTTGCGAAGCCGAAAAAATCATCGTCTTGTGAACAAACGGTTCGCGAAGCACGGACCTAATCGATGTCCAGTGAAAATCCCCCATTGGAATGACTGTTTTGTGAATCGCTATAGCGATCGCAAAAAGTCATTGTTCTGCAGATTCGTCGTTTAGCGGGGTTGTCGTCTTGCAAGGTACCACTGTAGTTTCCTATTCTAGGGATTTCCTTCTTCTGCCAGGTACAGCCATATATAAATCACCTCTTGACCTTCTCCATCATCTTTCTAGCTAGTGGGCTTGGGGGAGTGAGAAGGATTTCATCAAATCTGACTCATGTGGGGCTCACAAATCAAAGTGACAGTAGGGTATCTTTTGCCTTTTTCCTAAGGGTTTTGGGTTTTGTTTGGGAGGGAGAAGTGTTCCTGCTGTCACATTTATACATAAGGAGGAAATGCAATGGCGACTTGACTGTCATTTGGTTTCCTCAGCAAGGTCCTAAATTACCTAGTGTCATTTACAGAACCAGTTTTAGTTCAGTATAGCAGTTACAAGATTATTGGACTATGACTCCAGACATATGGGTTGAAAATTCCATTCCACCATGAACTTTACTCGCGGATTGTGGATCAGGCAAATTCTCTGAGCGTGACCCTCACAGGCTTGTGCAAATAAATTGAAGAGAAGAGCCAAGTATGGTACTTTCAAGTCACTGGAGAAAAGGCAGGGTATATAAATGTAAATGGAAGGAAGAAAATACTTCAGGTGTGCAGCTTGTTACTATTAGCAAACGTTCACGTGAGCGCTGAAAGCTGAATTCTGGAAAATGTAAATTAATTTGATAAGGTCTCCTTTTCTCGTGATAATAAAGGGGAGAGAACCATCTATGTTACCTTGAGCTCATGGACGGAAAGGTGAGACAGATAGACAGGTGGATAGATTTGACACAGAAGAGGAGCTTAGGGGATTCAAAATATTTTCAACTTCCCCTTGTTTCCTCAGTGTTTACCTTTCTGTTCCTATTCACTGTCTTTTGCTGCCCTCTATGTTTCCGTTGTGTCATCATTATTTAATTGATCTTTTCCATGAGAAAGCCAGCTAGGAACTTTGCACCCATGTCCTGGACTCAGTTTGGATTGAAGCCTATGCTCACTTCATCACATTAGCCTCACCAGGAGAGGGAAGAAAAGAATGTGTCCCAGTAGTAAGGCCACCAAGCCAGCCCTCCCTGTCTCGCCATGTGAAGATAGCTCCTCTTCTGCACCATTACTCGCACTTCCCATGCAAGGACAGCTCTCACTCTTGTCACCTTTGTGACCTAAGGAGTCGTGTCAGGAGTTCTGCACTACTGTGGTTTTGTCTCCTGTTCTCACAGCTTCGTTCCCATGATTTCACCTCATTTTGCAGAACTCTCTCGCCTCAAATTAATTGACAGTTAATATTTATAGTACATATTGAAATGGAAAAAATAAAGTCTAGAAGGCTGCATGGCCCAGTTCCAGTTTATGTGAAGGACATTGTTTACCATAGTAGTCCAGACCTTCCAACAAGACAAGACTGAGAAGACATGTCATAAGTACAACTCTTTGCTGCTGCCTTCCCTCTTTTCTTCTCTCCTTCTGCTGTCAGCACCTTGCTTTATTCCACTGAGTCTCTCCACATCCCTATTACACTCTGAAGCTCCTATGTACCCTAAAGTAGGGCGTCTGGAGGAGGTAATATTGGTAATATAGAAGTGAAATGGTGTCTGTGATCAACACATGTTCTGACTGGGGGTATAACAAGTCTACGATTTTGGAGGATGATGTCTTTGCCCAGATTAGACTTGAGGGCATTAAGCCATTTGTGATCACATCTTAAATAAACAAGACTCTTCTGGAGGGCAACTACAGCTCTGAAGTTGATTGATTATTGCTTGGTTATTTAAGGTTAGTTTTTTCCCCTGGCAGTGGTTGTGCAAGAGGGAGGAAAAAGACGAGGGAGGGAAGATGAGGTGTAGTGATGGGAGGGAGATCTCCTATATTCATCGTTGGAAGGACTCAACCACCATTGTAACAATGTATCTATTCTTCTTTTTTATCTATTCAGCCTTTTCCAGTCAATGAGGCACATCGACAGCAACTTGAAAAACCTCACAAGACCTTAGTTTCCAGCAGAGAGTGACACAAATACTGTAGCTGGTTTTTTGTCTTCGCAGCATCTAGATTGGAGGACAGTCATTCTCCCTGGACTTTTGAAATCACCCTCAAGGTGTATTCCCAGGTTGGGACAGGGTGAAATAAATAAAGATGGGAAATTTACTGACCTTTGTCCACATATCTCTTGATAACTGGGTAGTGGTAATATGGGGCTTTGATCCACTGTTTAGTTACAGTTATCTTCAGTCTATCATTAATTCTTCTTCAAAGCCTTCTTTCCAAACTGGCATGCATCTTTAACCCCATATTGTGCATATCACTCAATGACACTACATAAATGTAAGTACTCCATGTGCATATTTTAAAGCGCTATGAAAGCAAGATAACCTTCCTCAGGCTGCAAAAACAGCAGAGATGGCTGCTCATAAAAATGCTGAGCCTCTTCAATTAGCTTCAGTGAGACATTCAGGTTTAATTGCTGTGGCTGATTATTGTACTTTAATATTTCCATTATAGTTTCCTTAAACCATCACAATTTACTGCCTAATGAGCTTATTACATTTCTGTGAGATTATGCTCCAGATAATGCAGTCCTATAAAGCTTTTCTTTTTCTTTGTTATTCTAAAAACCCCTTATCATCATGCTTTCTTATTGCTGTTGTTATCACTCATAACTATTCAGATCTAAAAGAATAGCCCATGGTGAAATGATTTATTCAGTAAATCTGGACATGCTAAGCATTTTTGCAGACTATGGACAGGATCCAGTGAAGCATTTTGACATGCCATTAATTTCAAGTTAATGCCCTTCCTTTGGCATTAAATTGGGAAGTATTTTGCTTTTCGCCATGAGATAGAATGGGGACATGTGAGGGATTTGCTAGGGTCCCAATGCGGAGGCTGCAAGGCTGACCAGGAAGCAGATAAGATGCCCATCCTCTCTGGACTCATGTGTCAATCCTGCCCACTAAAACAGTGTGTGATTTTGGTGTTTTTATGTGGCCTGAAGTCAGAGTTCACTTATAGCAGCCCTAAGATGTTTTCCAAGGAAAGTGAATTATTTAATCCCAGTGAGTTTCCATGGCAGAGCCAGGGAATTGAAACTAGGTCTCCTACCTCTTGTCCCATTGTTAAAAGGGAAATTGCCTCTAGTTTTATGCCATCAATTGTTTAAATTTTATTATATATTCCTTTTTTATTTATTCATGTCCTATTTTGTTGTAACCCACCCAAAATGGTACATCACACTAACCACAACCAGACATTCTGGGACTTGTAGTAAAAAAAAAAAAGTGATTTTTTTTCTAGTAACATTCAGGAATGAAACAAATGGTCTCCTCTCCAAAATCTAGTTGCTCTTAAAACAATATATATATATTTATTAGAATGCATACTTTTCTCTTTTAACAGACCTTTGAGTTATGGCATTTCAGTTTTCAAAGGCACCCACAATTCTTGTGACCAGGGGTACACAGAATACTCCCTAGGGTTTTCATTCTCTTCTGTTGTAGGCTATTGTGACTTGATGTGACATCTCAAAAAGTAGATTCCAACCCTTGTGAGTCTCCCTCGTCTCCAGGAGGCAGACAAGAAGTACTATAACCACCAAGGTCTCCATAACTTTCCCAAACTGTGCAAAACTCACGTGTTTTCTATTTGAGAACCAAAATGCACAAATCAGTCTCTCTGATGTTTCTAATTCATAAAAGTCTGTATGAGGGGAGAACCACAACCTTTGTTATTTTGCACAAATGGAAAACATAACTCTGTTCATTCATTCATTCATTCATTCATTCATTCATTCATTCATTCATTCATTCATTCATTTGATCTTATAGATCTCAAGCACAAAATAAAATACTTTGTCCCTGGGGAAGCGAGAAGCATCATTTTGTGATTTCTCCTCCTCATGGAAATGAGACCAAGAAGGCTTGACATCCCAAGTGGTGACCCATCATGAGTTCACATGTAATGACCACCAGGATACTGATTTTTAGAAATAAATAAGATTTTGGGTACTCCTGCTAAGTTGTTTTTAAATGCACATCAGCATTCATCACTATATAAAGTGATCAAACTTCAGAGGTGGATGAACACACATGATAATTCTAACTGACAGGGAGTAAAATATGTCCCAAATAGAATATCCAAGTGCATCAGTTGTGGTGGCGCTGTGGGCTAAACCGCAGAAGCTTGTGCTGCAGGGTCAGAAGAGCAGCAGTCGTAAGATCGAATCCACGCAACGGAGTGAGCTCCCGTTGCTTTGTCCCAGCTCCTTGCCAACCTAGCAGTTCGAAAGCATGTAAATGCGAGTAGAGAAATAGGTACCACCTCGGTGGGAAGGTAAAACGGCGTTCCCTAGTCACACTGGCCATGTGACAATGGAAAATGTCTTTGGAGAAGCGCTGGCTCTACAGCTTGAAAAACGGGATGAGCACCACCCCCTAGAGTCGGACACGACTGGACTAAAATGTCAAGGGGAACCTTTACCTTTACTGACATGCTACAGGATCAATTCCCTTTTCTTTCAAGGCGGTTTCGAGAGACTCCGAAGTTGAGACAATGGTGGTCGTCATCACATTTTTCACTCTCCTACCCTGTAAAAGTTAAAAAAAAAAAGAGAGAGAGAGAGAGAGAGAGAGAGAGAGAGAACATTATCTTGGGGCAAGTTTGTTCTTTTCCCCATTAAAGTGACACAGAATAAAACACTGATCCTCTCCAGAGAGAACTGGGGAAAGGGATGAAAGCTAGGAAGGAACCCAACTCTACCTCTGGTAAACAGTTGTCCAACTATGGCGAGGGAGACAGCTCATCCTGACATATGCTGCCATTGCTGGATGATTTGCTCCAAGCAATTCTCTCTGTTCAAAATATTGTGTAATTTGCAAAGTCCCCTCTACTCTCTGACTCTCTCTCTTTTTTTCCCATTTAAGGCTCTTTGCTTTCTGCAGTATCCCCCCCCCCAACCACGTCTTTTAACACCATGCAGGTCTCACAAATGTTTGCATCTTCAAATTAAGCGGTTGTATATGTTGGAATGGTTGCAAAAGCAAAAGAAAACAGTGTATCCTGACAGTTTTTAAGAGAAAGAGAGAGAAAGAGGGTGACTGCCAAGAGCCATTCTTGTTTATAAAGCATAAAGTCTTTTTACAGAGTGGAGTGATTTATAGAGTTAAGCATACCCCAGTTAAAGCATGTTTTGCTGGCACCAAGAACTTTTTTTTATTATTGGATATGTGTTACTGCACACCTGTGATGTATGGTGATATCTTTTCATACTGGAATTCCTTTTAGCACAGGTTTCCTCCCACAAGTGTGAAAACCCCCCATTTCCATTTTCTTTGCCTTTTTTCAAAATCTCACTTAAAGGTTTCAAAACCTTGGTTGGATTTCAAAACTTCTTTCCATGGACCATGTGTCCATATTTCATTCCCCCCCCCCCAAACAAGCACCTTTTGGGTATATTCCCCCTGCCAACTAAAGCTTTTTGTACAATTTTTTTTAACATACGATTTTATCCAAAGGTTTTCTTCACTCAAATACATCACCATCCTTGGAAATGTACAGATTTCTAAGAGAAAATGCATTCCATCTTGTCATTTCAGGAAATGCTGAAGATATATTTTATATATTTTATAAGTGCAAAAAACGGTCTGAAACTCAACATCAAAAAAACTAAGATCATGGCCACTGTTCCCATCACCTCCTGGGAAATAGAAGGGGAAGACATGGAGGCAGTGACAAATTTTATTTTCCTGGGCTCCATGATCACTGCAGATGGAGACAGCAGCCACGAAATTAAAAGACGCCTGCTTCTTGGGAGGAAAGCGTTGACAAATCTTGACAGCATCTTAAAAAGCAGAGACATCACCTTGCCAACAAAAGTCCGAATCGTCAAAGCTATGGTTTTTCCTGTTGTGATGTATGGAAGTGAGAGCTGGACCATAAAGAAAGCAGACCGCTGAAGAATGGATGCCTTTGAATTGTGGTGCTGGAGGAGGCTCTTGAGAATCCCCTGGACTGCAAGGAGAACAAACCTATCAATTCTGCAGGAGGTCAACCCTGAGTGCTCACTGGAAGGACAGATCCTGAAGCTGAGGCTCCAGTACTTTGGCCATCTCATGAGAAGAAAAGACTCCTTGGAAAAAACCTTGATGTTAGGAAAGTGTGAAGGCAAGAGGAGAAGGGGACGACCGAGGATGAGATGGCTGGACAGTGTCTGCAAAGCAACCAACATGAATTTGACACAATTCCGGGAGGCAGTGGAAGACAGGCGGGCCTGGCGTGCTCTGGTCCATGGGGTCACGAAGAGTCGGACACGACTAAATGACTAAACGAAATGATATTTTATAACAAAATTTGAACATCATGACTTTCTTTCCCATAATACTCTCTCAGAACTGCAGAGCTGGAAGGGACCCTATGGGCCACTGAGTCCAGCCCCTGCCAAGCAAGCACAGTGGAGAATCAAACTCTCAAAATCTGGCTCTGCAGCCCATCCTTAGCTCCTTCTCTTTTCACATGGACAACAAAAATTTCCATCTAGAGGAGACAGAAAAAGTCAACCACCTCCTCTCAACTCTACCTCTTACTTCATTTCAGTCATCTTTGATAGATGTTCCTTCCAGAGGGTAATGTTTTTATAGTTTGCTTCTAGCAAACTCTGTAAAGCAAACGATTATTTAGGGTGGTTTATATAAACTGCTG
Organism: Pogona vitticeps; assembly: GCF_051106095.1. Lineage (NCBI taxonomy): Eukaryota > Metazoa > Chordata > Lepidosauria > Squamata > Agamidae > Pogona > Pogona vitticeps. Next base: position 175,819,319 of record NC_135787.1, read on the forward strand.
CCCCAGCAGAACCTAAAAGCAACAGCAAAATAATCATAGTGATAAAAAATGTCTTAAGATAGTAAGTTCTTATAAGCATAATGAAATGTTTCAGATTGGCACATTGAGTAACGGCAATCTAAAACTTCTAGATGTTTACGCGAAGGCTTTCACGACCAGGATCTAATGGTTGTTGTGGGTTTTTTGTTCTCTTTGGCTGTGTTCTGAGAGTTGTTCTTCCTAACATTTCGCCAGTCTCTGTAGAGATGCCGGCCACAGAGACTGGCGAAACGTTAGGAAGAACAACCTTCAGAACACAGCCAAAGAGCCCGAAAAACCCACAATAACCATTCTATATATTTCCACATAAAAGGCTTCTCATCTCTAGGAGAACTTTGGAATTATCATCACTGAATGGTTTATTTCTTAGTAGTCCTGAGCACAGATGTTTTTTGGCCGTGCTACCTGTGGTATTCTAGGAGATATGGTTAAAAAAATCAAATATTTGTCCAGTTAGGGTCCTATCGAACTCTGTTGGTTGCCATAAAAATTCTCAAGACCAGCTGTGGCAGACTGAGACAGTCCCACTATGCATGAAATGATGGGGAAAACATCTGGAATGAATAGGGCCAAGAAAGCATGGAGATAGTGAGGGCACAACATATTCTGCTGTTTTCTGGCAGGGAGAAATGCAGCCCACATTCCCACAGATGCCACTGCACCCTCATAGCTGATCCCTGGCTGGTGTCTTGCTTTTGGACATCTGAGAGGATGCTATGCAGACGTCTATTGCTAGCTGCTGTTTCATCTCTCTGATTCCTGGAGCATGGACATGTTCTATATCTATATTGGACTACTGCTCCCTGACATCCCCAGTCAGCATACTCTTCCGAATGTGGGCCTTATTCATTCTCCTCAGGCTCTGTCGTTGTAGTTAAGCAGTGGCCCATGAAATCTGAGTTGAACTGACTAGTGTAACTGCCCAATGACCAGGAAAAAAATTGGCCTGTTTTGGGTTTTCTGGCTTTAAGAGCAGTTCACTGTAAAGTTTTCAGTGGGTGAAGCTTTTCACAGCAGGAAGATAAAACATTTTCACCTACTAATGTCTGAAAAACAAGTTACTATTAAAGGCACAGCTGGTTATGGCCTGGAAAACATTGGTGACTGCACTCAGCCTGGGCAGACCACAAGTAATTGTGCATACGTTTTGGCAGGTGCTAAGCTCTGCATGACACCATATCCTCCATATGAATGAATTGGACTCAGATTCATCTAAACTCTCTAACCTCTTCTGGAAATGGGTTCCTTTTTAACATGACTTTGAACAACACCCACCTTCTGATGTGAACTGTCAAAAATCAAACACCACTACAATGTCTGTGCTAATAATCAGCTTTCATCTGGAAGGAATCCTTGGAGAATTCATTTATTCCTGGCAGGTACGGACAGCGTAATCCTCCTATGACTTATTTACAAGGGAGTCTTCATGTTTTGAAGTGCAAACAGAGACATCTCTCTGTCTAAAATCTTTTTAATGTAGTAAGTACACAGCGTGTGAATCTGCTTTAAATGCAGGCAAACAAAGCTCAAAATCTGTTAACTTCCATATAGCTGCAAGGCGCATTTATTATTTATTCTGCTTTTGTACACGGCTTTCTTTTTTTCAGGATCGATTAAACATATGGCCAGTTAGTTGGAAACAGAATTATCTCGATCTGCATTGGATTATTAGATCATATACGGTACTTAGTAAAAAATGTACTAAGGGAACACCTATCAAATTGCCCGGATATTAAAGGGTTGCTTCGTTGGGCAGTTTGAATGAGAACCAATTTTAGATATGAACCCCTTGCTGATTTCCAAACATCTTTTCAACTGGGAGCAGAGAGGGAATCATCATGATATAACTGATAATGTGTTGTGATTAAATTTTCTTTTAATACGCTATATTGTAATTTGATAGTGGTGTCTTTTTTCTGCTGTTTTTCTTGATTGGTTCCCCCCCTCTCAATCTGGGAAAAATAAAAGGTTTGTTCATTTATGCATCAGAATGAATCATGGAGCTGGTTTCTTTTAACAATTAGTCTTTTGTAGGAACGTTAACAGTAGTCTTTACTGGAACCTAAGACTGTAACCATACCCTGTCAAGATCACTTTATCAAGTTGAGAAAAGGCAGGGAAGATCAAAGCAGGGCAGAGAAACGACGACGAGGGGAGAAACTCATCGTATATTTAGCTTTCTTCTGCAGGAAAACAGGATAGTGACCAGTATGGGCTTGCCAGGCCTTAGGTATTGGCCCCTTGATTGAGGTTTGGGGGTTCATTTGTAGATCTTCAGGTTTTGGATCTGAAATTTCAGGGAATGAGATGCTGCCAATATGACAGTCCTAACTTTTGGGCTTGTTACAAGATGATGAACCCCTTGTATATTTTTGATTTCTTATATAAATGGTAGTGGCTTGATTTGGCTTAGGTTTCCCACAAGAAAGAAAAGGCAAAACTAACATCCAAGGTGTTCAAAGAAATCCCCAGTTTGCTGCCCTAATGGAATCATTCTTTGTAATGTAGTAAACTGGTAAATACGACATTGAACATAGGATTTTTCTTTGTAGAGAGACTAAACCCTTTCCCATTCAGATCATTCCAATAAACCAGCCATGGGGAAATCACACATGCTCTTATTTAAAGAGCTGTACCCCTGCGCATACATTGACCCATTCTAGTTTCTATTATTTTCTTACTCTAAGAGTGTAATGGAATTGGGAAAATATATAAGTACACCTCACCTCCCTTTGTCTCCTTCCTTGGAAAGTCATTTTAGTTAGCCACAAGCCCATTATGGTGAGGAATTCTGAGACTTGTTGGGAAAATTAAGTAACCTGCCCATGGTCCTCTGCTTCCATATAAGCCCATTCAGGTATTCTGTTCAGCAAGTAAGGCCCTGCTTATTGCCTCCTTCCTGTCTGACCTTTGGCAGCTAGGATGTGAGAGACGGCTTTTTCAACGCAAAGAGTAGACTGTGGATTGCTCGCCCTTGAGAGGGCATTAGAGTTGTTCTGTTCTTTTGCACAGTTATGTAAGATTAGAAGACATTGCACCCCAATGAGTTAGATATCTACCTACAGAGCCAGAGGCTGGGAATTTGATTCCCCATTGTGCCTCCAGGGGGAAAAGCCAGCCTGTGTGGCCTTGGGCAAGCTCCACAGTCCCAGGACTCCCCAAGAAGAAGGGAATGGAGAACCCCTTCTGATATTCTCTACCTGGGAAATCCTGGGAAGGTTTGCCATAAGTCAGAATTGACCTGACACCACATCATCATCATCATCATCATCATCATCATCATCATCATCATCATCATCATCATCCAGGGATACAACATTCCCTAAGGGGTGTGTGTAATCTTTGCCCTCCTAAATGTTGTCAGACTACAACTGACAGTGTTAATTAATTAATTTTGTGCTGTTAAACTGATTTTGAGATTTTTGACTTATTGTAACTTTCTCTGGATTTTTTTTTAATGCAAAGTTTAGATTTCTACCAGTCTCTCCATCTGGGGATACTCTGGGGCCCGCAGCTTCCACAGGGGCTTGTACCCTACTCTCCACACAGAGACTCTGAGTGATCAGGATTGCCTTCCCTCAAGAGGCACAGTGGAGGTTTGAACTCCTAGACCCTGAGCATAATCAAATACTCACTGGCAACAAAGGCAATAGTAAAGGATTATGAGAGATGAACTCCAAAATGACTGGAAGGCCAAAGCCGCCATACCTTTGCTCTGAAGAGTTTCACAAGCTTAACACTGAAAGTGCTCCCAAATCTTCTCATAAATAAGAGCCAAGCCATACAATGGTTTCTGGCTGAAGATCAGCATGAAACAAGCCATAAAGCAAACAACAATAACAACAACAACAACAACAACAACAACAACAACAACAACAACAACAACAACAACAACAACAACAAAATACCCACAAATTGGGCCATATTGTGCTTTGCCACCTGCTAAAGAGCACTTACCTGGGGAGGCTCCTTGCAGGGGATTATAAATTGGATGTCCCAAATCCAATCTTTTCATAACTTGGAGGGGACAGGGAGGAGAGTCAGATGAAGACTGTGAATTTGGCATCTTTAACTGACACAGTGGCTGTTACTGGTTCCCCTTGACATTTAGTCCAGTCGTGTCCGACTCTAGGGAGCGGTGCTCATCCCCGTTTCCAAGCCATAGAGCCAGTGTTTGTCCGAAGACAGTTTCCGTGGTCTCATGGCCAGCGTGACTAGACATAGAACACTGTTACCTTCCCACTGTGGTGGTACCTATTTATCTACTCACATTTTTTACATGCTTTCAAACTGCTAGGTTGGCGGGAGCTGGGACAAGCGATGGGAGCTCACTCCGTCGCGTGGATTCAATCTTACGATGCCTGGTCTTCTGACCTTGCAGCACAGAGGCTTCTACAGTTTAACCCGCAGCGCCACTGTTACTACCATTCACAGAAATCCTGAATCACACAAACCAAAAAACAGTTCAATTCATTGGCAAGTTCATGTAAGTTTGTAGTTCACGGTTCATGAATAGCAATGAACCATCAACCATCATGAACTGCCCTTTTCCTGGTTTGTGCCCATCTCTCTCTCTAACATGTTTGACCAAGTACACTTCTAGATCGCTTTCAGGCCTTAGCACCAAACGTGCTTTAGAAGAACCAGGCTTGGGACAAGTTTGATGCCGGAGCTTCTTATGCGCCCACATCCAGCAGGGAATGGGTTGCATATTTTCATAAATGAGGACAAGAAACCACAAAATGGTTTTCTTCATCCAGCAAAAAGGCAAGTTATTTCAGATGATGTTGAAGAAAACCAAATACTGCTGGGTAGCTCAGTGGTTTAGCAGTTCGATTCTCCACTGTGCCTCCTTGACAGAGGTTGGACTCAAGATTCTACAGGGTTCCTTCCAGCTCTGCAGTCTTCAGATGATGATGATGAATGTGTGTGTGTGTGTGTGTGTGTGTGTGCAATCAAAGCAGAAGTGTATTAAGAATACAAAGAGCACTTATCACAAATTGGTTGAATTTTTTTAAAAAAATTCGTAAAACACTTAAGGCTAAACAATTTTGGGCTAAACAATGGTTGCTGGTTTGTTGCATGGACCCTAGTTTTGCTCAGAGACACTTTGCACAATTCTTAGACTCCCTGATTAAGGGGTGGGGGTGGTTTCCTTATCTCACTCTCTCCTGGAAGTAACGAATCTCTTTATTGGAGAAGGGCAGCATAGGAATGATATTAATAAAATAAATAGGCAATGATTACTCTCACAGGGTTTGAAAATTCCCTACTGAGATGCAAGGCATAAAGGCAACCAAAATTGATGGGAATGAAAAATTCAGTGAATCTTCTTCACATCTTTAGCTCTCAGTCCTGCCATACTTTCAGCCATCCAGTGAAGAGGCCGAATGCAGGATAGGGCCAATGAAACTCCAGGAAAGGAAACTGGAGACTAGAAGTGTTCACAAGTCTCTCTGAAGAACAAATTGTGTATGAGCAAGTGGGTGGGTGGGTGAGGTTGCAGCAGTGTCCGTGTCATTCATTATAAATTGTGTCCAATGGATATAAAAACAAAGGAAAGTTGAATGCTGCTCTTTTTTTAAAAGTTCTGTTGTCTCAATGTGGATATGAACTGTCATAAGATTTATCCTGACTTCCTTAAGCCTCCTGCTCTGTGCTTAAAAGTGAAAATGTTCCCATTTCAGGACCTTTCCAGCATCTTGTTAGCTTTGAAATAATTGAGCCTTCATGAAATTGGTGGCAGATCAGAACTTTCTAAAGAAGGAAAGAAAACTCAGGGAAGAGAGAAAGTGTGTGTGTGAGAGAGATCCCTAACACTTCAGTCCCGACTGCTTTAAGAACCTTTTACACAGTATATTGCCATTTTAATACATTGTCCTTTACAAGGGTGTTGGCAAACTACAGCTTTCAAGCAGGTTGCTGTGGAAACCAATCTTCCCTTACCCTTCCCTACTTCCATGGCCTTCTTTTCCCCCTCAATTCCCCCCCCCCTCTTTAATTTTTAGATTGAAGGGTGGCTGCCCAGCTAGCAAAGTCTCTGCATTTTCTTTAGTTAATGCTTATTGTATCCTAGATAGTGTTTGATTTTTAAAAATGAGGAAACATGATGAATAGACAATGCAAAGGGTAGTCCCTTTTCTATCTTTCCACCCCAGCTTTTAATAGGAAAGGACTTGAACAGTCATTAAAAATTATTACCTCAGTGCAAAATATACTCTGGCTTTGTTCCACTTAATGCCTGGTTGAAATATTTGGGAGCAATTCTTCTGTGGAGGTTTCAGGGAAATGTGGGTGGATTAAATTTTGGGGAAAGAAAGTTTGTAAGAATTCTCATGGGATTGTCTTAATTTTAAGGATGAAATGGCCACATTTTTTTTCCTTTCCTTCCTCCCTTTATTATTTTTTTTAAGAGAAAAAAACCCTATCCTTGCTAAAGAAATCCAATTCCACAACAGCACAGCTAGCTGTAATGGCACAAATCAAATCCCCAATCCATGCTGGATAATACCCATTACTATTCCAACAACAACACCAGCAACAAAAAAGACACAAAAACTGTGCCAGTGTAGATGCTGGAACACGTTTTGTTGGCTTTTGTGGGGGTGTAGGTCTGATAAACCTATCCCGTAAGTTTCACTAGGGGGTGAAAGGAGGTTGGGTTTTCATTTGCTATGGTGCAAATATGTGTGAGTGGAAGGGAATGAAGCCATAGCTGTTCGAGGACACTAACTCCGACGCAGGGTGCTGAGATTTATGGGATGCCAAAATTTGTTGCTGGTATTCACTTTTGGAAGGGTGTGGACTACAGATGGGAGTATTCGTATATGAATATGAATATTCCCCCCCCCCACAGGTGCAGATAATGAAGGTCCCCCTCCTTGGGGACAAACTGACCACTCATGTTTCTGCCACTGCCATCAGCTCTGTGGAGCCTTCCTATTGCTCCATTGCTTGCGATAGATTAGCCAGTCCTGGCAGAAGACGGGATGACAAGCCTCTCTGCCAAGTTGCAGAGTGGTTAATCCATCTTGAGCAACGAAGAGATAGGAAGGCTCCACAGAGCCAGCAGCAGTGGCGGAATCATGAGTGGTCAGTCTGGACCCTCGTTATCTGCATCTGTGGGAGGGGGCATATTCATATTCGTATACAAATACCTCCATCTCTAGCGTGGACCATCCAAGCAGATATACTGCCTCCAGCTGCTGCTGTTTGGGGACAAGGAAAGATAGAACAGGCAAGCTCTGTGAATGACCAAGACGGCCATTATATGGTCATATCCAGACATTTTTCCTCATTTCCCCATCCTCTTCCTGCATATGACAATCTCATGTGACCCAGGATTAACCAACAGAGCCGCAAAGATCCAGGTTCCGAATTCCTAGCCATGGTTCTAGAAGGGGTGCTCTGTGGAAAGAGTCCACATTGAACTCCTCAGATTTTTAAGAATGCAATTTTTCCCTTTACTTCAAAGACACCATTCACTCATCAACTCATGTTAGTTGGGACAAACAATTGGATTTAGTCGATACATTTCAGGATTATTATTTTTTTTGTAATGATGTTTGAAAATTCTTTTACAAGTGATTGTCATTTATTCTAAAGGATATTCAGTGAATGCACTGAGGTCCTTTGAAAGTTGTTATGCGCTATTACAACTGTCAATACATGCTGTTGCATGTCAGCTGTCAGACATTGTCACTTCCATTTTTTGGGGGGGGACCCCTCAGCCTAAAACAGATCATACCTGGTTGAGACACAGGTAAATTGTCTCTGTGTCCTGTAGAGCAGTGGTTCCCATCCTTGGGTAACCAAGGTGTTCATGGACTGCAATTCCCAGAAATCCTGGCCAGCAGAGGTGGTGGTGAAGGCTTCTGGGAGTTGTAGTCCAAGAACATCTGGAGGCCCAAGGTTGGGGACCACTGCTGTAGAACAGTGGTTCCCATCTTTGGGTAACCAAGGTGTTCTTGGGCTGCAATTCCCAGAAGCTTTCACCACTAGCTGTGTTGGCTGGGGTTTCTGGGAGGTTCAGAACCACTACTGTCAAAGATGTGAGGTCTTTTGAAGTTAAAAAAGGGAAAGGCATGACCAGTGGGGGAGGACCATATTGGGCCCTTAAGAACTTCAAGCCACCGCCACCCCACACCAGGTTCCACTTTGCCCCACTCTGTTAGGATGTCACTAAAAATGTTCACTAGCACTTTTCTGGATCTCTTGAAGTATCTGTGATACAATTTCCTTCCCTTCAAGCAGGACATCCAACATTTATAGTTCAGTGGTTTAGTCATCTGGCTGTGGAGCCAGAGGTTGGCAACTTGATTTCCCACTGTGCCTTCTTGACAGGGCTGGGTTCAATGGTCCATAGGGCCCCTTCCAGTTCTGCAGTTATTATTATTATTATTATTTATTTAATTTATATCCCGCCTATCTAGTCGTGGTGGAGATGTAAGATGAGAGTTGTAAGATGATGATTTAAATGAAACCAGCTGATTACGATGCAGCTATCATTCTAAGTCTCCCACGAAATCTCTCTAAGCAGCTTGTTTGCTGTAGTGATATCCCCAAGAGTTGAGTCCAGGACCAATCCAGATACGGGATTCAAAGATCAACTTGTCATACGTTACAGCAAAATGGTCAAAATATATATTATTAAAGTAGCTAAAGTAGCTAGCTATCAAGAGGACATGTTCCTTTACATCTGCACTCTTCAGTGTCATTTGGAAGCATTAGCAGCTTGTACATGAAGATGGTTGTGGTTTTTACAATACATAAGAAGAAAGACTGTGTGGGATGAAGCTGGGAGCACTTCATCAATTATATAGCCGTAAGCTGTAATAAAAATAACGAGCCAGGCTTGCATGGTGCTTTTCATCCTTGCATCTCATCTCAAAGCACTGGGCAAACATTAATTAAACATTAATTAAACCTCTGCCTTCACTCTGAATGAGATGAGCACGATTGTGTCCACATTTTAATAGGAACAAAGTTGTTAAGTGGCTTCCCCAAGGTCACCAGCTGAGTAAGAGGTAGGGTGACCTGACGGAAAACAAGACACAGGAAGAGGGGATTTCAGTAGTATGACTTGAATGATGAACACCTCAGTAAAAAAGTAAAGGACTCTCAGCCTGCCTTCATTTCTCTCTGGCCACTCATTCATGAAAAGTGCTTTGGCAGTACATTGCCTCCATGCCACCTGCAAAGAAAAAGAGCATGAAGACAGCAAGTTGCTATTAGCTAAAGCCATAGGGAAGAATGAATGGACAAATCCACAGATCTTCCTTTTCAGCCAAGGATAAGCAGCTTGTTGGCCCTCCAGATGTTGCTAAGAAGGCAGTGATAATCATTCCTTACTAGTGCCAACATCAGCTTGGGTGGATGGGATTTTTGGTTCAACATCCAAAAGGCAAGTCATCCAACCATCCTCTACATGGGATCAGGATTGGAGCTCTGCCTCTGATGGCTTCCATAGGAGGTGAGGTTATTGGGTGACAAGGGAGAAAGCCTTTCTGTTGTGCCTCCTTGCCTGATAAACATTCTCTGCATTTCCTTACTTCTAGGAATTTGATGGCATATGATTGGCCAGTTTTTTAAATATAAGAGCCTCGTGGTCCAGTGGTTAAACAGCAAAAAATGTGCTCATGGCCTGGGGTTCCATCCCAGGTAGCTGGCTCAAGGTTTACTCAGACTTCTATCCTTCCGAGGTCGGTAAAATGAGTACCCAGCTCACGGGGGGGGGGGCAATGTGTAGCCTGCATAATTAACTTGTAAACCAGCCAGAGAGTGCTTGAAGCACTATGGGGCGGTATATAAGCAGCACACTTTGCTTTGCTTTGCCTTTTTAATATGTAGGCAAACTGGTTACTCTTGTAGGTAATTCTTGGCAACAAATGTTTTATATCACTGATCTTTTATTTTTTTTATCTTGTGTGCATCTTATCTTAAAGTGTTTTATCCAAAACATTGTCCAAGGAACAAGTAAGCAAACCAAAAATTTAGATTTGTAACACGAAGTGGTCCAATCTAGGACTTAATTAAAGTTGCTTGTTAAGTCAACTAGAGCTTGTATTTTACAGCAGGTTCTCTGTAGCATTGTAACATTTTAAGTACAATTGCACTATGCCCTGTTATCTAGAACTAAACCTCATGAATCATGATCATACGTATTAAGATGGACTTCTAAATGTGCAATATTGCAGTCAGTGTGTGGTAGTGGAGTAAGGATTCATAGGGTCAAAGCTCTAGGACTTCTTGAGAAATAGGGACTGTAGTGATACCGGAGCACAATCAAACTAGATTGTAGTATAACCCTTAGAAGAGAAAACACAAGCCTCAGAGAAACTATGCCCAGGAACATTTGTTGTTTAGTCATTAAGTCATGTCCGACTCTTCGTGACCCCATGGACCAGAACATGTCAGGCCCTCCTGTCTTCCACTGCCTCCTGGAGTTGGGTCAAATTCATGTTGGTAGCTTCGGTGACACTCTCCAATCACCTCATCCTCTGTCGTCCCCTTCTCCTCTTGGAGAACATTCAAGAGGCAAATAGAGGAACATTCACACATTGTACAGAATGTCATTGTAATGCTTTTGTTTTGTCCATCCTCCTTTTGATCTGGCAGATGGCTTGGTCCTGGAATGCAGGCAGGAGGAAACCAGCGATGACAGGCCAAAACATTCACACCAGGGAGCTGGAGAGTGAAGGCCATATATCAGGGCCCAGGAAGGCTACACATAAACATTCCAATAGATAAGGGAAATAGATACTCTTGTCCCCAGACTTTCAGATGCATCATGGGGAAGGAAAGATGGGGACACAATATGCATATTCACAAATGACCAATAGATTAGCGTAGTCGGCATCATTTGCCCAATGAGGGACTGGATCCAAAGTTGGGGTACAAGTCACCAATAGAATTGTAGTACTTTTATTGCTCTTTGTATCTTTTGTTGTAAAAACGAACAGCCATTGCTGGTTAAAGGCAAGCAAAGACCCCAGGGCCCAAGTCCCGACTGTAGTCCCTCTTTTCACAGTGTTCCCATAACCCCCAGATCTGACTCTAAAGGACCCATAGGTACACATCTCCCCTTTACAGAACAGCCATTTTATGTATATTCCAGTCAGAGTAGCTATTGGTAAACTGCCTATTTTCCAGGTTTTAAAAAAGTGTGCCTTTATTGAGAATATATACATAAAATGGCTGCTCTCTTCAATGGAAGGGTAGTCCAGGGGTTCAATGAAAAAGTAGGGGACTGTGTCCCTATGGTCTGTGGAGAACTCTTTGGACTCATTGAAAAGGACCCAGGGGCCCAGAGAGATCAGAGGGAGGGCCACACATGCACCCCAGTGGTGGTTTCCAAAACCAACAAACAAGACCAATTCACCTTCTGTTTGACAAATGGTGCCAACCTGAAAGCAGTTCCTTTGATCAAAGACTCGTGAGACACAGGCTTTTGCTTAAAGGTGTCATTGATCTGAAATCCAATTTAAAAGTAAAGAACTATAAGGCAGGAGAACAAGGGCCCGTTGATTGCTTCTGTATGGACAGCCAAAGGATCTTATCTGGTCAGTGCTTTTTCAACCGTGTTTGGCTGAAATCCTGTTGCTTTCTTTAAGCCAAGGCAGCAGGAGCGTGTGCCAGCTAGAAGGAAGTGGATGTGGTATTATTTGCTTTCTGCACATGTAAAAAAGCAACAGGATTCCTACCATTATATTTTAAATTATAACAATTTAAAATGACCTTACCTCTGTGGGTGCACAAATTTCAGCCTAAGGCATCAAAGAAACCCCTAAAATTCCGGAAATATTCTGTCAGTGTCAACCATACTGGGAGAGATGTGCCAAGAGTCTGATTCACTAAACAGCAGTTTCCAATAGCGGTACTTAGGTTTACGAAAGCCTCGGTTTACATAATCCCCCGGTTTACTTTTTTCTCTCCCCCCCTGCTGTATGGAAGGGTTTCCCCAGGATGCATTGTGCCTGGAGGTTTCTAGCACCGCCCCCTGTTCCTAGCGCAATCCGCGTATCAGTTTACAAAGTTTCCACATTACGTAACATCCTGGAGGACGCATTAATTTCGTAAACCGAGGTATGCCTGTAGTAATGTATCCTAAATTTGCATCTAAGGATAAACCTTAAATTATGTAAATCTGTGACCCCCTCATGATGCATTTCATGTCTTTTGACAGCATTTAAGTGATTATCCTGATAACTAATAACAATACAATTCAGCTAGATAGATGAATGGGACAGCATAGAAGTGCAGAGCTGGAAGAGACTCTATGGATCATTGAATCCAGCCTTCTGTCAAGGAGGCACAGTGGGTAATGGAACTCCCAGCCTTTGACTTGAGCCACCGAGCTATCCAGCATCCTGGAGTTTATGCATGAACAGTCAGAGAACATTGCTATATTGTACACAAAATCCCAATGGCCAGGTTCTCGGGCCCTGGCAGTAATTGCCAAAAACATCTGAACACTTGGCAAAGATTCACTAACAATTAGACCATGGAGCTCATAGTTTTATATTACCATTACCAGCATTTTGCATCAAACAATATATGACCCTTGACAAGGGAAATTTCCTTCTGTCAAATGCTTTGCAATTAGTGGCATTGATTATGTATGCATACAGGATATTTTTTTTCTAATACAAGAATAATTCACAGAATAGATGTATTAGAAAATTAAATCCATTTTTTTCATGACGACCCCCACTTTTTTCAAATCAAGGTGTTTTAATGCCCATCTCAGATTGAATTGTCAGTTTGCGGGGAGGATACTAATGAAACACGCTAATTTTAAAAGTTGGCACAGAAACAGAACATCAAAAAGGAGGAAGGATTGAAAACCTGGGAGATCTATTTAATTGATATATCAGTCCTGTAGCTACCTCAAGGCCAATTTATAATCTGTAGGAACCGGGCAGGAGAACCCACACAAACTGTTAATTTGGGGCACCATGTTTTAACAAGTTTCACAATTAGTTTTTCAGTGGGTGAGCCTTAGCAGGAAGAATGTTCCCATTATATTTAATGGTGCAGTTGACCTAAATGTCATTTCACACACAAAAAAACCCTCCTTCCATTGTCTCTGCTGAGCTGCTCCTTGGGTTCAAGACTGCCTGTGATCAAAAAGAAGGCAAGGTCTTCCTGTAAATATATTTTGAGCCCGAGAAAGTATGTGACTGCCTAGTGAACAGTAATTTGAAAGGGCATTTGAGGTTCAAGCATCAGCAAGAAAAGCATCTCTCTATCTCTCACTCTTCCTCTTTTTCTCTCTCCTCTCCAGCTTCCTAGCAATTACACTTTTTCTCCAACAGTGTTGCCCTTGCAGCAGGAACATGACATTAATGTCATCAAAGCAGACACACAGTTTTAAAATAACATAACATAACATAAATCTCTCTCTAGTCTTCTCCCAGATGGACCACTTGCTCAGCAAGTGTAATCCGGTGTCTCACATGCAAGTCTTTATTCCAGAAGTGTCCCACACGTCATTTTCCTCCTTTATTTCCTAGAAATGCAATCTGCTTGACCATTTCAGAGGATATGACATTCAAGTGGGACACATGGTGAACAAGCAATAAAGAGGTAATAACATGGAATTTGAGAGACAATTGCTGGCTTTAGAGTGGCAGTCATAGTAGCAGCTGTTAAGAACAGCACAAGCTCATCTTCAGCTTTTTCTTTTTCTTGCAGATTCAGCTGTGGTGAACACAGGCAGGCAGGCATTTCACATGCTGGATCTCTGCCATCTAAAGTTATGATTTCCATCTTCTACAGATAACCTCAGAGCCTGAGTCTGAATGCCAACCCTTCTGGGGTTCTGCAAAGAGTCATGCCTTTTTCTCTGCCATAACATTATTTGCTAGCTTTTCAACATCTTGGATGTTGAAATGCCTCTCCTATGGATTGCTTATTGGCTGCAAAAGCATTGATTAACTGTGGGTGACTTATTTAAATCAGGAGATGGGAGTCCTCTGTAGATGATCCTCTATATTGTCTTACATGCTGGCTGTGGCTTCTGAGAGTTGAAGTCCAAAAATCTTGTAGGTCAAAAATTCCATGCCCCTACCTTTGCATCTTTGATGCCTAGTGTGGTGTAGTGGATAGACAAATGAACTAAGATTCAGAAGGCTTGGGTTCATATCACAGCTCAGCCATGGAAACTCACTGGAGGTGTGGAACTGGTAAAACCGCTTCCTAAATATCTCATTTACCTTGAAAACCCTGTTAGAGTCACTGTAAGTTGGACATAGCAGCCTTTGTATCTTAGGTCTGGTGTACATGTGCTGTGCAACGAGATGCACATCACATTTTTAATGCTCTTCTGCATCAGCAACAACCTGCAGCTAGAAAACTCAGATCCGTAGCTTGAGTGTACTCCTGGACTTATCCCTAAGCCTGGATGATCCATGTTTTGGAGGTGGCCAATAGATCATTTCCAGAGTTAAACCTGGTGAGAGGCCTGATTTTGCTATGGGGACACACAGCTTAGTAACATCCCATTTGGATTACTGCAGTGTGCTCTGCATGGGGCTGCCCTTGAAGATGGTTCAGAAACTTCATCTAGTTGCCAAAGTGCTGACTGGGGCAAGTTACTGCCCTATTACAGCAGCTGCAGTAGCTACCAGTCTGTTTCTGGACCCAATTCAAAGTGCTGATTATGACCTCTAAAGCCTTCTACAGTTGGGTCCAGGCCATCTGAAGGACTATCTCTTGTTGTACCATCCTTCTCAATTCCAAAGATCTTCAGAGGGAGCATTTCTCTCAGTACCATGGTTATCACAGGGACGTTTGACAGAGACACAAGAGAGAGCCTTCTCTATCACTGATTCCACAAGGTCGAATGCTCTCCCTTGGCAGGTTAAGCAGGCTCCCTCCCTTTAGGTAGGCTTTTAATAGCTAAGAGTGTATCCTTCCTGAATGCTGGGTATATGTGGGGAGAAGTTACATGTGCTTTTAACTTGACATTTCATTGTAGTTTTATTCCAACATGTTTCGATCATTGTGAGATGCCATGAGTCCCCTTGTCAGGAGAAATGCAGCCTGGAAATGAAACAAATATTATGCTGGTTGGTCAAAACTTTTTAGATTAGGGCCCATGAGACATTATCTGAAACTGAATTCAGTTCCACACTTTCGTTTTGCAGCAGGACTGGGTAAAGCTGGATCTTCCAAAAGCTATTGAACTATTAATTCACTTCTAGCCAACATATCTGATAGCTAGGAATGCTGGGAGTGGTAGTCCTAATAGTCAGTAGGACTTAATGAAGTGATGACTAACCAGTCTCATTCATTTTAATAGGTCTGGTCTCATTGCAACTAACATAGAATCTCACCCATGAAATGTTCTTCTGTAATTCCATTACTGCATGGACTTCCTTAATAGCAATTTGAGAAGATCATTCTGTCCCATGTTTTATGGATTCCATGCAAACATACGTTCCTATGGGTTGTCAGGTTTTCTTTCTGCTATACTGACAGCAGCAAGACTTGCTCTGTTATTTATGCTTTTCTAACTGTCTATGGGACATGGTGGCACTGCAGGTTAAGCTGCAGAAGCCTCTGTGCTGCAAGGTCAGAAAATCAGCAGTGGTAAGATCAAATCCAGGCATCGGAGTGAGTGCCCATCGCTTGTCCCAGCTCCAGCCAACCTAGCAGTTCGAAAGCATGCAAATGCAAGTAGATAAATAGGGACCACCTCGGTGGGAAGGTAACAGCATTCCGTGTCTAAGTCGCACTGGCCATGTGACCACGGAAGATTGTCTTTGGGTAAAATGCTGGCTCTATGGCTTGGAAATGGGGATGAGCACTGCCCCCTAGAGTCGAACATGACTGGACAAAAATTGTCAAGGGGAACCTTTACCTATGACCTATTAGCCCCGTCAAATATGAATCAAAGCAAAAGGAAGGAAGGAAGGAAGGAAGGAAGGAAGGAAGGAAGGAAGGAAGGAAGGAAGGAAGGAAGGAAGGAAGGAAGGAAGGAAGGAAGGAAGGAAGGAAGGAAGGAAGGAAGGAAGGAAACCTTAAAACAGGCAAGGACTTTTTTAAAAAATCAGGGGCAGTTTTGGAATTTAACTGGCAAGCTGAGGAAAGGACTTTTAAGAGGTAGGTGCTGTACTTTTTGTTTATATGCCTTAGAACTGCCTTTAATTCAAATGGATTTTAATAGCCTACAGTTGTTTATTTGTATTTTAATCTTCTTTTTGTGTCTTTATCAGTATCTTTTAAATTGGTCTTGCAAATTATGGTATGGGGAATGGATTGCAGGTTTCCACTTGTTTAGGAACATATGTAGACATCTGTCTCACACCAAGTTAGAGTAGTGGTCCATCTAGGCCGGTTTTGTCGACTCTGACTAACAGCACCTCTCCAGAGTTCCAGGTGAGATTGTTTCCTAGCCCTGCCTGGACATCCCTGGTATGCTCTAGCAGTCTCCCACTGAAGCATGAACCAGGCCTGATCCTATCTAGCTTTTGAAATCCAAAGAGATTTGAGATGTTAGTGATGATATGGTGCATAATACATAAAGCAAAAAAGTGTGCTGTTTATATACCGCTCCATAGTGCTTCAAGCACTCTCTGGGCAGTTTTACAAATTAATTATGGAGGCTACACATTGCCCTCCAAGCATAACACCTTCAGATTTCCTGAGACAGTGGAAGAAAAAATGCAACACCTGCTTTATCTGCTTCTTCCTTTCAGTCCTGTCACCCACAACCTTCTCTCACCTGCAATGTGACATACCTGGAGCCTGTCTCATTACTATAGATGAGTGTGAGATGAACCTCAGAAACGCAGAAGAGAACTGTCAGGAAAGAGCCTGGCAGCCCCTTTATACTTGGAACAGCACAGATGCAGAAAAAGGGCATAGAGAAGGTTTTCCTTCCACTCATATAACACTAAAAACCCAGGCCACCCAATGATGCCGAACAGTGAGAAATATGGGACAAACAGAACACAGCCAGTCCTATCATTAAGCATAATGAGGCAGCCTCCTGAGGGAGGAGACGTTGGATGCCATAACCTTCTTAGTTATTGACTGGCAGTGATAAGGAAAGGTGTTTATGGAATTCTCTGCCTTGTGCGCCAGTGTACCTTGGTTGGATTTGAGCACAGAGCATCTTGATGGGAGGGGTGGGTGGAACTAGTGGCAGCCACAATTTCACCGTGGTATGTGAGTGACAGTCTGCCAATGTGGAAATCCAATGTGTGGATTTCCAGCAGGAATATTTGCTGTAGTAGAGCAAGCATGATAATGGAAAGACAATGGTGCTTCTGAGGTTATCTAAATAGCATGCTTTGAAGCCATGAAAATGTCCCCCAAAATCTAGGGTTCTCATTTCCTAAGATTTGCGGGCCCAATCCCGAGTCTCAGGTCTAAAGACTGCATCTCCCAACTCCCATTGATGCACACAATTAGACTATGGAAAGTATCACCACAGTTGAGGTGATGGTCACCAACTCAGATGACTTGAAAAGGAGATCAGACAAATTCACAAAGGGCAAAACTATCAATAGCTGGTAGTCATGAGGGTCATATGGACAAGAGTACTCTAGATGAGGCCTTTGTTGTTGTTGTTTAGTCGTTAAGTTGTGTCTGACTCTTCGTGACCCCATGGACCAAAGTACACCAGGCTCTCCTGTCTTCCACTGCCTCCCGGAGTTTGGTCAAATACATGTTGGTAGCTTCGATGATACTGTCCAACCATCTTGTCCTCTGTTGTCCCCTTGTCCTCTTCACACTTTCCCAACAACAGGGTCTTTTCCAGGGAGTCTTCTCTTCTCATCAGATAGCCAATGTATTGGAGCCTCAGCTTCAGGATCTGTCCTTCCAGTGAGCACTCAGGCTTGATTAAAAATGGATAGCTTTGTTCTTCTTGCAGTCCAGGGGACTCTCAAGAGTCTCCTCCAGCACCACAATTCAAAAGCATCAATTTTTTGGCGGTCAGCCTTCTTTATGGTCCAGCTCTCACTTCCACACATCGCTACTGGAAAACCATAGCTTTGATTTTGCAGACCTTTGTTGGCAATGTGATGTCTTTGCTTTTTAAGATGCTGTCTAGGTTTGTCATCGCTTTCCTCCCAAGAAGCAGGCATCTTTTAATTTCATGGCTGCTGTCACCATCTGCAGTGATCATAGAGCCCAAGAAAATTAAATCTTTCACTGCCTCCATATCTTCCCCTTCTATTTGCCAGGAGGTGATGGGACCAGTGGCCATGATCGTAGTTTTTGTTTTTGTTTTTTGTAGATAAGGCCTAACCAATGCTGAATAGAGGAGGACTAGTACCTGACAGGATTTGGAGACTATACTTATGTTAATGCACCCTAAAATCACATGCAGTCCTACCACATTGGGTTAGGGTAAATATGAAAATACGGGGGGAAGTGAATTAGAAAGATGAAAACTGTGCATGGCACCTTGATCACCTTACAGGAAAGGTGGGAGAGAATTGTAATGCAATTAAATAAAATGATCGGAATTCATAAATTGTTATGAGTAAAATCATGGTGGAGAATCCATAGCTATGATCAATTATTTTATTTCTTCAAGAACAGAGAGATTAGAAAGTTGTCAAAAACATGATCAGGTGCCAGCTTTAGAATTTGTTTGCCAATGGCATGTGTCTTATTGTAATGAGAATTTTGAACTCAGAATCTGGTGCAGTCTCTTAGCAGATAATAACTCATTACATGTTCTCTGCAGTCTTATTAGTAGCTTGTTGTTGTTGTTTGATTGCCAATGGTTTTCATTTAGGCAGGAGATGGTTTCATTCCCATCAGAAGTCTCCTAGTCATCCATCACTGAAGAATTTCTCATAGCCCTCATTCTCTGATAGAGGGAAATAATCTTAAACTCTTTATTAGATTACTGTAAAATTTTTCATCCACCACAATCTCAGAGAGATGGAGATGTGATCATCAGGTTCTCTGAAAAAGAAGCAGAAATGAAACAACATGCTGCAGAAAAGCTACATGTTGATTTTCTGCATATCCAACGGCAACTTTAAAAGACTTGCAAACTTCTAAATAAGCCTTTAGAACTAAATTCTGGGCTTAAAGTCTTAGAGGAGGATAAGATTAAAGGATAATTACCAGACAGATGAATTGCTGTTATAATATTCCTTTTTAATATTCTGATTGCCACCTGAAGGTGAACTAGTGCATTAATACAAGAATTGCTTTGGAAACAATCTAGTTTAATGCACTTTTTTCAACCAGTTTTCCTACTCTGATCCTATGGATTGATCTGGACGATATTGTACAGTCTGTTAAAGCAATATGATAGTTAGAGAGCTAGTTAGAAACAGCCTCTAAGGAAACCAAATTTTCCTGTGAATCTCTGGGTTTTGTTGATCACCAACCCCCATCAGCCCCAGCTAGCAGGACTAATTGCTGGGGATGATGAGAGTAACAGGCCAACCTTATCTGGAAGGCCACAACCTTTTACTCTGGTTCTACTCTATCAGCTGTGAACACTATAGCAGAAAGTGTTCTACGTTCCATACCTTCTACAGCCCCAAACAGGAGAACAGAGCGAATATTTGCTGGGTACCCATGACTGCGAGATAGCTTGACTTATTGTATGATCCCACAACCCTTATACTCTGAAGATGTAGAAAGTCTATAAGGAAAGTGGATTCCCAGTGTGGCATCTGTCAACCTGAATTTGTTCAGACTGAGAGAATGCACTAGCTCAAATCACAAATCAGTGATATGCAATTGATATTTGAAGATGGGGGTACTAATAAAAAAAAATTCCATAGTACAAGAGCCCCAGCCGCACAAGTACTCCCCTGTCTGATTTGTACTCAAGGAGTTGGTTATACTCCAATAGCATAAACCAGAGGTTCAAAAATCTCAGCCTCCAGGGCCAATGGGCAAGGATTCTGGGGAGTGCAGTCTCACAACATATCAGGATCCAAATCCAGGAGTCACTGGCATTAAATTTGTATACAAGCATAATGCACGCTGCTTATATATCTGCAGATTGGTTATCAAATCAAAGAGTTCATGCCTTCTGAATATGGGCAATTGTTACCATAGGTAGTTTGTCTCAATCTTCACCATTAGGTGTCAGCGATCTTTTGTTATTTCTAATGTCTAGAAATCTAATGCTTTGGCTTTGTTTTTGTTCTTTTAAAGTAAGTGCTTCGTTGGGTTACCTTTCTGCAGAGGAAGTCACAATCTATCCACCAGGAGAGTCAGCCCAACAGGGTGAAGCATCCCCCCCATGTTTAGGTGGTAAACCCACATCATAATTTTTTTTCCCCATTTCAACATTTAACACAGAAAAGTAACAAATTTAGCTCGCTTCCTTTCCTCCTTTAGAACAGGATCTCTGGATAGATATTCTTCTAAGTGTCATAACTATTGATGGGGGCATTCAACACAAATACCTCCACACAGGTGAAGGGTCCAGCCCGATCTGCTGTTGATTTGAGTGCCAACGATAACATTCGGCTTCCCACTCCTGGCAGGAGGCAGGATGACAAGCCTCTCTGCTAGGTCGAAGAGTGGTTCGTCCAACACGATCTTTGGAAGGCTTTGCAGGGCTTGCAGCAGCAGCAGATCGGTGAGTAGACTGTCTGGCCAAGTGGGGCTGGACTCTCGTTATGTCTACCTGTGCGGGGGTATTTGTATTCACATATGAATACCCCCATCTCTAATCATAACCTAAATCCAATATAGTCTGAGCTAGGGCAGGCTTATTGACTCAACTGCTGAATGGTAAGTCAACACTTATGTACATCCCTTTGATTCAGTTAGTGTGCTCTAGTTGAGACTAGCAACTGGATTTAGGCCTCATGCATACCTTACCATGCAAAAGCTCCAATTTTCAATTACTAGATCTTCTAATTGCTAGCGTGCTAAGAAGAGTCGGAGAACATGGTTTGCCAGAAATTCTGGAATTGCTTTAGGGGAGATGTCTTGATGCTGTTGTTCTTAGAACCCCGTATTTGCATTTTATCCCAATATTTTCGTAAATCTTTGTATATTTATATATTTTGAAGTTTTATTTGTGG
This sequence comes from Pogona vitticeps, assembly GCF_051106095.1. Classification (NCBI taxonomy): domain Eukaryota; kingdom Metazoa; phylum Chordata; class Lepidosauria; order Squamata; family Agamidae; genus Pogona; species Pogona vitticeps. The sequence continues at coordinate 175,840,384 of NC_135787.1, forward strand.
CTGGTCTCAGACCGTAATAAAGTTTTATTCTATTCTATTCAATTACTAGCATTTCTAGGCATGGTTGGGAAGGACCCCTCCCTGAAATTCTGGAGAGCCACTGCCAGCCAGGTGGGTACCCAATGCAGAAACATGGAATCACAAAACTGCAGAATTGTAGAACTGAAAGGTCCCAGTGGACATCAGGTCCAATTCTTCTATCACAGCCAAATGATCATTGACAGACAGCTACCCAATCTTTGTACAGACATCTCCAACCAAGGAGAATCCAGTCTTCCTCTGCTGCAGTTTGATTCACTGTCAAAACAGATTTTATCGTCAAGAATGTATTTCTAATGTTGAGATGGAATCTCCTTCTGTCTTCTCTACATACACACCTGTCTGTACAGTTCCTCTTCTGATATCTGCAGAGGGTTCCTTTGGACACATTTTTCAGTCAGTCTGATGGAAACAAACATTGATGGACCAATAGCTCTGAGATAGTACAAGGCAGATCCTAATGTTCCTTTGTAAAGGAACTACGTAGGTAAAGAGGATTGGATTCATCTCTACACAGTATAATAGTTCAGTGTTGTTATATAAACCCCTTATTCAGTGCAACAAACCTTTGAGAAGGAAGGAAGGAAGGAAGGAAGGAAGGAAGGAAGGAAGGAAGGAAGGAAGGAAGGAAGGAAGGAAGGAAGGAAGGAAGGAAGGAAGGAAGGAAGGAAGGAAGGAAGGAAGGAAGGAAATGCTGCCAAAGATCAGCAGAACAGCTTTGAAGTCACTTTCCAGGCTTGTCTATGGCTATTTTATTTTTATTTCAACTTTAAAAAATACATTTAATGGTTTAAAATTGTTTACACATTTCATTTTGTTTAAAATTGCAATCCCTTATCTTACTAGCCTTAATAACATAACTCTTTACTCATACTAAGTGTTTCCTGGATTTCTTCCAGATGAATCAGAGGCCAGAATCCTGGAACTTCTTTCCTCAGGTAGTCCATTCAGCTTATGGACACAGAGGGGCAGCCCGCTCCATCTTTCTTCTGCCACCTACTTGCTCACTAGCACAGAATTCCAAGATTCTGGCTCCAAGGAAGGACATTTGTGGTGCTTCCATCCAAACCTGTCAAGCAAACAATGTGTTCTGTTCTTGACATTAGGACAAAACATATGATGACTAGAAAACATTATTCTCAAAATCATGATCACGAGACCCCATGTTTAACAGCCATCCACCCTCTGGCATTGTATACCTATCGTTCTATTACCAAAATATTAATAACTATAGGAGGCTATAGCAGTAGAACAGAATGAGGCAACTATTCAGAATATTGAAGTGAAGGAAGAAGACACGGGAGAAGATCAAATAATGAAGAGTACATAAACAAAAGCAATGGTAATTGGGTATCATTTTAAGGAAAAGCCCATAAAAATCCCTCAGTGCATGCATCACTGCAGAAATCAATATATTTATATTGGGCTTTGCCTTGAGGTCTCAATATGTGGATCAGGCAGACCTGGAATCAATAAGTACTCAGGCAATCATTTAACAATAGCAGCGCAAACAGTCAGTGCAATTTTCACTCCAGAGTCATTATGTGCTGTCACCACAAGAGGAGGGAAGAAAACCAGAGTCGGTGATGGGAATACTGTCTGCAAAGTGGATGGAGAACTGCAGGATGTAAGCCTAGCTTTATTGAGGTTACAACATGTCAAAAGCTTCAGGTTACCTGGAAAGGCATCCAGCTAGATCACTGTTCTGTCCCCAGATACCTACGTAGGTGTTAACTTTGGATCATACACTGACCTATAAGAGATGCTACCAGAATACAAACCAAAAGTTCTCTGCAAATACATTTACATATATAAATAGAATTGCCATCACCCTACAGTTACAGCAAAGTGGCTGGAATCCAGTTCATTGTCATGTAATGTAAGGTTGTGCAGGTGTAACTTTGCTGGGCACTATGCCCAGGCAACAGAGATTACACAATTCGACTTCACAGTTGGATGTGCTGTTTCTGTCATGACTGATCTGTGCAATGTGCCAGCAGAAGTGCTTCATGGATAGCACTTCCACCTTGGCACAGTTGTAAATACCATGGGCATAGTGTTGAATTACACCCACGTAGCTGGGCGATAGGATTTCAGCCAGTAGATAACACAAACACGAAATCCCACATGTTCTTTGTTTCCTTACTTAGAATCTAGGAAATATATCTTTCTGGTCCTCTTTCCAGACAGAAGCTATTAACATTCCTGTTCTCAGTCCAACTGGACTCTCATCAATTATTGTGACTGGTTAAGTTTATTTAATCAGTGACCTCAAAATTACTCAGGTTCCATGATGTTAGCCATTTCCTACCATTAACTCAAACTATCAGTTTTCAGGGCAAAATGTGTCAGGCTATGATGCAATAATATATAATAGTATAATACAAGATCAAAAAAGATTGTGTTGATAATGACCAGGCATTAATCTACTAGCCTGCCATTATCCTAGTGAAGCTTAAAGTTTCACCAAGAAAACACATTATAGGGTCAGATTTGTTCCACCAAAGCTAGCCCTACACTCTAATGTCACTCTAAATTGTCCAGAGAGAAAGGCTTTCAGAAGGTGGGAGAGCGGAACGTAGAACTGCAGCACTCTCGCATTCCTGGGGGTTACAACAGCCGAGGTCCGATAAGCCAGTCCAAAGTCAGGAATACTAGGAATGCAAAGCCGATATCCAATTACCAAACCAACTCACAGAACATAGTCCAAGGTCAGAGTTCAGAGTCAAACACACAATGTAGTCCAAGGTCAGAGTCCAAGGTTAAACACACAACGTAGTCCAAAGTCCGAGTCCAGAGTCAGGATTTCAGGAAACACGGTTCAAGGTTGTAGGAGCATGGATGCAAGTCGGAGGTTTTGACTTGTTGCTTCCATGGAATTCTAGCTGACTAGGAGCTGTTTTTATAGTAAAACAGCCCCTTGAGCTGCTGGAAACCTTTCCATCCTGTCAATACTCAGGGCTAGTTGAACGGAGTGATCCTCTGACCTTTTTGCCATTGGTCTTCCCCGAAGCCTGGCCCAAAGCTTGTCTGCTGGGGAAGGAGAATCTGGAGGCGATTCAGGTGTTTTTGATTGCTCAGCATTCTCCTCAGCCTCAGTTAACCCTTCTGGTTCCAGGTCTTCAGCTGCACTCATGACAAGCACCAGTGAACATTAGTTGTTGTTGCTAAAAAAAAATCAAGCACAGTTGATCAAAAAAGCATTCACTGGTACCGTATGTGGGATGTGGTATCATATAACAGATAGAAGTTTTAACCAAAAACCTCCTCCTCCTCCTTCCTACTGCTGCTTTGTTGTTGTTTAGTTGCTAAGTCATGTCCGACTCTTTGTGACCCCATGGACCAGAGCATGCCAGGCCCTCCTGTATTCCACTGCCTCCTGGAGTTGGGTCAAATTCCTGTTGGTCGCTTTGACGACACTATCCAACCATCTCGTCCTTGGTTGTCCCCTTCTCCTTTTGCATAAATAAATTTCATCCTCTGATGTCCTCTTCTTCTCTTGCCTTCATACTTTCCCAACATGTCCCAGCAGTCTTTTCCTGCTGCTACTGCTATTCGAAATAGAAGGCACAGTCAATAAAAATTATACCGAAAACTTAAGAATCTGTTAAATATTGGTGCAGAATGTATGCTGTTCCTAATGTTGCTGTTTTTGCAGCTTTGATGATGTGGTTTCTGAGATCTGCAACTGCTTGTAATACTGTGTGAAATTTCTTGATTATGTTCCCAAAGCCCGAATGACTATGGGGAACACTGAAATATGTTTCATTCACAAGCAAGATGTTTCAGTTGCCAAATCTCTGCATTTTGTTAGTTTTTGCCATTCTGTATCTGGCAGTCAAAACATCTTGCTTGTACTACAGAGCTACAAAAATGGCAATATTAGAAATAATATACTATGTTTATACTTAACAAATACTCAGTGTTTTGGTTAAAACTTGTGTCTGCTATATAATACCAGTCAGTGTTTTTATACCTTTTATTTACCGTGCCTGGTATTTTTGAATAATAATTTAAAAGTTGCCAAAAGGGAAAGAAACAATTCAGTCCATCATTAATTTTATGTGGGAGAGATAATATGGAAACCTGTCACCAACCATAACAATATGGTGCCTATATTTATTAAATTAGGCAATGTTGTATACAAAAGTTTATAAACTGAGGAAATGTACATAAAAATGTTGATGAAACCTCACATTTCTGGATAAAATGAATGCATGATTGCGAGAAGAGGCTTCCCTAGCTACACAGGCCTAATTCAACAGATCATCATGGCCAGACAATCAGTTTGTCATGGTCAAAGTCACTGGTTCTTAACCTTGGGTTACTCAGGAGTTTTGGACTGCAACTCCCAGAAGCCTTCACCACCAACTGTGCTGGCTGGGGTTTCTGGGAGTTGCAGTTCAAAAACATCCGAGTAACAAAGGTTAAGAACCACTGGTCAAAGTAATCGATCTTTTTCCATCAGATGACTTGTTCATGTTGCTGCGTGTGTTCACTGCTATTCCAAAGTTCATCTCAGGTTTTTTGCATTGTAATATTTTGTTTTGTTGTTGTTTTTTTGAAAGAACTCACTTGAACAAGAAAAAAGAAACACTCTCTTATTTTGTTTGGAGATGTATGATTAGAGTGAGAAAAGGAGTTCAGGCTTCAAAAAATTGCCAGAAGCTGTGGGGGGCACCCATATTTTATTTCTGGATCAAACATACAATTCAACTAATTACATCCAGTGGTGCTCCATCTTGTGCATACATCTCTAACTGTGTGAGATGTAGAGGATTTTGGTATATTCCTCTTTCCTGTTGAGCAGCACATGAACTCCTTTTGACTGCCAAGTTAATCTCATCTTCCATCGTATTCATTTTGTCAGAATGGATCTGTGGAATGAGAGTCCTACTTAGGCATTCCCAGAGGATGCAGACATTCCCAACTCTGATTGAGACCTGCCATTAGGAGACAAGTAGCATCCAGGTGAAGAGGCATCCCTTTTGAGCAGATATCAGACCCCACATTGCTGATTTTTTAAAAAAATTTGAAGACACAGTAAAAGAAAATCAACACCCTTTTTAAAACCAATGCGAGCAGAAGTGATATGCCATGAAATCATTATTTTTCCCAGAATCTTATAAACCTTTCTGAAATGTGGGTTTGTAATGAAAGCACTTGATAATTTTATCCATAACTGGAGCACTGAGATGGCAAAATGATCATAATGTAGGACCGGTGGGAAATAAATGCACATCAATAAGTCTTCTTATTTCTATAACCATGCTGCAGTACAAGCAATTTTAATGAGAATCATGAAAAGTCATGCTTTATAGTTTATGTATAGACATGCTCTCTAGTGCAGTTAAGCAGGTGAGACAAAGACTGTTTTTCTACCAGGGTCACACATGAAAGCATGTAATGTCTTCAAAAATACAAATCTTTTCTCTTCTCATGGTTTGGAAGCTGGTGCCTCTTCCAGTGTATGGATCAATGTAAAAGAGGTTTAGAATAAACAATATGTTAAAATATTGTGTGAAATAAACCTATGCCATTCACTGAGAATTTTTAAGGGCAAAATCCTTTAAAAGATGTAATTTTGTGTAAGTTAATTGACAGCAATACCAATATCTATCACCTGAGGCTTAAGTCAAACAAATGTATTCACTTCATCATGAATCAGCCAGCTGAGTTCTGGGCATAACATTTTATCTCTGTGACCCCTCTTCCAGGAGAATACTGCTTCCTGTATCGTAATTTAGTTTAGACAATGCAAGAAGAGTTGGATTCGTAACCTCATAACTCAGAATATTACATTTAAAAAGGAACTTATTGAGTTAATTCATTACTTCTCCATGGACAGCTTGCTATTATCATCATCACCTCTATTATCACACAAGTAATCCATTGACTGATGATTGAACTGAAGTTATGAATTGCCTTACATATTATTAATATGTTGCTTTGTTATAACCAACAGGTCACAAAAAATGTAAGTAAGTATCCTCCGTTTCTTTCTAGTGGCTGTTTCTGATACTGCCCATTGGAAATATTTATGAAAATCATAATTATGTTAAGTCACTCTTGCATTCTCAGCCTTCACTGGCTTTCTTCATCATTCAGCTTTCTTATCCATACATCAGAAACGGCGTAGTATGTGTGATGGTTGTTCAGATACAAGTGGCCCTTCAATAACTACTCTGTCATACTGCCCTGTTCCCTGTTTACCACAGGGTAGGTGAAGCCAAGAGAGTGAGTTTTGGGAACCAGCCTGCCATGTGTGCCTTCCAACACCCTAGTCTTCTCAGACTTGGCAGTGCTTCTAGAGAGTGTCCAAAAATCCACCTGGGACCAGAATCCCAGCTTTGCAAGGTCAAGCTGCCACCACACCCACAAAAATACCAAACTCCCAGTAGATGACCAAGGCAAGACCTGGGTAGGGTATGACAAGCTCTCTAGGCCAATAACCAAGACAGGTGTTGGAGATGTTTTTTATATTTTTTATTAAAGAGAGTAAAAAGGCTGTGGGGAATTCTGAGTCAGATGTAAGGAATTCCAAGAAGAGAGGGCCAATAATATCTAGAGTACCTTTCTCACCCCAGCTGTGAAGGGGAAAGTCCTTTGTATACATTCTATTTATACATTCTTTAGAAAGCTATAGAATGAAGTGAAAACAAACACAATAGGACTCCCATTCCACCACAGACAATGTACACTGCACAAAAACCATAAAATCTATATAAAGTCTATATAATCCACAAACTATTATTTGCGTCATGTGAACCACTCAAAAACCATCAGAGATAGACCAGATATTTATTGTGCTGTCAAGTCAATTCCAATGTTGGTGAAGATCTGAAAAGGGTTTTTGAAGTATGTGAAATGTTCTGGAACTGGTTTACCACTGCCATCCACCAGTAAGTTTCCATGGTTGTGGAGTGACTTGAATGCAGGTCTCCTGAGTCCACATTTCTATCTGCTACACCACACTGGATCCTCCAGGTGGGATATACATGCTTTGAAACACATAGGTCATAATAACAGGTGAAAACAAAATCAAAATAAAGCATTAAAAAAGACCAAAAAGTGGTGGCACTTGAAATACTAACTTTTATGTATTTTTAATGTGAGCTTTTGTGGACAAGTCCACTTCATCAGACAAGCTCACATTAAAAAATATAAAAGCTAGTCTTTAAAGGGCCACCATGTTTTTGTCCTTTTTATTCTGTATTTTGATTTTGTTTTCACCTGTAATTCTTTCACAGACCAACACGGCTACCTCTTTTACAACTACTATAGGTAAATAAGTGTAGGAATCTTCAGCCATGTGAACTTCAGCATACAGCCTGAAGTAATATATGCCAGAAAGCATACAAGCAAGCGGAGTGGAATGGGAGGAAAAGACTACTTTTTCCTGAACAATTTACATCCTGATGGAATGATAACTAGTAACGCCCTTGGAGAGCAGTCTTAAAGAAAAATCAATGTCACTTCATTTTAAGCGCAATACAGAAAACACATTTCTTCTTACTTCCTTAAGAGAGGCACAGACCATCCTTTCAACCACAGTGTTGTTATTTTAGTCGTTAAGTCGTGTCCGACTCTTCGTGACCCCATGGACCAGAGCATGCCAGGCCCTCCTGTCTTCCACTGCCTCCCTCAGTGTTATTAGTGACCAGGAAAAAACTGGCTCCAGTACAACCCAACAGTGGTCACAGTATGTTTTATTCCTTCACAAGCAGTGACCAATGAATTGCTGGTGGGTTGGGACATCTTAGCTGCACGCCATGCCATGCCTCTTCTATCAGTACGTGAACACCTTTCTGGAAATGATAACTAGATAAAAGACAACAATAAAGACAGTGCTAGTGCCAGTTACTGGATGTATGAGCCAAACTTTGAAAATCTCTTAATCATTAGAGATTTTATGCAAATAATTAGAAAGCTTTCTCACGATTGTTGTTATGTGTTGTCAGGTTGCCTCCAACTTATGGTGACCCAATGAATAAGCAATCTCCAGGATGTCCTGTCCTTAACAGCCCTGCTCAGCTTTTGTAAAGTCAGTCCATCTCATATTTGGTCTTCTTCTTTTCCTGCTGTCTTCTACCTTCTCCAGCATTATTGTCTTTTCCAGGGAATCTAGCATTCTCATGATGTGCCCAAACTAGGACAGCCTGAATTTCAATATTTTGCCTCCAGAGATACAGTTCAGGATATTTGATCTAGGAATCGCTTGTCTTTCTGGTATCCAAAAGGCTGTCCTCCAGCACTACATTACAAACAACCCAAGTGTTTAACTGGAGACAGTGAGACATAATAGACGTAGTTTTTAACTCATTGTAGACACAGCAAATCATGGGTGCACTTCATTGACTTTCCACAATGAATGTAATCTGAATTTAAACGATTTCAAATGGCTTGTATTGCTTAATATGGACCCACAGCCCATCATGAACAGACAAAACTGATGGCAAAACTGATGGCAAATATGAGCCAGGAACACTATTATCACCTCATCTGTGGCGGGTGTGAGCTACAACTCTGGTGAAACAGAAACTCGGTTAAGACAATTGTCCTTCCAAAGCTAAAGCAAATGCTTCCAGAATGCACATGTCTTCAGAAAGTTACTATTTGTTCTACAGCACCCAGAAGACTCCAACCAGCATGGCCACTGGCCTTCTTGATTCTGATAGTTGTATTCTAGAAATAACTTTTTCCAGCATTCCATTTCATGCTGTCATAGTTGTATTAAAAAGTGTCCTTACTGCCCTATTCAGATATTTGTTTGATTATCTGAAGTCTAGATCAGTGGTTCTTAACCTTGGGTTACTCAGATGTTTTTGAACTGCAACTCCCAGAAACCCCAGCCAGCACAGCTGGTGGTGAAGGCTTCTGGGAGTTGCAGTCCAAAAACACCTGAGTAACCCAAGGTTAAGAACCACTGGTCTAGATGAGGGGAGGAGCCAGGATTTTACACACTGATATGGTTTTCTTTCTTGGCACAAAAGCCAGCTCCCACTATCTCTCTCCCTACACACTTTAGGCCCTCACATGTTCAGGTGAATGCCTGCAGAGAGGGCTGTCAAGGTCTCTTGAGAAGGAGAGGTTTTTATTCTTCCAGTTTTGTGCTGCTGTTGCCAGAGCTTTTGCAACAAGAAGGCTCATGAGTCATGGTGCCGATGTTCCATTATCTGACTTGCTCCATATGTATGGGTCCAAATTTCACTGTGAAAAATTGAGTAGTAAAGGAAATGGATTGGGGAAGAGCTGGTGAATGCACACCCTTGGGTTCTTTGTGACATTTGGAGCAGCATACATACCAATACCTTCACTCTGCAGCAGGGAGCACAGGTGCCTGTTGGAAATGGATGGAGATAGATGTCCAGGCTTGAAAGCTATCCCACAGATGACAAATTAGCTCCTCCTCCAGCACTGCTAGCCCTAAAATTTGCCTCCCTACTTGGAGATCTAGCAAATGATAGCAGGTTCCTGGCTTTCCAGTTAGACTCCTGAGACCAGACAACTTTGCTACCAAGAATAACAGGAGCAGTTGCCTAGACATCTCACAAATTAACTAGATTTGAGCTGGCAGTGAACTTAGCTTTGCAAGTTCATGATATTTTGGACCTATGAGACAAACAGGATGGGATTTTTTTTTCTCGTTGCAAACTTCCAGTTCAAACAGAATTCCAGATCAAAAACTCCACCTATCAAATTCTTGATAGTAGTAAGTCTTGTAGAAAAAGGTTCATAGTCACTTTCCAAAATCCTCTAGGTCTTTAGTGGCTTCTACCTCAATACATGTCAATCTTTTTGATGCATCTTTCATATCATCTTCCTCAGAATCCTGTGATGCTTTTGCTTATCCTTGTTGAGTTCTTGGGAGCTCGGTTCATTTAATGAAATCGTTAATGACAGGTTTTTATTTTGTGATAAAGTGTAGGCCATGGTCTTAAAGATGTGCTTCTACAACACTATGTCCATGGCATTGGTGGTAGAGAGAACCATCAGATAACAACACAATATTTGTAACATTGACATCAAAAGATCAAAGCCTTTCACTACATCCATTTTGATCAAAAGTACATTTCATATACATTTTTTAGAATTATTAGAGATCCCCAGCCAAATTTTGAGCTGGTAACTGTGGAGCTCGGTGTCTCTAACCTCTGCTCCAGGTTTTAGCCTGAATTTTACAGAAGTTATTCAAGGTACTTAGTTGTCTCCCCCACAGATGTTCAGCACTTGGAGAGCTCCTTTAAAGTTTGAACAAATCTTGGAATCTTGGAACGCTGGATTGTTACATACAGCACTGATGTTACCTGTCTGTCATGGGTTTGGAGGGAAAGTTCCATCCTATGGGGAGTGGAAGGCGGGACATCAGGAGGAGGGGCTGTACTGTATATAAATGTGAAGCCTGTGTGGTGAAGGGGAGACGCTGGGATGTGACGAAGCAGCAGCTGGGAAGAAGAAGCTGGTGTGGGAGTCTGTGTGTCAGACAGGGTACTACTGTGTGTCAGTACCAACCTGATAGGTTCAGGTGTCTGAATGGATAGCCAGAACTGATAGGTTCAGGGTCTGTGCTTCAAGTTAAGGGTTCTGTGTGAACCAAACTGTATGCATGTATGAATGAGACTAAGCCACGTTACTATATCCTATTCACCTGATCATTTTATTTTCCCTGTGTGTTGTTTTAAATAAACCTTATTCTTTTATTTGTTGAAAATCCATCCCTGGTCTGTGTGACTTCTTATAGGGAATGGTTGGTGGCAGCTTAGTTAACGTGTGGCAGGTCCCAGTAGGTCTGGGTTTGTCACATGGACCAGTCGTATCCCACACGCTGGACACCAATCAATGTGACAAACCCAGACCTACTGGGACCTGCCACACGTTAACTAAGCTGCCACCAACCATTCCCTATAAGAAGTCACACAGACCAGGGATGGATTTTCAACAAATAAAAGAATAAGGTTTATTTAAAACAACACACAGGGAAAATAAAATGATCAGGTGAATAGGATATAGTAACGTGGCTTAGTCTCATTCATACATGCATACAGTTTGGTTCACACAGAACCCTTAACTTGAAGCACAGACCCTGAACCTATCAGTTCTGGCTATCCATTCAGACACCTGAACCTATCAGGTTGGTACTGACACACAGTAGTACCCTGTCTGACACACAGACTCCCACACCAGCTTCTTCTTCCCAGCTGCTGCTTCGTCACATCCCAGCGTCTCCCCTTCACCACACAGGCTTCACATTTATATACAGTACAGCCCCTCCTCCTGATGTCCCGCCTTCCACTCCCCATAGGATGGAACTTTCCCTCCAAACCCATGACAGACAGGTAACATCAGTGCTGTATGTAACACCTCCCCTCTTTATAAGTTGTTTTGTAGGGGGAAAGCTAACGTGCTTTTTCCCAAAAAACAACCTGGATAAAACACACAACAACAGTTATACATACCATATCATACTTACTTATACTTACATTCTAAGTTAACCATAGCAATTAGGCATTTAAACATTTACCATATACATTACATCAATTTACCTTTATTCATACAAACCAAATTCAAAAAATAGGTACATTTAACTTTTTGTCATCAATATATACACATAGTCCATGTTCTTTCGCCGTCTTCAATCTTCAGGTCTTCTTGACAAGGCGTCAGCAACACAGTTCACTGACCCTCTGACCACCTTCACTTCAAAGTCATAGTCCTGTAGGTTTAAAGCCCACCTCATAAGTTTGCTATTGTGGGTTTTCATTGTCTTTAACCATTGCAGTGGTGAATGGTCAGTACACAGAACAAAATGTCTTCCCCAGATGTAAGGCTTGGCCTTCTGGATCGCGTAGACTATGGCCAAACACTCCTTCTCCACGGTTGCCAAATGTCTCTCACCTTTTTGAAGTTTCCTACTCAGGTAGGACACTGGATGCTGGTCACCATTCTCATCCTCCTGGCACAGAACTGCTCCTACCCCGCTGTTAGACGCATCGGTGTAGATGATGAACTCCCGGTCGAAGTCTGGAGCACACAGCACTGGATACTGGACGAGCGCCTCCTTCAACCTCTGGAACGCCTCCTCACAGTCGCTGGTCCACGGGATGCGGTCATCAGCCGTCTTCCTCGTCAGATCGGTCAGCGGAGCCACAATCTCGCTAAACCTCGGGATGAACTTTCTGTAGTAGCCCACCAACCCAAGAAATGATTTGACTTTTTTCTTGGTGTTGGGTCTGGGCCAATCACGAACAGCTTCTATTTTGGCCTCCAGGGGTTTTATCACTCCTCCCCCTACCATGTGACCCAAGTATTTTATTTCTGGGCTACCCAGCTGACACTTGCTCTCTTTGCAGGGCCTAGGCCAAAGCACTTCCTCCCCTGGGTTAAAGTGCCTCTCCCTGCCTTCCTGGTCATCCCAAGCTTTCTTTCTGACCTTTTGAGCTTGCAGGGTCTCTGCTGCTAGCTCTAGGTTTCTCTTTAGGTCCTTCCTTAAAGAGTCTCTATATGTCACAACGTCTTGTGGGTCATCCTGGGTGATCTGCTCCCAATTTTGTTTGATCAAATCAAGGGGCCCTTTCACCCTTCTCCCAAATAAAAGTTCAAATGGACTGAACCCGGTACTGGCTTGTGGCACTGATCGATAAGCAAACAAAAGGGATTGCAGCTTCTGGTCCCAATTGTTTGGATTCTCTGCCAAGTAAGCCCTAATCATGCGCATTAGAGTCCCATTGAACTCCTCAGTTAACCCATTACTTTCAGGGTGATAGGCAGTGGTTTCCTTGTGCTTAATTCCACAGATTTGCCATAAGCGTTTCATGAGCTTCGATGTGAACGATGCTCCCAAATCTGTGATTATTTCTGAGGCAAATCCCATCCTGGACATATACCCCACCAAAGCATCTGCCACTGTGTTAGTTTCAATGTTAGTCAAGGGTATGGCTTCAGGGTACCTCGTGGCATGGTCCACAATGGTGAGAATGAACCTGTTCCCCCTCTTTGTGGCCTTGGGCAAAGGTCCCACAATATCCACCCCTATGCATTTGAACGGAGTGTCAATCACAGGCAAAGGGCACAACTTTGCTTTGGTCCTATCGCGGCTATTCCCCTGCCTTTGACACACATCACATTGTTTACAGAACTCCCTGATCTGCTTCCCTATGTCAGGCCAGTAGAAATTCTGTGTGATTCTCTGCTGTGTTTTGTTCACCCCTAAGTGTGCAGCAAACATGTCAGAGTGCCCCCTTTGTAAGATCATGGGGCGATACTTTTCAGGTACCACTAGCTGACTTCGGATCCCATCTCCCCCTTTTGAGATATTCCTCAGGGACTTGGAATCTTGGAACGCTGGATAACCTCTGTTCATATGGGCCTGATGACACAAAATTTTAAGTCCAAATATTTTTTGATGGAAAGAAGTTTGAAACCCAAGTCAGATGAAGAACAGTTCAAAGATGTCAATACGTTCAGTCTGAAAAAGACCAAGAGTTGAGATGATTGTCAGCCAGTCGTGTTATAGATGGGGCCAGCATGTATTTTGCTGCTCAAGAGGTAATACGTACCTCAACCGGAGGGTCCAATTTATAAGAAATGAGAATCTAGGTAAACATTACAAACATGGTAAGAGCTCGTTGATGGGGGGCATGCTACCTAAGAAGGTGGCAGATGCTCATTCACAGAGGTTAGTTGGACATCAGTAAAAGCTGTTTTAATTATCCTCAGGAGCCTTCAAGTCAACTCTGACTTATGGCAACAGTTTTTCAGGGTTTTCCAGGTATGGAACACTCAGACGTGGTTTACCATTCCCTCCTTCTAGGGGTGCCCTGGGACTGTGCAGCTTGCCCAAGGCCACACAGACTGGCTGTACTCAAAAGAGGCACCATGTGGAATCAAATTCCCAACCCCTGGCTCCACAACCAGATACTTAAATCACTGAGCTATCCAGATTGCTATGTTAAATCATGCAGATTCTTTTCCATATAGGATGGAGGTCTAATGCGGTTAAACTTGATGATTTATCCTGAAAAGCGGAACCAGTTTCAATCTTCTGTTTCAGAGGAAGCGGTTGGAAGATAGCTGCCCGCATTTTCTCTCTTTGCCACCCTAAACCGAACACTGTTGGCATTTTAAAAAAAACAACAACAAATAAAGCTATAAAAGAATAAAAAGGGGACGAATGAGCAGGAAAGAACACAGCTTGATTTGATGGTCCCAGCGTGGGTTTGTGACGCTGACACATAAGGGAGAGGGGGGAAAATTGGAATTTATCGCTTACTTGTAATTTGTAACAGAAGTCGTAGTGAGACAATAAACATGATGCCCTGTGAAGTCAGATTCAATTTTCAGGGAAGAGCTACCCTTTAAGCCAATTAAGCTGAGATGGTAACAGTGATATACATATCAAAAGAAAATGTTAAACTTAAAATTACTCCTTCCCCTCTCTGTCTCTCTGGAGATCATTTGCATCTCTACTGAAATAAGCAGCCTGGATGTTCTATAAGTGATTTTTCCCCCTCCCACTTCCCTAGCCCCATTAATTATATATCCTAATCACTTGGTTAAAGTCCAAGAGCCCTGGAGAGTGGTATGGACCATTTCTTAGGAGAAAACTCATCCTGCCCTCGCAGGCCTCTCAGCAGCTGCCCAAATTATCATCAATTGCTCAGAGATTAATCTGACTTTCTTTTGTGAAACTTATTTTTAATCACTTCTATGGTAACATCCAAGCCCGTAACACTTTATTCATCTTGAACAAATTAGCATATTATGACGATTGGTGCCATTCAACCCAGATGTTCGAGGAAACCCAAGCCAATGTTGTATGGAAATGTCATCTCAGCGCCACCAGCTTTGAGAATGCAGTCAACGTTTAGTTTATAGGCAAAGCTCCTACCAGGTTCCTTCCATCCATACTTCCTTCCACTCTCTGGGAGTTGTGGTTAGAGGAAATATGTGTTTGGGTTGAGGAGCATCTCCAGTCAGTGTCTGAAAAATAAACAGGTACCCACAGCCAGAGAAAAAATGGTTCTGCACATAAAGGCCATCATCAGGCATTAAAGAAATAAAAGAAAGCAGAAAATGGCAGTGAGGGGGATGAGGAAAAAAAGGCTGTAGCTCTGCTTGGACACCTGTCCAGTCAATGTCCATACAAGGGAGACAGGTATCCATCACAACCAGTTTCTCTGTGGATAGCTGCTATCATTCTCCCCTGCCTGTTAGGGGCCCAAGAGCCAAAGCCCCTCCCAGACTCTCCCAGGGTCACAGGGTGAGGGCAGATGGCCTGTCCAGGGCACCTGTGGTCACCCTCTCAGAAAGTGGTTTACCTGTCTTTCCTTCTGCTGATATGCATCTTGCCTTAGTCTGCACAATAGATACAACCTTTGATCCCAATAGCCACATGTGTTCGGAGTAGGGATTTGAGTGCACAACTCCTGGTTTCACAAGCAGCTCTCCAGTCCACTGGTTGTGATGTATTAGAATTAGTCGCAAGCCGTGTTGGCTGCTAGAAATGCACTGCTCCAAGCAGAATCCTCATTTGCTTGATAATCTCAGGAACCATCCGTTAGAAGCAATCTGCTGGCAGAACTGCTTTCCCGGCTAAGATCTGCTGGCAGAAGAGCAAAAAATGGGTCAGAGAATGAGGGGGCAAAAGAGGAGCTGAGTCACACCGAATATGAACCTCTTACAGGCCAATGAAACAACCACAATGACTGTACAAGGTGAGGCCAAGGTGAGGGTACTTCTGAGTCATTTTCCAGCACCACTTGGATGGTAGAGATTTGAATTCAGTGCCTCTTCAGCTGACCCCTCATCCTCTTGTCCAGTTAGGACTGGCTCCTTCTTAGTTATAGGAATAGTTCTCTTGATAATCCCAAGAACACTACTTAACAACTACTCTTCATCAAATTCCTTATCCTGGCTTTTATATGATACAGTGTTTAAGTATTAACACTGAAAAATATATTGTTTTCCAGCTGTGTATAAAATAGGCTCATACATTACAGCTGCTTACCCTCTTGATGGAAATATAAAATCCAGACTTCCAATGAAATTATAGGTTTGTAATGTTATAATAATAATTTAATAATTTAATAATAATTTATTTATTTATTGTCATTGTAAGTATATACACAGTATACCCATACAATGAAATTCACAGACACCCAGAGACCAGACACATGCACACACATAAAATTCCCCCAAACACTCCCCACCAACTAAAAATCCCCCACTAAAAATACAAACATCTACACCGCAGGCCAAGTAACACAGTCCAACTAATTATTCACTACTGGTGGTCTTTAAGCTCATTATTAATTGCAATTATAGCTCTGGGATTAAAAACTGTTCAGAAAACGTGTGGTCCGAGTCTTAATTGTTTTGTATCTTCTGCCAGACGGCAACAGTTCAAAAAAGTTATAAGCAGAATGGAAAGAGTCTCTCAGAATGCTGTGTGACTTCCTCAGACAGCGGGATGTGTCAGGGATATTATACCGTTGATAATATCAAGAGCTTCACTATCCATCTATATATATTATTGCTGCACAGCCATGCAGCAATAGATATCGTGCGACAGCCCAATTCAGCATTCCAAAAGCCAACTCAAAAAATAGAGATGCTCCAAACAACAAATTATAACTTAGAAACGAGACCTCGGATCATCACCACATTTGTCACAAATGTAGTAGACAGTCTTCTCTTCCTCTGTGCCAAATTTGGGGACTCTTGGGCAAGGAATCTTTGAGTTATGAATTTTTTAAAGGCAAAACTGTTCCTTCCATGAAGATACTACTCATTACCATTCACACTTGTTGAAAAGGAGCCCTGACCATTGGTTTGTGTTTGTGTGAGAAGGGGCTGAATGATGGAAAAAGGATATTCTGTAGACCATCTTGACTGCTGCCACTGGACTTGTCAACATCCAGGCTGCTATTTGCTATGCAAAGATTAGCATGGCAATGTAGGCATGATATTATGCAGCAATATTAGGTCATTTCCTGACTTTTTGAATTGTGGGTACAGAAGCACAATAAACTGTGCTTTATTGTGTGCTTTATCCCATCTTCATAAACTGAGGGGTTTTTCTGAAGAATTAGATTTTGTGAACAATCACCTTTCTTTCCATGTTCATGCAGTCATCCTGTGTATGAAATTAAATTTATCCTAATACAGAAAGCACTGATTCTTACCCTGTTGAAAATGTTACCTTTAGTTCCATTAACTCCACTAAAGATTTTCTTTAAAACTGCATTTTCTGAGTTTGATTGTCTCTTGAACTTTATTCATTTTCCTTAGTATTTCTTCTCTGGTCACCCCCTTGATTCAAAATATTCCTTTGGCAGGAATAGATTGTCCAAATTCTCCACATTTCAATGTTTTTTACAGTTACCCTGGCAACAAAAATGTTTATCTGGGGATAATATGTCTTAATACAAGAAAAACGGGGAAAGAATAAAGGGTCATGCCCTAGAAACAAGGCAGAAAATTACTGCCTTTCAGCAGAATTTCACAGTGTGATGTTCTGAACTCATTCATCCATCCATTCATCCACAGATGTAATAAACAATTCTTCCGTGATGCATCATAGATTAAAAAGGCAACCTGGCAGTTAAAGAGTAGCCTTGCTTTATACTGTATATTCTTCCCCATCATTAGCAAGTTATTTGTGTGAGATACAAAGTCACTTCCCTTACAAATCACCTCTCTCCTCCTTCCTGAAACAAATCAGTATACTGGGGTGATAATGATAAGCTGTGATGTCACCTGCTGGACTATGATGACATCAATGGATTAATCAGGAGATGTACTGATTAAAAGGGAGAACATGAGCTATTTATAGGCAGGTAAACACATTGCCATAATAGGCGCTGATGGGGGGGGAATGGTACAGGATAATTAAACAAGTAATGCAAGTTTTGAATCCCAGTTAGTTTAAATCTGCAACTGGACCTAATGAGATGGATATTAATTGGATATTAGGGCAGCTCACAACAGAAGGTCTTCAGCATTTAAATAGTTGAGCTGACATATCCCATCAATATCTCACTGTCTGATGGGCTGATGCTCCCAATCAGTGGCTCAAATCCTATTGCTTAGCATAGTAAGCTGCACTAGAGTGGGCCTGTAACCATTATGCTTACTAAATAAAAGAATTTTATTTTATGTTTCACTTCAAAACTGCTTGGCTCTTATGATTTAAGCATAAGGATAGTCCAGGGGAAAAGACAAGGCAGGTCAAGAGGTGATTAGCCAGGCAGGCCCATTGAATCAGTGGGGATTTGGTAATTCAACTCCTTCATTAAAGTCCACTGATGCAAAGTGGCCTACTCTCCTTGTGACTTATTCTGCAAAAGTAAATTGCAAATAGAGAAGGCCCATTTGAAGTGATTGACCTTACAAAGAAGTTGATTCACCAGATCTTTGCTGATTCAATGGGTTTACTGTAGTGTGACTTACTATGCTAAACAGTAGAGTTTTAGCCAATACTACTTTGCCATGTGTTAATTCATAAATTTGTCCTGGGATGCACATTTATATAAGAGTTGCAGGATGCAGTTTGCATGTCATTGAATGCCTTTCCACTAGTCTTACAAATTATAACATATGGTCTTCCACAACAACAACAACAACAACCATCATCATCATCATCTTTGATGATAAAAAAATGATGTTTCCTAATGTCTTCACTCTACCGGCACTTACGGTACTTGATCTAGAGGCAACGCTGGTGGTTTCTGTAGTGGCAGCTCTCCCTGGGTTGCTGTTGCTGCAGAACCTTTGGAAATGGGACTTGTTGCTGGTGCCTGGGCATTCTGGAATTTGTTTGTTTAGTCGTTTAGTCGTGTCCGACTCTTCGTGACCCCATGGACCAGAGCACGCCAGGCCCTCCTGTCTTCCACTGCCTCCCAGAGTTGTGTCAAATTCATGTTGGTTGCCTCACAGACACCGTCCAGCCATCTCATCCTCAGTCGTCCCCTTCTCCTCTTGCCGTCACACTTTCCTAACATCAAGTTTTTTTCCAAGGAGTCTTTTCTTCTCTTGAGATGGCCAAAGTACTGGAGCCACAGCTTCAGGATCTGTCCTTCCAGTGAGCACTCAGGGTTGATTTCCTTTAGAATTGATAGGTTTGTTCTCCTTGCAGTCCAGGGGACTCTCAAGAGCCTCCTCCAGCACCACAATTCAAAGGCATCAATTCTTCGGCGGTCAGCTTTCTTTATGGTCCAGCTCTCACTTCCATACATCACAACAGGAAAAACCATAGCTTTGACTATTCTGACTTTTGTCGGCAATGTGATGTCTCTGCTTTTTAAGATGCTGTCAAGGTTTGTCATTGCTTTCCTCCCAAGAAGAAGGTGTCTTTTAATTTCGTGGCTGCTGTCTCCATCTGCAGTGATCATGGAGCCCAAGAAAGTAAAATCTGTCACTGCCTCCATAACTTCGCCTTCTATTTCTGGAATTACACACCGTATAATGGAGAAGGCTTCTTCAACAATCACATGCCCTTTCATGGGCACAAAGTTTATCCAAATACATATGTTTTTCTACTAAGAAAACCATTTGGTAGACTAGACCAAATTCTATACTTGGTCACAATGAATATTATATAGAGAGCTTGGAAGTAAGGATAGTAAACGATGTATTTATTTGTATTTATCAATAATAATAACAACAACAACAACAACAACAACAACAGCAACAACAACAACTTAGAACTGCATTAGAATACAAGCACTGCTTCCCATAGTTCTGTGCAACTGGCATAAAAGTGTGTATTGGTTAGACTTCTTATCTCTATTATGTGTTTGATATCTGATTTAGAACAGGAGCTGAACTAAGCGGGTTGTACCTGATGCTGAGATCAAATCAATCTGATGTGCTGGAGGCAACTTCCTCTTATCCTCAGTCAGAGAAAAGAGTGATACATGAAAGCAGACACCACTGGCAGATAAAGCTACACTACTTTTCACTCTGCACCTCATTATTTGTTTAGGACGTTCAACTTCCCATTTTGATTAATTTGGTTGATGATACTTTTAAAAGAAGTTTTATAAAACTGTTGAAAAGCCATGTTGGAGGGGGGGCCAAAAATGGTTTTAATGGAAGTTTATTTTAGAGGCTTGTAAAGCCAGAATAACTGTAAACTGATTCAGAAGTAAACACAGCAGGAAACAGCCCACAGGGATAAAAAGAGTGTTTTAACAATGTAATTAGAATTACTGCACTCGTTTCCTAGCTGTAGAACTAAAAATACAACTCGAATACTTGAAGGCACTTTTTAATGGTGTTGCCTGTTTACTCAAAGTTGCTATCAGCACTTATAAATTGGAAATAAAGGGACTCATTAAACGGGTTCAATATTTTATTTATTTAAAATATTTTTGCTCCACCTTTCTCCTGAAAAGGACCCAAGGTGGCTTACAACAAATCCGCATAGAGTGCCCACCCTCCTGTGAGGTGGGATGGGTCCTTGGCTTTGGGTGCCACAGTGGGAAGGGATGGTGCTCCACTTGCTCCACTACAATGAGGAGAACCCCACCACCACCACCACCACCACCACCAGTGCCTGCTCCATAAAGTATGGGGAAGCAGATCAGAGTTTTGGAAAACCTTCCGCTACTGTGGCAGGAGACAGTTGGAAGAAGGCGCCTGTCCCATGTCTCACCTCTGAAACAGATGTTAAGTGTTAAGTGCACACTCTGAAATGCCATGACAGATGAAAAAAAAGGGTCAGTATAGCTCTGTAGAGATCAAACCAGGCCCAAGTCTGAGAACTTGGTGGAAGGGGTGTGTGGCGATCCACCTCTTTGCCTCTGTTTATTTTGGCCTTCACAAGAGATCACACCCTTTCCTTTCACGCTGCCACCAGGTATTTTCCTCATACCAATTATGTTATACTTGTGTGCTGCCAACACTAAGGGTTATTGAACTTAGGACAGAGGTTGAATTAACAAAGATTCTTTTATTGATAAGTAAATCATAAAGGTAAATCAAGTAGGAACTGTAACGGGTCTTAACATGGATTTGATTATGGATGCAATCACTTTTATTTCAAACTACTATGTACTTTTACTCAATATCTCTCTTACGGTACTTGTAACTTCATTCCTGCTTGTTCAATATCATTTATCTCAATTCCCTTTCCTTACACTCTCAGATCAAATCCCTAACTCTCTTCTTCTTACTGCTAAAACCCTAACTCTCATTCCACATCTTCAACTGTCTCTTCCCAACTCTCAGACTGTCTAACTCTCTGTCTCTCGATCTGTCTGTCTAACTCCTTAACTGTCTCTCCAACTGTCTCTCTCTGGCTCCACCCCTCCTGCCCTATCCTTGGCTCCTCCCCCTTGAGCTTCTGTGATGGACAGGCAGGAATGACGTCACCTTTTGGCATTCCGCTACAGCAGTGGTCTCCAACTTTGGGCCTCCAGATGTTCTTGGACTTCAGGTCCCAGAAATCCTGGCCAGCAGAGGTGGTGGTGAAGGCTTCTGGGAGTTGTAGTCCAAGAACATCTGGAGGCCCAAGGTTGGGGACCACTGCGCTACAGGGTGCTTCAGGGTGAGGCCCTGTGCAGTGGGATTAGTGGGAGGACACCGGTGGCAAGCCTGGACAATGGTGGCATTGGAGTTGTGCTAAATGTTGAAGGTGGGAGTAGCAGTAATTCCTTTTCTGCCCCAGGTAGAGAAATATATCATGCCTCAACACTGCCTGTACAGGAAAAGCAACATAGAGATACAGTGGTGCCCCGTATAGCGAGGGTTAATCCGTTCCGGATTAACCCTCGCTATACGGAATCATCGCTAAGCGGGTAGGGGAAACGTATTGAAACGCATTAAACTTTGTTTAATGCGTTCCAATACCTTTGTTACTTACCCGTTCAGCGAGGATTCCAGGTGCCGGCAGCCATTTTCGCGCCTTCGCTAAGCGAGGGCAGGGCGCGAAAACGGCTGCTGGCAGCCATTTCCGGGCTTCCGGCGGCCATTTTGGAACCGCCGATCAGCTGTTCGGTGGCTCCAAAATGGCCGCCGCAATACCCGATCTTCGCAATGCGGGTTTTCCCCATTGCGAAGATCGGGTATGTTTCCGTATAGCGATCCCGAAAAAGGGATCGCTATACGGAAACATCGCTATACGGTGCACTCGTTAAGCGAGGCACCACTGTATGTGGTACCTTAAGTACCAACAGGCTTTTACGGCATAGTCTTTCCTAGAAGTCCTCATCAGGATAACACTTTCCTCTGGGAGCTTTGGAGGAAAGGGGCAATTATCTCAAGATTGTGTTGAGGCTGAAACATTGACTCAGTAGCACAGATAGGCCAAGAGTCTCTTTTCCTAACATCTCAGGACCAAACGCAAAAACCAAGGAAAGGTTCTTCCGAAACTACATGAGTGTGGTATTTAAAGAGTCAGGATGAGCACAAGTTCATGTGGGTGGGCGTGGAAAACATTTTGCGCCAGCTAGCTGTGCCAATGGGCATGAGAGGAATCTGGACAAACAAGCCCAGAACCTAGCTAAGCCCCTGCTAATCAGATGTTAGGGCATCCCAAAGCTTTGGAAGGGGACTATTTTAGGACGAGGGGAGGTGGCAGAATGTGCTTGGCAGCGGCAACACTTCCCATAATTCCCATCAGGGTTTGCTTCCCACATCTATTTCTTCCACTTGCACGCATGCTGCCAGCACTTTTGGAAGGATCGCAACCAGCCTGCAGTCTCTTTCTCTCTCTCATGTTTTTTCCCCCTTCCAGGGATTGTGCTACAAGAAATCTCAGGGGCGGTGACAGTTTTGCTCCACTCTTGCTTTCTCGTAAATGGCACAATGGACCCAACGCCATGAATGGACCAACTCTCTCCTCCAATCCCCTCCTCTCACTTCTGGCCTTTTTTTGGGGTATGTGTGTGGATATCACAAAGATGCAACAGCTGTAAACACATTAATGCTAAGCTAATAAGTCCTGTTGAAAGCTGGGAATTAAAGAAGATGTGTGCCCAGGATTTAAAGCCACCTTAGCCAAACAAACAAAATAAAATAAAATAAACCAACCTTTTTCTTCCTCTAGCACTGCTCGCTCTGGGATTTGTCTCCTCAATTAGAGAAACAATGCAATTCCCTGGGATTTCAGATGACTCCCTGGGGCTTAACAATCCTTTTCTTTTCACATTTCCAAATTGTGGCTCTGACTGAGTTTCCTCATCAGTCGCCACTAAGCCATTTTAGCTATCTTTTCCACCCAGTCCCACCATCACCATGACTCCAATTCTTTATGGAGAATTTTTGGCTCAGCGCAAAAGGTGCCAGCTTAAGGCTTTTGAAAGAGGCAGGCCTTTCTTTGCCTGTGGCTTACATGGTAGCAAACATGAGCTATGTTTTCCAAGGCCAGGGTTGCAAATCTTGAAATCCGCAGGTGGGGTTACCCTGTCAGCAGCATCTTGTTTTTTTGAGATTTTAAGTCTGAAATATCCTACTAAAGAGCAGACTTTTGTGACACCAGAGTAGCGGGCCTTTGTGATGTCTCAGAGGCAAGGCAGGCAATGACTTGAGAGCAAAAAGTTATTCTACGTTTTGTACCAGAGTTTCCAGGGGTAGCAGGCCAAGAAGGCGCTTGATACTGGTACTTCACCCCCTGCTTTGCTCCAGATAGTACAGTGGGTCTAATGGCAGCACTTCAGAAAGCCTGAAGCAAGGGGCAGAGCACTGGGAAACCATGAGCCAGCGAGTGCCCGCATTTGCTCCTCCTCTGGAGTAACACACGCTGACACTTTGAGCCAGTATGCCATGGTGCTAGCTGGGAACATGTAGAAAAGGGTGATCAAGCTTTAAAGATGCAGCACATACAGAAGTCAATCTATCTCCCATCCCAGGGCTACTGCCTCTGAAATTTCTCTTCCTGGGGATCCAGAGAAAGCATGGCATAGCATAGCAACCTCCTTAAATCCTGAGACAGAGCAACCCTAAGTCTGTTGTCAGGGATTGTGCAATAAGAACGATCATGAAGGTCATGATGGTCTGACTTAGCAAGTCTACTCATGAGTCTATGCGCCACCTGTTTGTATGACCCCAAGCAGATCCCTCTAAGTATGTCTCTGGACCAGCAGAATTTGTTCACTTCTGTTGTAGGCAGATAGTCCTACACAAAATGGCTGCCAGTGGATGAAACCATAGCAGGGGGCTCTAGCTTCTTAATGTTCCTCACGTGTGCTTGTTGAGCACTTTGTTGGTGGGCATTTAAACCAACGCAGCTGGCACAAGATATTTTGCTCCCTCTTTGCAAGGACAAGATGGTGGGAGAATATCAACCCATTCCAGAATTTAGAAAAGTTACATTTTCCCCTGCAGCTCTTGGAATCTGGCTGCTGATTTATGATTCTGAGAGAATCCAAATATTAATCCAAAAAAAGATTCACGCACTCACCCAGGTTGCAGTCCATTCCATGTACAATGGAATGTTTTCATTATGTTCTCAATCATCCCGGAGTGCAGGACACATAACAATGGGCTCAAGCGACAAGAAGCCAGAACATAAGAAGAGCCCTGCTGGATCAGGCTGAAGGTCCATCTAGTCCAACTTCCTGTATCTCACAGTGACCCCACCAGATACCTCTGGCAGCACACGAGAGAACTAGATCCCTGTCTCCTGATACCCTTCCCCTGCATCTGGCATTTGGAGGTACCTTCCTTCTAAGCCTTGAGATTGCACATCCCCATTATGGCTTGTAACTTGCGATGGACTTTTCCTCCAAAAATCTGTCCAATCCTCTTTTAAAAGCATCAAGGCCAGATGCCACCACCACATCCTGTGGCAAGGAGTTCCACAGACTAACAACAGGCTGGGTAAAGAAATATTTTCTTCTGTCTGTTCTCACTCTCCCAACACTCAATTGGAGTGGATGTCGCCTGGTTCTGGTATTGCATGAGAGGGAAAAGTGCTTCCTTCTATCCACTTTATCCATCCTCTGTATAATTTTATATGTCTCAATCATATAAAAGGTGCCTTTTCTCTAGACTAAAGAGCCCAAAATGCTGTAGCCTTTCCTCATAAGGGAGGTAATCATTTTAGTCACTGTCTTCTGCACCTTTTCCAGTTCCACTATGTCTTTTTTGAGGTGCAGTGACCAGAACTGTACGCAATACTCCAGGTGCAGCCTTACCAGCATTTTGTACAATTGCTTTATAATATTGGCTGTTTTATTTTCAATCCTCCTTTTTAGACTTAGGCTGAATATCAGGAAAAAAAACTCTTAACTGTTAGAACAGTATGGCAATGGAAGCAATTACCTCAGGAGGTGGTGAGCATTTCAATGCTTGAGGCATTCAAGAGAAAATTGGACAACCACCTGTTAGATCTGCTTTGATTTGAATTCTTGCACTGAGCAGAGGGTTGGACCCGATAGCCTTATAGGCCCCTTCCAACTCATTCTATTATTCTAACATAGTTCTATGATTCTACAAAAGTTACGATGCAGTTCACCCCTAGAACAGAATGCAAGGCAGAACAAACAAATATAAACGTACAAGAATGCAAGAAATCAACTTATCTTCACACATTCCGCTCACCAGAGTGCTGGGAATTCTACTGGTCTGCAATAATTTCAGGAGCCATCTCTGCTTCCAAAACCCCTGTGTGGTGTAGTGGATAGAGTCATGGATGAGGGCTCTGGAAAACAGGGTTCAAATCCCTGCTCAGCCATGGAAATTGACTGGGGGAGTGGAACTGGTAAAAACACTTCTTAAATATCTCACCTACCTTGAAAGCCCTGTTAGGGCAATTATAATTATATAATTATAAGTCAGTAATTATACATCTCCCCCTCCAGGAGGTGTATGTGAACGGAGCTGCTACTGAAATCCATGAGGTAAATCTAGGTGTTTGTAATCCTGCTAATCAATTTTGTTTCTGGAGTTTTTGTTGATCCATGCAGCCTTGAGGATGACATTCAAATGGCTGATGTCTTGCAGGCTTCCGCAAACGATGAATTAGCTTTGAAATCCAAATCCTTCTAAATGAACTGCTGGATAGCTCAGCCATTTTGTGGTGCTGGAAGTTAGGAATTCAATTCTTGGCTGTGCCTCCTTAACAGGGGCTGGACTCAGTGATCCATAGAGTCCTTTACTATTATTATTATTATTATTATTATTATTATTATTATTATTATTATTATTATTATTATTATTATTATTATTATTATTATTATTATTATTATTATTATTATTATTATTATTATTATTATTATTATTACTACTACTACTACTACTACTACTACTACTACTACTACTACTACTATTATACTATTATTATTAAGATCTGTCTAGCTCTTTGCTTCTTATTTTGTTGGCAGCTGGAAATATATACAGTACTGTATACAGTATTTCACTGTTTTATAGCTGTTCATTTGGGGTTCTGGGAAAGGGACTGTGGCTTCAACTTTGCCTTCAGTATTTTCAGTATGGTTTCTACTATTGATAAGGGTGAATGTTGACCATCTTTCATTACTGTGCTTCAGGCGATCCTTAATTAGAGAATGCTGCCAATTTGCTTATCAAAACAAATGAACACACCAGCAACTCTACAGGATATGGCCAAGTCTGCTAAGGAAACTCATCCTTCCAGGCAAAGCTGCATTTGGGTTGACGCTGTTAATTCTGTCCCCTGCTTTACAGCCAGAGATCCATGTATAGATCTTCTGTTTGGGCGGAAACATTTATTAGGCCAAATGCTTCCAATTCCCTGGCTGTTGTAAGAAGTCATCCCACTTTGTCTCTAATTAAGAGATCAGTGTTCTATAAAATGTGCGGACTACCCTGTTGTTGTGCCTATGGGTGTCTGACAGAATGCAGATTATCTATGACTATATTCTCTGGGCCTCTAATTAAGGAGTGGGGTGGGGAAATCAATGCCAGGATGTCTTTAATGCTGTCATGCAATGTGCAAAGCATGCATTATGGAGCAGTGGCTAGTTTTGATGGATTGTAGAAGTAATTATCGCCAGTGCAGCAAAGCTGTGCTTTCATAAATAGCATTTGCAAGAAAGAGAGAGTAGCACAAGGAGAGCGCCATCTCGTGGAGGCCAGAACCATTTAGGCATCTGCAAGTAAAGTGCCGAGCTGAAGCATCTGTAAAATACCAAAATTTGCACCCAGAGAAGCAGTAAGGCAGGAAGTTGAGATAAGCTAGAATTTTGTTTCATTTTTGTCTCAGTAAGGATTTGTCTAAAATTCTCCAAAAAGTTTGTAAATGGAATGGAAACAAAGAAAAAACAAATGTAGCAGAATCCAAACCAAACAGCTCTGTCTATCTTGCTACTGTGCTTTCAGTGCTTGTTTCATCATATCTTGAGTATGAATTTTTGTACCTTTTACCATCTTAGTGCTGATTTAGAACTGTCTCTTCTCTCTCTTTCTTACAAAGAATCCCTGTGTCCACTGCCTATACCAGAGTGGGCAACTCCCGAATACCCTGGGGCTGACTTTCTGCCCCTGGGATCATCTTGTGGACACACTAGCCCTTCAGAAAAGCAGAGTACAGAAATCAAAGCCAAGCAATGCAGAAAGTTCACCTCCAATTTCATCTTCATTGTGTGTGTTTGCATGGGTTTGTGGTCCTAGGATTGGGAAAGTGGGTGTTTGGTGAACCTTGCACCATTGTGCAAGCTTCCAAGGACAACAAATGACATAATTTTAGACGATGGCTTTCAACAGTGAAGGACATCTGGGAGCCATAAAGATCAAGACAGGGTGCTGCTTGTGGCCCTCGGATCTCACTTTGCCCACCCCTGATATAGACAGATCAGTTAGATTAGGCATCCTTCAGTCTCAAAAGACTATGGTAACGTGCTCTGAATAGAGGACTTGGAACAGTGTCTAGTGTGGCTAAGAAGGGCAATTTGAGAGTAACAATCCCTTCCACACTGAAGACAAATACAATCTGTCCCCTGTCCAGCTCCCTGATTTTGCTGCTTTCAGGACTGTCTCTTTTCCTTGACCTGCTGGACAAGGGTTTCTTCAAATTGGGAGAGGCCGTGATGCAATGCCTGCCTCCAGGCTGAACGCTCAGATGTCAAGGTTTCCCATCTGTTGAGGTCCATTCCTAAGGCCTTCAGATTCCGCTTGCAGATATCCTTGTATCCCCTCCATGGTGGGAATAACCCTGGCTTTTGAAATTGGCCATTGCAGAATTTGCAATTTTTTTAAGAATTTGCCAAATTTCACAAATGTCTTCACAAATTCAGATGGAAGGAACTTGAGATTTTTTAAAAGCAGAATCTGACTGACAGATTTTGTCATCCCTTAATCCTGCAAAGGTAAAACTGGATCTTGACACCAGAGTGGATTATTTGACATAAATTAATACTGCATGTGGATGATCTTGCTTATACAACTCAGGTTTACAAATCCACTTTTACTGACAGCACAAATGGAGTCTGATGGTGGTGTTGGTTTCATTTCAGGTCTGTTTCAATAACATTTTTTGAAAAATCAGGAACTCCTCACATTTGGAATGTAAATACTTTTTTATTATTTTATGCAAAAGAAGCAAACATGACAAAAGTCTTCCTAGAGCCACACCACAGTGTAGGAAAACAGGCAAGAAAATAATTTTGATCTCCCTCCATAGATAGTTGTGTATGCCTTGGTAATGCCAACATCACCTTCCCCCCCCCCCCAATATACAACTAACACCATGAAAAATGTAAAACTGAACCTTAGCAGCCCCAGGCTTTCACTTTATGAAGCAAGACAAAAGGAGTGAGCAATCTCAATTTTTTGTGCTCAGGGTTGCAGAACTCATAAAGGATAGGAAAAGGCATAAGGAGTTCCACCTGGAAAATTCAAAGAGTATTTTGCAGTCTTTAAAGTCCTTCATGACTGAGGGCCAGGTTATATGAATGATCCCCTCCAAAAGCTAAGATTTTCCTTTCTCGATTGGTCTTTCTTGATTATTCCTCATTAAAAGAGTGGTCAATTGACCAGATGGGTGGGGTATGTATGTATAAATAAATAAATAAATAAATAAATAAATAAATAAATAAATAAATAAATATCAGTGAGGTTTGCATGCAGGAGCATAACCTTCTCAGTGATGGCCCCAGATCTTTAGAACTTCCCTCCAATGGACCTCCATCTTGTTTCTTCAATTCTGAGTTTTAGATAGGCCTTGAAGGCATCTCTGTATTGATTTCCTGAGTTGACAGAACAAAATTGTAAGGTATTTCTGGCCTTCTATTCTGACTCAGTCATATGTAACTTGTATCTATTTTCAAAAAGATAGCCAACCTCAGTCTGTTTAGATCATGACAAGTCATGCTAAAATAAATCAGTTAGTCCCAGAGCTGACACAGAACCTTTTTGTTGTTGTTGTTGTTGTTAGATATGTTGTACCTTCTTTTTATTTTCTATCTGTTGATTTTAGGAGGATGTAGCCCTTAAAATGTTGTTTAAAATGCTGAAGTAACTAAACATATCACATTCTGCATCTCAAGAAGTGGGACAGAGTCCATGTCAGCTTATCTCCCTCTCCCCGAGTGTTAGTCTATAAGATGCTACAAGATTCTGTGTAAGTATTATTTCACACTCAACATCACAAATTCATCTCTTACTTAAAAATCCTTCTGGCTCTGCCTTTCTTTATTCATATGCAAAAATATAAAAGGATCGCCATGCAGACATTGTAAGAAAGAAAATTCAGCCGAAATTACTATTGGTCACTACAGCTGAGAACTCTTGCTTCCTCATTGTAAGTGGACTGAAACTGCAACAGGCAAAATTAATGAGCTCGTCAAGTATATTTAATGTCCTCGAAACCCACAGTGGGATCTCTTGGTAATGGATGCGATGGAAGCACAGCTGGGAAAGAGAGAGAGGTGGTTTAAAGAGAAAGCTAGTGAGAGCAAAATAAGGAGCAAAGTTTGTCCCCAAGCAGGGGGCTCTGCTGTTCATCTGCAGCTCATTGTATTGGAAGGTGTTGTCACAATATTACACCCACTTTACTATTGCATAGTGATTAAGATGTTTCCTATAATGAGAAGATCCAGGCAGAGCCAGCAAACCAGGTAACACAGATGGCAATTAGGACTTCAGTGATGAAGAGGGCTCTCATTACCTTCCTTGCACGGAGGAGATGATGTCTCAGGCAGTTCTTTCTCATTGTGTTGTGAGGTTAAACATAAGATCTGATAGTTGAGAACTGGATTTCTGAAACCTTAGCTATATATTTTGTTTTATTTTTCAGAACAGTGTATCAAACTTCTCACCAAAGATTTTATGGAACTCAGCACCAATGCCCTGTTCTGTATTCAGGTGTAAAGAGAAACCAAATCATCTCTCCCTGAAGGCTAAACCATATTGTCCGTGCTGTTCAACCATCCTCTTTTGATGCCTTCATTCAACATACCTATCTTTGCTATTGACAGCTGGGAAGGGCTTATAAAGCCCACGAGTCGCCGACCACAGAGCCCTCTATCCCCATCCCATTTCTTCTAATTGTACAAAAATCGCCCCCCCCCCAGAGAAATATACCCCCCTGAAGCCACCAGATGGTGCAGGTCATTATTTTAAAGCTGTTTCAAAGAGTGCATCTTTTGGGACTCAAAAGCAATTTTCTTCTTCATTTTTCCCTGCAAAACCAGAAGTGACCTCCTAATTTTGAAAGTTGTAAGTACAGCCCCCAGAGGTCTAGGCTGTGGAGATGGGGAATGGGGTGAATGAGCACCTCCCCAGCCCTCCGCCCTGATCACTCTGATGTATAGCATAGTCCTGAAAATCAGGGCTCTTCAGAGATATAGTAAAGGTAAAGGTTCCCCTTGACATTTTAAGTCCAGTCGTGTCCAGCTCTAGGGGTCGGTACTCATCCCCATTTTTCAAGCTGTAGAGCCAGCGTTTGTCTGAAGACAGTTTTCATTGTCATGTGGCCAGCGTGACTAGGGAACGCCGTTTACCTTCCCACCGAGGTGGTACCTATTTATCTACTCGCATTTTTACATGCTTTCGAACTGCTAGGTTGGCGAGCAGCTGGGACAAGCACCAAGAGCTCACTCCGTTGCATGGATTTGATCTTACGACTGCTGGTCTTCTGACACTGCAGCACAGGCTTCTGCAGTTTAGCCCGCAGCACCACCACGTCCCCTACAGATATAGTACAGTAGTCCGAATCTATTCACTGTTGTTCACAGACAACCTAGAGTTTCAGCCTAATTAAATAATAACTGACCCCATCCTTGCTGTCCTTCTGCAAGCAGATAAAGACCTTTCTCTTCGGGCAAGCTTTTGCTCAGTGACCGGCTTCGGGAGTCGAATTTTTAAATGGATTGTTGTGCCTTACTGCTCTATATGTATTTTTGGTGTTGCTTTGCTTACTGTCATTCAATGTGGCATTTGTTTGGTCCTTTTTAGTATTTGTATAGTTAGCGTTTTTAACATAAATATTGTCTTTTAATTATGTAAGCTGCCTTCGTATACTCATTGTTTTTAACTGCAAATATTATCTTTTAATAATGTAAGCCAGCTTGGGTCCTTTTTAGAGAGAAAGGAGGAGTAAAAATATTTTAAATAAATAGAATACACAGAAGTGGTTTACCATTCCCTTCTTCTGGGGGCGCCCTGAGGCTGTGCAGCTTTCCCAAGGCTACACAGGCTGGCTCTACTTGCAGGAGACACAGTGGGGGAATCAAACTCCCAACTTCTGACTCTGCAGCCAGATGCCTAAACAACTGATATGGGAAATAATTTCATTACAGTTGAGATGGTCAACACCTAGTGAAGAAGCACTTGTTTCATTCCTCCTGGAACTCACTGGGAGAAAAAGTAGACTTCATTTTGGAAATACGAAGTGTATTTCAAAGAAGATGGCATATGCATTTTTAAAAACATGAGCAGCTACGACTGTGTACAGCTAGGGGGAAAATACTTCCCAGTTATTCAACTGGGAAAATAGATAAAAATGTAGACATTAGGAAAATGCTGTATATTTATCGATATAAAAGGTAAGTGGGAAATACAGAAAAGGAATAAGATCTGGCTGGTTGGACAGGTTTAAGATATCTGACTGTGTAGCCAGCGGCTGGGAGTTCAATTCTCCACTGTGCTTCCTGGGAGAAGAGGCAGCCTTTGTGACCTTAGGCAAGCTGTATAGTTCTGGGACACCTTAAGAAGAAAGGAATGCTAAACCACTTCTGAGTATTCTCTACCTGAAAAACCCTAAAGAGGGCTACCATAAATCAGAATTGACTTGACAGCACATAATTACTATGTAAATATATAAAGATTGGGATGAGAACACAGATGGAATTTGGAGAAACTGCAAAATCTAGACTTTTTCACATCTCTAAGTCCCAATACCTACCCGCCAGTGATGAGGAAAATCTTTCAGACAGAAGGAGGTCATTTTGTTCTTTAAAGTAATGAGGCAATTTACTAAAAGACCATCTGAAAATGTTCATAATTGCAGAATTATGTGAATATATACGGCAGGGAGGAGACTTTCTCCCACATCCTATTGTTATGGTATCTGTACATGGATGATGTGGCAGCATTTGAGCAGAATATTTATAGACATCATGATCAACTTGATGACATCTTCTTCAAGCATCAACTTGCAAAGCATTTCTTTCTTTATAGCTTGAGATGTTGATTGACAGGCCTCTTATTCACTCTTCTAGGCCACAGAATCATAAGGGAATCTAGCAAGCTCTTCCGAGTAGAATTTATACTTGTGCTATTTATTTGTTATATTTTGTAAGAACAACAAAGGAAGGCTCTCTCTGCATTTTAAAAATACATGAACAGGAAACAAAAACTTATTCCTCTCGTATTTAGTTCTGTGGCTGGTATCAACCCGTCATATTTTTAAATAATACTGGCCAGCTGCCTGTTAGAGGGTTTTTTTTTTTTTTTGCAACTTTGGCTGCTGCTTCTAATAGGTGTGTCTGGGAGGGACCTTTCTGGGCTTGGGGTGACTGTCAGTCACTATCGGCACTAACCAATGTGCTGCCTCTGAGTCAAAGAGAACCCTACCTCTCTGCTGTGCTCTTTCCCTCTCTTGAGTCAATTGGAAGCAGTGAGTCTGTTGAGGCCTCTTGCAAGTAGTCAGTCATGTTTTTAGCTTGCTGCTATCTGTTCACTGTTCTTTCTACTTCAAATGTCTTAGAGTGAGCTATTGAGACTGTAAGTGCCAGTTGACCAGGAAAAAGGGATGGACTAAGTTGGGGAAACTTGAAACTATTCTACTCTGTGAATCCCTGCACTTCTGCTGTGCAGCTAGAGGAATTTAACCAAAATTCACACTCTGCAGTACTGCCCAAATGTTCTTAGTAGACCATAACTGACAATGAGCTCATTCAGATGAAGCAAAAGATCCAGCTTCCTGGTCCCAGTTTATCATGATCCTAGTAACTCATGAAGGAACAAGGGATTTACTGCATTTGCATCCAGTTAGAAAGGCCTGGAGTTAAAAATGTGGAACCTACCTTGACCAAAATTGACCACCTCCGCTTCATTGGTTGCAGTCCAATATCCAGCACTGGGAAAATATATAGAAATGTCCATAACCTTATGGGATGGAAGAGAAGTGAGGAGTACATTAAAGCAGGCAAGTGAAACTTCAACAACGCTTGGTGGTTTTCCATCCACCATCATCTGTGGATATGTGAAGGCATCACATGAGGATTCTTTTCTCCTTGGAGACCAAAAGGTTTTGGATCCCAAACCAGAAGGTGGTGAAAGGATAACAGGAAGCAGATTTAGTTCTAGGATGGATGAGGACAAATTGGTAGAGAGGATGGAGTGAGTGAGAGAAAGAAAGAGAGAAGAGGTTGGTTATCCCTGCATAAATGCGTTGGACATTCTGCCCAGGCAAGGAGAATTGCACAATTTCATTGTGCAAATGTTCAGATAGTTCTTGCTTCAACTGATTGCTCCATGCGGAGATGTGTTATGAATAGCATTTCTGCCTTAGTGCTACGACCATTATGTCATGTGTACTGTCAAATTACTCAGGCATAGTTACCCAACAGGATTGCAGCCTGTGTGTCTCGTGATCTCTTGAACCATTCAACCTCTCTTTTTGACTTACACCTCTCCTGCTTCTCATATTCACCTATGGCTGTCTATACAAGTTGGTTTTATTTCTCCTCATGTGACATCCCTTTGCGGATATCCCATTTTTCTAAGTAACAACTACTAATAAGTCACTTTCTCTGGTAGCCATCTGCCTCCCTTCAACAGAAGTGTGAAAATCTCTGTCTTGATCTCATTCTGTGCCTCCAAATCTCACCTACATTCTCCTTGTAATAATGAAAGCAGCAACACAGAAATGTCAATTAGTGTAAAAGTGATGCTGCCAGGATTTTGCCTATAGTTAGACAACACATTTCACATTGGGTGACAAGACTTTTTTCTTGTTATATTGAAAGTCATTCAGCAGTTTTTACATCTTGCCTCATTTTTTGTCCATCGAATAAAGAGTGTTTGTGTGTAATTATCTTCAGTTGCGCACACACTGCTGATTTGTATTTTTTTAAAATGTCAGAATTATTTTGTGCACTCATTTCTCTGACTTCCTCTGAAAGTTTTGCATTTAGTGTGAATTCCTAAGGTGATTATATTTCTTCTTCTAATGAATCCTTGGGCGTACAAAATGGCTACCTTGAGAGAGACTACTGAATCCCTATTCCATCTCTACATATCACATAGCAGAGTCATAAAAGATTTTCTGAACACCTTCTTTAAACCCTCAAAGCTACAATGCCCCATTATCAATATTTTCCTCAATTCTCTACAGAGGACTGCAGTTCTTTTCCTGGAAATGACAAGAAATCTCAGAAACTGCAGTGATCAACACATGGGTCTGGAAGATACAAAGATATAGACAGCAAACCTTTATCTGTAGTTTCCACTCACACAACAGCCCTTATACAAACAGTTGGACAGTTCCTCGGTTTGTGAAAAGAGCTAACCAGTTATGGTTGAAATCCTGTTGCTTAG
This sequence comes from Pogona vitticeps, assembly GCF_051106095.1. NCBI lineage: Eukaryota > Metazoa > Chordata > Lepidosauria > Squamata > Agamidae > Pogona > Pogona vitticeps. The sequence continues at coordinate 175,875,388 of NC_135787.1, forward strand.
CACAGTAAATTGCTTTAGAGTAGGTCCCGGTTAAAGAACAGAGACTGCTTTGGTCACCTTGGTGGAGGACCCATGGCAGAAATTGGATAGGGGGAGTGTGTCCCTGTTGGTTCTGCTGGACCTCTCAGCGGTCTTCGATACTTTCAACCATGGTAACCTTCTGGGGTGCCTTTCTAGGATGAGTCTTGGAGGTTCTGCCTTACAGTGGTTCCAATCCTTCCTAGATGGCCAAACTCAGAAGGTGGTGTTGGGGGATGGAATCCTGTTTGACACCCTGGATATTTACCTGTGGTGTCTGTTCTGTCCCTGTTCTGTCCGCCATCTTATTCAACATGTACATGAAAACACTGGGAGAGGTATGCTAATCACACCCAACTATATCTTTCCTTCCCCTTCCAAGAAAGTAGTTTTGCACCTAGACCAGTACCTGTTATCAGTAATGTACTGGACAAGGGCTAACAAACGTAAACATAATCCAAACAAGATGGAGGTGGTCCTGGTCCATCACAAGGCAAATTAAGGGATAAGGATCCAGTCTGTACTGGACAGGATTAGACTCCTTCTGAAAAGTCATATTTGCAGCTTGGGAGTGCTCCTGGACTCAACCCTGAGCTTGGATGCACAGGTCTCAGCAGTGGCCAGTTAAAGATGAGCTGTCCTATTTAGTCATGGTGACACATGCCTTGGTTATATCTCATCTGGATTACAGCAATGTGCTGTGTGTGGGACTGCCTTTGAAGAGTGTTCAGAAACTTCAGCTGCTTCAAAATGCTGCAGCCAGGCTGTTGATATGCACTGGTTAGAGGGAGCATATAACTCCCTTATTATAACCGCTTCATTGGTTGCCAGTCTATTTCCAGGCTCAATTAAAAGTGCTGGCTATTACCTATAAAGGCCTATACAGTGTGGATCCAAGTTATTTGAAGGAGCATTTTACCTCATATTGCACCTACTAAGCTTTTAAGTGTTGGCAAGATATAACATTCTATCCAGTGTGGGTTAATATCCTTAGAGACCTCACCTGTCCCTTATAATCAATGAGGCTCTATAAAGCTTTGTCTCTTTCCCTCACCTTCTCTTCAATGGTGCTGACTGACTGACTGAGGCAGAGACTGTGTGTGCTTGCCTGAGTTTGTGGGCATTGCCTGACCTGCTGCTGCCTTAATTTCTTTTACTGTTTATATGTTTTTAATGTAATTTTAGTATTTTTATTGTTTTCTTAGGATGTCCTGTTTACGCTTTTCCTAAGAGAACTAGATAAAGATTATTATTTATATTTTGTCTCTGTGTCTCAAAGCTTTTTTTTCCAACATTAGGACCTTCTGAGGAGGCCCTTCTCTTGGTTTCACCACCTTCCCAAGCTTGTTTGGTGAGGAGACAAGAGAGGGCCTTTTCAGTGGCTGATCCCAAGCTTTGGGGGGCGGGGCGGAAACTACTCCAAGAAGCTAGGTTGGCTCCTCTCGTCCTTCCATGATCAGGCAAACACCTTCCTTTCCAGGCAGGTTTATAATAAGTGTCATGAGGGGATTGTATTTTTCAAATTTAGATATTTTTAAATGTTTTAACGATTGTTTTTACTCCTGACCAATGCTTGTTTTTTTTTTAAATATATCGTCTTGTATGGTATTTTGAACTTGTTGTTGCCTACTTGTGACTTACGGTATTTTTCTCATGAGTAGTCCAAGTAGAGTAGGTCCGTTTGAATCAATGGAACTTACCAAGAGTTGATCCACCCAATTCCCACTGCTTCAATGGGCTTAAATCTAGTGTGACTTACTCAGCTAATCAAGAGAAGTTTAGCCAAAATTTCTTTATTTACCTTTGGGAACTGCCCAACTCTTCATAACATGGAATATCCCATGAGCTGAAGGGGCCAACAGGATCCTGCCCATTATTTGTATATTTCACAATGGTGTTCTCATTCCCCACCCTGAAAATAGGACGGCTCGCCAGCACAATGCACAACAATGTCTTTTGGTCAAAGAGACAGGTACTTCCTGAAATACAATATCATAGACAGTAAAGGCAAAGGTTCCTCTTGACATTTAGTTCAGTCATGTCCAATTCTAGGGCACATTGCTCATCCCCATTTCCAAGCCGTAGAGCCAGTGTTTGTCCATAGACAGTTTCTGTGGTCATGTGGCCGGCGCAACTAGACATGGAACACCATTACCTTCCCACCGAGGTGGTACCTGTTTATCTACTTGCATTTGCATGCTTTCAAACTGTTAGATTGGCAGGAGCTGGGACAAGCAATGGGAGCTCGCTCCGTCACATGGATTCGATCTTACGACTGCTGGTCTTCTGACCTTGCAGCACAGAGGCTTCTGCAGTTTAACCTGCAATGCCACAATGTCCCATAGACGGTTACAAAAGCATAAATAACAGAACAAGTCTTGCTGCTGTCAGTGTAGCAAAAAGAAAACCTGACAACCCATAGGAACGTATGTTTGCATGGAATCCAAAAACATGGGACAGAATGATCTTCTCAAAATGCTATTAAGGAAGTCCATGCAGTAATGGAATTACAGGAGAACATTTCATGGGTGAGATTCTATGTTAGTTGCAATGAGACCAGACCTATTAAAATGAATGAGACCGGTTAGTCATCACTTCATTAAGTCCTACTGACTGTTAGGTCTTTAAGAAGAAGAAATGTAATTAACAACAGGTTAGTGCAGGTGGAGTTATTTAGTCACTGCCTATGTGATAAGAAGGACACAGCCCTGTGGAATTAACTACAATGAGGCAAACCACTAATTTGATTGGTTGGAGGTAATATAAATTAAGAGGCTGGTTAGTGTGCCCTTCAGAGTTCTATCTTGACTGTCATGCTTGCATTCTGCCTGTTTGGCTGCTGAATGTCTATGTTTATGTTCCTGTGAGCGCTATGTAAATATGTACAGCAAATAAATATTCTCTGCACTTATTCCTGGTGTCTTCCTGTGTGCCTTACTATGCTGGAGCTTCTGGTCCAATCCTTCATAAGGAGAAAATCATCTGCTGTGATTTTAAACTGCTAACACTGACTGGATTAGGTTGACTGTGGTTGGGGCTACTATGGGATTTAGCCCCATATTTATATGTTTAACCCTGGTTTTTACATTCCAGTGAGCCAAACTGAACTGGGTTGACCAAAAGCCTTTAAATACATGCATGCTGTAAACTAGTAAAGCGAGGACAATAAGGATAAGGATTTTATAGAGAGATGGGGACAAATAAAAAAAATTGTGATTCATTTTGATCCGTTATTCAAGGTTAATGGATCAACAAATATGAATATTCTTCAACGAATCAATGAATCTATCCAATTCATTTGCACTTTAAATGGCTATATGGCCCCCGATGACCTGGAGACACCAAATTGGTAGGGAAGCTTCCCCAGATGCTTTTCTACAACTTCTGAAAGTACGGTGAACATTGGATCACGGACCCTGAGTTATATACAAAGAGGACCCCCAAGGAAAGTTCCCCCCAGCTACTTAGAGACTCCAGAATCACAACAGAGCTTCCTATGTCTTTCCTCAACATGCATGCCGACTTTGGTGAAGATTGGATATCGGACATCTGGATTATTCACCCACAAATTGGATCCCCCCAGGAGAGTTTACCACATGGCACAGAAGCCCATTCTGCCTACCGGCCACCGATCAACTGATCAGAAGCTGATAGGCAGCCACCCTCCCCACACAGCCAGTCACCCCAACAGCTTACCCCCACACCTCTTTCCTTTCCCTACCTTAGCCCCCACCCCACTCCCACCAACACCCCCTTACCTTAATAGCTGCTGCCAGGTCTCCATCAGGCCTTCGCAGCCACAGTGTGTAAAAAAGGAGACTGGCTGCCCTTTGCAAAGATGGCAGCTGTGGCTTCATTTAGGGTAGAGAAGCTGGAGCTGCCATCGTTGCAAAGGCCAGACAGGATTCCCTTAAGGCAGGCTAAGAGCAGAAGACCTTGGCAGCAGCGATTAAGGTAAGAGGGTGTCGGGGGGGTGGGGCCTAAGGTAAGGAAAAGAAGAGGGTGGGTGGGTAGGCTGTGGTATTGGGTGGCTGTGTGGGGTGGTGGCTGCCTTTCTGCCTTCGATTAGGTGATCAGTGGCCTGTAGGCAGAATGGTGTTTTGTATTGTTTTTTAACACAAAGGACAAATAAAAACTGGTAAATATTCATCCCTTCATATTCGTGGGGGTGTCTGGAACACACAAATACAGATCGACAAATATTTAATGAATCAGCTATATTCGTCGGAAAAACTGATCCATTTTAATATTCGTCCACATCTCTAATTTTATACCTACTGTATGGCAAAATTCATTTCTAGCTGATTGTTTGGTTGAATCATAGGATCATAGAATCATCTAGTTCAGCCCTCTGCCTAAACAGGAACCACAGATAAAATATTCCCCATAAATAACCATTCAACTTCTGTTTAAAGATGTCCATGGAAGGAAGTCTACCACTTTCCGAGGCAGTCCGTTTCACTGCCAAACAACCCAGGAGCATCTTCTGTTTAGGCTAGTGGTTCCCAGACATGGGTCCTCAAACAAGCTTGGACTCCAACTTCTAGATGCCTTTGCCAACATAGCTAGCTAGTAGTGAAGCTTCTGGATGTTGCAGTCCAAGAACGTCTGGGGACTCAAAGTTGAGAACCACTGGTTTAAGCCAAAGCTCTTGTAATTTTGATCCACTACTTCATATTCTACCCACTGGAGCCATAGGAAAACAAGCTCGCTCCATCTGTCATGTGACATCCTTCCGATATGGAAGATGGTTGGTTACTCTATCATTCTTCAGTCCTTCTTCTTGAGGCTCAATGTATCCAGCACCCAACTATTCCTCATAAAGTATGCATTCGAAGCACACATTTGGATGGAGGCAGATTTATTTCAAAGGATATTGATAATAGGAATAAAAAAAATCTGAGAACTACTTCTGGAAATATATGCAATAGGACGAAGCAACAGGGTGAGCTAATGAATGCTACATATACCAATAAGGTGCAGACCTCTGAAGCCATGAGACTTCACAGCCATAGGTAATCACAAGAACAGAATCACAGAGTTTAAGTTCTGGACAGAATGTGAGGCAAAAGAGAAAAGAGAGGCCTGTGCTCATAATGACACCCACTAACAGCTCAGTTTGTTCTAATTAGCATGTCAAAGGCCATAAAGGGTCAAACTTCTAGTACCCAACCTACTGTACAGATTCTCACATGAACTCAGTCAGACATTGTCTTGCTAATGAGCAGGCCTCTTCGTTCATACTGGAGTGCCAAAAAATGAGAGATAGTTCAGGAGTTCTAGGTATGATCACATACTGTCACAAGATGGAAGTTTTTAACCACACACAGAGAGAACTGGCTTTCTGCAGTAAGTGGCAAGATAGGGCAACAGAGGAAGGAAAGGTTGTCTCCTGTCCTTCCATCAACCTCAGCATTTGGCTCAAACTGGGGTTGATATTGCCATGTTTGGTTCAGCTCCACTGAAGCAAATGGGCCATATAAAGCATTGTAAAGATTTTTGCAGTCTTATGAGAGCCAATGTTGTGCAATGGATAGATTGACAAATCAGGTCTCAAGAGTCCTGAGTTCAAAATTGCTGGGAGTGATGGCATTGATAAAACCATTCCTTAAATATCTCAATATATATAACTTTAAAAATCCGTTTAGGGTCACTGTGGCGTCCACCTTCGTGCCCCTTGCTTGATCTTCAAGCCACAGAGCACACGAAGGCAAACACTCTCTTCTTTTACACTTGCTGCCACCACCATTTACTTCAGAAAGATTCAGGTCCACACTTCAAGTTCTATTAAATAAAACTTTGGTTTATTGATTACAGAGATTCATTAATATCTTCAGTAGCTAATCACTCCTAAATTTCTCAAACTACACACTCTATTACTCTGTCTGACTCTCTTACATTTCTCTTACTGACCCTCTCACTTAATCCCCCTCTTGACTCTCTGACTCCGCCTCTTATAGCTCTGCCTCACAGCAATATGAATATTCATAAACCATTACATAATACAACAAGAACCATAGATCTAATAGATGGAGAACGCTACAGTCACCATAAGACAGGTGCAAGTTGAGAGCACCTAACAACACAAAATAAGATTGGCCAGATTCCTGTTCGTTAATAGGATGGGCCTTTCAGATGTACAGTACATGAAGGGAGGGGAGAGAGGAACATGTTGAAAGCCAGAGCAAGTGTTTCTTTGCTTCAATCATTCATGTACGTGAGGAAGTTTCTGGACTGGATTATTTTTGCCGCCTGCCTTGGCTGTCTACTGATCTTAAAGATGAGGAGCGAAAGCGTGTGTGAGAGAGAGTGAGAGAAATATCTCCACATTCTAGTAGGGTTTGGGTCTGTGTGTTTTGTTTTGTTTTGTTCTGTGATGATGCGTGGGCAGGCAGGGGGGAGGACGCTGTGACTGTGCCAGTGTGCCACTGGGCTGTGTGAATGTGATAGTATAAACTAGTGGCTGCATGTGTCTGATGATTATTTTTGTTTCTCTGCTGTTCCCTGCTTTTGTAGTAGATTGATTCTCTGTTGTCTGGCTTCTGCTTTTCCTGCAAGTTGTTTAGGGCTTTTGGCCAAATGAGGAAACCTGAAAGTAAATGACCCAAAAGAGTAAAACAAAAGGACCAGTGCCCCAAAAAACATAAGACTGGCTGCATGGCCCAAAGAAACTGAAATTAAATAAATATGAAAAATGTGACCATACATTTAATGTATACAGCCAGTTTAAATGCAATGACATGAATTGCAGTGGCAAACTGCTGCTATTTAACAAGTTGCTGTGTACATCTTTTACTGAATGCGCAATGAGAGGTTCAAGCAGAAACTCATTACTTAACTGCAATTCAGCATCACAATTTATGTCAGTATATTTACACCATTGTAAGTAGCCAATAGGGTTCTGACCATTGTAAAAAATCTGCATAATTCTCCTCTGTGATCTCCCTAAGCTCCTAAAGGCTCTGCCAGTGGAGCAGAAGTTCTTAAAGATTTTAATAATAAGGTTTTGAAGATGGTCCTACTGGTTAAAAGCATGTCTGCCACCCCAGGACCAGCCTAGCTAAGTACAAAGAGGTTCATCATCGGAGGGTTTGCAATTTAGGCATTGAAATGGCTATAGCAATTATGAATACAACAAAGGCATGGGACAGTTCCATTCTGCACTGGTGAAGAAACTACCTGCACCAGCAAAGTAACAAATCTTCAGTGTGCTAAAAGCAAAAACATTTATGAAGATTTAATTGCATGTATATCTTATTTTTAGGAGGCGGAGAACATACATATTCACAATACCCATATCCATATGTATGCACAGAGGTATGTTATAAAGTGCTGAGACTAAATTCAATTCTTCAAAAAAAAAAAAAAAAAACCTGGTTATGAATGTGGAATATTGTGTTTCTGTACCAAGATTTTAAAAAAAACAAGAAATGGAACAATAATGCTGCACAGTATCATGCCTATGTTGCCAGCCGGAAAAAGGATGCCAAGCTTTATGTAGCAAAGGGCAGCCTGAATGTTGACAACACCAATGGCAGCAGTCAAGATGGTCTACAGGATACCCTCTTCTACTCAGTAACAATCACAAAGTGACACCAAGTAAGAGAAAATTCCAGAAGCTGACTCCTTTTTTCATCAGTTATCTACTTTTTACCCAAACATAAAGCAATTTTCAGGGCTGTTTTTCAACAAATGTACATGCAGTTTGAATGTAGCTTCAAACTACAAAACTTTGAACTAAATATTTGCTGTATTAAACGAATGCAAACTGATACGGGGGGGGGGGGGAAACAGCTTTTCCTTTTAAAAAATCATAATTTGAAAAACATGTGCCCAAATGTCCCCACCTTTGGCACAGAGCAGACTGTCTGCTACATCTGTACCAAATTTGGTGTTGATCTGAGTTCCAGTTTCAAAATTTTTTAAAAGGTTGTGGCAGCCCTGCTTTTTCACTTATGGAATGCAGAATTGAGCTGTCACCACTGTATCAATATAGCAAATGTTTAGTTCATTTTTCATAGTTTGAATCTGTGATGTAAAATTCTCAATTTTCATTTAAGTTCACCCAGCAAGTAAAAGAAGTATTACGTAATCAAGTAAATCTAATGCCCATTTGGCGGGATGTTCCAAATGAGAAACAGCTGGATTGTAGCTCTGCATTAAACATTTTTGGATCATGACCATTTCCTGAGAATTGATCTAATTGTCCTAAGTCAGAATCAGGTACAGACCAGTATTGCCATGTATATATTTTGGAATGTATCTGCCCTTTAATTCCATAATACACTCACAGCATGCCTTATGAAAAAGCAGTAGAAATAGTCATGATTCCCAGTTTTATTGCTTACGTAAAGCAGCTCTGTGGTGAAATTGTGCGTGTGTGTATCTTTCGCCCAGTACCTACTCAGGAAGCTGCTTTAATAAATGCACTGTTCAGTTCTGAACATTTCCATTGAAATGCTTTTCTTTTTTTTAGCTTTCAAATTATTGCCACTCATCATGCAAATTCAAAGGGTCTTCCCTTCGTTTCTGCCAGTTATGGAATATCACAGCCTGTCAAGTGCTGAAACAAATTACCTTGTCTTCCCTCTTGTCTTATTCTTAGCGTTCTGTCTAAAAGTTGCTATAAAAACAAAGTCTTCTCTTTTTAAAAGAATGCCTACTGATGCACATTCCACCTGTGGACTTGAGGTACAGGTTTTGGTGGCTCTTCTTGAGTGAACACAGTTGTCTTCTGGACACAGTTGGGCTTTGTGGAGTGTCAAAGATGCTCCATGAACTCCGTTGAACTCCTTGAACACCACTCTGTTTTGATGGAGGAACAGGTGATACCTTTATCAGACCATTAAGAAAATAAAACAAAAAACAGTGAGCTTTTGATGATAATTCACCTTCCTCAGGCAGTGCACCAAGTTCTCCTTCAAAATTATATGTTTATATTAAAGTTCTAAAGTTTCATGGCTGCTGTTGGGGGCCAGGTGCTGATTCTTAGATGGAGAGAGCTGTAGTCTACCATTTGCAAGACACTTGTGGGGGAAGGTGTGGTTTCAGTTCCCTCTTCAGCCAGTGGTTTGAGATATATTACCCATCTAGGCCCGGAGTGAAAGAACAAGAAACTGGGTCTTCTCAGTGGCCGTCCCCCACCTATGGAACAATCTGCCCATTGAGATCCGCCTGGCACCCTCACTGGATGGAAAAGCTCTTCCATCAGGCTTTTCCAGAGCACTAAGATCTAGCCCTCCCTTTTTACCTTCATTTTTGCCATCCTCTCCATCACCCTTTTAATCACCTTTATTGCCATATGCTTTAATTTCCCTATTTGTTATGCATTAAGTTATTTTTTTAAAATTGTCTTTTAATATTGTTCCTAATAGGGACGTGGTGGCGCTGCGGGCTAAACCGCAGAAGCCTTTGTGTGCTGCAGGGTCAGAAGACCAGCAGCTGTAAGATCGAATCCACGCGACGGAGTGAGCTCCCGTTGCTTTGTCCCAGCTCCTTGCCAACCTAGCAGTTTGAAAGCATGTAAATGCGAGTAGATAAATAGGTACCATCTCGGTGGGAAGGTAAACAGCGTTCCGAATCTAAGTCGCGCTGGCTACGTGACAACGGAAACTGTCTTCGGACAAACGCTGGCTCTACGGCTTGGAAACGGGGATGAGCACTGCCCCCTAGAGTCAAACACGACTGACTAAAATGTCAAGGGGAACCTTTACCTTTACCTATTGTTCCTAATACTGTTGTTAGCTGGCCAGAGTGGCCTGGTTGCCAGATGGTGAGGGAAATAAATAAATAAATACTGATGTAATAATTTAGGCTACCTCCTGTATTATTATTATTATTATTATTATTATTATTATTATTATTATTATTATTATTATTATTATTATTATTATTATTATTATTATCATCATCATCATCATCATCATCATCATCATCATCATCATCATCATACATACATACATACATACATACATACATACATACATACATACATACATACATACATACATACATACATACATACATACATACATACATACATATTTTGATTCCTGTAGGGCCTTCCTTTACTTTTTTGTCTTAACTTTTGGAGAAATGTGAGCTCTTAAGGTGGGTTAGGTTACAACATTTGGGAGATCCTACATCTTCCTGATTAGAATTTTCCCTTGACATTTATACACAGAGCTAGGTTTTCATGGGCTGGGGGTTTTTTTGACCGGCATACTGCTCTGAGTGAACACTGATTTTCCTTTCCTTTATTGTTATTTCATTTTTATTCCTCCAAAACAGAGAAACACACACATGCACAAGGACAGAAAGAAAGAAGACATGAGGATGAGAGAAAGAGCGAGGAATAGAAAGTTTACTTGCTAATTTTGTAGTTTTCTTTTCTTTCTTTCTTTCTTTCTTTTTTTTGGTCTGAATTTTCCTGGACCAGTTTTTCTCCACATCCCTCTGAGTCTTCAGGAACCTGTCCTCTGGCAGAGGTAGCTATGCATCTTTCCTTCTCTCATTAGGCTGAAGAATGCAAAACAGCTGGCGGCATAGGGAGCCTGAACTGGAGGGCTGGTAGAAGATTAGGGGTGAAAGTAAATAAAACAAACAATTAAGTAGTGGTTTATGAAGGACTGCCATTGGATAATTTTGCATGTTACCACTTCATCTGCTACTTTAATCAGTATTTTCCTGTTATGACTTTCACTTAATAATTGCACTGTATTTTGTCTGAAATTAATTGATTTCCCTTTGATTTCTCATATATTGTGCTTTTGATTCATGCACCTTATTCTCTGTTTATCTGCTGTGAATTAGATACATTTTCAAATTAACTGCACTTGTGAACAGCCTTGGGTCCTCTCTATTTGCACTCTTTCAGCCATTGGGGTAAGTACTGTTGGAAGTATTACAACCTCGTATGTTGCCTTTAGGAGGTTTGGCTGGGAGGGTCGTTCTGGGCTGGGGTGACTGTCAATTAAAGATGGGCACAAACTGCCAGTTCAGTGGTTCGTGCCAGTTTGTTTATTGGCTGAACAGGTGTTCGGCACGTCAAAGCCCTCCCTCTTCTGGTGGGTGCCCATTTGTAGGAAGCAGCCAGACGTCTCTGCCCCGCCTCCTCCAGGTGATGCCTCTGAGTGGGCGCGCACTAGAGGAGGTGGGGCTTTGAAGCGCCGAACACCTTTTTGACCATTAGTTGAACCAGCAGTTTGTCAATCAATCTAGCAGTATCCAATTGTTCCTTGACAATGAGGTTTGAAGTTTTGACCTAAAGCCTCTAGCTACACAGAAGGTAGTACAGGTACCTTTTTGAAGGGAGCCACAGCTTTCTGTTTAAGAGTCTTTTTTTCATGCTCTTTTTTAGCCAGTATTCAGTTAGAGTTAGTCATGTATTTACATGCAGTTAGTATGCAGTTAGCAGTTTAAGCAATTAGAAGGTAGTCTGCAGGTGTCTGCTGGAAGCAGACTATGCGTCAGGAAAGCCCTGTTCCTGTTAACAGTCTTCTTCTTCTTTTGTATGCTTTTTTTTATCCGTTCAGAACTGTGAGTGAATGAAACCTTCTATTCTTTCTCTTACCAATGTCTCAGAGTGAATTGTTGAAAATGTAAGCGCCAGTTGATGAGAACCAACAGGGGTGGTCTGCTCTGAGGAGATTTGAAGCTAATTCTGCTCTGTAGGTTACCTGTACTACTTACTCTGTAGGTAGCTGTACTATCTGCTGTGTAGCTAGAGGCTTTTAGTCAAAAATTCAAGACATATTGAACCTCATTGTCAAGTCTGTTTAGCATGTTCAGGAGACCTCCACATTTTGCAGGATAACACAACTTGTTTGTTTGTTTATTTGTTTTTAAATAAAATGTTTGAAAATCAATAGTGCACTTAGGATTCAGCATGCCTTTTAGCAAGAGGCTGTTCAGCTTCAAATTGGAAACCATAGCCAGAAAAAAAAAAGAAAAAATGGAGGAGAAGAATGATGTGTCCTAAAAGATAATACATTGAGAAGGTTGTACAGCATCATTTTTCTTGCAGATTTCACTACTTATTATTGCTCAGAAAAGTTCATTTTTGGATGACAGAATCTCCAGGTAACATGGTCACTAGGAATTATAGTTTTAAAACCATTTCCCACACTCCTGTTATTAGTATTATTATGTGCAAGAGATATGCAGTGGATGATTCTCGTGGGGAAGTTATTTGAGAGGACGCACTAGCTGAAATGGATGTTTTGCCTGACCGAGCATGGTGACTCCTCTATTCATGTATGCCTCAGATGGTTCAAACAACATTGTTCTTGATTTGAGAAAGCCCTATTGTCACAGCACCATCCTAGAGGTACAGTGGATCTAAAGGATTAAGCTTCTCAGAGCTTCTCTTTGCCAGGTAGCAGAGAGGCTGGACGCTGGTCAAAAAATCAGACCATGGTCTTTCTCCAGTGGCTGGTGTGTGAGATACATTTGATGCAGATGGCGAAGAGCTTCCAGGAAAGGCCAGGCTGAAAGTAGCTAAAGATAAGCCCTGGCATAGATACCTGCCTGGCACAGGTTTCAATAGATGCTAAGAATTCAACATGTCAACATCCAGGCTGTTTTCTTCCAATGAAATGGGAACAAACTCAACTAGTTAAATACCACTCTTGGATTTGCATGGTGATAATCTTCTCAGACATTCACCAACCATACAATGGAGAAAATCTTACACATTTCTTTCCACCTTCCTCTTGGGCTTCCACAGTCCTTTCAGGTTCCAGGAACAAGAAATAGTTCATCAATATTTGTTTAATCACTTTCCAATTCCTAGGCAATCCCTCTAAGCCTGGGCTGGTTCAGCCATTCTTGGCTTAGGATTTCAGAGCTCTGACTGGTCACAAAGATGAGATTAAAGTATGTCTGAGACCAGTTCCAAAGAAAAATTCAGGTTCCCTTCCAGCTATATTGTTGCTAGAGTTTGGAAGTAACTAGTCACAAAAAATGGGATGTGGTGGCGCTGCGGGCTAAACCGCAGAAGCCTGTGCTGCAGGGTGCAGGGTCAAAAGACCAAGCAGTTGTAAGATCGAATCCACGCAACGGAGTGAGCTCCCGTCGCTTGTCCCAGCTCCCGCCAACCTAGCGGTTCGAAAGCATGCAAATGCAAGTAGATCAATAGGGACCACTTCGGTGGGAAGGTAACAGCGTTCAGTGTCTAAGTCGCACTGGCCATGTGACCACGGAAGATTGTCTTTGGACAAAATGCTGGCTTTATGGCTTGGAAACGGGGATGAGCACTGCCCCCTAGAGTCGAACACGACGGGACAAAAATTGTCAAGGGGAATCTTTACCTTTACCTTAGTCACAAAAAACTAGGTACTTGTAACTAATTCTTTTCCCCCTCAATCTTGAACTTGGAATTAAGTCACATTGTAGTTATAACTTAAAAAGATATTATGACACCCATTTTGTGGCATAACTAACTTTTAGATTACTTTTTTGTTTATACAGTTGTGGCCTCACAAAATGGTGGAGGAAGAATAAATCATAATTCAAATGCTGTCTCGAGCTACAGCCTCAAGCTCTACTGTGAGTTTTGAGGTAATAAGATGATGCTTTTAATAATTCATCTGAATGAGATTTTTTTCCTGTTTGTAATTATTTTAATTTCTGTGTTTCTATATCCCTTGTAAGCCACTTTGAAACCCTCAGAGTGCGATAGAAATTAATTAATTAAATAAGTAAAATAAATGAGTGTGTTTTATGCCACACACTTGTGACATTCAAATTTTGTAGAAGTGATTTTTAAACCAGTTGTTCTATTTACTTTTGATGAAACAGGAAAGAAAGAGTTGCATTTTTTTAAAAAAAAAAAAACTACTTTTCTGTCTTTGGGGACTACAGCTTTAACTAATTCCTTTTATAAAAAGGAATTTGTCAGGTCTCCTTATTCAGACTTGCTTACTCTTGAAATTTGTGCTGTTACATGTGGCAATACCAAATCTTCACCTAAAGCAGGAATGGGAGAACATGTTGCCTTCTGTTTGTTCCTGATCCACAGACACCCATTATCTTTTACCACCTCTTGTCTGTAACAGTACAGGCCAATATCTGGACAAAATCATCACTAGCACAGAATAGAAATGGGCAGTGAGAAGCACGGCCCTAAAAATGATGAGGCTCTTGGAGTTTTATTTGCAACCTTGATGCCTGTGGTTTAAGTGAGTAGAAGGGACTTTACTGGGTTGAGGTGACTCTCAGTCTATCCAGCACTAACCCTCCTGCCTCTGAACTCAAAGAGAGCCCCACATCTCTGCTAATTGTTGCTCTCTCCTTTTCTGTAGTCTATCGGAAGCAGTGTTGTTTTGTTTGCCGTTAATCTGTTCACAACTGTAATGAAACATTTCTGTTCATTCTCCTACAAATATCTGAGAGTGAGTTTGTGTAGCTGGTATAATTAACTTGTAAACTGCCCAGAGAGTGCTTGAAGTTGGGTTATTGAGACTTTAAGTGCCAGTTAAGGAGAAAGGGAGGACTCTGGGAAACTTGAAGCTATTCTCCTCTATCAAATTTCTGTACTTATGCAGTATGGTAAAAAAAGAAATTTTACCAGAAATTCAAAACTCTGCTAAAGAGGCAGGAGGAGTCCTTCAGAAAAAAAAAAATCCAGTTGTCCTTCAGGAAGCTAGCACTTACAGCTTGAACATTTACTTTAAAAAAGTAATTAGGCACAGTTGTGATTAGTTATGTGCCACTGAAAAAAGATGGGGTGGTGCCTGTTGCATTTGCTGTTCTCATGGTGGATAAGCAATTTCAAGGTTCCAGTTCTTCTCTCTTATCTTACTTTGTTTAATCTTTAAATGAAGCCTGGATAGGCCATCTCTCATTCAAGAGGGCACTTTAGAAAGAAAACTGTCCAGTGACAGCTGTTCAAATATGTGACATCTACGGAGGAGGACATGTGGCCACAATAATAAAATGGTATATTCACCTCCCTGGCCTTTGTGTGTGTAAATATCTGATGCTGTATTTGAAGGGTCAGTAAAGTGTAGCCTGTGGAAATCATGTGGCCTATGGGGTTTTTTTTGTTCCCTCTATAGCGAGGAAAGCTCTAGAAAGGGTTGATGTAAGATAAAGGTTCCCCTTGACATTTAGTCCAATTGTGTCTGAATCTAGGTGCTCATCCCCATCTCCAAGCCATAGAGCCAGCGTTTGTCTGAAGACAGTTTCCATGGTCACGTGGCCAGCGTGACTAGACACAGAACACCATTATCTTCCCACCGTGGTGGTACCTATTTATCTACTTGCATTTACATGCCTTCGAACTGCTAGGCTGGCAGGATGTAGCTGGCGTATACTTGTATTGATGAACTCCAATTAATATTCTGCCGCTAAGGTGCTGCTATTATGGTTTGCACTGCATTTGTAATGCTTCCTAATGATGCTTTATGTTACTTCATGTTTTAAACCATTTAGACTACTTTAGGCTAATGAAAGAAAGCTACTTTGAGGGCCATGTAAATAAGAAGAGCCATGAAATAATCATGAAAAATGGCTGGAAGTGGCTCATAGTAAAGGATGCTCACTGAGGGCCAGTCCTACATGACCAATGAAGTAGACACCAGAAGCAATCACAGAAGATGGCTGAGTGCTTACAGGAGAAGTGAAGAATGCTCATGAACCTCATTGTTTCGAGGCTGACACGTTGATTCTGCCTGTATTGATTAGGAGTAGAAACTCTCACTCTTCCTGAGAACGTGAAGTGGACAAGAATGAGGAATCACAACCTGCTTCTCTAAGAAGTACTGTAGATGAGGCATTCACTTGCTTCAGAGCCTATCATTGCGTTCACAAGGACATATTTTTGATGCAATACTGGGAAATTAATGGAAATTAAAGAATTTAAAGCCTTGAATAGGTCGTCTCTCACTTTTTGAAAAAATCAATCGTTCTTTCTGTGTTCTCTCTCTCTCTCGCTCTCTCTCTGTGTGTGTGTGTGTGTGCACGCAAATTTTGCTTCCCAGTGAAAAGACACAACCTTTGTGTAATACGGTGTCCAGTTCTGGATACCTTAAGAAGGAACATGTCCAGATGAGGACAACCAGAATGGTAAGAGGTCCGAAAGTCAAGACATATAATGAGATATTTAGGGAACGTAGCATGATCATCCTGGAGAAAGGAAGACTGAGAGTTTATATGGTAGTCATCCTCAAATTTTAGAAGGGCTGTCACATGGAAGGTAGGCTAGGTTTGTTCTTTGCAGCTCAACGGGATAGGAACAGAAGTAATAAAAAAACTGTATTTTCCTATATAATACCCCCTCAAAGTACTTGAGTTCTTCAGCGAGAGGTCTTCTGTCAGTCCCACCACCATCCCAGACACATTTGGTGAGAATCCAAGAGAAGGTATTTTTGGTGGCTGTTCCCAGTCTATGGAATTCCTTGCCTCACCAACCTAGGTTGCCTCTTTCCTTACGGTCCTTCCACCAGCAGGTAAAAACCTTCCTTTTTAATTTGGTATTTGACCTCCAAAGGCTTTTTCAAGATGTTATCTTTCAGCAGTATTATTTGGGGGGGGGGGGTTTCCAGGTATTTTAAATATAACTAATGATATTTTTAACACTTTGTTGGTTTAATCTTATTTAATTGACTTATTTTAAATATATGGATGTTCAGTTGTTGTGTGGTGCCTTATGTCCCTTACTGTCAGAATTCTCATAGACAATTCCAGAAAAATCTCAGCAACAAAAGACACAAACATGATGGCTCTTCCTTGACACACAAGGTTTTATGACCATAACAGACATGAGGTAAGAGAGGAGAGAGGAGAATTGCCTCAGCTGACATTGCGGCACCATTGACAAGGAATTATGAAGCCCCATGAGATTTCTTACTTCCAACAGAAGAATGAAAAAAGAGTTCTCTGCCACCCACAAACAGAGGTGTCTGCTATTTGTGCAAGTAGAGTAGGGCCTCCTTATCTACATGGATTGGTATCCATTGATTGTTGTTTATGAGAAAAAGTGGACACATGCAAAGGAAGCACAGAAGGACTGGTTGATTGCTAAGAAAACAAGCACACAACACATGTGATGGTTTTTAATCCTTCAAAAGCTCATTTGGGCAACAAAGTAGCAGCTATTAGAGTTTTGCAGAATTCCATCATTTGCCCAAAATAATTCCTAACAATGTCAGAATTCTCATAGACAATTCCAGAAAAATCTCAGTGACAAAAGACACAAACGCTATGGTTCCTCCTTCTTGTATGACACACAAGGTTTTATGACCATAACAGACATGAGGTAAGAGACGAGAAAGGAGAATTGCCTCAGCTGACATTGTGGCACCATTGGTTCAGAATTTTGATGGACGCTTCCCATTTTACTGTCCATAATATGCAGAGAGGTGACTGTGGGCATAGTTGGTTCCTCTGCTTTTGGAAAGTAGAATAGCCCAGAGTCTGGACAAGCTTCAGTCTATTTAATATTTGGGAAAAATTGGCTTCAGGAATAAATATATTGTTTTTCTACAAACAGAAGAAAACAAAACCTTGGGAACTAATAGGGTCAAATTGTTCTATGGAATATAATGGCATTTATACTATTTTGTTTCTCACTCTCACTTGTAAAGGAAAAAAAAATAATAGTGACCATTAAACACTAAGTGATTAAGTAAAACAACATTGCTTGGTTAAACTTGATTGTAATGAGTGGGATTGGGTAGTTCTGCTTTAACTGTTATTAGCCACCCAGAGTAGTGCTTAGGTATAGATGAGCGGTATATAAATATAATGAATAATATAAAAAAGGCTATGATAGAGGTTTATCAAGTTATGTATGGTTCAGAAATGGCAATCCTTCCTGAAATAAAGATAAAGATAGAGCTTATTATGGGTTGTCAAGTCATCTCCAACTTATGATGACTCTAATGGAGTTTTCAAAGTATGTGAGATACTTAAGGAGTGGTTTTACCAATGCCATCCCCCAGTAAATTTCCTTGGTTGACTGAGGATTTGAACCCATGTGTCTTAATTCTATTATGGACTTCAGCTCTGGAATTACAGTCCAAGACACTGTCATCTCAATCCATCCTTGCTGAAAGATGAATTCAATATTTCACCTATAAATCAAGTTTAATTTGCAGATAGCATGAGGCTGAGGAAACCCTATTATAATTTTTGGTGTTTTTTGTTTTGCTTCATAGGTTATTGTTGCTGTTGCTTTTCTGCTTCTTTAAGGAAACAATTCTTGAATACTCAAAATGCTCTATTAAAAACAGAGGTAGGAAAAGTTGCTATTTCGGATCATCCACAGTGGCTATGCTGCCTGGGATGGCCCCTTCCCTCTTATCTATTCAGAAAAAAACTAAAGACCCATCTCTTCAGGCAGGATTTTAACAATTATAACTGAATCCCTGAACCTCATTGCAGCAGATTTTTTTATTACTATTTTTAATTTTTTCTTTATAAAGGTGGGGTAAGGTTGGGGACAGATGGGACAGGAATACCCTCGGAAGGGGTGGATTTGAACGGATACTTTACAAATCAATATTTTTCATTGTAATTCTATACATTCTCTTCTACTAATAGTTCCACATATCACGGGGAAAAAAGATATAGACAGTGAGCGAGGACCTCCAAACAAGCTCAGCAGAAATTTTGATCTTTTTTATGTTATCAAGTTTTCAAGTTTTAATCTTTTAATTGTATTTTAAATCATATATTATTTAATTTATCTTTTAATATTTAACTTATTGTGTTTTTAAATCATGTTGTGAGCCGCTTTGGGTCCGTTGTTGCGAGAAATGTGGCATATAAATAAAACTAATAAGAACAACAACAAAAATGTACCCAAAAAAATCAGTTTTCCAAAATTTGAAAATTCCTGCTGCCTTTCCATTTTAGGCCATTCCCTAAAGCATGTAAGGCTATTGCTGTTAAGCATGAATAGCTTCTCAATAGTGTCTTCCCATCTCCAAATCCTCCTTGACCTGGTGTCATAGAATCACAGAATCATGAAGTTGGAAGGTGCCTATAAGGCCACTGAGTCCTTGCCTTGACCCCATTTATTCTATAACCTCCATTTACAATCTGACTTCATTCAACCTGTATCAGCTTTTTGTTATAAAGAGAGCAATGATGCTGATGGTGACGATGATGATTGTCTTCTGTGAGCAGAGAAGGATACTGTTGTTCTTGTTTTTGCTTTACTTAAAATACATATGATAAAGTAACCAAAACCACTTTTGACACTGTGCTCCTAGATGCACACAATATTTGGATGCCCTGACTGGCTTTCTCTAATCTAATAGGACCTGACAGAGGATTAAAAATTGGGTTCTTTCACAAACCATATGAGCAGCCATTGATACAGATTTGTCCAGTTAGATCATGGCCCTCTTCACATACAGCTTGGTTTTGTCTTTAGTTCTGCTCCCACCTCCAGCTTCTCCCTGAATCGTTGTCTCTGATAGATCCTCTCATAGAAAATGTAACACATTAGAACTGTATTATTTCCATGCACTTATCAGGCACAAGATGGTTGAAACATCCTGTGCACAAGTGTCATTTCAGGATTATGTGGGTCACATGGAAATATGATCCCTCTTTACTCTGTGCTTTTTCTCTCTGCTCGGTGTCTCTCAAAAAATGAGCAAAGATATTTGAAAGACAAACCGAAGGGGAAAAGTAACACTAGGAAATATTTAAGCCAATTCAAACTTTATTTACAGTCTATACTGGATGGACACAAAGCAGCTCTCAGGGTCTAGTAGAACCTCGGAACATTATTATATTTGAGCTATCACATCCACCAGGAAACACGGCCACTGGCCATGCTCACAAGAAAGTTTTAGTTGTGAAGTTCCAAAAAAAGTAACTTTTCCAAGTGTCTAAGAAACATTTTAGAGAAGGGTGAAAAATTTGAGATCTTACTCTCGCTCTTTAGGAACTTTCCAAAATTTGCAGCTTTCTTTGTATTCATGATGGAAAGAACCTGAAATTATTGGGGGGGGGGGAGAGGAAGGAATGTGGGAGGAAGTGAAACTGGCATACATCCAACATGCAGTGTCTTCAAAGTCTGGGTTAGAAACTCTGCGAATCAGTAGTGCAATCTGTCGCAACGGAAAACACAAAGGCCCTTCTGATAGCTGAGCAATATACTTTGTTTGGCATCAGCTTTCGTGAGCTGCCCTCTTCGTTGTGGCTCATCTGAAGTCATTGGAAGAAATGCTTCACTATTATGTAAAAACATAGTTCTTTGTGGAGACGCTGTTGGGGAAGGATGGCCCTTCAGCCCAACTTGTGTTTCCTTTCTGGAGGTCACAAAAAAGAACACAGAGTGAATGTTAGTCAGATAATCACTCTTTTATAGAGCTAGTGTGAAGTTCCTAAGTAAACAACTGAGCATGTACAGGAATGCATAATATAAAAATAACTGCTGAAAAGCTATGATAAGGACAGTGCAGCTTTCTGATAGGTTATTTTAGACTATGTGATCAGGAATTGCTTTATCTATTATAATGCCTCTGTTTGATCTCACCCAATGAATAACTACCATATCCACTCTGATGCCTGATTAGGGACACTTGCTTCTTACTTTCACATTCCACCTGTTCTCTCTTTGCCCTCAACAGCCATTGATTATTTTCTGATGATGGCGTTGTGTTTCTACTTGTATGGAGTTTTTCGTATGGCTCTCCCTGTGCTCACATTACTTTTGTTA
Source organism: Pogona vitticeps (assembly GCF_051106095.1). Lineage (NCBI taxonomy): Eukaryota > Metazoa > Chordata > Lepidosauria > Squamata > Agamidae > Pogona > Pogona vitticeps. The sequence continues at coordinate 175,896,086 of NC_135787.1, forward strand.
ATGCTGTTCTTCAACATTTTTGGACTCATTTTCTAGCCAACAGGAATTCATTTTAGCAAATCCCCTGGCCAGTGTAGAATAGAACCATACAATCAATGGGACTTTGTTAAGTCAAGAACAAGTTTCACTCATTCAGTGTGTCAACTTTAGTTGAGGCTGGCAATTCAATTAATGTCTCAGTAAATAATGGCATGCTCTGGTCTATGGGGTCACAAAGAGCCAGACACGACTTAACGATTAAACAACAACAAACAATACCATCTCAGAAAGGACACGGGCAGGTTGCATATTTGAATGTTCCCCTGTGATAAATCCACACAAAAACTCTAAAGTCCAATTCCTGCAATCTTCAGGTGAAACCATTTCAAGTTTTAGGTCTGGGAAGATTACACTTGGCATCCACTGCTGGAATAAATAAGCAGACCGTTTGGATTCGGGAACTTTAGCCTGAATACAAATGTTTAGAGTTGCCATGCGCATTCACACATGCCACCGATACTGCCTTCACCACCTGTCAATAAAAGAAAGGTAAGTCAAGTGATCTGATGTGCAAGTGGGCAATCGGGCAGGCAAGGGGGACATGATTTGGATGGGCAGGAGGGCAATCTAGCTGGCAGGGGGAATTGGATGGGCAATTGGGGGAAGCTATTGGGGAGTCAATGGGGGGAGCAATGGGGGGATCCAGGTAGCTGAGGGGAAATTGGATTGGTGATGGGAGAAATCAAGCAGGCAATGGGGGAGGTGATTCAGGTGGATGGGGACAAATCAAGCAGATGGTCAGGAAGGGGGTTGAGTGATTTCCCTGGTGAGGGGAGGAAGAAAGTCAAACATGATGGTTTAATATTTTTTAAAATTTCTGCTATCTGGTCTAGCCTGTATCAGGCAGTAGGAATTTTTTTAAAAAACAAGCAGCAGGGGCACACACCCATGTGGAATCAATGGCAATGAATCGATTCCACATGTGCCTCAAAATAAATGGACCTCTGCCAGAGGAGCAGAAAATCATGCTCCTCTGGCAGAGTAGGCCACACATGCATGTGTCTCAAATGTATACTAAAATCAAAGTTGGGTTGTTTTCAGCTCCATCCTATATAAAATATGATTTTATTGTCCGTAGGATTGAGTCCTTAGAAAACTATTTATTTATTTATTTATTTATTTATTGGACTTATATACCGCCCCATAGCGCTACAAGCACTCTCCGGGTGGTTTAAATTTTTTTTTAATTATACAGGCTACACATTGCCCCCCCAGCAAGCTGGGTACTCATTTTACGACCTCGGAAGGATGGAAGGCTGAGTCGACCTTGAGCCGGCTACCTGGGATTTGAACCCCAGGTCGTGAGCACAGTTTTTAGCTGCAGTACAGCGTTTTAACCACTGCGCCACGAGGCTCATGGCAAACTAGTGGAGCAAAAGTACCTAGGAGATGATTCCTTCCAAAGAGCAAAGAGAGATGTTTGCTGGGTTGGTTAAGGATCTTGAGACAAGAAATGATTCTGCTTTGGAACCAATCCTGGCTCCTTCCTACCACTGCTCTGTAATCTGTTCAAGTTACACATTTCTTAGCAAACTTGTGGAACCCTAGGCACCATAGATCACTATGCTGTCTCTTCTCTAAGAGGCAATGATCTTGTAAATGTTGTCCTACATCCAATCTTTAAGGACATATTGCCACTTTTGCTTCACTGATGATTCACTGTTGACCTACAGGTTCAGGATTTTGATGCATGCAGGCTGAGATGCAAAAGAACTGTGTCGTTTTAATTGAATATATTGATATCCTGCAACTTCAACGAACTATACATAAATACGCAAGTGTGAAAAAAGGAGGGAGGGGCAAAAATGACAATACAATTCTATTTTTTCTAAAGCTGAGATGTGGCTCTACCTAGCCAGTCACTCTTATTCTCTAACTCAGATCTAAGAGGAGTCCCTTTGTTGCTGTTAAGTTTAGCTTTGTGGCCTGTTAGTTCTGATGACTCTGAAGCAGATGTTGTTATGCTGCCTGTCAGCTGCAATTCCCATGGAAGAGTGTTTCAAGCATCTGCTCAGCATTAGCTCTGTTACCTTGGGCAGGGTGAGGAAGAGGAATGTTCCTCCTAGGAAAATGGCATAGAGCAGGCTCTAAATTTAAACAAGAAAATCAAAGGATGAAAATAAGTTGCCCTTTCTCAGTGATGCCTGAAACCTGCCCAAAAAGCTATTCAAGTTTTTATGCCCTTCTCCTTTCTCCAAGGAGCTCAAGATGACAAATCTAGCACCTTCTCTTCTTTCTCTCTTTCTCTCAAGAAAAAACTGTGAGGAAGAATTGATTGAGAGGGAGTGTGCCTGGCTCAGGGTTGAGGCTTGGAACTTTCATTTTTCAAAATGAGTTACTTATTACTTTAGGAGTACTTCTGCTAACATGGTACTTTTAAGTTTTCTCCATTAATGAATACTGTAGAACAAGAGGCCAGTGGACTACTCAGATGCTAACAACTGTAGGTCACAGGTATGAAGACAAAATGAGAACATGGGATCTGTGAAGACTCCAAAGGTTTCATCCATCAAGGCTCTGTCTCTTCCAGGAAGCTAGGCACAACTAAAAAAAAAAAAAAAAAAGATGGTTCTCCAAAGCCTGCTTGACATTTTATTATTTATTTATTTATTTATTTATTTATTTATTTATTTATTTATTTATTTGATTTATATCCCGCCCATCTGGTATATTTATACCACTCTGAGCGGTATACTCAGTTGAAAGAGGAACTCCAAATCACTAGCCAGATTTTTTTTCCAGCTGCCATTAAAATGTCCTCTCAGGAGACCCCCCCCTCTCTCACACACACACACAGAGAGAGAGAGATTATTATACTTTGCAAAATAACTTTACACCCTCATTTCCCCTAAAAAAAAACATATTATAAGTAAAGATGTTACTTGCAATGTATTTTCTTCAAAGTCTTTGAAGTCAAGAACGACAATACAGTCCTGTGATCATCATGGCTGAGTGAATATCTGAAATGGGGTCTTCCTACTGTGACACTCTGTCTCAACGAGACAATCAGATGGGTGCAGGGAAACAAACAGAGATGAACTGGCAGCTTCAGGGCCAAGAGTCAAACTACAGTGAGCAGCCCAAAAGCAAAACTGGTGCCTGAAGGAAGACGTGGCCATGGTTATGTGGCTTGCAAGCAGTTAAGTTGTGAAACAAAAAGACTGGGCACCATGGGGGGAGGGGCTCCTGAGAGGAGCTGGAACAAATTCGACCTGGTGATTTGCGGTTCCTCTTGGAAAAGAGTAGAGTAGGTAGAAATTTCAAGCAGATTTCAGATAACTACCCTTGTGTCGATGTGGCTGGCTTCCTGGTTGAGACAGAGCCTTCATCGATAAAACCTTGTTCACATTTCTTCTCCATACCTGTGACCTACAATTGTTGGTATCTGAGTGGTCCATTGGCCTCTTGTTCTACAGAGTTGCCCTAATGTTGGTCTCCACCAACTAGGATCTAAAAGCAAGCTGATGTGTTTCCGCTTTCTGAACTCCAGTGCCAGCATATGATGCCAGTCCTAGACTTAACTTTGATTCAAAAGAAATGAAGAAGAAAGTCTCTATAGGGCAATGTGAGTGCCGCTGTGCCAAGGAGACAGCTCACTGCAGCTAATGCTCCTTGAAAATCCCCATTAGATTTTAATACCAGGGAACGTCACAAACATTTACACTCTCCATTTGCTGTGGTATGTGTAATAAGGTTAAGAGGCTGATGCAATATGAAATCAAATTCTTTATGTTATCATTCGTTCCAGTATAAAGACCAACTTTCATTATGGATTTTCATGTTAATGTAATGTAATAACACGCTTACTGGTTAATATGTTTTTGGAAAATTGCTTGTTTTTTAAAATGAGAGAGGTAGATAGTACACATTTCAAACTGTCAGGAGGAAAGAGTTCATTTAAACTGTTCATTGCCCCCCTTTAAAAAAAATTCCAGTGTCAATGTCTTCTCTTGTGATTTTTTTCAGTATAGAAATGTATTATTGACTTCCTTGAGACATCCTGTTCAAATCTATTGACTATAATTGATAATTTCAACCTCTGTTATTCACATGACAGGCCACATATTTTGATAACTGTTTCCCTTCTCTCTCTCTCTCTCTCTCCTTCCCTTTCATCCATAGACATCCACATTCTGTCACATTTTAAAGTAACCAAGTAAGAAAATTTGAGATTAGGTTCATAGATAGGAAGAAGGAAGATCCACAATACCCAAGATCTAGCACACTCTCTTGGTGAAGTTTGAGAGCATTCATTTCCAAAGACTAAAGCAATTGCTTGCATTATGATGCCCAGAATTCTTGAGCCTGCATGGGCAATGACCCACTGGCTTGCTGAGACCATCTTGGGAGTTTCAGGCTGAAATCCTGTTGCATTGCTCCACCAAAGGCTTACCTTCTGGAGGCAAATTGCCTCAGGTTAAGAAAATCTCCATAGACCTAGTCTGTTGCATAGTGAGTTGCATGACTCTGTGTGCAAAAGATAATGTCTACAGAGATTTCTTAACTTGAGGCAAAATTATACCCTTTCCACAGCAATGCAACAGGATTTCCACCATATTCTTAGTGATTTTTTCCAAGCCCTGCCCCATTCTCCTTATGCCAATCAATAGATCCTGTTCATTCCTATATATTGGGATGGACAACTGTGGCCTTCCAAGTATTTTTGGACTGCAGCTTTTGCAATCCTCCCCCTCTTCCCCACATGATGAGAATTGGAGCTTTAAAAAGGAAAATGAAATCACAGTTGCCTACCCCTGCTGTAAATAGAATAGATTCCTATATTATGACAGCTTGTCCGGGTGGATCTGAGCCTTGCCTTCCCCTGAGTATGACACTCAGATGGGCAACCAGGGAGTAAGTACAACCAGGGAGTATGTGGATTGGAGTGTAATTTATTTCAGATTGTTGCTTTCACAATAATTGGAATAGTCAACGAATAATGAAAAGGATCATTTTTGAAGCAGTAGAGTCAATGGAAGAAGACAATGGACATGATCCAAAAGGATTATGTTCTACTGTAAACTGTGAGGCCTACAGCTGTTTACTTAAAATCTCATCTCACAAGAGGAGGTTAGATAACATCCCAGCACACATAAATGAGGTCAATAATACATGAGCACAATTCTTTGCATGCATTCTTTGACCAGGGGGGGGGGAGGGTGCACGGTGTTTCTGAACCCTCACAGTGGGATGAGATTTTATGTTGGGTAATGTGGGCCAGACGTATGACTAACAGAGAACATGGACAGCACACGTACATCATTCTTCCCTAGTGCTTGAAGGCTACTTATGGGAACACCCCAACTTTAGGTATTATGCTAACTGAGCAGAGGTGTTTATGATTGGGTCTTTTGGAGATCACTGATCTATAGAGTCATAGATGCATAGAATAGTGAAGTTGGAAGGGGCCTTTAAGGCCATCAAGTCCAGTCCCCTGCTTCAGGAAGAAATACAAATCCTACGATATCTGCAAGGTGGTTGTTTAAGTTTCTCTTGTACACCTCCAGCGTTGGACCATTCACCACCTCTCATGGTAATTGGTTCCACTGTCATACTGCTCTAACAGTTAGGAAGTTTTCCTGATATTCAACCAAAATCTGACTTCAGCCATAAATCAGAAGCAGTTTGACAACACGTTGCAACAATTACAACTACAAGTGTTCATTGAATGGAACGTTAGATGTACATGTTGCCCACTTTGAATTCAAGGGGATGTAGACTGCCATTCTCTGCACATTTACTTAGGAACAAAACTCCATTTGTCATAATGGGACTTCCTTTTGGGGAGAGATGCTGCTAGTTTCACCATTAACACAAAAATTCAGTGACTATTTCTATTAAATTCCAGTTTCAATACGATGATGATACAGTTAGTATTTGAGGATAAAGTGTTCCTAGCCAGCCTTTTACATATTGTTGCAAATAAATAATCAAAAAGGAAACAATATTCCAATTGTGTGCATGCAGAGCAAAACTTGGAAAAGTTACTGTCTTGGCCATAATTACATAGAACCTCCCAGCTGGTCAAGCCACTGGATTCATAAACTCCTAATTTAATTTGTTGACCTCTGTTGCAAATGTGAAGTCCATGTGAAATCCCAAAACACGCAATGCACTTCTATCATGCCATCCTTTCCTGTGATCAAATGACAGACCATTTTAATTTGTTAAACTGACACAGAAGGAGCAGGTGGGGTAAAAAAAACTTTCATCAATACTTATGTTATTTTTAGTGATATTTTTGTTTCTATGGAGCTGTTCCCTGATAAATTTGTATTTTTAGAAATTGGAATGCTCAGTTTGCAGGTTCATGATTCACACCTGTGCCATGTTTAATCATTTCGGAACATTCTCAAATAGTTTTTAAAAAAGACATTACAGGCAATGGGTGCATTGCGGATGAATGTGAACATTGCAAAGAACTGAGACTCAAGAATTAAGTTAACTAGGGCCATGTTTATTGGTTGATAGAAGAAATCTGCAGCAACTGGAAGTACGTACTTGGCAAGTCTTTGCCTGGATGAGTCTGTTCTGTGTCTTGCCAGGTTCTTTGCGTGTATGTGTGTGAGGGGTGCAGACAGGATGTCCTTATATATCTCACCACCACCCATAATATCTGATGCTGGAGGAACCATCTTTATTCTGGCTAATGGTAGGGCCAACCCTGGGGCAAGACCTTCACAACACAGACCAATGCAAAATTTTAATCTGCTTATAGCAATTAGTGCACAACTTTTGGCCGTCCCATTTGTTTGGACTTGAACTCATGGAATTTGTGGCTACTAGCCATGCTAAAAGAAGATTCCAGGAGATTCAGTCCCAAAACATCTGGAAGACCAGAGTTTGAGGCATTTATAACTTTTTTTTTTTTTTTTTTTTTTGCTCAGGACATTGCCAGCAAAATGTACACCTACCCCTGAAGCTAGCAGTCTGAAATATGACAGTTTTACTCCTCTCTTAGGATCTATTATGTTTTCCAATTTCATGTACATCGCTGCAAAACCAAGTTATGACTGGTTTTGTTTTCTAGTGCAAGTCAATGGGAAGCAGCTGATACAAATGGGCAAATCAGTTTGATTCCAGAGTACAAAGAGACCAGATGGTACTTCTGTAGTCTGAATGGGATCTGTCCCAAAGCACCAAGTTGGCCTCCAGACTAAACTGGGAACTTAAGATCAATCTTAGTTTAAGCAACTAAAGAGATAATGGACACAATCCTGTTACTTATGCTCAATGGCATAACTTAATTAGCGTAAATATGTGCGGTGAACTGCCATGAGTTAAGAAGTTCATGTCAGGACTTCCTATTGTACATTAAGCCATGTAAGTTGGTTGTTGTTGTTCTTTAGTTGTTAAATCATGTCTGACTCTTCGTGACCCCATGGACCAGAGCACGCCAGGCCAACGTACCAACGTGAGTTGACGCACAAGAACAAATTACTAACTTTTAACTTGAAGGAATTCCCCACTGAGATTTATGCCGAATATATAACACCAGCAAAACTGTGATAAGTTTCTGATTGATACTAGTTAACCATGCTCGCACTAGAGCAGAAAAGCTGCCGTTTGAGCAAAGCAACATATACACCGCGTAGAATACAAGTAGCTTGTTAATTTAGCAGTGCTGGTATTTGCTTTCTAAAGAGTGAGTCCATGGCTTCCCACCATGCATGAGTGAGCCGCATCTTAGCTGCCCTTTGACTGGTTTCTGTTTTGGTTTCTAATGAAGGCTGGTTTGCCACTTCCATCATTTCAGAGTTGGAAAGAGTTAGAATTAAATGTTGACTTGTGATGGATTGGAAAGAAGATTGTAAATGGGAGACAGACTGAGCTACAGAATTTCTGAGCCTAAAAACATCTAACAGAATGAATTAGAATTCACAGTCTTATGAAGATGACAGTTTTGTTGTTTAATCCTGATCTGCTCTCTTTCTCCAAAAGTCGTTGTGTCTCACTAATCAAAGAACGGATGCCCACCATGCATTTTAAAAGGACACGAACCTCTTTGCCTGTTAATGTTTTCATCTGAAAGAATCCAAATTTTACTGGCTCTTTTCTATTATTCTTTTTCATGCCTTTTCTGAACATGCATTATACGTGTCATCTCAGGAAATGGGCTACAGTCCACAAAATCTTATGCCTAATGCAACTTGTTAGTCTTTAAGATAATTATCATCACCATCATCTTAGAACTGCAGAGCTAGGAAGGACCCTATAGATCACTGATGGTGTCCAACCTCTGTTAAGGAGGCAGAGTGGGGAATTGAGCCCCCAACCTCTGGATCTGCAGCCAGATAACTAAAGCCCTAAGCTATCCAGCAGTTCCCACAAGATATTTGTTGGCCGTTGTAGCTTTCTTTATTTATTTGATCTATGGTCTATGTTATGTAATATAATGGTTTATGAATATTAATGTTGCAGAGAGGCAGAGTCGAGACAGATGCTATAAGAGGCGGAGCCTGAGTCAATATTTCAGTCAGAGTGTGTGGAGTTCAAGTCAGAGTGTGGAGATTAAGTCAGTTAGAGAAATGTAAGAGTCAGGCAGGAGAGAAAAGCCTGACAGAGTAATAGAATGAGTAGTTTGGGGGGCGGGAATTCTGAGGAATGATTAAATACTGAAGATATTCACGAATTAATCTATGTATTCAATAAAACAAGGTAAAGGTTCCCTTTGACATTTTTTTGTCCAGTCGTGTCCGACTCTAGGGGGCGGCGCTCATCCCGCTCTTCAAGCCATAGAGCCAGCGTTTGTCCGAAGACAATCTTTCATTGGTCACATGGCCAGTGTGATTTAGACACTGAACGCTGTTACCTTCCCACCGAGGTGGTCCCTATTTATCTACTCGCATTTGCATGCTTTCGAGCCGCTAGGTTGGCGGGAGCTGGGACAGGCGACGGGTGCTCATTCCGTCGCGTGGATTCGATCTTATGACTGCTGGTCTTCTGACCCTGCAGCACAGACTTCTGCGGTTTAGCCCGCAGCGCCACCACGTCCCACCAATAAAACAAAGTTTTATTTAAAAGAACTTGAAGTGGGGACCTGAATCTTTCTGAAGTAATGGTGATTTAGAGATCACCTGGTGGCAGCAAGTGTAAAAGAGTGAGGTTTGTTTACCTTCGTGTGCTCTGAGGCTTGAAGGTCAAGCAAGGGGCACGAGGGTGGACGCCACAGCCGTATATTTATGGGAAAGGAGAAATAAAGAACTTTGTTCTCATATCAAACAACTGTGATCCACAAGAACCAACAGCACTGTCCAGATGTAAACCAGAAACACTATAATGAGTGGTGACAGGTAACTGTGGTTGGATCTCCTCTTTTGAGTTCAAATATCTGGCTCTGCCTTGGAAGGGAGAAATCTGGTCTTTCCTATGTGCCATGGGACCATGTTCATTGGGCCATCAGATTGTAGTGTAAACAGATTTTTCCCCCGACTCCAACATTATTTTATGGCTTCCTATTGCTTCAGCTGGGATGCCAATGTAGATATGAGCCCATACTTTTTTTCATATCCTTTAAATTTTTAAGAGGGGGGAGATCTGGCACACACTGATTATTATGTTAGCTTGATTTGAAAGATGATTTATGTATATTCCACCAACTTCTTTCATAGAGCTTGTTGGCAGTTTCACACTGACATTTGCTCAAACAGCTGCTCTCTATAGAAAGAGGACAAAAGCATGCTTTCAACATGATGATCAAACCTGTATAACCAGCAGCAAGACAATGAAAGAGTCTTCTAGAACAGTGCAGTCATAATTTGGATTTTTGACTAGTAGCTCCCAGCTTTTCGTCTTGCTTTATACAGTCAATTAATTACAATACAGGTGCATGGAGGTAAACAGGTTTATCTTCCCCAATGACAGCTCAACTAGTAAGCAGATTAATATGTAAACATGTTTACGGCAGAAGGCTAGATCAGCTGGAGCAGGAGGGAAAAGGGAGAAAAAAAAGGGGCAATAATTCAGCAATAAGGCGACAGCAGCTAAATGGCACAAAATATATTGGGTTATGTGTGTTCCAAAAATCTTTAAACTAATCTACAGCTTGCAAACACTGCTATTAATATACCACAGATGAACTTTAACTGCAACAAAAACCATGTGTCTCTTAGCTTCTCCGCCCAGTAGAAATACAGTGGTGCCTCGCTAGACAATGATAATCCGTTCCACTGAAATCGCTGTTTAGCGAAATCATTGTCTAGCAAAAAGCATTTCCCCATTAGAATGCATTGAAACCTGTTTAATGCGTTCCAATGGGGAAGAACCGTCGTTGTCTAGTGAAGATCGGCCATAGGAAAACCGCTTTGCGAACCGCCGATCAGCTGTTTAAATAGGTGTCTTGCGAAGCTTAGGTGCCCAAAACACCTGTTTTGTGAGCGCGGAGGGAGCTGTCAAAATTGTCTAGCGACAATTGGTTTGTGAAGCAGGGACCAAACATTGTCCAGCAAAATTCTCCCATAGGAATCACTATAGTGATCGCAAAAAGTCAATGTCTAGCAAAAAAAACTGTTGTGCAGGGTAACTGTCTAGCGATGCACCACTGTACTGATACAGATAAACTGTTCTTCCTCTGGGCCTTTCTGATGCTGCTGAACTACAACTCCCAGAAAGCCTCTTTATTGTTCATACTTGCTAAGGCTGATGGAAGTTGCAGGCCAAAAAGAAATTTTTGATATGTCCCAAGTTAACCACTAGGGCTGAGAGGAAGTGCAATCCAGCAACATCTGAAGGGTTTCACTCTGTCCCTTCACTTGTTTATTTTTTGGTGCAGATCTTGGCCTATCTCTCTTAAGTAAAATACACTAGTAGACCAATGATGGCATATGTCACATGGGTCAGGGAGGGATCAGTTTGGCCCACCAGATGTTCTTAGATTAAATCTCCCTGCATTTCTCATTATGGTTGATGGGAGCCACTGAAGGATGAATCCTTGATGTTGCTGATGACATTGTTAGTACGGTATGTTTTGGGAGCAAAGAAATAATGCTTCTGCTCTTGGGGTTCTATTTGTCCTTTTCAGAAGGAGAAGAACTCTTGGGACCACAGATAATGCATCCTCAGGAAGCTGTACACCCCTAGGGGTGAATCTTCACAAGAGTACCAAGAGTGCCTCCTGGAGCTGGGTCAATACTGATTATGGGGCAAAGGCTTTAATTGATACAGATAAATGTGTCCTATTTTACTGAGGACAGTCCTTTATCTGAAGGACTCCTATGTCTATAGGGCTGCCTGGTTTAAGGGGAAGAGAAGGAGAGCAGGAGCCTTCAAGATGCTCCTTAATACTTGGACTATCAACTGACCCAACACTCAGGTTCCCTGGCCACACTCTTCTCCAGTGTAGTGAGAAGTATTTCATTTGTGTTTAAAGTGGGTTGATTATATCTGCAGCCTCACAGGTATATTTGCATATGCAAATGTTGTTCAAATCAGTGCCCTCTTTGCTCCTATGTTTGATATGTGGCATCACAATGATAGAATCGCATTCCCATGGAAACCTGCCAAATCCCTGTGTTCCTGGAGGCCAAATTGTGATGCCTTTCTGTTTCACATACCTCTGTTATCCAGTCTCTACCTCCATGCTGCTTTTGGTAGCACAAAGGTAATGACTCCAGCCCGGGTCACTGGGAGTAGAGAAAAGACGTGTACAAAGGGAATGTCAGTGTCTTCATCTGAACCACATAGGAAGCCTTCCCCAAATTTTGTGTTGTGTAGTGTGAGTTTTCAGTGACAGGAAGTAAACAAAGGGAAATTGTACTGAGCTCTTTATTCCAAGAAATCTGTCAGCACAACTCCAGCATCAGTGCCTCGGAACAGGTCTCTGAAGCCAAGCAATAAATTGATGCAAATGCACCAGGCACTTGTGAGCATCTACCAATTCTTTCCCGCATTATTCTGTAGGTCACATCCCAGGGATTAAAAAGAAAAGAAAAGTAAAGTTCAAAAGTTCTTGAAAGAGTTACATGAAGTCAAAGGAAAATTCATCGTGACTGAGACTTAGCAACAGACCATTTTAGCCACTGTCTCCTTAATCAGATTAAGGGCCTCAGAATGCTGCATCCCCATGGTAGAAGGATGATTAGCACTCGCTCCGGACTTCCTCCCTCTACAATCCGGCAGGATGGAAAATTGCTGAAGAGGCAAGGTACACATTTCTCGCCCAGCTTTGATCATCCCCAAAGAGCTTGATCACGTAACCTTGGCCTATAGTGCTTTTCAAAAAAGCTGCTGAGCACCAAAGAAGAGCTGCTGCTTTGATTCCGACTATAAATGAAACAAGACGCCTCTGTGTTGATCTGCACAAAGGGATGTGGCAAGGGGGGGAGGCAACTGATCTTTAAAGAAGGAGGCAGCACCGTTTAAAGGAGAGGAGGTAAAAAATTTGCAGAATCAGGACAGGCATCCATCTCAACTTCTGTTGTCTTATCGCAGAAGAAAATATGTAGCTGAAGTAAGGAATGTTATAATTTTGAAGTATAAATCTCAGTGCCTCTCTCCATCCCACCCCAGCCAGTGTGGCCACTGGTCAGGCTGATTGAGAAATGTTAGGAGTTGATGTCAAAGGACATAATTTTGTGGAATGATCTTTGAAGGAAGACTGGGGCAGAAATGAAGGGGAGTGCAATGTATCTAAAGGTCCTCCTGAAGTTTATTGGGACTGAATATTCCTCTACCTAGGCCACTAATTGAAGTGATGGAGGAATGAGACAAATACAGAAATAAAGATGGGGAGAAAAAATGGATTTTTCTGTCTTTTCCTATCTTCTGCTTGTAAAACTTGGCCAGTCTTACCAAAGCTTGGGAACATTCATTAAAAAAAACCCTACAGATCCCCAAATTCATCAGCTATTGAGTACTTGTGGCTGAGGAATTCTGGAAGTTGTTGTAAGAAAAAAAAATACTTTCCCAAGATCAGATCTTTAGCTATGTGTATATATCAAAATGTCCATGAGTTATTGGAGAAGACAAAGAAGGCTGTGACAGCCTTTACTGAGTCAATCCATCTCTTGTTTGGTCTTCCTCTTTTCTTGCTACCTTCAACATCTTCCAGCACTTCTTTATTAGTGACTTTTCTGATGATATGCCCCAAAATATGATAGTCTTGGCACCATAGCTTGGCTGTATTTGGAGGAATCAAAGTCTGTTGTCAGGATAAAGGACCAAAGACATCTGTCAGACATTTCTCCTTTGAGAGTCCAAGGAAGAAGCGTTTGTGCAACACACTCAGCCCAAGGTAAACAATCTGGTCCCTTTTTAATGAGTGAAACAGAAGGAGTTCCTTCTTCAACAGCTCCAGACAGCCCTGGAGACATCCAATCTCCAATCCAATTCCTTCTACACCACAAAGCCACTTGTACTGAAGGGGTGAGGAAGGTACACAGATAGGCTGTGACTCAGCTTGAGGGGTTGATGGTATTTCAGCCAATTTTTATTTCTCTTGTTTTTGAATAGAGTTGAGAGTTGAAGAGAGCTCTGCTAAAGCCGGGCTCAATGCTTTTCCTCTGTGATTATCCAAAATGCAGCTCTAGAGAGAGGTTTACCCTCCAGCAGTGTCATCTGTCAGTGATTTTCCATTTCAAAGTTTCAGTAAACATTTTAATTAACTAAAGGGAGAACTTCTCCTTTAAGAAAACCTTCCAGAAGGCAAAAGGAAGATGTCTTCCCCCATTGCCAAATTAAGGAGATCTCTTAGTAACATGCCTTGTTGCTAAGGGGAAAGCAGAAATTCTATTTCAGTTTTCAAAATTCTTCCTGTTTGGGTGAGCAGAAAATCTTGAGAGCCAAAAAAAAAAGGAGGAGGTTGTATGAGAGTCTGCAACAGATATATTTGGCCATCCACACAGTCCCTATATGTTCAGATAAAGAAGTGCTGAATTAAGAGTTACCACCACTTTTTTTACCTGACAGGCATTCCATCATTATCAAATGATACAATATAGTAGTGCCTCGATTTATGATTATAATCTGTTCCAGAAGATGGACGTAACTTGAAATGGTCATAAATCCCATTTCCCATAGGAATGCATTGATATGTAATTAATCTGTTCTGGCTGAAGAAAAAAAATCACAAAAAAAATCACTGCAAGACTCATTGGAAATGTGATTAATCTCTTCTGGCCGAAGGGGGGGGGGGAGAAAAGTAATCAAGCATGCAAGACCCATTGGAAATGCACAGAAAACAAATGGAGCAGATCAGAAATGCACAGGGAACAAAAGGGGGCAGGTCGGAAATGCAAAGAAAACAAAGGAAAAAGAAGGCTAAGGGAATCCAGGCTGCCCTTTGCAAAGATGGTAGCTGCAGCTTCCCTACCCTAAATGAAGCCACAGCCACCATCTTTGCAAAGGGCAGGCAGACTCCCATTTTACATGCCACGGCTGCAAAGACTGATGGAGACCTTGGCAGCAGTTAATAAGGTAAGGAAGGGAGTGTCAGTGGGAGTGGGGTGGGATGGGGCCTAAGGTAGGGAAAGGAATGGGGGGTAGGCTGTGGTACTGGGTGTCTGTGTGGGGTGGTGGTTGCCTTTCTGCCACCGATCAGCTGATTGGTGGCTGGTAGGCAGATTGATGTTTTTGTTTTTGCTTTCAATATGAAGTACAAATAAAAACAGGTAAATATTCGACCCTTCATATTCATGGGGGTCTCTAAAACCCACAAATACAGAGAAGCGTTTACTACTTTTTCATTAACCAGTTGTCGGATTTTTATTCGGAATGGAGAAGCATGAAGTGGGAATTCAGAGACAGAACATTTGGACAAGGATGCAAGAGTACATCCACACCATGAGTAATATGTGACCAGCCATGGTCAGTTGAACAGTTTCCATTCAAATGTTGGAAGTGCAGCTTTTGGTGAGCTGCGGTGTAACATTAAATGCCTTCCACTTGCTTTAGACCTCTAGCAAGACGTATCTGTTTCTCTGATGTTTAAGGAGCAAAAAAAGAGGGATGTCTGAACCTGATGGTACCGCACATCACTAACAAGCCTTTCCCATCACCAGTAGGCACGGCCCCCAACAGACTACCACAAACAAATGTGGCCCTCAACAGAAGAAAGTTTGCCCGCCTACAGAAGGCACCCCTCTCTCATCTTTTAGATTGAGCAAATCATGCCAAGTATTCAGCTGGCTACAGTTTTTAATACTGCAGCAGAATTTTCTCTACCACTTTTTGGGTGACTTTCTCCTCACAACATGCAAAATGGTGGCCAGCACGCAGACACAGTTGCTGTACTTGATGCTGGCAGTGATAGCAAAAAAAAACACAAACACTCTTGGGGGCAGGAGGGGGGGTGGAGAGAGAGATGGGAGAAATTTATATGACATAATGTACAAAAATGTGTGAGAAACATCTGCATGTCATAGCATCAAGGGGACAAAGCTAGCCCATCATATTCCCGCTTACTCATCTACAAATACTGTATTTGGCCTAAGAACGGAGCTTATGTATAATGTGCAGAGTGCTTCTTAAACTTCCAATTCAAAGTGAAGAGTCAGGAAATCAAGGGCTATATTTGAATGTAAAATCATGATTTGCTTGTGGAGCCAACAGTTTTAGTCATAGAAATAATTTTAATAGAACTGAAGATGAACAGCCTTGATCTGGATTGGGTGAAGCCAGCCTGGTACTCAAACACTGAGAACAGCCCAGGGAAAAATAGCATTTTAAATAAAATGTGTGAGTAATTGAATTATTCAAAGAAAAGGAAAATTTGTTTAATAAATAGTTCCTTATGAATAATTCTCAATCTCCCATTTTCATGGCCCCCTTTTTGCATGAACTTTAAATTTAACATGACTCTACTGTGTTTCCAGTGTTATATTTAGGAGCAGATGTCTATCTTGTAGGGACGACAGGAAAATAAAGATCAGGAGGGTGGAGAAAGGGCCTTATTTATACCTCTCTCTACAGAACTCGTCTATTTTGGTGCTGCCAATTTTGACAGAGGTGAGTACAGATCTGTTGGTATGTGCTGTAATTTTGGTACATCTTTAACAATAGTTAACCATAGGTATGTGCCATTCATTTTAATTTATCTTATTTATTCTTTTGGGCTCCAAATCCTCAAATTCTCCATTCTGGGAAATCTACTCACCAGGCCCACACTTAAACTCTAGAATAGTGTCACCCTGGTGCTTGATAGGAACTCGTCCCTTTATTTGTTGTTCATGTTTCTGATACAAATTTGCATTAAGACTTAGAATAGCAAATTGCTTTATATACGTAACATTCCCTCCTATGCATGACTACACAGAAGTAAGTTCCAGTAAGGTCCATGGACTTTAGATAGCCATCCACAGGACGTCAGCCTAAGAAAGAGAATGAATGTCACCACAAACACTGTACTAAGTAATAAATAATATATTAGGAGTGACACCAGGGCTGTGGTTGGGGTTTGAGATTTTTTTGAAAGATGAGGACAGGACAGAAACTTGGACAGAAAAAAAAATTGTTCTCCTGGTATTGCCTTAACCTGGAGATGAGAAATATTGAAAATTGCTTCTTACGACGTCTTGCCAAGTCAAGGCAGCCTATATTAATGTGAATGACAAATGTAATATGATAGACATGTCCAATAAATTCACAACACACCATAGTGCAACATTCCACCCTAACCTCTCTTTTTTCTTCCTACTTTTAAAACTGTGGTTCCATTTATTTACTTGAGTTTCCTTACTTTCTAATCCCTGTCCTCTTCCATTGTACACACACCCAATGCACCCAACATAGCATTCCTTCCCCATTGCTTTGGAAGTGGCACTTTCCCCCTTTATGTCCAACCGCTGGCATTTTTCATGTTGTGTAAAGGAGTGCTGCTTGAAAAGCTAAGAAGATTCAGCCCAGCTTTTCCTCCCTACTTAGCAAGCTTTGCTGTTAGCAAGAGTAAATAAATTGCCTCCAAAACCACGAGCTCACACTACAGCCTGTGTTAATGGCCGTGCATTTTCTTTGCAACATGCCTTATTAGAGAAGTTTCCACAAGTGTTTTCCCCCCCTGTTTAACAAATACAATTCCATGCATTTTCCTCACTGCTACTTAATAATGCTGGTTTGAGTTGCATACAGAAACTGTGTAACCTGCATGGGGGTTCTTTAATTCAGTAAGGAGATAAACGTCAAGTCTTAATCTGGGAATTAACACAGTTGTCCTTGGCATTTAAGGGAATCTCTATAAACATCAGGGACTTGTGTCAGCAAATATCTCAGAAACAAACCACCTGGTGAGAATGTTTTATTTCCTCTGGAAGATCAAGATGATTTTGCTGAATTTTAATTAATGTGTGCTCTACCTGCCTGATGGCTGTCTTTCTACAAAAATTGTAATTGGGCAAAATATTAAGTTCAAGCTCTTATATTTATATTTGTATCAAGTTTTTTTTTTTATCCCTGTGGATTTACAAATCTGTTAACACTGCGATAAGCAGGCACTCTATAGAGCCATGGTTTCTTGTTTCAGAGATACTCTGTGGGAGAGTCCATGTAACCATGCCTCAGTTTAATAAACCAATATATGAATGTTTCTTTAGCTGGCACTTGTAGCTCCTTTACACCTCCCTTCACACAGGCTACAGTTAAATGGTCTCTACTTAATTGTAACTCATATTTCATCTGTTCTCAGAAAATATGCCTACTAATTTGAACTAGCAAGGACATTAAAATAACTTCAAAGCATGGTGTGATATCCTGGTTTAATCCAAAGGTAGAGAATATGGTTTCTCAGTTTGCTTTGAACAGGAAACTATAGTTAACTGAACATGCCCTGGTTTTGCTTTTCTCCTCTCCCTTCCTGAATGCTGTCCCTGTGTCAATAGAACAAGACATCGCAAGGAGGAGTTTTCAGGTCATACAAGATTCCTCGCCTCCATCATGAGAGCAATCTAGGAGCTTGTGTTTTTCTGTCAAGGTCTCTGAAGTTCGTGCAAAGTGTCTCTGCGCAAAACTAATGTTCCCTTTGAGAAGCCAAGCATACACTTACAATAAGCATATTGGAGGGCCTAGGTGTCTCTTCAAAGATGCAAACAAACAACCTGATGCTTCTGATTCTCAAAAGGTCCTGCCAACAAAGTGGCAGAAAATATCACACCCTGACACAAGCAAGACAAAATGTTTTGCAGTTTCTGTTTGTCAGATATGCTGCATGTTTAATTCATGAAAATGAGACAGGCATTATTGTCAAGGGCTCTTTCCTTGGGCTTATTTCAATGAAGCAAAATATGCACTGACGACATTTAAATAAATATCTGGAATATATAATGAAAGACAATGTGGAAGTGTAGTTATAACTTTGGGCTGTGACTTGGGAAATTCTGGCCAATGTTCCCACTGAACCATGAAACTCACTGAATGACCTCGGGCACTAGCAGCTCACTCTTGACAACGATTCACTCTTTCTCTTTGACTTACTTCACAGGGTTCCTATGAGGATAAAGAGGAGAGTAGGGGAGACATATAAAGCATCTTGAGTTCCTTGAAGAAAAGATAATAGTTGAATTAATTAAATAAAGTAGCTATGGTTCCAAGAGTAGAGGCAAGAGCCTATGCTATGTGCAGAGGTTCTTGGATGACCCTTCTCACAAGCCCTGACCATTGGCTGTGCTAGGTTTGGGCTTTTAGAAGTTGTAGTCCAAAAACATCCAGGACCCCAAGATTGGGAACAAATGAGTTAGAAGGTGTACTTGGTCCAAGAGTTTGGAGAGGGAATTTCATAAGTTTCTTGATGATGATGATGATGATGATGATGATGATGATGATGATGATGATGATGATGATGATGATGATGATGATTGGTTGTTGTTTTATAGAGTGAGGGTTAGGGATGGGGACAGGGGATTAAACAGGGGTTGTAAATTAACAAGAACATTTTACAATATTCATTCTTATCTATTACATTTCAAAGATACATAAGTTTCCGGTGTAACTAATTTATAATACATATTCTAATTCTAAAGTAACCTTAGGCTTTCAATTATCAAATATTAATTTACATTCTATTTCTAAGCCAATCATAAAATTTATGCCAACAATCTTTATGATTTGTCTTTCTTGTTGAGTCTAGCCATTCTAATAGTTTATCCATTTCTGGCGTATTTAGGATTTTTCCTATTAACTCATCTTGAGATGGCTTCTCTGGGTCTTTCCAGTGTTTAGCAAAAAGAATTCTTGCAGATGTCAAGATATGGATAACTAAATATTTTCCATTAGGTCTGTTGAATCCGGGATTATATTTAGCATTCGTTAAATATAATTTCATAAGATTCTGATCTTCTGGCCTTTCTGATGAGAGGGAGATGCAGGGCTTGGAGTGGAGACCATCTGAAAGGCTCACCACAATTTAGCTTGAGAACTCATGACTAGAGGCACAGTAGTGCTAAGGTTTGCAGAGTTTAAGTATTGGAATGGAGTCTACATATCACTGCATTTTCCTGCAATGGGCAGGGGGCTGGATTAGACGGGCCCCTTCCAAATCAATTATTTTATTATTCACACAGAGATAGAGCTTCAGGCTCCATAGAAGCTCAGGGGCAAAGAAAATGGATTTTCTGGCCAACAATATACCGTATTTTTCGCACCATAAGACACACTTTCCCCCCACAAAACAGTGGGGTTGGAAAGTCTGTGCATCTTATGGAGCGAAAAAAACAGATTATATTCTCCTGTTTTCTTCTCCTAAAAAATTGGTGTGTTTTATGGAAAGGTGCGTCGTATGGAGCGAAAAATATGAGGTGATGCCCTGTAGTAATACAAATCCTTCAATTGGCTTGATCTTGAACTTCTGTTCTGGTGACCTCTTGGCACCTATCCAGCCAAAATGGCTAGAAGGGGGATTTGAAAATAGGTGCCAGGAAAGCTTGTTTTTTTCTTTTTGACCCTCTGACCTCTACTTCCTCCTGCCTCTATTGTCAGAGCAGGGCTACTTTAATTCCAACTTCCTTTAGCATAGCAAGTTGCAGCTACAGTAGGCCCACCTGAATCAATGGAACTTGCTGAGGAGTTGACTCACCAAATCCCCATTGATTCAATAAGCCTACTCTAATGTAATTTACTACTCTAAGCAACAGGATTTTTGAAAGTGTCTCTTTGTGGTGGTAGGGCAAGGCTCTGATTTTGGATCATCTTTCTAGGTGCGGGCACTGGTATTAGCATAATGAGGCTCTTTGTTTCAAGTTTTACCACAGTGTCACTGCTGATGACTCATTGGGATTTCTGACTCCTTCTTCCAAGTTGTTTGGGTCATATCTGACATGGCGCGCAAGGTTGTACAGTACTGTGAAATGGGGGCTGTTTAAACACACTGTGCCCACAAGCCAGCCACAAATTGTGATGGGTTGATTGAACTCGTAGGCAATGAAATTTTCCTATACAGCAAATGGCAATTTTTCTTTCTTTCTTTTTATTTCAAGGGTAAAGGGAAATAACTCAGGATAACAGGGGATATATCATGCTATATATTATCACATACTATCTGTACTTAAATATATCATTACATTAAAGACTTTTGTGTTTGTTAG
Source organism: Pogona vitticeps (assembly GCF_051106095.1). Classification (NCBI taxonomy): domain Eukaryota; kingdom Metazoa; phylum Chordata; class Lepidosauria; order Squamata; family Agamidae; genus Pogona; species Pogona vitticeps. Next base: position 175,916,629 of record NC_135787.1, read on the forward strand.
TTGCCTATATAATTCCAACCAGAGTTATTTGACTATTTTGTATTAAAATTTTCACATTTGGCTTTCATGTTATAGAACGGATCCTGTTAAATATATGGTCCCGTTTTTCAGTTGCTTCTTGGATTGAATCATCTTTCAAAGCTCCTGTTAATATGTCCATCTCCACCACTTCCATAATCTTTTCCAAAAGTTCTTCACGATTTGGTATTTCGGTTTTCTTACATTTCCATGCATATAGTGCTGGCAATTTTTCATGAGGCATAAAACACCTGGAGTCTATCACTTTAATGTAAATTACTCCAAATTTTTTTTTCTCCTACTCACTTTTAGCCAGCTAAACCCAATGTTTCTGCCCATAGAGGTTTCACTACTCCATTTTGCTAGAACAGTTATTTGTATGTGTGGACTCTCCTAATGAATCTATAAATGGTATATTTGTCCTTGGCTCTTCTTTCACCTCCAACAGTACCCAGCTAAAAATTCATTTTAACGGCATCAGCAGATGTCATTTTATTCATCTGTCCAGTAGCACGGTCCTGTTTGGCATCCTCCTAGCCCACCGCAAATTTCTTCAGTTTGCTGACACCCATTTTAAATGTTGATTTCAAACTGTTGCACTTAAACAGATGAGCCTGTTTCCCTCAGTCCTTGGATTGCTGCCATTTCCCTCCAGATTGTTTCCTCCTTTCATTTCTTCACAACTGACTGGTTCATACTAAGCAGTCATTTTTCTTTCGTTCCTTTATTGTCTAGCTCCAAAGTATATGAGATATAAAGTCATTTAATTGAACTGTAGAGGGAAGCACTCTTCATAAATTTGTCCTGACTTCCCAGCTTGACGTAGAGCTCACAAACAAGTGTGTGAAACCCAGCCTTACAATTTTGGTGCAGGGTCTGTTAACTTTTGCTTGAGGTGCAATGAATGGAGACAATCCAAGGACCGAGGGTAAAGTGTGAAGCGTTCCACATCCATCTGACCTGTTCAAATATTAAACATGCCCTTTTAGATCTAGAACATCACTAGTGGTATTTAGTAGCTGGATAGCTCAGAGGACACACGTTCAATTCCTTGCCCTATAGGAGAAGAGCCAGTGTGTGTGGCTTTACACCATTGATGCTTCCTCCGCCCCTGAATAAAGGGAATTTTAAGTTCTTGTGCAAATAAGGCTGCAGGTGATTCTCCCTATATGAAATACTGCCTCAGGCAATTTTATTGCTGTTATGGGTTTTTCGGGCTGTTTGGCCGTGTTCTGAAGGTTGTTCTTCCTAACGTTTTGCCAGTCCCTGTGGCCAGCATCTTCAGAGGACAGCACTCTGAAGATGCCGGCCACAGAGACTGGTAAAACGTTAGGAAGAACAACCTTCAGAACATGCCCAAAGAGCCCGAAAAACCCACAACAACCATTAGATCCCAGCCGTGAAAGCCTTTGCGAATAAATTTTATTGTTCTCAACAAGTATCTCCCCTGAATCTCTGTTTATTTGACTTAGTAATAATAATAATCATAATAATCATGTGCCATCAACTCAATTCTGACTAATTGAGACCCTTTACAGGGTTTTAGTGATAGAGAATACACAAACATGTCTTACCATTCCATTGCCGACAAAGGTCCACATTGTCAAAGCTATGGTTTTTCCAGTAGCGATGTATGGAAGTTAGAGCTGGACCATAAAGGAGGCTGACTGCCAAAGAATTGATGCTTTTGAATTGTGGTCCTGGAGGAGGTTTTTGTGAGTCTCCTGGACTGTAAAGAGAAGAAACCTATCCAAGTTGAAGGAAATCAACCCTGAGTGCTCACTGGAAGGACAGATCCTGAAGCTGAGGCTCCAGTACTTTGGCCATCTCATGAGAAGAGAAGACTCCCTGGAAAAGCCCCTGATGTTGGGAAAATGTGAAAGAAATAGTAGAAGGGGACGACAGAGGACGAGATGGTTGGACAGTGTCACCGAAATTACCAACATGAATTTGACCAAACTCCGGGAGGCAGTGGAAGACAGGAGGGCCTGGCGTGCTCTGGTCCATGAGGTCACGAAGAGTCGGACATGACTTAACGACTAAACAACAACACCTTCTAAGAGATAGCCCAACACTCTAACCATAGCCTTATGCTTTCACAGAAATGTCTGGCCAAAACCAGCATTTCCTGCAAGTCTCCTTAATCACAGAGCTATGTACAAGGTCTGTCTCCTTCCCTCCCTTTCTGGCTGTTTACCATTCAGAAGCTGCTATTATTTGCTTTGTTGCCCATCCAGAAGTGGAATTGAGACCAGGTAAATTCTCCTCACTCTCCCCAATCCCATGCTATAAATAATGGGCAACGGATAGCAAATTGCCAATGTACATGCTGTTTGGTAGGAAGGAGCCCGCAGGCTGATATTTTGTTTGCATAAACTATAAATCAAACAATTACCTGGTGACAAATGCATTCATAAAAACCCAAATAGGTGCGTTGTTCATTCACAGCAAATGCTAAATTTCTCACGTAAATTATTCACAGAGAACAATTCAGCCGTGAAATTCACTGCTGACAAATTCAAGGTATTTCTTCTGGGGAACTTGAGGAAGAATAATTGGAGTGACACATACACGTTGTTGGCTTCTAAATTGACTATAACCACAAAGGAGGAAAAGGGACTTTATCAGCAGAGCTCCTCACACCAATAAAAGCCCCCATTCAGCACAAGGCATTACAGTAAACACCTTGAATTCAACTCAGAAAGGAAGCATAAGAAAGAAGCTGGTAACAGGGAGAATTGGTCAAAACTTTGGGAAAGAACTACTGGAGATGTGCATCTTTGTGTTTATGGACTACAGCTCCCAGAATTCCCACAAATTCCAGTGATTTCCCATAAATGCTTACCTCTATTGCAAATCCTTGGTGATGCTGATTTAATTATCTTAGCCTAGCCTTTCCCCTATGCATCAGTGCAGGGGGAAATGGCATAATTCAGCTAGTGACACTAGAAGGTTTTTATGCACAGTTCAAGGCTCATTGTGAAGTTCAGATTAGGGAACAGATTTACAGATTCCATAATTCTCCTTTCTGGGAGTTCTAACTCACACCTTACACCTTGTAGACACCTAAATCTGCATTTGGATGTTGGCGAGTATTTATGTCTGAATCCCAAGTCTGAGTCTTTGGTACCAAGTCCCAAGTCTGACTCCCAATTAAAAACATGCTGTTTTCCCAGAAAAAAGGGAAGAGAGGGTGAATTCCAAGTTGTGAGTTGAGTCTGAATCTTTGAAAAAATTAATTAGTTTATTCCAAGTCGAGTCATCAGTGCGACTTAAGTTCAACTTGATAGCGAGTCCCACAACTTGAGTCCCCATACCTGCCTAAATGTGGTTCATCTGGAAAAAAGGCCTCTGCTGAAAGGCTCTGAAGGTGAGTTAGGCCTAGCTCTGCTTAGCTTCCTGTTCAGAAAGAAAACTCCCGGCTAGCACTGGGGCAGGAACATGAATCTTGGATGCAGCTAGGCCTAGCTCAACCTCAAAGCCTCCCAGTTGAGTCGTTTCTCCCAGGAGAGCCACATTTAAGTGTCTGTCTTTTAGACAGAACCCCTAGAATAGAGAATTATGAGATCTGTAGTTCATACATTTTTTTAAAAATCCATAGTGTAGCAACTGTGGTAATGGTAGTTGAGCCTATGAGGCTGTCTGGGACCAGACATTTGTCCCAGTATGTTACTTGCTGATATCATCCTTGAAAGCAGAATATATGCATTGAAATAACGCTAATCATTATTATCTTGCCATTATTTTCCCCCTCAGTTACAAGATGGATGTCTCTTCACTTAATTGAAATTCTTTCTGCTCCCTTCAACATGCTTAAAGATTATTTTATTTTATTTCTGCCTGAACAGGGCTTTCCAAATTCACCTCAAACTTAGCTGTTGGGAATATTCAGTTGGCAACTTCAATGTCAATATGTTTAAAGTATATTTATAGTCTTCACGGCACCTGGGTTCCAAGATGTTTTCTCCATGCTGCGAAGTTGCCTACCAGCCTCTTTCTCATAAGAGACATGACTTGGGTGTAATTTCTTTCTTTATTTCCTTTCCCAAGGTTTCCTGCATATGGTTGGGAAATGTGTTGCTTACCTGAAGCATAAAGAAGAACCTGTATTTAAAACAAACTATTCAAAATAGCCTATAGAACAGAACTCAAAAAAGTGCAACTGGGTGTGAGGGATAAAAACACTGATTTCTTTTTTTAAAATTTCTTTTTCTTCTAATTATTATTATTATTTATAAAGTCCATCCATGCTTACTTAACATTCACCTGTGGTCAGCTTATAATCATTTGTTAATACAACTACAATACATATTAAGCTCTTAATCCATACAATGTACTTCTAACCAGAAGGTTATGACTGTGGTAAGGTAAAGGTAAAGGTTCCCCTTGATAGGGGAACCTTTATCCCTTGATGACAGTGGTAGATTGCTACTAATTCAAGTCTCTGCTTCTGTTCTAGGTTGTGTGTAACTCAATGCAATGCCACATGTAGCCCAAAATGGAAGCAGGGACACTTGAATTAGCATCAATCTACCATTGCCAGTGACATCATTCCCACTGCTCTGGCCCAGGTATACAAGAGGAGTTTGGCCAATGGGAGGTATAAATAGAGTGGTTGGATAGACCAGATGGGAGGGATACAAATTGATTGATTGATTGATTGATTGATTGATATTGATTGAATGATTGATTAATTAATTAATTAAAAATAGCTTGCACTGGGACAATGCCTTTCAGTACTTCAGGTATTCTCTCTACCAATGACATGCTAGTTGTAAGATACAGTTTTATCCTTAGAGGATGTTTGGGTTATCCTTCTTTAACTTAGCCAATAAGAAAATTGCAAGTGTCATGGTATAAGGAAATAAACAACAGCTAGCTCATGAAAGTGATAGCACTGTTACTCTACTGCAGCATCAGACAAATTATTACCCTCCACATGTTGTTAGACTTCAACTCCCATCAGCCCTAGTGAGTACAGCGAATGATGGGGAATGATGGGAAATGTAGTACAACAAGGGTAACAATTTGCCTGACACTATCATATAGACACAAACATCCACTACTTGTTTTGTCTGCTTTTTCCAAAGACAGATGCTGAAAAAAAAATGGCAACCCATGTGGAAAGCTTTTCTGATTCCCTGTGTCCCAAGGATATTCAAAACAGTCCTGCACAATTATTTATTAATAAAATTGTTTTGGACACAATCCCCCATTAATTAGCCATGCGTTTTGTTGGCAATATCAATGAATGTTGCAAGCCAGCAAAAGTGCCTGCATCACTTGTACCTCTGTTTTCCTGCTTATTCAAAAACAAAAAACAGTACTCATCATCCCACTAACATAATAAGGAATGACAGAAAATACGTTGTCAGCCAGCTACAATGAAAGTTGGACTCTTGCCGAAGGCATGAAGCTGTGCCCAAATGTCTTTAGAAATGCAGGGGATGCTGTAATCACCTGTGAACTTTCTGCCCCGAGCAACATATTGGTAATTTGATATCAAAATAAAGAAAATTATAGTTAAGCCCCTAGAACTGGGCATTTACTTGCCTCAGGGTCACCCTTCATTACATATGGCATTTGTATCTTCCATTGGTCCAGCTTCTGGGAATTCATGCTAGCATTATTATTAGCAGTACATCCCATCCTTTTATAAAGATCCTATTCAGACTAATGGCAGCCACCTTTCCAAGTTCTTCATTTTGGAAAGGTCATTTTCAGGAAGGAGGGAACATGGTGTCTAACTGATCCTATACTGAAATGCCAAGGATGAAGTTGGTTCAGTAATACTCTAGCTAAGGGTACTCCTTCCTTCCTTCCTTCCTTCCTTCCTTCCTTCCTTCCTTCCTTCCTTCCTTCCTTCCTTCCTTCCTTCCTTCCTTCCTTCCTCCCTCCCTCCCTCCCTCCCTCCCTTCCTTCCTTCCTTCCTTCCTTCCTTTGTTCTTTAGCACACAATATTTGGAAAAAAAATATTATGTGCTGTGAAGTTGCTTCTGAACCATGGTCGCCTAACAAATTAATAAAATAAATCTTTGGCCTCACCCTCCATCTGTAACACCTTTCTCTTCAAGGTGAGGAACCTAAACCCAAAGCTATGACTCCAAATCTGACCTGACCCTCTGGAATTCTCCAGACGGCTGTGATGTAATTTGGCTGTTTTCCAGCTTTTCTATAGTTTCTTCCGTATGGTGGTGATGTATTGTCAAGTCCCTCCCAACCTAAGATGACCCAATGAATTAGTTACTTCCAAAAAGTATTATCATTAATAGCCCTTTCCTAACGATAATATATATTATTGTACACTACCCATTTTGTAATGGAAAATGTTTTTAGAGTGGCTTACTGTGACGTTTACCACATGCCCCCTGCTTGTTTCCCCAAACAAAGAGATCACGCTATGTCATTCCACCAGCAGATACCAATTGGGACATTCCCTCTTTTCCTCACTGCCACCAGTGGATTTCCTTTATCCACAATATATAAAGAACTTTAGTCAGACACTTGTCTGGTTACTGCCAACAGAACTCATTTATTGAAGTGTATTAAATTTAATCAGAATCACAGATGTTCTTTACAATAAAATCATTAAAAAGTCATATATCTTGCCATATAACCAACCACCACCTGCTCTATCTATTTATCTTGACCAGCTTATCTTTATTAGTATCAGTTCTCACTATCTCCCTGGCTATCTAACTCTCTCTCTCTCTGCAACTTATGTGTGTGTGTGTGTGTGTGTGTGTTTATATGTATATGTATATATATGTGTGTGTATATGTATGTGTATATGTGTATATGTATATGTGTTTATCTATATGTATGTGTGTGTGTATCTATCTATATCTATATCTATATCTATATCTATATCTATATCTATATCTATATCTATATCTATCTATCTGTCTATCTATCTATCTATCTATCTATCTATCTATCTATCTATCTATCTATCTATCTATCTATCTATCTATGCATGCAGGCAAATTCTATATCTCTCCTCTTCATCTCTTCTGCCAAACCTTCTTATATCCACTGACTCCGCCCCTCCACTCCTCTCATAGGCTCATTAAATGAGATCCTGAATATGAGTGACAGGAGTGACGTGGGGCAATCGTCACACTTACTTTTGAACATGTAATTCAGATTCATTAGCTTTACAAAGCTCCTGGTGGAGAGGAAGACTGCTGGAACTAGATCTGCCCTCATGTCTATGTTTCCATAGCATCCCTGGGTCGATGCTGATGGTGGCGATGTCCACCTCCACTTCAAAACTTGCCCTGTCACAACACACAACAATATTTCCCCCACCTTCAGCCTGACCATCTCTTGCTTGTTTTAGAACTCAAGAACCAGTAATGAAGTGCATGAGGAAGACTTGCTCAACCCTAAGGGAGTTTTAGTTAAGAGAAACTCCATTTGTGTTGGAACTTCAGTACTTAAGCGTGACAGAGGAAGTATCTGAATTACTTTGAGAAGCATTCCAAGTGTCAGTTTCCCTTAAAGCTGGCATTTGTTAACCTCTTCAGTGTTTATGCCACTTTAGGTTGCTGTCAGTACAAATTGTAATTGTGGATGCAAAGTCACATTCTCCCAGTACCGTATGCAGTGAGTTATTTGGTTTTAAATCATGTGGCTCTCTTTAATGGCACACAGATAACACAAAGTACATCAGCTGAAGAGTTCTTTAAGGCAAAGGCTCCACATTTTTTTCACCAGAGAGTGGGATTTTGAAAAAAAGAGAGAAAGAAATGCTCTCTAAAGCAGGATCGCAGCTGCTCACGAGAGCTTGGTAAGCTGTAATAATCTTCAATTATCAAGCAGAACAGTTGTTGGCAGAAGATGACCTTTTCTGGAATGGAAGTGTGGGTAAATAGCAGCGATCCTGTGATGGAAAATATTGATGGCATTGACTTGAATGGTGGAAGAGGAAAACAATGGTGCTATGCTGATTTATTTGTTTATTGCACAGGCAGAGACTCCTGCATTCCATTTGCAGTTACAAAGCGATACATTGCTACAGCACCATTGCATGTATGAACATTCCAGCTACTGTTGTGTTTTCACACCACAAGCTTTACTTTTTTGGCATAGCACTATAGGAAGCTTTGATTGAAAACAAAATCTTGATGGGAATTTTGTCTTTTTCTGTTCCCACTGTCTTTTCCTTTCCCACTATGAGGTTCACAACAGCTAATTCTCATTGTACCCACGACCAGTCTGACAGAACACTCACATAAGTGGGTTTCAGACATCCAAGTTATACACTCACAAAGTGGGTCCCCACCAGGAAACTGTCCTTTAGCACCAGGCTTGGGAAAACCCAGTCTTCACCAAACTTGGAGGGAATGTAGGGGGGTTAGAGAACTCTTCCCTACCATTTTAGTGCCTCTGGGTACCGGGGTGTGGGTGTGTGTTTTATAGCCAAACCAAAAATAATAATAATAGTAATAATCAAAAATCACTAAAAATTGATTTGTATTTGTCAGGGCTATTGATTTGTATCAATACGAATGGATAAATTTGTGATTTTTTGAAGGAATTTGGTGATTCATTGTTTTAATTTGTGCATGTTTTAATATTGCAAAGTTAGCTAGGAAAGAAACCCAAGTTCAGTGTTTACAGCTGACTCCAGCATCTGAAGAATCCATTATCACTCCGGGGAAGGGGAATAGAACGTAGCGAGAGGAGGGATCCTGTCTCCTGCATAGGGTAAGCAACCAGGTTTGACAGCAACCAAAGTATGCCTGACCATCTCTTGCTTGTTTTAGAACTCAAGAACCAGTAACGAAGTGCATAAGGAAGGCTTGCTCAACCCTAAGGGAGTTCTAGTTAGAGGAAACTCCATTTGTGTTGAACCCTGCTTGTTGTGAAGCAATTTCCCAAGTTCAAGTCTGAAACCCTTCTAAGTATTATATAGTCAAATAGTGTGTGGGGTTGTGGCACAGCCATTTCAGGTGTTCTTGAATTGCAGCTCTCATTCTCAGCCAACGCTGAGGAATGTTGAGGGCTGCAGTCCAGCAACATCAAGAGGACTGCTTTTTGCTCACCCGGATGTAACTAGCAAATGATAATGAAGCCAACTTTGAGCAGTGCAAGAACCTTCCAAAATGCAGTCAGCATCTTAGTTTGCGAGAGCAATATTCTGCCATTCAATTATCCGTAGAGCTCTTGCTTGTTTACTTGTTTTCTGTTTTTTAAAAAAATCCCCTATGGGAATTGTAAATGCACAGTATGTGCGCATAATGCTTGGAAACTTCTGTCTTGGAACAGGTCTCTCCGCATAGCTTACCCCTGCTTAAATTTTTTTAAAGAAAAAGCCTTCATTAAAAAGTTTGCATGTGAAACATCAGGCAGCAAGGAATCAAGGAAAATACAAGAATACAGCAAATAGAAAATGTCAACCTACGTGCTATACCTTGGTTCCAAATCCACACAGCAGGTATTAAAATATGATTATTATTGTGTGCGTTTGCATCCTTCTTTCTGTCCTTCTAGGTGAAGTTGTTTCACTGCATATTCTCTGCACTCACTATTCCCCCATTTGTCAGCCCTGCACACTAATCTTGGCATTAATATATGAATTATGATAAATTATTCAAGAGCTGAAAAACAAATTTTCAGCGAGGGACTTAAGGCGATGAATGTGTTTGCTTTATGACGAAAAAAAGTGATTTCATTAAGGACCCTGCAAGGATCAGAAATATTGGACACAAAGGGCTCATTGTAAACTGATTGTTGAAATGTAAGCCATAACAAGGTTCAGGAAGCAAGGGGTTTAAAGCAGGATAAAAATACATCCCTCCCACCCGTCCCCAAAATACACTGAGAAAGTTTTTCATTTGTAGGTATTTTAATAATCACTGAAACAATTTGTTCACTGTATCATTTGGACAGATTTGAATCATATCAGTCTAATAATCTACCTCTGAACTTTTACTTACTTTGGGAGGTTAAATAATGATTCTGAATCCACTTAGTTTTGTTGTGCTGGTGAATAAATGTTTCCTGATTTATTTATTTACTTGCCTGTACTTGAGATATAATCTATCCAAATGTCGACTGCAGCAAGAAATCAGAAGAAGTGCTACGACTAGTAAGGCTGGCAATAAAGGAACTAGAAAATATAATCAAGTGTAAGGATGTGTCATTGGAGACCAAGATCATGTAAACTCTTGTATTTTTGATCACCACATATGAATGTGAAAGCTGGACAGTTTAGAAAGCTAACAGTAAAAAAAAAATTGTTTGAAATGTGGGGCTAGATGAGAGCTTTGCAGATATCCTGGATTGCCAGAAAGACAAACAAGTCAGTCGCAGATCAAATCAAGCCTGAACTATCTCTGGAGGCAAAAATGTTGAAACGCACGCTGTCCTACTTTGGGCACATCATGAGAAGACAGGATTTTCTGGATAAGACAATAATGCTGGGAAAAATGGGAGGCAGCAGGAAAAGAGGAAAACCAAATGTGAGACGCCATGGGCTCGAGTCCGTGCTGGAAGGCTGAGGACAGGACATCTTAGATAGCACTCAATCATAGGGTCACCATGAGGTGGAGGCAACTTAGTGGCACATAAAAACAATAAGAAGAATAACCTATCTCTGAATGTTGATTTTCTTGAGGCATTTTAAAATTGTATTTCTATCTCCATTAAGGTTTGGAATTTGGAATATCAGCAAATTTGTATTAGCAAGAAGGTTAACAGGACAGCTCCTTCTTTGGACCTGTCTACAGAGACCATTAAAGAAGAGGCTCACTCAATTAGGTGGCACGCCTAATTATATGTTATAGGTAAATCTATGTGTAGTTTTAAGCAGCAATTCACACATGTGTGCGTGCGCGCGCACACAGTAGAACTCTTGGGCTTAATAGGTGGAGTTAAGCTGCCCTCCCTTGCTATGATATTAAAAAGATCATCATCATTATCTCAGAACTGCAAAGTCGGAAGGGACCATGTGGATCATTCAGTCCAGCCCCTGACAAGGAGGCCCAGTGGGGAATCAAACTCCCAACCTCTGGCTCTACATCCAGATACCTAAGCCACTGAGCTCTGTGGCAATCCAGCTGATCTTTCCCTTTGACAGCTACAAATGGTCCGGATCCAAATACCAAGCCCACCTCAACAACAGTTGCTTAACATGTGCATATTCTTTCCAGCCTGTGCTTCAACTAGAATAGCTAAAAACAAAGCAGGTGAAGTATGTTTCTAGAATATCAACCTTTGTAAGGTTTTTTTTTTTTTTGGGGTGGTCGGGGGGCAATCCTGCCTGCAAATGGAGACAAAAATGCGATTTGGGAAAAAGAACCTGTGCAAATTGCATTCCTCCCGGCGGGGGGGGGGGGGAAGACTTGTCAAAATGAGCACTGTGGAATTGTACTTTCATCCTATTTTCTATGACCCGTAGGCGAAAGCGTTCTTTCGTGATGTTCTGTTTATAGCCATTAATCACACCTAGTCTTGGGGAGGCAAATGGGAGAGAGGAAAGGGAAGACAAGAAATTGCTGAAGCAGATCAGAAGCACCTGCATAAGAACAACAAGGTGACAGTACCTCATCTGGCGACCTGTTTTGGAAACATGGGGTAGATGCGTCTACAGTGTATGTTTCAGAACTCTCGCTGAAAAAATACCAGGGTGGGCCAACTGCTGTGAACTACTCCAACACTCCTGCAGCATTTTATGCCTGATGACTTCAGCAAAGCAGAAAGAAAAGATATCACTCACTCTCTCTCTCTCTCTCACACACACACACACACATAACATCGCAATAAACAATAAGCATGGTGAGCAGTATTAATTGCCTGGCTGCATTCTCATTTGTTACGTGACTAATAAGGCATGGAGCATACACAATGTGTGTGCATGCGCGCACGTGCACACGCACGCACACACACACACTGACAGCCCCAAAGTAATTACACAGAAATTGACAACCTATTCACTGGGTGTATTGAGTTCCTCGGCAGCATTTGCATGTCATGAATCACAATGTGTCACCTTTCGGTGTATGCAAAAGCTCAATCGTTTATTTTTACAATTGATCATTAAAAAATGAGAGCTGACAACAAGCATTCGAACACAACAATCCGGAAGTGACACTGAAAAGAAGCCGCATAATAGCTATTTGTTAACTGAGCAAAGAATTTTTTTTTTATTTGCCAGTGCGCTGAGTTGTTTCTTAATAGCTTAATTACATATCAATGCTAACAAAATCCATTTGCTTTCACAGGCAGGACTGGTCTCGCCATTAGGCAGAGTGAGGCAGCTGCCTCAGGTTGCTTGGCTATTTGATGTATTACATTTAATTATGGTTCGTTAGTGGCAGGGAGATTATTATATTACAATCATCATGTAGTGGCAAGGAGAGGAATGGGTATTTATGGGTTTTGCCTTCTGTAGTACCAACATAATTTGGCTGGCTTGGTCAGTACACAATTTGGGGAGGGGGCAGTTGACTTTTGGTGTTCCGCCTCATACACCAAGATGTCTTGGATGATCTTTGGGGTTCATATACTGTATTTCAAACCTGTATCTCAATTCTGCCATCCAGATCATGCAATATGGATACAACAGCTTGGGCCCTGGATACCTGAAGGACCGCCTCCTTCCATATGAGCCTACCCTGCAGTTAAGATCTAACCAGGGGGCCCTTTTGAAAGAGCCATCCCTCAAGGAGGTAAGAGGGACGGCTTGTAGACAAAGGGTTTTTTTGACAGCTGCCCCCAGACTATGGAATGCCCTCCCAACTGAGATTCGTCTGGCGCCAACATTGATGACATTTCGGCGCCAGGTCAAAACCTTCCTGTTCCAGAAGGGTTTTAACTAAAATAACATCAACTGTGGGTCCTGATGGCAATTTTTAGAGTATCTATCTTAATTGTATTTTAATCATTTTATCTTTTATTGTATTTTAATTGAATTTTAATTGTTGTAAGCCGCCCAGAGATCTTTGGGTAGAGTGGGCGGCATATAAATAAATAAATAAATAATAAATAAATAAATAAACCAACCAACCAACCAACCAACCAACCAACCAACCAACCAACCAACCAACCAACCAACCAACCAACAAACCTATGACCCTTTACTTCCAATGGGTAGATGACATGTAAGATGGGACAGACTACAAAAGCCCCAAAAACTTCCACACAGAAGCATTATCGCATATATATTTCTAAGAGTCTATATTTGTCAACTGGCTTTCAGGATTGCTCAGGTTTTTAAGTATCTGGCTGCAGCATCAGAGGTTGGGAGTTCAATTCTCCACTGCCTCCCTGTGAGTAGAGCCAGCCTGTGGGTCCTTGGGCAAGCTGCACAGTCCCAAGGTACCTCCAGAAGAAGCAAATAGTAAACCACTTCTGAGTTTACTCTACTTGGAAAAACCCTGTAAAGGGTCACCAGAAGTCAGAATTGATTTGATGACACATGATTATTATCCTTACATTTGTCAGAGAACTTAGACAGCCCAGATGCCATATCCTTGCAGTCCTGAATGGATATCTCATGCACCATCTGAACCAATTTGGTGGGATCAGTTTCAATCATTGTAGCCTGAAGAAGTGGAGAACGTGCTGAAAGCTGTTCAGTTGATCACCTGGACTCTAGACTTTTATCCATCTCGCCAAGTTGAGCGGAGGCTGACCGGCTGAATCTGGCATGTGTGTGTCTGCACAAACAAATTCATCATTTTGGGAGGGGATGGTGTTAGCCATCTTTACATAGGTGGAGAAGAACTTGATAATTTCCAGCTGACTGCATATGCCCCATTTGCTGGCAGGAGACGGCGAAGGTCGTGGCAGCCAGGCCCCAAGAATACTTGGAGGAAGCTGATCATCTAGATCAGTGGTTCTTAACCTTTTTGAAAGAAACGCCCCCTTGAGCCATTGAGGAAGTTATCATCGCCCCCCCTCCCCGAGGTGATGATATTTATTTATTTATTTATTTATTTATTTATTTATTTATTTATTTATTTATTTATTTATTTATTTATTTACTTACTTATTTACTTATTTACTTATTTACTTATTCATTCATTCATTCATTCATTCATTCATTCATTCATTTATTTATTTATTTATTTATTTATTTATTTATTTATTTATTTATTTATTTATTTATTTATTTATTTATTTATTTAAGACACTTAAATCCAATGACCCCTGAAAACAAAATTCAATTCCAAGAAAATGAAATGCCCCCCAAAAGTAACATTTAATGATTTAGTTGCAAGCGAATTTTAAGACGCAAAAAGAAATATAAAAAGTGCATAAAAACAAACCGCAATGCAGAAACTAAAAATTTCAAGACGAAAACTCTGAAACTAAATTAAGATTGGAGGAAAATATATATTCATGCGCATTGTAAAAAGGCTGCAGCCATCTTCACAGGTTTGGCTTGCTTCAGCACCCCCCTACCGCCCCCTTCTGCTCCAGCGCCCCCACGCCGCCCCTTTTCATTCTAATGCCCCCCTGAAAAATGAAATCGCCCCCTGGGGGGCATTATCGCCCACGTTAAGAACCACTGATCTAGATTTTTTTTCACTTGGATTTAGGCTTTCTAAATCCAAGTTTTCTCAAGTTCATGTAGGAGGAGTCCTCCAGCAAGGATGAAAGCAACACCACAAAACCCATTAACAGAAGAAGATTGTCTGGCATTCACAGACCCTGGACCCTTGGGGAGCCAGGAGCATGAGCCTTGGAAAACTTGGCACAGGGGCTATGTGAGGAGGATGAAGCCATACCCCTGGCAGTGCATGAAAACAGGGAAAGCTGAAGGCATGACCCTGCCATGAAGCCCTAAGGTGAAGAGGAAGAGAAAGAATATGATTAGGAATAGGGATCTCTTTGACAGGAGGTCCTTTCTCCTGGGAACACCCAAGGGCCAAACCTTGCTACTAATTTCTTCCCCTTCCTGTTCAAACATCTACAGTGAAGCACCTGCTTAATCTCCAATAACCCAGCTATAAAAAGCCCCCTGGATTACAAGCTACTGGAGGCCATACATCTCCTAGGTCCTGGACCTGTTTCATGAATCCCTACTTTGGTTTCTTGAAATGCATTTGACTTTTGGCCCATCACTGTTGATAATGGGTAGCTTCAAGGTTCTTGCAAACTCTCCCTTTTTAGAACTCTTTGTCTTTAAACCAGGTGTGGACAAGATAATTGACACCTTCAAATGGAGGGCTGGACTCCCCAGAGCTGTCCTTGAGGTGAGAGGGACAGCTGGGAAATAACGGCCCTGAGCTGCTGCCTTTGATGTACATCTCAGGAGACAGGGATCTAGTTGTATCATGTGCTCCCAGAGGGATCTGGTGGGGCCACTGTGAGATACAGGAAGCTGGACTAGATGGGCCCTTGGCCTGATCCAGCAGGGCCCTTCTTACGTCTCTATCCATGTTTGCATCATGCTCTGTATTGGTTGATAAGTACCATCCCAGGAGGATTGGGGTCCAAAGCCCATTCTTTTGTCAGATCCCATCCTAGTAATGATCATAAAAGCCAAGTAAAAGAACACGGACCCCCTTTGGTTACTATCTCACCCACTAACACTAGGCATAGCTGTGCTTTTCTAAATTTTTGGTTTGATCTCTCAATTTGAATTATTTTGTTCTCAGTTATGAAAAGCAGGTCAAAGATGCGTGGCCTGGGATCTTCCACTGAGGATCCACCATATGTTCAGAAGCCATTGGGGGAGAGCCATCACATTAGTGAACCTGTTTGGTTCCCATTCTTTCTCAAAGAGAAACATGACATCAGTTTCCACAGCAACCAGCAGGAGAATAAAGAAGGAGGGAAAGAAACTGGAGAACCTGAATTGTTTCTAAATGGTCTGTTTACTTGAAAGGATTTTCCCAGAGGCAACTCCAAACATTTTGCTCTTCCTAATTTTTCTGTACAAAAAACTGGTGCATGATGCTTCACATATAAATCAAAACACAAAAGGGGCTGGGCAACCAAATTACGTTTCTTCTGTGCAGACACGTACCAAATTGCAAGTTAGAAGATAGAATTCAAAGTACTGCTGAAGATTAGAAATGCACTTCTTGGTTACTTATTCCTCTGCTATTATGTTCTTTAAGGTCATTCTTTTACCTCAGGAGACACTTTCATGTGCAAACCATAAATAAATGCATGGCAATGCACTCCAGGATATAGAACATCTATAGTAAACAGACACCCAAGATGCTGTCAGTATTTGTTCCGCCTTAAATGTAAAGGCTGCTCTCAAGTTGCCAATCTTCAACAAGGGCAAAAAAAGAGGAACCAAGAAACTACAGCCTGACATCAGTCCCGGGGAAAATTCTGAAGCAGATTTTAAAGCAGACAGTCTGCAAGCACCTTGAGAACAATGCAGTAATAACTAGAAGCCAACATGGATTTCTCAAGAACAAATCCTGCAGACTACTCTTACCTCATTTGGGGGGGGGGGGTATCTCCCTGGTAGATGGTGGGAATGCTGTAGATGTAATATATCTTGACTTCAGCAAAGCCTTTAACAAAGTGCTCCATGATAAGCAAGCTAACTAGGTGTGGGCTGGATAGAACAAGTGAATTCTAAGTGAAGTGGAGATTGGGAGATTGAGATGGCTCCAAATGATAGGCAGGATTCCACCACTGTTGAATACTTCAGATTGCAATCCAGAATAATGGAGTTGGAAAGGGCCTGTAAGGCCATGGATTCCAACCCCTGCTCAATGCAGGAAATCCCAATCAAAGCAGATCTGACAGATAGTTGTCCAATTTTCTCTTGAATGCCTGCAGCATTTGAGCACTCACCACCTCCCAAGGTAATTGATGTCATTATTGTACTGCTCTAACAGTCAAGCCAGTTTTTTTCCTGATATTCAACCTAAATTAGCTTCCTGTAGTTTGAGCCAGTTATAATGTGTCCTACTCTCTGGGATGATCAAGAACTGATCCTGCTCCTTCTCAGCATGGCGACCTTTGACAAGTGCAGTCACTCACTTGAGACTCAGGAGACGTTGAAAGTAGCTAGTTAAAACAAGGTTGCCAATAAATAGTTGAAGTGGGATAAGAAGTAACATAACTGTAAAGTAAAGTAACTTTCAGGTATCACTAATAGCACCTAAGTGATTTGATACACCTAGGTTATTTAGGTGCAACAAGTAAAATCTAATTAACTTTCAGCAGTTACTCTTTAAGGCCATTTAAAGGCATTTTGAGAAACATTTTACAGGAATTTCCCAAGGTTTGTGCCATTATTTTATCAGTCCTAAGGGAAATATTTTCCAAGGGCATTTTTTAATCTACATCACTGGTTCTTAACCTTGGGTTACTCAGGGGTTTTGGACTGCAACTCCCAGAAGTCTTCACCACCAACTGTGCTGGCTGGGGTTTCTGGGAGTTGCAGTTCAAAAACATCCCAGTAACAAAGGTTAAGAACCACTGATCTACATGAATATTTCCAAGATGCAGCATCAGAGCAGGCCCCAGAGGGAACCAGAGAGCACTTTCCTATATTTTTATAGCCAGTTGATAAGGTCAACCATAATGATTTGATATGTAATAAATTATTTGCATCATCAAAGCAAACATAACAATAATGGCAACCTGGCTGCCAAGAAGTAATGAACGACACACATTCTGTCCTCTAAGAGTAAGCTGCAGCTAACTCCATGGCACTTATTTCTGATTAGATTGCAATTTTATTTATTGATTTATTTAATTCCGCCTTTCTCCTTAAAAAAGACCCAAGGCAGTTTGTATCATTAAGAGACAATATTCAAAGTTAAAAACAAAAAAGTAAGTATACAAATACTAAAAAAGATCAAACGAATACAATTCTAAGAAATGCTAACCAAAGCAATACCTACTTTCAAGCAGTGAAGGACAACAATCCATTTAAAAACCCACTCAGCAGCCAGTCACTCAGGGAAAGCTTGTGTGAAGATAAAGATCTTCGCTTGCTGGTGGAAGGACAATAGAGATGGGGCCAGCCTGGCTTCCTGTGGGAGGGAGTTCCAAAATCTGGGCATAGCAACAGATAAGGCCCTCTCCCATATACTCCACCAAACACACCTGTGAAGGTGGTGGGACTGAGAGAAAGGCTGCTTCTGAGGATCTTAACACCCTATTCTCCAGAAAATGAGAAAGTTACATTTTGGGACTAAAATTCCCAGAACAGTTAACTCCGCTGAGTTATAGCCTCTCTAGCCAATATCATGTGGCTTAAATGCAGGGGGGAATGTTCAGCATTTCTCCATGTGAGCACCTCCCAATGGAGAATTCTACAATCTGGAGTGTTTCCCCCCCCCCCCAAAAAGGCACACGTCTAACAAGTACAGCCAATGAGACAATGTTATGATCTCAGCAGAAGCAAGAGCTGTACTGCACCATCCGTCAAACAGGATTCCAAGAAAGTATTCTAAGTTGGTCCAATGCAACAGTGGCGAAAAGTGTGTGTGTGTGTGGGGGGGTTCGTAACAGCAACCAGAGCCAAAAAAGGGGGGAGGGGGAATGAGTGCATACTCAACCACCAAGAGCTTTACATTGCATGACCAGCTACATGCCTGCTCTTGCAACCGGTATAGGAGCTGGAATGCAAGAGGGAGCCTGCTAGGATGGGTGTCTAAGTGTATGGGATTCCCGTTGCCTTCAAGCAACTGAATACTAGATCCGTTGTGTTCAGGCCTTAGTAAAAGTGCTGGGACTGCAGAACAAGGTTGCATCTCATTGGGACTATCAACCCACTCTCTTAAGAGCTTTCCTGCAAAGCCCAGAGCCTGCTGGAGGGAAAAGGTGGAGAGTGATGCAGTATGATCACCCTCCTTAGAATATAAATATCCTGAGAGATGTACAAATATACACATTTTAGTTTTGCTGTGTTGCTCATTTGCCTCATTTCAGCCTGATTTCACATCCCCACTTGTGGATGAGAAAAATATTGGCCAGAATCCTTTTGGATATCTTTATGCCAAAAGAATTGCAGAAGCTGTGACAGCCGATTGGTGACTGCCACATATTTTGGCATGTCTGATCATGTACCTGAATGGGCCCCTAGCAACTTGTCAATTGACTTCCTCAAATCCCTAGTATATCATTTTGGCTCTTAGCATGAAAATTTATCCACATTGTTTCAACACCTTTATCTTAATCGACACATTTTTACTCTACCTATTGGTTGGATTTCTTTTTGGTGACGGTTTTCCACCCAGATACAGTGCATTTTTGTGTCGAATTTTCTTTGACATTTTAGTTTTTGACATTTTTCTTAGAACCACTTCCTGAGGTTGACAAGATCACTTGCACATCCCCTAAGCCAATTGTTCCCAAACTTGCGTGCCTCAGATGTTATTGGACTGCAACTTTAAGAAATGCCAGCCAGTACAGCCGGGGGTGAAGACTTCTGGAAACTGCAGTCTAGGAACACCTGGGTTACCCAAGGTTGGGAACCACTGCTGTAAGCCATTCCATTATGGAGTATACTGCTTCCCTCAGCAAACTGCCAGCTACTGCTGTATTTCCCACCATCACATCAATTGTTGATGAGATTGGGCAGACAATGCAATGATACTCTATGGTACACAGGTGGCCAGAGTGCCCTCCACCACCAGAGAGATCTGCCGGTCTCTGGGAGGAGAAGCACAAGCAAATAGAAAAAACCATACACCACTGATATGAGTGATGGTCCTCCTGTACAGGATCACAGTAGCAGTGTATTTCTATGACAACATGCAAAAAGGGCACCCTAGCATGACCGACTTCTCAGTAAATACAAACGGGACTGGAATGTAACTCCATCTTAGTCCAACCCTGTTCAACCTCATTGCCTCCCAAGATTGATTGTGAGGAAGTGGTAGGTATTGGAAAACATTTAAGACCCTGGGAAGCGTGGGCTAATGATAAGTGGGTGGAAAGTATTGAGACGTGAGGAAGTCAGGCCAAGCCATGTCCGCTTCATGAGCTTGATGTGAATTATTATTTTGTACAGAGCTCTCAGCCAGTGACAGAATACAAATGAAAGCCAATCGGTAATGCCAAAAGTGCTTTGAGGACAATGCTGAGATCTCAAATATCAGTCAAGGTGAGAAAATTGGCCTTCAGATTTATTTAGTTTTTTTTTAAGGCTTTCGTCTTCTATTCCTGCAGGCAATGTAAAACTCTGGACTTACCTAGGATGATGAAGAACCCTGGATTTGAAGGTGCATGACAGCAGGACAAGGCTGGGACAGCAGTCTGAGCGTATCATTCATAACTGTCTTAGAGGCTGGAGATGATATATCTTTGTTGCAGCACGCAAACAGAGAAAGTACAATCCAGAGAGTTTTTCTAATGCTTTTCTGCTAGCAGTCCTCAAATGATTTAATTTCTTGTCTGTTTGTTTGTTTTGTTTGTTTGTTCTGAATCCTGATCTTCCACTACAAAGGATCTTGGATAACATCCCTATAGGTTTTCCTGTTTCAACCTCAGAACAATTAGAACCCCAGCAGAACCTTAAATCTTTCAGCTGCTTTGAAACCTAAAGTTCTGCTGGCATAGCTAAGGATCCTGGAATCTGTGGTTCTCCAGATGTTATTCCATAGCTCATGTACACCCTCATTTTTGGTCATGCTGGATGAAGTTAAAGAGAGTTAGAATCCAACAACATATGCCAGAGGTCATCTAATCTTGATCTAAGCAGGAATACCATGTTGGAAGGACAAGAGGGATGGAAGATTTCTGATAATCCGGTTTTGTAAGATAGCCTGCACTTTGATCTGGAGGTTTACCCAACAGAGCAAACATATGTTTGAAAATTTGTGCTTAAACTGATCAAAAATGTGACATTATTTTTCTTGGGAACCACCTTCATAGGAAATTGGGAGCTAAATATAACATGAGAGATTTTAATTCTGTAAATCCTCACTTGTCAAAGAAGAGGAACTGTGAAATTATTCTCCAAGACTAAAGAGAAGAGGAGGCATTTTTTAGTATTTTGCGTGATAAGAAAATGATAATAAGCTACGCAAGTATTGCAAATAACATAAATCTCAGTTTGTGACAATAACTGCTAATTTGTTGCATGGATTGTGAAGGATTAGAAACATCAGAGGGGTTATTTGAAGCAGGTGTGCAAGTTTTTATTAGTGCAATCCTTCCCCAATAAATTTCCATGGCTGAGTAGGGTTTTGAACCCAGGCCCCCTGAGGCCTAGTATATCACTCTGTCCCCTATGCTAAACTGGTTAAGAGAAAAAAATCATTTAGCAACTTCTTTGTTTAAATACTTCAATATTTACTAGTATATAATTATATCTCATAGCAGCATCTGTATAGTAATATTCCATATATCTGGCAATGAGCTAGCATGTAGGCCCAGTTTCTTCTGCTGAATCCATCTCACTTTCCTGAATAGGAGAGATACTGTCAAAAAGCTTAGAAGTCTGGGGAGATAATACATTGTGTTTAGGGACTCTGCCATCTGCTTGAAAAGTACAAAGAAAACAACATTCACAAAGTTAAAAGGTTCTGTGGTCATATTTCATAACTTCTCCACTTCTACCAGAGGGGCTGTGATCCTCTTGAAGTTCTTGGACTGCAGCTCCCTGTTGCATTTGAATTTCTGGTAAAGCATTTCTTTGCTTACAGTTGGTTGAAATTACAAACTTGTCTATACATATTTTTTTATTGACCAACTAAATAGATCAACAGCAACAAACAACTGCCACCGACAGATGAAAGAGAGGGACAGAATACTCAGCAGAGAGATGGAGTTCTCTTTGAATTCATGGCTGGAAGGAATTATTAGTTAGTGCTGGATCTGGGGTGATCCCCTCTAGTCAAACAAACTACAGACATGTTGTTCCTCTTTCTATCCCCATCCCTATTTGTGAGTTTGTAAAGTAGTGATGTATGGAAGTGAGAACTGGACCATAAAGAAAGCTGACTGCCGAAGAACTGATGCTTTTGAATTGTGGTGCTGGAGGAGGCTCTTGAGAGTCCCCTGGACTGCAAGGAGAACAAACCTATCCATTCTAAAGGAAATCAACCCTGAGTGCTCACTGGAAACACAGATCCTGAAGCTGAGGCTCCAATACTTTGGCCATCTCATGAGAAGAGAAGACTCCCTGGAAAAGACCCTGATGTTAGGAAAGTGTAAAGGAAAGAGGAGAAGCGGACGACAGAGGATGAGATGGTTGGACAGTGTCACCGAAGCTACCAACATGAATTTGACCCAACTCTGGGAGGCAGTAGAAGACAGGAGGGCCTGGTGTGCTCTACTCCATGTGGTCATGAAGAGTCAGACACGACTAAACGACTAAACAACAAAAACAAAAAGAAAGGAGAAGTGGAGCATGCTGTGTCATTTGAAACTTTTTAGCATTTTAATTGGCATGTTACATTTATTTGCGTTAAAAACAGAGAGAGCTACAGAAAGAGAATGAAGATAAAAACATAGGTAGTAGGTAGGTTTAAAGAAGCTACAATGAACCATAGCAAGGTCTGAGGCACCAAAAACTCCCAGTTCCTACTTGCAGGCTTATCTGTGTAATCCTGTGTGTGTTTACTCAGAAGTAAGTCCTACTGAGCTCAGTGGGCTTACTACCAGCTCAAGAGGAATGGGCTTTCTGATTTAGTCATGCAGACAGAGAGCAAGTGATTTGTTACCAAAACAAATGATGAGATAACTGTAGAGTGTTGACAAAATTCTGTTTTCCAAGACTCATAAGCAATAACTTCAAAAAGAAGAAGGAGAAGAAGGGTTAAGTATAATTGGGCTCTGACAAATTAGCATGGGAACACCCTGTGCTAATGAGACATTTCACCAGGCATCTAATTAAATCGAGATGATTTGTGCATCTCTGCTCCTGCTGACACATTTATATCCAAAACAACAACAACAAAACTCCTTCAGGTTTCCAAACCCCACTCCCCAAGTTCTGTCCATTGTCTTTGCCAATTAACTGAGCGTCACAATTTATTTCTGGGTCTTAGGAGAGGATTTGCACAGCTTACCTTAATTACAGATAAGTCTATTTGTCACAACTCCTTTAACTTGCTGTGTTCTACTTCTAAAGTTTTTTTTAAGACTGAAAAAGAAATTATACCGCAATGCATCCCAAGAAATTATGGTGGTGAAGACCTGGAAGTCAAAATTCCTACTTGTCCTATTTCAGGATCTCTTTGCTTAAATCATTAAAGTCGACATTGAATTTTGTGATATATCAGCCAGACAACAGATCAGGGTTGGAGCTACTGTAGTTGGAGGCTGGCTAAATGATTTTGGGAAGGAAGCAATGCAAGAGCCTCTTTACTATTGATTTACAGGGTCTGAAGGTAATGGGGCACTCACATAGCCATCCTTCTACCCATATGCCCACTGAAAGTTCCACCAGCCCAGATGCACTGATGGTAAAAAAGAAGGCATTTCCAACACAAATATTCAAAGGAACATTCAATAAGTAGCAGCCAATACTAGCAGGAAGAACATCAGTAAGTCTAAAAGTCAGAATGAGTTCAAGCCGGCAAGAGAAGATGAAAATAAGAAAGGGGGGATGGTGGTGGTTATGCTCAGAACAACAAGAAGAACAGTGTAATAGTAGCTATGCCACATGAAGAAGATGGAGAAGTACTAGTGTGTAACAGAGAGAAGGCAAAACTATTTTGTGTCTATTTTCTCTCCAACAGTCTTCAACCTAGCAAAATCAGAATCAGTGATGCAAGGACAGGGCTTCAGCCCAAGACAGGTAAAGACCTATTTAGTTGAAATTATTTCAAGTCTCTGAAGCACTGCACACAAGGGTACTAAAAAATCCCTGCAAAAATAGTCTCTGCCTGTAATCCTTGAAAATTGTTGAAGGTCTATGCAAACTGGAGGCAAGTGAATGTTGTCCTCATCCTCGGAGACAGGAAGAAAAAAGGACCTGAGTCTTATCAACCAATCAGCTTGATTCTGATATGAGGAAAGGTTCTAGCACAGAGCATTATCAGTTGAACTATAAACACTAAGAAATGAATGATGTGATTGCTGAGAGCCACCACAGGTTTCATTAAAAATCACAAGTCATACCAGACTGACCTTGTTGCTTCTTTCGATAGACTTACAAGCTTGATGGATTAGGGGAATTCTGTAGGTGTAGTATATCTTGGTTTCAGTAAGCTCTTATTGAGTTGCAATTGATATTCTTGATAAAATTATGGGGCTATACAATTAGATGGATTTGTAATTGGTTGACAGACCCTACCCAAAGGATGCTCAACAGGGAAGAGACAAGTGAGCACCACATAGTTCTGTTCAATGATTTGGATGAACAAATAGAAGGAATGCTCATTAGATTAGCAAATAATAGTGAACTAGGAGAGATAGCTAATACTTCTAAAACAGATTCAGGATGACCTTAATAGATTGAAACACTGGACCAAAACAAACAAAATT
Source organism: Pogona vitticeps (assembly GCF_051106095.1). Lineage (NCBI taxonomy): Eukaryota > Metazoa > Chordata > Lepidosauria > Squamata > Agamidae > Pogona > Pogona vitticeps. The sequence continues at coordinate 175,941,022 of NC_135787.1, forward strand.
AATTTCAACAGTGCTAAACTTGAAATTCTACATTTAGGCATGCACATATTTGTGTGTTCATGTGTGTGTGTGTGCATGCACGCACACACACACACACACACACAAAACCAGATGTTCAAATATAGTATTGGTGACAACTGGATTGACAGAAGTATATGTGAAAAGGGACTAGGAATCCTAGTAAACCACAAACTAAAGATGAGTCCACAGTGTGATGCAGTAAGTAGAAAAGAAAGAAAGAAAACCAATAGAATTATAGAGTTGCATCAGTAGACAGAGTGTCCAGATCAAGAACATAGCAGAACCACTCTAATCTACTTTGGGTAAGCTATGTCTAGTTTTGTACACTGCAGTTTAAGACAGATACTGAAAAACTGGTATATGTCCAGAGGAGGCAACCAAGGTCTGGAAACTAAGCCTTATGAAGATGGGTAAGTTTAGCCTGAAGAAGAGAAGATTGAGACATAATACAGTAGACACCTTGAAATATCTGAAGTGTTATCACATGGAACATGGAGTAGGCTTGTTTCCCATTTTCCAAAGGACTTGAACCAATGAATTAAGATGCAAAGAGAGAGAGAGAGACTTTGACTAAAGATTAGGAAGAGCTTCCCGGCAGTAATAGCTGTTCCTGTTCAACAGTGCAGTGGACTGGCTCAGAAGAGAGGGGATTGCCATTTGTTGGAGGTTCTTAAGAAACTTGGATAGCCATATGTCAGGGCTGGTTTAGCATTAGCAGGAAGTTGGACATGATAATTGTTCCGTTGCATGATTTTATGCATGCACCAGATGGATGATTCTTGTGGCCCTCAAAAGCACATTTTCTAAGCTCTGATTTTTTTTAACTTCAGCTGCTAGCCACAAAAGATTTGATCAATCTCCACTCTTCACAGATTCATCAAACTGTCTTAACAAGGCCTGTGAACTTACAGCTTAAATATGGTCAGAAAGAGAAACTGCAGTGCACTGTTATGTAAAAAGGTAAATTGGTAGCTCTGGCAATGCCGTGTGAGCAGGAAATGTACTCTATCCATCTGCATTTTTAAAAACTGAGTTGGTGAAGTTAATTCTCTCCTCAGACTTAAGCAAATCAATATTAAATGCAAACAAATTCAATTGTCTCTGATGGGACTCGAAAGATTAAAAGGCACAGCTCTCTTATGTCTTATTCTGATCTCCATTTACTTTGTTCTTCTCTCATTGTGACAAGTCCTAATGACATGCAGAGCCAGCTTCTTAACAAAATCCTAGCCAGCTTTCATAAGCCAGGATTCAAGAAGAAGGAAAAAATGGGTGGGTGAACTCTGCCATATCACAACTCTTCTGATGCACAAATGAGAAGGAAAGCAGTCCTTCTGAGCTTTTGGGGGACTGAAACCCATTCTGTGTGGTAGCGGTGGGCACACCACAGCTATTACAGTGGTCATATCACTAAGGATTTAGAGGTAAAATGTGTCAATGCCACAGAGTTACAGCAGTTTGATCCCACCTTTTATCGATACGGCCATACAGTATGGAATCCTGGAATAGGTAGCTTAGTGAGGTACTCAGAAATCTTATCTAGAGAGCTCTACTGTCAGAGTTTGGGACAGTAGACTACAGCTCACTACAAATCCTCGCATCCATCGGATGGAGCCGTAACAGTTTAGGTGGCATCAAAGCGTCTTAACTGGATAATGGTCAAAAATCTATTTCTTCTGTCTGCCAGTTAAGTGAGAATTCCTTTTAGCTCATTTTTTTAAATGTAAGAACCTACAACAGCTCAAATTTTTCATCATTGTGGGTTTGAAAAGGAGTTGATTTAAAAAAAAAGACAAACACGAGAGAAAGCAAAAATGATAGTTTAATTCATGCAACCCAAAGACTTTGACTCCTTCATTCTTAAAATCTGAGTTCTATACAGTTATTTTCTTGAAATATCTTCATAAACAGTGAGACAGTTCATCTGTTTTAGATTGTGTATACCTTGGTGCTTGGTTAAAGGTATTGCTTTTTCTTTTCTTTTTTCTTCTTTCTCTCTTTAAAAAAAGGCCCTTTCAAACCATTGCCCTCTTGCATTAGCAACCATTTAAAACAAATTCAAAGCTTCCTTTCCTTTCCTCTCTGCAGGTAAACAGCAAGGTGGCTTCCCACATCACAAGATCATTAAGCAGCTTCCACAAAGGGAGAGAGAGGCAGCTCCTTTGGTTCAATTCCAGTGATCATGCAGGCTGGAAACCAACCAAAATGGAGCGCGCACGCACGCACGCACGCACGCACGCACGCACACACACACACACACACACACACACACACACACACACACACACACACACACACAGATGGTGACCCAAAAATGTGCAGGTAGGCTTCAATCAGGATCAGATAAATTGATCAGAATCAGATAAATTAATGTATTCGCGAAGGCTTTCACGGCCGGGATCTAATGGTTGTTGTGGGTTTTTCGGGCTCTTTGGCCGTGTTCTGAAGGTTGACCTTCCTAACGTTTTGCCATTCTCTGTGCCGGCCACAGAGACTGGAAAAACGTTAGGAAGAACAACTTTCAGAACATGGCCAAAGAGCCTGAAAAACCCACAACAACCATCAGATAAATTAGTTCGCAAAAGCAGATGCATAGTGTAGTCCCTGGAAAAAGGAGCAAACCAGCCTATTCCCAACCTTGGGACAAATGTACATCAGATCACACCTTCAATGATTTACTTGCAGTCTTGTAATCTTTTACTCTCATTGATGTCTTCATAGTTTGTTTCTCTCGCCAGGATTCTCCATGAGTGTTGCTACATGGAACACTACATGGAACACCTTTTTGCCTCTTCAAATACCTTATTTCTATTTAGGGCTTGTGTGTGCACAGAAAATGAAAGACACAAGATAAAGCTCTAGTGTGGAGAGAAATCAGCCATTTAAATCAGTCTTAATGTTAACGAGATGAACCATTTCATCCCCAATAGGAGCTAATGAATCATTCGGAACTTATTGTGGTGGAAAGACACTGGCTGCTGGCAATTACACTGATGAGAAGTGTGTTATGCTCACACAAGTGGGTTCTTCAAAATAATTATTTACCATTTTGTATTATGGCTGTTGTTGTTTTAAAGAAAATATCCAAGCATAACTAAGCTTTGATTACCTGTCAACTGAAGATGCATGGTCTCACAGGGATGTTTATAGAGATTTTACAGTACAATTACTGTGCTGAAGAACTTAAGTAGCCTCCTTACAGAAAAGTAGAAATTGGCTCAATTCCGTGGCAGTTTTAAGGTGTCTATTTGGGGTGAAGCCACAGTAAATTGACACTTTGGGAGATTGTGCAGTGCTGTCAGATTTCATCTATGTTTGATGCAAGCTTCTGCCATAGCTTTGCACACAGGTATCATATTGCAATTTTAGAAGGCTATTGCTGTCCAGTGTCCACAGTGGGATGAAGGTGTGGTGCCACCCATCCATTAGCTATCACTGGCACTGCTCCTACAAGAGGGGAATGTTGTGCAAGCAGGACCAAATATAGTTTACTCTCCATTTGCCACCAGTGTTGACATAATAATCAGGTACCTCATGGTGACCTTTTTCAGGGTTTTCCATGTAGAGAATATTCAGAAGTAGTTTACTATTCTCTTCTCCTGGGGATACCCTGACACCGTGCAACTTCCCCAAGGTTTTATAGGCTGGCTGTTCTCCCAGGAGGAACAGTGGGGAACTCCCAACCTCTGGCTCCACGGCCAGAAATGTAAACCACTGAGCTATCCAACCAAAATATTTCCACAAAAAAACCATCAGCTCTGAAGTGCTGAGCAAAGGCCAAATCCTCTGTCCCCAAAGCAGTTACCTAGTTAACTCAAATTAATTTTCATGTCTGTATCAGTCCGTGATTCAGGGAGCGATGAAGAATCCAAAGATACATGATCATACAACTCTTCTTGGGGATAATGTTCCATCAAAGCTAGAGTTTATTTCAGATTTCAGCACAGTGATTTCTTTAAGAAAGGGGCCAGATTCACAGAAAAGCTGATGAAATATTGGTTCAGTCAAAAGGGGTGGGACTAAGGAAGAGCAGGGCTATGAGTAAAAATTCAAATCAGAAAGAGCAGGAGAGTTGAAGAGGCTGGAGCTGCTGTTGCCACTTGCTGCTAACATCCTTGCCAACCTGGTCTAGGTATAATTTCAATTCATTTGTGTCAGAGGGGTGAATCCACATAGTGAGCTCATGTATATGTAATTGAATTGATAATCCGTTTAGGGTTTTGAAGATTCTGCACGTGGAGTCAGTTCTTCTATGTCATGGATACCCAACCCAGTCGAGGAAGAGGTCTTGCACTTTTGTCTGAATTTGAATTCAAAAGGATACTTGAACTTTGCAATTCTACAAAAAAAAGAGTCTACATTGATACCGTGGCCAAGGTCTTCGATGCACAGATTGTAGCATTTTGTTGTTGCTATAATTGCTCATGTTGTCTGTTACAGTGGGGTCTTGACTTAAGAACGGCTTGAGTTAAAAACATTTTGACTTAAGAACCACTCTCATAGGAAAATATTGACTTGACTTACATACTTAGTTTTGAGTTAAGAACTGAAAAAAACCAGGTGGGGGGCAGGGAAAGTGCAAAATTTGAACTTTCAGTTAACTGTTGGCCAGTGAAAAGGGTGCCTGTCTGCTTCCTCACTCCTCCCAGCATTTAGAAAGTGGATTGGGAGACAGTCTTCAGACTGCCTGGTACTGTCCTGCCTGGACTGTATTTTCCCTGCCTTCCCTGAACCTTTCTTGACCTAAGAAAAAAAGAAACAAAATATCCCCCTCTAGTGGTCGAAGGCAGAATAGCAGCTTCCCATTAGTTTCTATGGACGGAAAAGAGCAGATACGGATCAAATGGTTTTCAATGCATTCCTATGGGAAATGCAGATTTGACCTGAGAACTTTTTGACTTGAGAACCGCCTTCCAATACGGATTAAGTTCTCAAGTCAAGACCCCACTGTATATAACTGTGAATAAGAAGAGGCTCATTTTGTGAAACTTTGTTTACAAGGTTCATCAATAGCTATTTGAGTAAACAAATGGCTCCATAGACGTGTAATCGAGTTACTGTGAAAGAGCTCTATTACCCAGGAAAAGATCCAGGTTCTAAATTTTGTGGCTCAACATATGAGGCAGTGGCCCTGCCAGTTTTCAGCTCCTGGTTCTGCATTTAGTTCCTGACACATAGGCAAAATGCATAGATTAATGGAGCAGACTTTCCCCCATATTTGGATTTTTATAATTTCTGATTCTTTCCGTCTCATTTATGTAGAAATGTATGAATGTCACAAGATGGATGCAACGGGTACAGCTTTTCTTGACATGTTTAGAGCCATATTATATCTTCCTGCTGTGTAGCTACATATTACAGAGGAGCAGCTGATCAGAAATAAGGGCTGCAATTAGTGATGCTCTATTTTAGCATCAGAAATATGGCTGAATACAGAGAAGTCCTAAGCCAGATTTTTATGAGCAAAGCATTCAAAGCCTTGGATTTTGAAAAGAAGAAAGAAGGTAGCCATGGTAGTCTGTTTCCACCAAAAAAAGCACAAGACAACAAAAACATATGTACTATAGTTCTCTTAAAATGAACACATTTGTGTCAATGTGGTCTTTTGTACATTCATTCCCCTTCCTGAGATACATATTTTTTGTCTAGGGATGATCATTGTTTTTGGACAAATGTGCAAAAATGGAACAAACCAGAGGCATTTTGGGGGATTTAGGATGATTATGGAGCAAAGCAAAGAGCTGCTGGTCACCCATTGTTTGAAATGACTTCCCCAAGGATCTTTCATGCTCCATCTAGCATTCACGGAATTAATATGCTTTAAGCCAGAGATGCCTAGCAATTTGTCCTGAAGAAATGAAAATATAAAAAAATGAAGTATGAAGAGGAAAGCAGAATATGAGTGACACTTTCACTTCAAGCCAATTCCAACCTATGCAAACCATTCTCAGGGTTTTCTAGCTGTAAAGTATTGCAGAGTTTTGAATTTTTTGGTTAAATTCCTCTAGCTGCACCGCAGAAGTGCAGGGATGCACGGAGCAGAATAGTTCAAGTTCACCAGAAGAGTCCACTACTTTTCTCATTAACTGGCACTTACAGTCTCAGCAATTCACTCTATTTATTATTTATTTTATTTACAGTATTTGATTTCTATCCCGCCTATCTGGTCTTATTCTGAGACATAAGAGAAAAAAATTCTTTACTTACAGTTGTGAACAGACTGAACAGCAAATAGACTGACTGCTTTCAACAGACTCCAGAGAAGGAAAGGAAATAGAGAGCAGAGAAGCAAGACTTTATTTGAATTCAGAGACAGGAAAGGAATGACTGATTAGTGCTGGATAGATTGACAGACACACACACACACCGGGAAACGTCCCTCCCTGCCAAGCCTACTAAAGGCAGCATGCGATCTTGCAAAAACTCCAACATAAAGTACTCAGAAGTGGTTTACCCTGCCCTTCTTCTACAAAATTCTGAGTACTACATCACACTGACTCTCATTGCCCTCACTCATTCATGCTAAATTGTAAGCCTCTGCCCTTTTAAGAACAGGTCTGCCTCTGAAAAAGGTAGTAAATGCTGAAATACAGCATTTAACAAGGCAAGCACAATTAATAGTTTCAGAATTAATTCAACAGCATGTAAACAGAATTTCATGCAAAACCTAAACGGCTGACTTCATGCTGTGCCCGCAAACCAAATATATCTCTATTTGCATATGGGTTGGATTTGTGAAAGCGTTCGCCTTGTTCTTCTTTATTGCAAAGATTTTATGTACACGGACATACAAAAAGCTCTAATATCTAAATTAAACAAAGGCTTTGTCACAGATCTTCTGTATTCTTCAGTTGCTAGGAAGGGCTGAGGAAGTTTTTAGCCCACTCCTCTGGAAAATCCAGCCCAAAGATCAAGCCAATGTCCAGGCCAGGTAGAGCTGCAGACTGGAAAAGTGATATTAGAAAGTTGCTAGTTACAATTAGGGTTCGTAAACTCCATAGAGGAGTTGCAATGTCAGCTTTTTGCTTCCGTCTTTCTGAAAAATAATTAAAAATGTTGATTTAAAAGAATCTAAATGCTGGGATCTACTGGTCTGTGGTGCCAAGCATATTCTAGCCCCCATCATTTAATTGCCTTCTTTCAAGAACATGTGCACAGAAGATTTTCTGACAGGGCAACGCTGGAGCATTTATACCTTTCTGGATCATTTACAGGCTGCTTCAAGAAACTGCTTCCAGATCAGTTCACAGACCTCTACAAATCACCATAGTTTGCTCTGGGGAGTTGGAAATGCTGAAATCTGAAACAACATCAACAAAACTAGTGTAGCCAAAGAAGAAAGCAACCAAATGGAAGGAAATTGACAGCTGAAGCCCCAATGAAAGCCAAAACTTCACCTGGAAACTCCAATCACTAGGCCCCTGAGGAGGGACCTCTGACACATATCACCAGATTCTGTATATTCTTATTCATCCAACCAAGATGCTATTTCACATCCAGGGATGGCCAAGAGAGGATTGCTTGCTTGGGTGGCCACATTCTAGTGCTATCTTCCTTTTTTCCTTTCTGGAAGCTACACAGAGACTTCATTACACTTAGGATTGAGGGTATGGTTGAATGTGGGATATGTGACTGACTCTTCTGATCAGACTTTGATTGGATTGGTCAATGTACTGCTAGAGACTATCTCCACTTCCCCTGTTGTCTTCTCCTTTCTCTCTGCTGTTGACTGATGAAGGGTGGGTGCATGCAAGGCAAGAACTGGGCAAGCCATAGAGTACACACAGCTCTCTGGGGTGGCGGAAGGAAGGAAGGAAGGAAGGAAGGAAGGAAGGAAGGAAGGAAGGAAGGAAGGAAGGAAGGAAGGAAGGAAGGAAGGAAGGAAGGAAGGAAGGAAGGAAGGAAGGAAGGAAGGAAGGAAGGAAGGAAGGAAGGAAGGAAGGAAGGAAGGAAGGAAGGAAATTTGCCTGCATAGAGGTTCACCCCTTCCCCAAATAGCATTTGGCATTCCAGATCATAGTCCTTTGTTTTCCTTTTTTTGCATTCTCTCCCTCCTCCAGTGAGGAGGCAAGGAGACGAGTCTCCCCACTCAGCTGCTGAGCAGTCAGCTGCAGGGAGAGGTGGGGAAGCACTAATGGCACTATGTCCGAAATTGGTGTGATGCCAATGTTGATGGACGCACGCACCATGCACAGCCCAGTATGTGGAACAGGTGGGGTCTGGGAAATGGGAATGATGCACAGTGGAAGCTGTCCTGCCATACTTTGTATTCATATCCCCTCGATACAAATACAAAGTGCACATTTATGGCCAATTTATGGTGACCATATGAATAAGTGACCTCCAAAAGGTGCTGTCGTTAACAGTCTTTTTCTGGTCCTACAAGCTAGCCTTGCATTATGCATTGATGGGTCTGCAGAATGTTGCATGCCTGCTTTTCCTTTTCTTTTGTTTACTGGATCTCCATTATGATAGTAATTGGGTTGCTAAAACATGTGTTTAATGCCATCTGTCCCAAAAAAGAGAAGCCATTTGGAATTGTATTGCACATCCCATGTGCTGCATTTATTTATTAGATACTCTAGCACTGAATTTGCTCAAATGGCTATACTATAATCAGTCTGTGTGCCGTATTAATGACAATAAAATAATAAAACAAAACAATTGACCGTACTTCTGCTATGGATCACTGAATGACCTTTGAAAAGAATAATGTTCTAGTTTGTCTTTGGTTGTAACAGTAGAGTTCCATGAAATTGTGCTGGTCAGGACAATGGTTAATTAAAAATGAATACATGAATGTCTTATAGAGAAAATAAATTAGATGATGTGGTTTTGTGGTTTATGAGAGCTGTAAGTAAGCCACCCACTTTGTGCAGTGATGTACTGAGAGCTTGTGCGTTCAAAGTACAATACTTTTTCATCACCAGAGTCTATGGCATCATCTGCCATGCCTTCGCTGTTCTCTCTCTGAACTTCGCTGCGATCTTTACAATAGCTTGGGAGGGGAAAGTTTTTTCCAGAACTAACTTCTGTGCTATCTTTGTTGTCATGTAAAGTATTTTAGGGTGGATTGGTTTCACATGGGCAATTAAATCCCATTGACTTTGCAGAATACCTGCTTTTGGTGGAGATGAAAACTGCTAGAGCTAGTTTATTATGACTTTCCATACTCTCTGAGCAGCAGGGACAAGAAGATTATCATTACAACTTCATTGATTTGTTCATTCCTTACTAATTACTTGTTCACATTCCTGAAACTCAGTACAATATATGTTCAATGCTAGACAGCAGTAGAGGCTGGTCATTTACAGCAGGAGGAGCTGTGCCCTTCTCTGGCCAGCCCACTTCTCACACACAGTTTTCGAATCACATTACAGCAGCTACCTTCAAAGCAAAGTGTAATTGCTATTTGTTAAATTTAAACATAATTGTTCATTTGTGTCTGCAGATGTCCCAAGTCCCACACAGCCTCACTAGTAAACAAAGAAGTTTTAATTGCCAACAGAGTTTGGGCACTGACCGACATGCTTTCCTGTTACAAATATCTCACCCTCTAAGGCTAGCACTGAAGATCACCTCTTGCCTCCAGATTAACAATACTGCAAGGTTCTGGATGATAATCATATCACATCTTGTCTGAGACAAGAATGAAGAAAGGGATTTATAATTTCTAGTAGGCTGGAGGATGATTACTGGGGGAAAGGGTAGCTGGATGCAGAGGAGAAGATTGCCTTTCTCAATGGAAAGGGAGGAATCAAGTTTTGTTTTTAATTTCTGTATTTTATTTTATTTTAAAAAATAAAGTTCATTCCTATACCATCTTATGCCTATCAGAAGCAGGTCCTATTCCTTAGTATTCTCTCCTAGGAAACCATATACAGGGCTGTGATTCCTCGGATAAATCAAATTTATGTTTTCTTTCTATTACCTCCTGTATTTTTTCCCCACCCCACCCTTTTGGCCTTTATGTAAAAATATCTTCCTTTGTTTTCTTTCTGAGATGTAGTGAAAATGTTTCACTGTGAGTCTGCAAATCTAGAATGCTTTCCTCTCTGTTCATGTGTTTTCTTGGCTTTTCCTTAGCAGGGAGGGGTGAAAATACATCTTTCAATGATCAATAGAAAGGCATTCTTTTAATCTGCATGATGTGGCAGCTGAGGCAGGATCTAGGTGTTGAGAACAGTGTGAGCGAGTAAGGAGGAAAAAATGAGAGAACTATTTCTAATTGTGTGGGTTGTAGGATAAATGAATGGCATCTGGTGAAATCTGCCTGCCTCTGTGTGCTTACGAGTGCATACACATGAGTTTGAATGCATATGTGTATGTGTGAATACCCACATTGGCCCTGGTTTTTACCCTCAACTGGGCTCCACCCACCAATTATGATAGGCTCTGCCCATCATCCATATGATCTGTGCCATCAACCATCATGAGAATCAGCTACCACTGCTAAGACGTAAGGTGTATGAAAACTTTTTTTTTAAAAAAGGGTTTTCGTATCTTATATATACATATACACACACACTTTGGGTAAATTAAACCTTGAAAAAGTTCAACTCTCCAGATATGCTCTGAATATTTGCTGAATATTCTCTGTATTTGATAACTCTGTTTGACAATCAATTATATTTGAATATAATATTTCGTAAATGATACTGGCTGGCTGACACAGAAGTACCTAGTAGCTGAATCACAATTATCACTGATAGGGTACATCGGTGCTTTTCACATTTGACAGCTCTGGGGAACAGTTCTAATAACAAGCTGCCAAGAACCACTGAATGTCTGCCACAGAACCCCTGACCATTTCAATTTTTATTTCCTTTTCCATTTGGAGAAGCTAATATATCATGACATAATTGTACCATTATATCACATGGGTCCTTTCCACTAGTTTTGGAACTCCAAAAAAGCCACAGCAAGACAGCCTGCCAGTGATTCTATAACCCTGGGGGGGGGGGGGATTTAGCCTCTAGTATATAATTGAGACAAGAGCACTCCTGTATTTTGTGCAAATGTCTTTTCCCTTTATGAAACTAAGGATAAATGAATTGAATAAAAAGACACAAGCAAGCCATCCAGTGCTACTGTGTTTGCTAGAACATGCAAGAAGGCAACCCTTATTGCGTTTTCTGATCAGCTGCTTTTTGACAAAAGAAAAAATAACACTCCTGAGGATGCACGCAGTCTCTTTAAGACCAGTCAAAACAACGGCAAAATCCCACATCAACTAGCAGCGGGGAAAGAAATTCTGTTTTCTCATTTCAGAAAGTCAGAATTTACAATCCTTGCTCTGTTTTAAACAAGCCAGGCCATTTTATCAAAGCATTTACCCTTTCCTAAATACTCAGACACCCTTGCCCTGTGGAAACTAGTGACTCGAACTTTGCAAAAAGTATCTTTGCTGGATAAAAGATCAAACATTACAGATGCTGTCCAAGGTGCTGAAGCTATTTGGAGCTGGAGTTCAGGGTCTTGAATAGCTCCTCTAATGTTCAAACTAAAAACCCAGAGTGGAGTCCCTGCATCCATGAAGTGAGAGTTGTCAACCTCCCCTCCTCCTATGCTAAACTTCATATAATATATTGCACCCCTCCACACCCATAAAAAAGTATGTTACGGCAGAACCCTGCTCCACATAAAAAAAAGTCAGAAAGTCCCAAACACACAGCCATGCATGTGTCATTTAGGTAGGATACTGCATAAATCAACATACTCCTTTTTATCTAAGTATAAAGCAACTTAGGAGTCTTCTGTGTGCATTTAATTGTAGGTTCTATCACCAACTGGAGTCCCAGAATTTTATTTATTTATTTATTTTATTAGATTTCTATCCCACCCATCTAGACCAAGGGTCTACTCTGGACGGTTAATTATACCGCAATGGTATAATAATGTAGTGTTGATATATTCCTAGAGTTGCGTTAATGATAAACAGTAAAGAGTGGATATCTGACTGTGTCACTACCCAAGTGTATAGAGAAGAAACCCAAAACTCAGGGTGCCAGGTGTAATTTCAAGATATCCTGATTTGCTGAAGATGCATGTTGCAATAACATTGGCTGAATGTTTTCTGTCAAACCGTTTACCCAACAAGAAGAAGCAACTCAAAAAGACAAGGAAATGTTTGGATTTATCTATCTTACGAAGTAAAGCTTTTTGGATTATGACTATATGGGCCTTCTCATACTGAATGTGTCTGAAAGATGCACTAAATTTAGTTTGATTTATTAAATACTAGCAACGTAAAGGACCTGTCTTGAAATGAGAGATGGTATAATATCAGAGAAATTATGGGATCCATGACTTAAGTTAGACACAAGAATAGTTTGACCCAAGGAATAATTCATACTGCAGTTATCTCGTCAGAAATCTCATCAAAACATGTGGCTTTAAGATTCTGATAAGAGGAGAGAGACACCAATAAATCAATTCCTCATCCATGGTAAAATAAATGACCATTTGGTGAAGAAGTAAAAAGACTTGCTGGCAAACAAAAAGTCACGATCCCTGTTCAAATTTATCTGCCTCAAATGTAAATTGCTCTAAAACATACTAAATGCTATTTAAATAAGGGATTTTTTTAGTAGTGGTATCAGGATCTGAGTTGGGCTTTGCATCACCTATTGTAAATGACAGCAGAGTTATGAGTGTACATGGTCTTTGAGCAATTCCTGCCTTCACAATTTCTGTTCACCTATTCTTTGAAAAATACTCATTCATAAGTAGATGTGACTACTGGGAAATAATGTATCATGCAAAAAGAAAAGTAAAAAAATAAAGAAGACAAAAACATTGTGGCACCTAAAATAAGGAGATAATAGTTGAAGCCCTGCCACTGCCTCGCTTAGAGCTAGTGAAAAACAGAGGCTCGTTTTGATAAGATCTTGGATGGGTACAGAAGTGAGCAGAGAGAAGGCCTCTTTTTTCCCTCAATTTTCCCTCAGTTCCCAAGCTGAGGCAATGTACAGCCAGACCAAATTTTGAACCAAAGTAACTCCCAGGTGGTTAAAAAAAAGGGGGGGGCTAATACTGTACCAGATTTGTTAATGTGGATGGTAACATTAATTCATGCTAATGCTAATATTTAATCCAGTATTGTAGATGAGGTGACTGAAGTCTTACAAATTCTCCTCTGGAGCCATTTACAGAGCTGGAAAAGGTGACCTTTTTGACTGATAAGTCCCGGAATTCTCCAGCCATCTAGCTGGAGGATTCTGGAAGTTGTAGTCCAAGAAAGTATCATCCCAACGCTCTGATCATTTCTGAGGGTTTGCTTTTATTATCTAGCGCCTCCTTTAGAAATAATTCTCCTGCGTTTGAGCTGCTGCAAATTTAGGTGCACAACAGGGAATCTGGACCTAAGCGAATTAATATCTGGTGGCCTAATTCTGCCAAATCAGAAGGCGGACAGTCATATATCTTTGCAGCACTGAGGTTCATTAGCCACTCAGAGCAAAGGTGCTAATGCTGAAAAGAAGATTCTTCCGACAGCGCACTGTGCCTGAAGTCCGAACGGACAAAAGCACCGTAGTAGCAATGGGAATTTCCAAAATCACAATGGCAGGCAATGGTACGAGTTAATTTCTTCTTGTGCTTCTGAAAAGTCCCTTAAATGCATCTCATCTGCCAAAAATGGCTCTTGTCTGCACATTACATGTCCATTAACAGTCTCAGATTTTACTTAACAGTAAGGCAACATTTTTCAGGGAAAGGAAAATAGATTTTCTCCGCAATCTGTGCCTATAAGGAGTGCAGGTTGAAATGTATGTATTAAGGAGAAGCAGGAACAGAAATTGGCCTATTAGGGGAAATGTGCACAAGAATACATACATTTTTATGCCTACCTTTTTCCTGGACACATTTGCAAGCTTATTGTGGGAGTTGCCACGTTTATGTATTTGATTTTTATGCTGCCTTTCCCCTCTTGTGGTGAATGCCAAACTGGCATCCAAAACATTTAAACCAACACTTAGAAGAAGTTAATGTAGATTATTCAACAACAGTAAGACCTCCCTAGTTCAGTTGCTTCCTGGCTGGCTAAAAGAGAGGCATGTTTTCAACTGCCAGCAGAAGCAAAGGAAAGAAGAGACCAACTGCAGCATCCATACTGTGGGTCCAGCCACAGAAAAAGCCCTCTCTCGGGTCCCTATAAAATGTGTTTGTGAAAGGGGGGTAAACTCAGAGAAGGCACTCCTCTGAAGATCTTAATATGTGTGGAAGCTTGTTCAAAGAGATGCAGTCTTGCAACAAAACATTTTTGAGGAAAACCAGTGAGGAAAGAAAACGTTGGAATTGACCTGACCAAGGCTTAAGTGGGAGTCTCTAGCCACTTCCAGTCAAGGATGCCATGCGTACTTGAAAATGGTCCTGAACCAGATGAAAGAATGTCTCAATACATCCAGATACTCCGTTGAAAGAATTGCCAATGATGGAGGATCTTTCATTCCTGCTTAAAAGCAAAGAAGCCAGCACCTTTTATTTTTCATCACCAGCAACAATTGGAAAAATAAGGAGTGCATAAAAATACGTATTTTGTGCATGTACCTTTGGGTCATGGTGGCGCTGCAGGTTAAATCACAGAAGTTTCTGTGCTGCAAGATCAGAAGACTAGCAGTCAGAAGATCAAATCCATGTGATGGAGTGAGCTCCTATCGCTTGTCCCAGCTCCTGCCAACCTAGCAGTTCAAAAACATGTAAAAATGTGAGTTAATAAATAGGTACCACCTCGGTGGGAAGGTAACGGCGTTCCGTTTCTAGTCGCACTGGCCACGTGACCACGGAAACTGTCTACGGACAAACACTGGCTCTACGGCTTGGAGACAGGGATGAGCACCGCGCCCTAGAGTTGGACACGACTGGACTAAATGTCATGGGGAACCGTTACCTTTACCTACCTTTGTATTGCTTGTAAAACAACACATTTTCACAGAAAATACAAGGGCTAAATTCCTACTGTGCAACTTTACACCACACAAGGACAATGATGTCATCAGCCGGTAATGGAAATGAATTCCTATTCCCTGCCCCCCTTTCAAGTTCAGGATGGGGCGAGGAAACCTTTCATATCAGAAAACTGCTGGCGGTGGCCCCAATGCCACATCAGGAGTGCCAAGGGGATCCAGCAGCAATTTTCTAAGAGGAAATGTTCCTCCAACCCAGCTTGTCCTGAGGCTCCCAAAGGTTTCCTCACAGCAGAAGGGATCCTTAAGGAGATTTAGCCGGAAAAGTCGTTTTCCAAGCTCTGATACTGTTCTGCTCCCATCATGTGTATCATGGGAACTAGAGTGGCATAATGTTTGAGTCGGTACCCACACAACCCAAAGTTTCGTGTTACTGGGTTGCTCTTTCTGCCTTTGCTTTAAGGCTGTCTGCCCATCTGCAGCCAAGAGTGGCTTTGTATTTGCATGTGGTCTACAATTTGCACCAAAAAAAAAAAAAAAAACATTCTGGCAATATGAGAACTGTGATCCATGGTGGGAGAAAATACCTTGACAAGTGAAAATATCTTGACAGTTTTCTCCTCACAAGTGTGGAGATAATTTTTGCAGTTTTACATCCCTGGGGGGATGCCATCTTGTCTGTCTTATGTAACAAAATATCTTGGCTCAGCCAAGTTGAGGATAGGCAGCTATTCCGAAGGGTCTGCTAACTTGCCCTCTCTTTTTATGAGAAACAGAGCAGTTTAATGTGCACTTTGGAACACTTGATATTTATTTTATTTATCTATTTAGCCTCATTTGTAAGCCTCCTTACTCCCTACAGAAGGACTCAATGCTAACAGTTAAAAATGTGCTCTGTTGTTTTGAAATGTTTTTCGATGTCAATTTCATTGACCATTTTTTATATAATGCTTGTTTAATACTTTTTAAATCTTTGTACACTTTGTGTTTTCAGCTTTTAAATTTGTTCTAAGCCAACTCCAGCCCTTTTAAGGATAAAGGCAGGGTAAAAAATACTTGAAATACATAAAATAAATAAATAATAATGAAAGTTAAACGCCTGCCTGACAAGGGAGGGGGCCAACCTAGTCTTCTGAGGGGCAGCGCTCCACAACCTGGGAGCTGCCACAGCGAAGGCCCTCCCCTGTGCCCCCTTCAAGCATATCTGAAATGGTAATGGGACTGAGAGAAGGGCCTCCTCGGAGGATCTTAAGAACCAAGAAGGCTCATATGGGGAGATATGGTCCTTCAGGCATGGCACACTCTCACACCATTGAGGTTACAGTATGAAGAAGTTGCTCTGAAACTAAGGGCAGCGTGGTATCACTTGAGGCTGGCTGGGCCCTTGTTTTCCTCACCTGCTGGCTAACAAAGAAACCCCTTCCTTCAGATATCTTTAGTGATCAGAAATTGGAAATGTGCAGACAGAGCTAACAAAAGCTCTTATTTAATTGTATGCCTGCCCTGTATTAAGAAGTGCCTTTCTACTCCTTCGTATAAGAGTGATTAGTTTGCTGCCAAATAACAGGAATCTTCCTGTTTTCATTTAGAGGATTGAAGACTCATCCCTTTGCTTTCGGAAATGGTTTCTTTTCTTTACTTATGAGATGGCTTCAGCACTGTACACTTTGATCATTCTAAATACGCATCAAACCACCATGTTTAATCAGAACTTTTTCTGGAATGTTAGCTGTTTCTGAGGATTAGTCCACAAGATCAAGCAGAGTAGAACAAGATTTTTTTAAAAAATCCCCGCCACATTTGATAAGATTAATCATGCAGTCTTTCTCAGGGATCTGAAATTTGAAATCGGAGCATTGTTTTCAGTTTTCACAGTGTAGGCACAATCACATATTTTGCAAATGTTTTCAAAGCGAACAATGAGTCTGTAGAGGAACAATCACATCTATTAAGTGTCCAGAAAGTTGAATATTCAGTCCAATCCAATCCTATTCTACCATACCTATTCTTTCTCCTGCCATTTTGTTTGTGTTTTAGTATCTGTCCTTGAAGACAAGTGAAATCCCCTGTGAAAATGTTCTGTGCCATGGAGGACGGCAGAGAGAGGAAAGTCTAACGAGTATATCATTGGGTTTAGTCCAGGATTCAATCATGTGATTTGCTTACTCTGAATTCTCTTATTTTGCCCTCAGTAAAGTCATCACAAAGCCAGGCTGATTGTGTGCCTAACACAGTACAGTTATTGTGGAGAAGGCATTTTTCCCATAGAAGCTGCTTCTGATGAGGGCATGGAATAACAGTAAACCATCTTTGAATAGGTTAAATTCAGGAAACTTTCAAGATTATAAAATCCCCTTTTTTGTATCAAAAATATTTTCTACTAAGCAATAGTATACTAGAATAGACTTCAAGCACTGTGCACTGTTTTAGTATTTGCTGGGAATTGGTTTATGGTTTTTTTTAGCAATGTGCATTATTAATAAATAGCTTACTTAACCACTGTTAAAAATAGGAATATGCTAACCACAATTACGCTTTGCTGGTGGCTCATCTGAAGTCCTCCATCTGTTGTGCATTTACCCATTTACTGAGTAATTGATGGTCTTTCTCTGGCTTCTGAAGCTGCTTTTTAGTATACTGACCCTAACAGTTTATCTTAAAAACAACATCAACAAAAACAACATCAATAAAATGTCTAGCAGAATGTTTTGCCTTTCAGTGGCTCCAACAATATTTGTTAGAGACGATCAGAACCCTTGTTAGCACATTTACAAAAATGTATAGAATCATGATGGAGAAAGCAGGCAGTGGATGAAGTCTGCATATGCAGGCCAATTAACTCTTAAAGCATCTTTATACCAAATCTGACCACTACAATGATCAATTAGCTTATCAATCCTAATCAACCATCATTGGGAAACAGGCCATGTTTTAATGGTAGGGCATGTGTGGTAGACACAAGCAAAAGGTCATGAATTCAATCTCCAGAACCTCTATATGGGCTGGGAAGGAAACAAGCCTGAAAAACCAAAGAGTTGCTACATTTCAATGTTAACCATAGGACTGCAATATCAGTGGAGGACCAGTTACAAGTCCCTCTCTCATGGACGCCAGAAATCGTGGATAAGTGACCCTTATATTTAGTGGTAATCTCTGGTTCCCTCTAATGACCTGGTCTGGTAATACACCTTGGAAACATGTGTTTCTGGTTTTTTTATTTAATATTTCCAGGCAGCAGATAAGTGAAACCGCGGGTACTGATCCTGGAGTTACAGTAGTCCTACTGTACCAAGCCAGATGAACCAAGAGTTTGATTCTTATAAGACAGCTTTGTATGTTTCTAGTGACTGGAAACATTGTTCTGTTTCATTTTTTTGTATTTTCAAGGTACAAAATCACTGATCTTAACCTGAGAGTATAACCTGTATTTTTATGGGGGAGTGGTAAAGTCTACACAATGAGAAATAATGCATTGTCCTGGGGGGGGGGAGGAAGGGGAGTTGCAAAATGGCCCGAATCAGGGCCAATTCTAGCACTCTCTCACTCTCTCTCTCGGATGATGACAGAGTTCCAGCAGTAAAGGTAAAGGTTCCCCTTGACAATTTTTGTCCAGTCATGTCCGACTCTAAGGGGCGGTGCTCATCCCTGTTTCCAACCCATAGAGCTAGCATTTGTCCAAAGACAATCTTCCCTGGTTATGTGGCCAGCGTGACTAGACACGGAACGCCGTTACCTTCCCACCGTGGTGGTACCTATTTATCTACTCGCATTTTTGCATTTTTGCATGCTTTCGAACCACTAGGTTGGCGGGAGCTGGGACAAGCGATAGGGACTCACTCCGTTGCATAGATTCAATCATACGACTGCAGGTCTTCTGACCTTGCAGGACAGAGGCTTCTGTGGTTTAACCCACAGCGGCACCACGTTCCTGCAACATCCACACAAAAATCTGGATTCACTGCCTCACAATATTACCAGCATCTGCTGAGGGGCAGGTGATGTAACCAGCCCTGATAAATCATTTTTTTAAAAAAAAAGTTTCAGCATTCTGTCCCTTGGAAATCACTTTAACATTTATAATGTAACATTTGGATTGAGGCGAGGAAGTTGAGCTGTTTTTCTCCCTGTCATTGTCACAGTGTGCTGGTGAGTAAACCACAGACGTCTTCAGTAGGTAAGTTGTGTGACTGTTACTAAAGAAGTACAGTAACTGGAAGAGTGTCCTTTGAAACCCTGTGTTTTGAAACAGAAGTTGATGTCAAGAAGATCCTACTGTATTGCTCCATATTAAGGGCACTAATGAAAGCTCATTTCCTTTTCTTATTATAGACAGGGAGCATCAGCCTCTGTGGGGAGTCAGTGTACCAGATCCAGAAAGTGCCCATTCTCTTCCTGTGTGAAAACTCTGAACAGCCCCTTCTTTTCTTCGTTCTGAATTATTCAGATTTAATTGGCTATTCTGTTGGTTTTCAAAGGACTCTGCTTGTTGTTTCTATCAGCATCTAAACCTCTGCTCAGGCTTCCAGATTTAAATGTCATAGAGGAGAAAAAATACTGTACTATTCCCCCCCCCCCCGCCTAGCTTCTATTCATTTAAACAATTTGTTTATATTCTGCATACAGTCACATCCCAATTACCTGGGCCCCTGCTATGTGATCCTCCCTTTCTAATGCATGGCCACTGCGGTTACCCTGGCGATCGATTCTCAGCTCTCTAGATGCTCAGTTACCCAAACATAATTGGTACTATACAGACAGAGAGGATAATCAGATGTTATGCACTGTATTAGAGTAATCCTCTGCCACTACTTCTCTCTCTGGAGTTTGAATACCCAGGACAGGCATGGGTAATATGGAGCCCATAGGCCACAGGCAGTCCTAAATTGTTTTTTTAGGTCTCTTTATACTAATCGAGCACCCCAAATCCTCGCTCCCTACAGTCTTTCCTTTTAAAAAACATCAAGAAAACTGGCACAAACATTTGCAATATTGCGGATGGGGGGACTTACAAAACTCTTTCTCTTTGCTTTCCGACATTCTAATGCTGTCATTCTGAGCCAGTGGGACATGCCACAACCATCTCTCAGAATCTATATCAGGATTTCAATGGAAGTGTACACTTTTGGGGGAAAATTTATTCAGTGCTTTAATTTTTAAACTGGAAAATGTAAGGGGAGAAGCTTCTACTTTCTTAAAGAAGAGTAGAAGCAAGAGCAAAATTTGCTGCTTATATACTGCTCTGCAGAGCTTAAAGCACTCTCTAGGTGGTTACAATTTAATTATTGTCCTAGCTACACATTCCCCCGCCCCACCCCAGCAAGCTGGGTACTCAATTTCCTGACCTCGGAAGGATAGAAGGTGGAGTGAACCTCAAGCCAGCTATCTGGGATTAAACCTGGGTCGTGAGAAGAGTTTTGGCTGCAGTATTGCAGTTTAACCACTGAGCCATAAGGCTTCTTATTATTCTGTTTGAATAAGCAGCACAAAGTAAGGATTTTCCCCCCTTTCCTTTTTCCATTTATTTTTTACTGATCTCTGCAGACACCAGTTTCCATAGGTAGGAAGGAGTCACAGGGATGGGAGGAGCTAGTCATATAACAAGCTTATTCAGGTGAGGATTGATGGAGTATGGTAGGGTGAGCCCCCCCTCTCTCACACACACACACAAAAGCACCCACAAAAGAGCTTCAACTACTGAAAGAGCTTTTTTAAAAATTGAATGATTTGTTTTAAAAACAGTTGTGTTTTTCGTGATTCCGTCTTTCACTTAACCTTTTCCCCCATGTTTTATATGTGAAATTGCCCAGGAAATTTTTTCCCCAACAGCATTGTCAACAGCCAATCAGAACAGCTGGTAGGGAGCAGGAATTGTGAATCTGTAAAAGGTGCTGAATTGGTTGGAACCCAAGTAAGGAATTATCTTTCTTTCTTCAATCATTTCATGTGCATATTCAAGCCCCTGATCCCCTCCATCTTTGACTATACTACCTGTTTGCTTGCCTCGGTGCCTCCATCTTGGATTCCTTCCTTCCTGCTTTTTTACGTTGGTTTGTAGAGGGATTCCACCCCCTCATTTCTTTGAATTATTTTTGATACTGCCACCCAGCAACCTGCCTATCTCCAGATGCCTCCCTAGATTTACTATATGTTTAATCAATGTAAAAAGGCAAAACGGAAAGGTTTTTAAGTCCGGGGTGCTGCAAGCAGTGTCTTTCTGCCCTCATGGTTCCCATTAAGCCAGTGTCATGCCATTCATGAAGCGATTACAAATGTATTTCACATAGCAGATTTCTAACCCAAGCTCTGCCCACTTTATCCTTGTCACAGCTCTGTCTAGTCACTGAGAGGGTGCTAAAAGCAGATGTAAGGAGAAGTTGCTGCCTGAATCCGGGGAAAGTTGCTGCCAGTCAGGATAGACAATATAGTGCTAGCTGGAAAAACAATATAGGGCTAGATGGTTCCAGTCAGGGTGAATAATATAGGGTTAGTTGGAGAAACACTTCGAGGGTTTGAGGAAGTGTCTTCTACTTGGGTCAGATTTTTTGAGCTGTCATGGAGTTTTTCTGAAGGAAAAAAAAAGTGAATTTGGAGGCACTTGACTGCATGAAACAAATTTCTAGAGACAATGAAGAGTTTAAATATGACCAGTGAACGTTCTCGAGGGAGGTTCTGAGTAGTTCTGCAGATAGACAGGGAAACAGACATGGATTTGTCTGCGAACAAAAACATTTGTTCATTGTCATCTCCTTTCTGTCCCTGCTTCAGAAACTTCGAGGTGCCGAATAAAGACTAGCTAACATTAGATAAATGTTACAAGTTTTCCTTGTAGTAAAAATGAGATGTTTTTCGTTGTTGTTCCTTAAGCACATAACTGTAGATGTTGTTTTCCTGAGACACAGCACAGAGAATCTATAGGGAGCACATACAGGATGTTCAAAGAATACTGAATACATCCAGCAGTAATTGGATTCCAAAAGTGCTACCTCATCCAGAATAATGGAAATGACAGCTAGGTAAGAAGTCGCTACTTGCATGCAGACAAGGTTGGTTTTTCCTGCCTTCTTTGCCCTCCTTACCCCAGAATAAAGATGTGAGATAGGAATTATGGGTTAAAACATGGGCCACACTTTCTTAATCATAATCAGTGTTGCCATCATTTGGAAAAGAGGGGTCTTGCCATAGTGTGGAATCAGATTTAAGCACAGAGGTCTGAACGGACCCTTTAACAAACAAATGGGCGAGTCCCTGGCTCAAGTTTTCACAACCATGAAAACAGTAAGAAACCCAGCTGGTCCAGATTTGACTACCCCCAGGCCTCAAGCCAGCTTCTCCTTGTTGACTGTTGGTCCAGGTGTGGCCCCAGAGCATCTTCTTCCCCAAGCACTGTAATCACACGATCTGCAGCGCTGGGAGTTCAGATGAGCTATAGCTTACCTGAGTTTGCAATGGGACTCACCAGAAAAAAAAAACTGATATATCTGCACTACCCACCAGCGTGACCGAATTTCCACCTCATAAAGTGCCAATGTCCTGTTCCAGTGTGGGACAGGGGGGAAATCCCCACATCCAAGAGCCAATCAGGACACAGGTCAAAAATTCCTATCCAGCCCCAAAGGTGACCAGATAAACTCACACTAGAATATAGAGTGGGTGCCAGAAAAGGAAGAGGGTGGAGAGAGGGGGGAACGTCCCTTAAATAACCTAACATTCCTCCCTCTTGCCCAACTGTTCTTGTGAGACCTTGCGTTATCCAGGGAGGGAGGCAAAGGCGAGCCGCGCTGATGAAGCTTTAGCACAGCAGCGACTTGAGCATTCTTTTTTTCCTTTTTTAACCTGCCTCACATTCCCACTGGTGGTTGGGATGTGTCAAATAAGAGCGCAGGGGGTAGAAAGTAAAGATGCCACAAACCTGAAGGAAAAGATCTGAGGGAATTCACGTCAACGGCAACCTTTACCTTCAGTTAATAAAATTCATCTCTTACCCACTGAAATCTCACAGGAAGCATATGAAATGGGGGGTGTTTGACACTGATAGCTTTTTCCATATCACGACATTTGGGAGTTCACACACAGCTGCCCCACACAGGGCACAAGCTAATATGCCTAAAATTAATGGCCTTGCAAATGTCCCTTTGAATTAAGCAAAATGCTTCTGTCTTTTGATTTTGGCATGCTCTGCTCTGTGATGGGGCCAGCAAGCTGCTGCGAAAGAAAACCAGATTAAGAACTGTCACACTTGCCTGGAAGCAGCGATGGACTGGAAGGAGCCAAAATGAAACTGAGTGGATAGAGAACAACAAAAAAAAGCAGGATTGAAAGGCTGAGAAGAAACATTTTGAGATGTCTGGGGTATGTAATGGGTACCTGGTCAAGGCAAGGCCAGAATGAGGCCTCCATAGATTTCAGTTCTTTCCCCAGACAGCCCTACTCACAAGGCAGGTTAGAGAATCTTCAACACAGCAATGTTCTCCAGTCAGTTCACATGGTAAGGGAAATGTATTGTTCCGATTACCTATAGCATTTTCCATCTAGGCTCCCAGTTCCTTCAAAGCTCCATGCCTGACCAATCACACTTGCAAATGAAGTCCATGTTTACCTGGAAGTAAAAAATCATGAAGCAAAAGCAGATTAATTTGCAATGGATAGAGTGAGGCAGACTGGCACTAGGCTAAACAAACATCTTTTATCCCTTAAGTGTGTTGCATTTCTAATGATGTGTGCTAACTCTATCATCCATTCTGAGCTTCAGTCTGAAATATTACAATGTACAAAAAAAAAAGGCAAAATGTTCTGCTTATATAACGCCCGATCGCACTTAAAGCACTCTCTGGGTGGTTTACAAGTTAATTATGCAGACTACACAAGCCACAAATGTTTGCCTCTGTCTTTTCTTCACTAATCTTCTCCAGCTCTGTATGGGCTTAGCTAGGGCAGAGGAAGTAGAAGCAGGGGCGAGGGTGTGGCAGAATGTTATAGTCTTACATGTCTGATTTTTTGTATTTAGCATCTTTCTTAAGGTAAATGCCTGCATAAAAAGCATGCTGTATTCTAGAGCCCTTGTAATCATGAGTGAATTTGTCAGTAAACAAGGCACAAGGACACGTTGGCAACAGACTTTCATTATCATGCAGTGTCCAATAAGGCAGGAGAAACACAAAGTAGATGGTGTTCCTAAATAAGGTGAGATAAGAAGGACAGTGGGCATTCCAAAGGCAAGGCTATGACCATGGGGCGCCAGCAGAAAATAAAGAGGCATAATGTAATACAAACAATTAGATAATGTCAAAATGCTTGTTTAGCCTTGATGATGAACAAGACAAACATAAAGGAGCGTCTTCAAAACCAATGAAGGACATCTCCGTAAAGATAACCAAGAAATAAACAATTTGTCCATTGTGATTGAACTTTGCATACAAACATTTACTTGCTTAATGCAACTTGATGATCAGCCTTTGTATGCTCTCCAAAAAACTAGATTTTGGGGCCAGATTGCTTTGGGTTCTGTCTCTTAATCTGCAGATTATTTCAATAAACCAGATGTTTTGAACTTTTCTACTCTCTGTGGGCCTTTCTCTTTCTCTCTCCTTCTAATAAGGTTTCTTTCCATTAGGATCTGCCAGAAGACAATAAAGTTCAATATTTTGGCAACCGTGTGTGTGTGTGTGTGTGTGTGTGTGTGTGTGTGTGTGTGTGTGTGTGTGTGTGTGTGTGTGTGTGTGTGTGTGTGTGTGTGTGTGTGTGTGTGGTGTGTGTGTGTGTGTATAATTATGACAAAAACAGTGAAGATCAAATATAGTTAGAAAGAACTGTTAACAACAATGTTTGATTTCTGGAAGACATTGCTATTCTTGGGCTGTGAAAGCCACTTTCAAATTTATTTATTTATTTATTTATTTATTTATTTATTTAGTTAGTTAGTTAGTTATTTAGTTATTTAGTTATTTAGTTATTTATTTATTTACAAAATGACAGTGTTATATTTCCAAACCTGGTTTTCATGGAGTCTTCTTTCATAGATATAAAAGTGTTGCAATGTAGATTAGGTTCACATCCATTTTATATAACATTAGCTGAAATCCTGTTGTGTCATAAAGTAAGTCACAACTAGAGTAGATCCATTGATTCAACAATGTTTTGGTGAGTCAACTCCTCTGTAAGTTCCATTAATTCAATGGGCCTACTCTAGTTGTAATTTATTAAACTAAGGAACAGGATTCAAGTAATTGTTTTCTGTGTCAATTCTCTTCTGCTCCTAAATTATCAGATTGCTAAACTCTGGCAACTCCCAATAGGCTGCTATCAAAAGCAGTAGCCTTGAGCCTCTTCTCTAAGAATGTACAGCATAGAACAAGACTTACCAATTTATTTAATTCCTCATTTTCTTGTTATTGTGTACAAAATGCAAACCACCATGCAATATATTTCTTCTTACCCATGAAACAGAGAGGTGTTTTCCACTCCTACTGATGATAGTTCTTGTATTTGAACTTTTAAGCTTTAGAAGCATTGATCTTTTCAATCAGCCAGCCATGCAACGTCTGTGTTTAGCTACACAACAGGAAAATATGCTACTTTTGCGCCTAGACATTTTGTGCAAATTGGAATTTGAAATATGTGCAGATTGCAGAAACCTCAACATGGAAAAAAATACCTCATTCTTACGCTGGAAGCTACAAAACTTACAGGGTCAGTGATTTGTTCATAAGCTCTATCAGTTTGTTGAGATAGCCTGTTTCTTCTATAATAAGGAATTAGAGGAGAATTCTTCACATCCCTAACACATAATTACATCATATCACATCACATATTTCTATAACTGTATAACCAAAAGCCAAAGAAACAGAAAAACTGACCTGGTGAAAGTTATTTTTTTGGAAAGCGATTCCCAGAATCTCCCAAATGGCATGGCTGCAGGCCCTGTCTGGTGATTGTAGTTCAAAAAGTAACTTTTTCCAGCTGTGATTATAGACTTCAGAGCTTTAAGCACCATGAAATTATTTCATGCATTTTGCATTCCTAGACATTATTAGGGAAAAGAAGGAGGGGAACTAAAGCACACTGTGATTTGGTCAGTGAGAGGTACAAAAAAAGAGAAAACTCGTAATGAATGAATAAATCAAAAGGCACAGAGCTGTTTTTAACAGAGCTGTATCATGACATTTTTTGTTCCAGAATGAGACAGGGTTGCCACACTAATGGACACTAAAGAACCAGGTTGTGGTTACTTTCATAGCTCTGGGAATTGTTAATCTTCTGAGAATTTGTTCTGCCATGATGAAGACAGACGCACAATCCATGTGCGTGGAGTCTCTAATCTGTTTTGACCCATTGCCTTAGTGCATGCTTTTTGAACTTCTCAAATTGTCCCATAGACACAGCTTGTAAAGCGATCTATTGTTCACTGACATTATTTGATGAATAAATTAAAATGAATGTTTGTAGGGCAATTGGGAGAAAGGCAAATGAGACAGACAATGCAGAAGAAGAATGAGGGGAACTTATATCATAGCATAAATTATCTGTACTGAATTATTAATTCCTCTGATCTGAGTATAGGAACAAATGTAGAATTCTTCCAAATGAAGACTGTCTGTGTGTGTCTGTATCTGTGTGCGCGCACTATGGTGTGAGAGGAGTCTTTATCCTTTGATAAATTTTTCTAATCTAATGAGAAGTGAAAATCTGAAAACCGATTTTTGCTGAGGAGTGTCTGCTTCCATTTCCTCAAGTGTATTGAGAATACCAAAATTTAGTCATAACTGGAGAATCTCAATTTTTACTTCCTGTGTGGTTTATATAAGCGATGAAGTTTAATACCGTCAAACATCTTCTTCACCTCCTCTGTTGCTCTTCCTTTGGAAGATGGCAAAATGAAAAGAGAAATGAGATCCGCTCATGCCAGGAATACAGCAGTCTTGCCCGTGTCCTTAGCACTAGCCTCCACCTCTCTACACAGAAGACTCTACATAAAATATTTGACGGGCTGGAAACTTAGCTGACTTGTGGAGGAATAATGGTGCATCCTTCTCCAGGAATAGATTTGGTTTATTAAAAAATCAAAAAATCACCAAAAGTACTGTTTTCTTTTTATAAGAATTTACAGAAGGAGAAAAAGTTCTTCCTGCAAGTTCAATATAAGGAAGAGTTGCTGCTAAGCCATATAATGTAGCAGTAGAATAGTAAAACATTTCTGTAATAGTGTAGTAATAAGTATTGATGTGCAGGTGTAGACAGCTCAGTGGCTTAAGGTTTTGAGTTCAATTCCCCACTATGCCTCCTTGACAGGGGCTGGACTTGATGAGCCATAAGGTTCTGCAGTTCTAAGATGATGATGATTATCATGATAGTTGTAATAACCAACTTCCTATTGGATAGTCCAAAAAAAGAAATCTGGCATCTGTGTTTATCCCTGGCAAGAAATCTTTTCTGATAGTTTCAGGCCCACGAGGTTTTGTAAAGCTAATGAGTCTTAACTGCATGCTCAAGACCAAGCCACCAAAACTGCATGGTTTTACAGCAAGGGGAAATTATAACTAGTGCATTGTTCCTGAAACAGATCATTCCTCCCCAGCAGTTACTATGAGGTTTGCAGCTCAGTTTAGAAGGAATTAAGAAGCTTGAGAAAGATGAATCCAAAGTCTGGATACTTTGATGCTGCAAGCACTTGCTCCGCTACTACACTGCTGAGTCTGTGAATCATGAGCATGAGTCAAACTCTGCCCATCAGCTGCTGTCCTACTGCTAATCGCAACTAGAACAGACCCACTGACTGAATGGCATTTGCATAAATGTTAACCTGCCATTTAGCCATTGATTCAATGGGTTTACTCTTTAGCTGAGACCATATTGGCCATAATCTTTTCTGGCTTTGTTTGCAGTGATGCAACAACTGCATTGGCTTCAGCTTCATGTACTCTAAAAGGGCAGAGAGTGACTTCCTGTACATTTCCACCCCGACTGGCTTAGAAATGCTCTTTTCTTTCATTTCATAATGTCCATTTTGCATGCCTCTTGCACAAATTAGGTCTTATCTGAAGCCCACAGATTTTTCTCTGGGACAATGACATTCGAATGAACCGGACCATGACTTCCAATAATGTTCTCAGGCCTTGCAAAAGTTGCTTTAAAAAAAGTCTGCTTCAACAGCCATTGAATAGGAGGAAACGAAATCAGTTTATATTTGTCTGCTTTATGTCCTTTTCCGCTCCTCTCATTTGCTGTAAATAGGGCTATTTACATGAAAACAGCCGCCATTGTTAAGTGAAAAAAACAGATAGGCAGAAACATTGCAAATCCCTACAGAAAGGACCAGTGCAGAATGAGGGCAACTCCTCCACCTATGGCTACCTAGTTCTGGCAAATTTATAATATTGTTCTGGAAGTAAAAATATTTTCTAAACACGAGTTCAGGAACTGCTCGCTCAAATGCTTATTATTACAGTCTTCAACTCATGTCACAGTAGGCCTCACTCCAGGAACACATGCCAAAAGGCTGCGCAAGTGAGGCACCTATGCCTACCTTGCCTGGTTCAGGAGAGAAGGCAGCCCAGGCACCTATTGGCTGCCCAGGCTCACCTGATGAGGGCGGGAAAGGAAGCCTTTATGAGGCGATCCCGCCCTCCAGCAGGCCTCTTTGCCAGGTGAAGCAACCCAGAGTCCAGTGCTGGTCACTTCAGGGGCAGATAAGAATTTTGGACCTGCACCGCCTGATCGGTGTATTGAACAAAAGGGTTGCAGGTCATTTTTGCCTATCCCCACATTGACTACCCATGGGGCAGATTTAGGTTGATTGGGGTGTGGTTATTACTAAATAGGTCACACTGGCAGGTAGTGTGGATAGGGAACTCAGTATGTTCCCAAGGGTCACATGGAGGTGTTACTGTAACCAACAACTCAATACTGCAGATCCCGAGATTCAGTTGCCAGGATGGGGGATGCACAGGTGCCCATCCGTGGCCAGTGGTCGCCTAAGATCATGAGTAGCCAGGAGGATCTGGTGGCCAGGAGGATCATCTGGCCAAGAATGGCTGTCGACATGATAGTACAGACCTGGGGCTTGGGACTTGACCAATGGGGATCAAGCAAGTAACTCTAGTGCCTGCCCCGTTGTCTCTGCAGAACATGGGATGTTAACAGCTAATGAGTTAATTAAGTTACAGCTCTAGTTAAACCCATCACCTGTGTCCTGTCTCCTTATTTTTGACAAAATTTGGTTTCACATGTGTTGAGAAAGGAACTTCATGTTCCAGTAAGAGAATCCCAGTTGGGAAACTATCCTGGCTGGGTGTCATTAGTTGATTAAAAACCTTGGAAAAGTTACTTTAGGGTACAACTGGTTGTCTGAGATTTAAGAAACTGAATTCTAGAAGGTCCAAAAAGTAACTTATCCAAGCTCTGGGGGATTACAAACTAGGAAAGTTACCTTAATTGGATCTGTAATACAAAATATATATATACTAAAAAGCTCTTTGTGAATACGGACTGCAGTGTCTAATATTTATCAGCCTTTCTGTGACATTTTCATCACAATTTATTTTAAAAACATTCAATGAAACTAAGCTGGAACCTATCTAAGCTGCTTCTTTATCCAGGTCCTATCTGGCAGTTAAACTAAATCTGCTTCTTCCACCTGATTGGTGTAATAAATGTCATGATGTAATAAATTAAGACATCATTAGCATGTGGATAAACTTCCTTCTGACAGAAATGTTTCCTATTCTTATGCAGTGTTTGGTTTACTTTATAAAATAACAAATTACCAGGAAGTATTATTATTTTTCCCCTGAAGCTAAAGATATAACTAAGTTACCTTAGTATTTTAAAATAACAACAGACACTTCATGGAAATTTCCCAAGTGTCCTGCAAGACAAGCCGTGTAGGTGACACTACAGTCATCAACTCTGGATGTAACCTGGGGGGGGGGGGGCAGCTCATACAACAAGTCTGTTTTCTCCAGAGGTGTAGCTGGCAAGCCAGCCAAAGTTTGTATAAGAAACTTCTAGCCACAAAATCTGCCATAACCCAAGCACTTATAGTTTATTTCTAATTTTCCAAACAAGTCTGTTTTCCCCATCTCTAATATAAAGTGACATTTTGCTCTTATTTGTCCTCTTTAATCAAAGTCCAGAATGTTGCTGGAGGCTTCAATGGGTCTCTTGAGTACCACTCAACAAGTCTCAAAAACAGGACTTGCAAGGATCAAAAGCTGGTGTGTTACCTTTCATCTACCCCGTACCTCGCTTCTCTCAAAGACATCAAACTGTTTGCCTTTGTCTCGGTAGCTTTGCTGAGCTGGAACATGGCAAAAAAAAAAAAATCACTGTTTTCTCCACTTTTATTACTGAACTTCTTGAAAGTAGAACTTGATTTAAACACAATGGAAGTGTTAATTACTAGAACTGCCTGATGTCCTCCGTGACTCTTCCACTGAGCTATGGCTCTCTCCGGGTGCCATCTCAGTTGCTGAGATTGGCAGCATCATAACCTATCTCCACCTGTCTCTTGACAGGCAGGTACATTTTTCTCTATCAAGGTCCAGCCAATCTGTGATGTTACTTATCCGAGAAATCTGTCTTCTGCCTCTTCTATATTTTTGCCACAATGAATTATATGTTCAAGGTATGAGAGCTTGAATTTCTTTATAATCAAAAGGTCAACGAACTCTACCTAGCCACAAGGATTGGGATCACTACATACAAAAGACTAGCTAATGACACCGATCAATCACAGTGACAGATAATCTCTCCTCCTTATCACAACAATACACCCACAACAAGACACACTAATCACCCGTCTCCTGAAAAGGACAAAAGCCGATGTCACAGCCATAAATACTCAACTCCCAAACAAACTACACCAGAGCATGGAGTGCTGTCCTCTAAAGATGCCAGCCACAGAGACTGGTGAAACGTTAGGAAGGACAACCTGCAGAACACGGCCAAAGAGCCCGAAAAACCCACAACAACCAACTTAATTTTGTTTGTTTCCCCATCCTATGATGTACCTCTTCTGTCTTTATTCTATCAGTCCATGGCATGTGAAAGACTCTTCTGCACATCTGATTTCTACACTATTTATTCTTTTCATCACCCCCTTCTTTATGGTTCAAAACTCACATCCATATAGGAGGGCTGGCCATACATAATACTTTAACATCCTCAATGATATATTAAGCAGTACAACCTTCTCTTCAACTTCATAAAAGTTTTCCTATCTTAATTCTTCACTTTATTTATCTATATTCATTGCTAATTAAGCATCCCAGATACCCATATTTATCTACATGATCTATTTATAGTATGGTATTTCATAGAATTATAGAATAATGGTGTTGGAAGGAGACTATAAGGTCACTGAATCCAACCTCCTGCTCAGTGCAGGAATCCAAATTAAAGCAGATCTGACAGACAGTTGTCCAACTGAATGCCTCCAGTGTTTGAATGATCACCACCTCCTGAAATAATGGGTTTCATTGTCGTACTGCTTTAGCAGTAAGGAGGTTTTTCCTGATATTCAGATGAAATCTGGCTTCCTGTAACTTGAGCCCATTCTTACATGTCCTGCACTCTGGGATGATCGAGCATAGATCCTGCCAGTCCTCTGTATGACAATCTTTCAAGTATTTGAAAAGTGGTATCATATCTCCCTCAGTCTTCTTTTCTCAAGGTTACACATGCCCAGTTCTTTCAGTCTTTCATGATACAGTTTGGTTTCAGGTCTCCTGATAATCCTTGTTGCCCTCTGAATTTGTTTGATTCTTTTTTAATATGTGCATATGTCCTATTTTTACCTTTTAACTGTTGTATTTTAATGATGTACGCTGCCTTGGATCCTTTTTAAGGAGAAAAGCAGGATAAAAATATTTTAAACAATGACAAAAAAAAGAAAGTCTATATGTGAGTTATTTAGCATAATGTTTATATCGATCTTACTTATCACCACTGATTTTGGTTTTTTTGATGTGATTAACAGTCCCATGTTGTTACTTTCTTCTGCCACCTGCTCTAACAATATTTGGTGGTCATCTGAGCTTCTGGCTATCAGGACTGTGTCATTGGCATATTTTATATTATTTAAGAACATAGAATATACTTTAATGCCTCCAGATCTACCTGCAAGAGCATTTTGTATAACCTGCTCTGAATAAATATAAAATGAAATTGGTAGCCAAATACATTCTTGATGGACCCACCTTTAATTTCTACTTCATTAGTTAATGCTCCGTCGATTTTAATCTCAGTTGTTTGCTCCTAGTACAAGTTCTTTATTATACATACAGTATATCCTTTCCATCAATACGTAGTTGATGTATGATTTCTATTAATTTATGATGTTTAACTCTATTGAATACTTTTTCAAAGTCAATGAAGCATATAATACATCTTGTCATACATCCAATCATTTTTTTTTTCGCTAAAACTATTACACAAGTGAGTGCTTCTCTTGTGTCCGTTCCTTGACTAAATCCAAACTATGTACTGGTTATATTATCTTCACTTTTTAACTTTAATTCTTTTCTATATAATTCAAGGTAAGATATTTAAAACATGACTCATTGAATTTTATTTGTTGCATTTTTCTGCATTAGCCTCTTTTTTTCAGAATTCTCCTTAATACTGACTGCAACCAATTGTAGGATTTTTTTTTCTTGGTTATATTGATCGATTGATTATAATTTTACCCCATCTTTATGCTTAGAAAGGACCCAAGGCAATTTCATCATTAAAAGACAATATTTAAAGCTAAAAACAATCAAACAATTACCACTCTAGGAAATGATAAGCAAAATCAATACTTCTGATCTATCATATTAAACACCTTTGTCAGTATTTTAATACTATTATCTCCAATGACTCATAGAAATTCTGTCCTTATTTAGTTTGGTCCAGCTGATTTATCTTCTTTGCTAGTTCTTATTGCTTTTTTACATTCAGATGTTAAAATACCTGATCCTTCATCATCACATAGATCTTATAACTTCAGGTTGATTATTGGAAAACCTTTCAACTGCATGAGAGTTTGTAGAGTTTTCATCTGTAGTAAACAATATTTTATTATGATTATCTATTAAATTTCCTGGAGAAAATTTCATATATTAAGGTTATTTCCTTAATACAATTATGCAATTGGTAGTCATCATGCTTATTTTGCAGGTCTTCAATATTTTGGCATTGATTATTCATCCATCTTTCTGTGGTTTCATTGATCTGTCTTTTGATATCTTTATTTATGAACTTTGCTAAATGGAATTTCTGTAAACAAAGCAACATATGTTGATCCATAAGAATAATTCCATAATTCATAGTAACACAATATGGTATGTTCATTGGGGCCAACAAATGTTTCTTCACATGTTCTTGAGAGTTCCAGATTTCTCTTGAAGAGGCAAAATGTAACAAATAGTGTGGAAAGGGGAAGAGGAGGACAACTTGAGGTTGCAGTCAACTAGAATACTCCCATCTCTACTTGGAATACATCTTCCATCATGCAAAAGAATCCTTTTAGACTCTGGACTGAAAGAACTTTGAAAGGTTCTTTAGATTGGATTCTGTATTCAGTTACTGTCTTTAAAATGCAGCATGCCAGCTCTACTGCACTTGAGGGGTACCTCCTGCACATTCTCTCGAGTGGGGCCCAAAGCATCTGCCCCCAAAGTCCTGCCCTGATGACATCGCTGCTCATCTTGCTTCATCTGAGTGACTCTACAGAAGGAATAATAATGTGAAGCCTTCACTAGGGAGATTCACATCTGCTAAAGCTGATATTAAGTGCCCTTTCATCGGTAATCCATAGATACAACAACTCCCTTGCTCCCTATTTTTAACTTGCAAGTAATTCCAGGGGCACATCAAGTGTGAATATAATTATAGTCTTAAGAATATTGCCACTTTCATTGTGTTCTCCACTCCTTCTCCTGATAAGATAGAACTGTTCAACATGAATACATCTTGAATTAATATTGCCAGCAGATAATGAAAGGGGCTGATTGGAAAATCCTTATCAAGTTAAGGGCCAATTGAGAATGAAAGGGAGTGTGTGCGTGCCTTGGGAAGTAGAATTTAGGTTTGGCAAATCATAAAGAGTCAAAAGGTGGCTTTGTGAAATACCAAAAATAAAGGTAAGAAGAAGCAAAAGGGTCTCAGGGAAGAGAGGAAGAACTTGAAATACTTGTGTTCAGTTATTTGCTGATCTCAACATTTCCACCCATCTTTCCTTGTAAAAAGCCAAAGTTTAATAACATTCAAAATATCTGTGATGCAAATCCTGCTGTCATCATCATCTTTGGCTATCAATTTAAAATGATTGCCAATAGTTGCCAATTTATTTCTTGTCATTAAAACAACAAAAACACCCAAACCCAAAGATTTTGCAAACATGTCGGCTTACCCAAACATTTTTAGGACTTGGCTCCTAATTTTTAGGTTTGACCATTGAATCCAGTCCAGCAATGCTGTGAAACTAGAAAAGTATTATTATTTTCATTATCGTTATTGTTGCTGCTGGTGCTGTTATTAAAGATTTCTATAACTTCCCACAGCATATTGTGGCTAATTTGTGAAGTGCTGGAGTATGTTTCTTTCATGCCCCTAGCCATGCAGCTGCTTGTGCAGCCAATATGGCCCCCATACTTCATCACTTAGGCACAATTAGCTATTGCAAACTACACAAACCTTACATGAGCCTCAGTAGGATTGCCATCACTGCAATAATCCAAGTGCAATGTGAGGAAGGAACATCTGGCACAGTCGTTACCAAGTTGCTATCAACCCTTTGGATTCAACTGTGACTTCCAGACAATGTGGCCAATGGGAATTGTATTCCAACACATCTAGAGCACACCAGCTTGACGAAGGCTGCAATAGAAGTTGTAGCTTTTCTTAGTACTGTACTTGCCAATTGTTCAGAATAAATGCCAGAGGCATCACTTAAGGTAGGACAACCTCTTCCCTGCTCTGTATGTTCAAAAGCCACATTTCAGGTTTGGTTTGGTATTGGGAATGCAGGGACGTGGTGGCGCTGCAGGCTAAACTGCAGAAGCCTGTACTGCAGGGTCAGAAGACCAAGCAGTCATAAGATCAAATCCACGCAACGGAGTGAGCTCCCATTGCTTGTCCCAGCTCCCGCCAACCTAGCGGTTCGAAAGCATACAAATGCAAGTAGATAAATAGGGACCACCTCGGTGGGAAGGTAACAGCATTCCGTGTCTAAGTCGCACTGGCCATGTGACCATGGAAGATTGTCTTCGGACAAACGCTGGCTCTATGGCCTGGAAACAGGGATGAGCACCGCCCCCTAGAGTCGAACACGACTGGACAAAAATTGTCAAGGGGAACCTTTACCTTTACCTTGGTATTGGGAAACTATATTTTCAGGAAAGCAAGCATCTCAATGCAACTTAGAGGCGTTCTATCAGTATGATAGCAAGTATATTAACAGAATTATAGTGTCCATGAGGTATAGTGTCCATGAGGTATAGTACCATGAAGTGCTACTCCCCCTCTATTCTGCACTGGTTAAGCCTTGTCTTGAGTACTGTGCCAGCATCTTCAGAGGAGTGCAACAAGCGTGTTCAGAGGACTGGAAATCAAATCCTATGAAGAAAGACTGAAAGAACTCAGCATGTTTAGCTTTGAGAAAAGAAGACTGAGAGAAGTTATGATAGTACTTCTCAAATACTTGAAAGGGGAGGGGCAGGATCTGTTCTCAGTCATCTCAGACTGCAGGACATATAATAATGGGCTCGAGTTACAGAATGCCAGGTTGAATTTTGGGGAAAAACTTCCTTCCTAACTGTTAGAGCAGTACGACAATGGAACCAATTACTTTAGGAGTCATTGAGCAGTGAAAATTTAGACAACCATCTGCCAGATATACTTTGGTTTGGATTCCTGCATTGAGCAGGGATTTGGACTCCGTGGCCTTAAAGGCCCCTTCCAACTCCATTATTCTATCATTCTATTATATGAAATTGTAGAATAATGCCATGTGTAGTTTGAAAACATTTGTTGTTGCCATTTTCTTCTGACAAAAGTTATTGAGGGATCAAGCCAGTTTCTGCGTATTAGATTGTTCTTTAACAAGAATTTGTCTTCTTTAACAGGGGAGAATTTTTCATCAAATAAAGAGGCAAATGATGCCAAACCTGGTGTTTCTGTAATTTTTTTTCTATCCATTTCCTGGATGTGAAGCACTGCTTTCAGAGAAAAATAGCAATCACCTTTACCAAAAGGGAAAGAAGTGGGAAGAGGGAGGAGGGTGGAGAAAATGATGTACTTCTACATTGTGCATCTCTTGGATTTGTCTTTGCAAAAGTGACTGGGAATTAGTATAGTCAATTCATGGTTTGTTCATCTGCTTAGAGCTTCACTGTACGTCTATGGCAAAAAAAATCTGACTGATTTACTATTCAAATGGCAAATTCTGCATTCCTTCGTCCAGCCTGAAGCCTTCTAACTTCTCCCTCCTCCCTTTAGTTGCGGAATGTATACAATGCTAGACCTACGAGGAGGCACTTTATGACACCGTTATGGGAAGAGCTTTAGAAGATCATCTCACATTTTAATAATATAGTATAACATAATATCTTGGAAGCACCAAGCTGGAAGGGACCCTATGGATCATCGGGTCCAGCACCTCTCAAAGAGGCACACTGGGAACTTGAACTCCCAAACTCTTATGTAAACCACTCAGCTCTCCAGCAGTTTAAGCCACTTGCTAAGTTTGTTGTAGACGCAGCAATTGTAGTTCTTACCAAAAAAAAGAAGTTTCACCTAACAAATCTATTACATTTATTTATTTATTTATTTATTTATTTATTTATTTATTTATTTATTTATTTATTTGCTTGCTTGCTTGCTTGCTTGCTTGCTTGCTTGCTTGCTTGCTTGCTTGCTTACTTACTTACAGTGGTGCCTCGCTTAACGAGGATAATCCGTTCCAGCGAAATCACTGTAGAACGAAATCCTCGTTAAGCGAAATAAAAAAGCCCATTGAAACGCATTGAAAACCATTCAATGTGTTCCAATGGGCTGAAAACTCACCGTCCAGCGAAGATCCTCCATAGGGGCAGCCATTTTTGCTGCCTGTAAAGTGAGGAATCCATCCTAGAAAACAGCGGGGGGCCATTTTGTACACCCGGTGGCCATTTTGAACCCCGATGATGAGCTGTTTTAGATCCGAGGCAAGGAACCGATCATTGTGAAGCAGATTTTTCCTATTTAAAACATTGTTTTGGAATCACTTTTGTGATTGCAAAAACCTAATCATCAAGTGATTTCCTCGTTAAGCGAGGCAATTGTTAAGCAAGGCATCACTGTATTTATTTAAATAAAATAATTCAACCTATAGTAAGATTAAAATCCAAGATTAAAAGCAACTTTAAACATTTAAAAATCTGCAAGTTAAAAAGAAGCATTCCTGAGACAACTTACTGTTCAAAAGCCTGCCTGAAGAGGAAGGTCTTTGCCTGACCAGAGAAGGACAAGAGGGAGGGGGCCAGCCTGGTTTCATGGGGGCAGTTCAAAGCCTTGGAGATGCTGCTGAGAAGGCCCTCCTTCATGTCCTCACTGAAGAAGCTTGGGAAGACGGTAGAATTTAGAGAAGGGCCTCCCCAGAAGATCTTAAAAGTGGAGAAGGCTCATATGGGGTAATTTGAATCTTCAAATAGCCTCGATCCAAGCTTTATAAATAATAACCAACACTTTGAAATTTTATTTCACACAATGCAATGTAGGACAAAGAATTTCCTATGCCATTTTTCCTAGCATATCACAATGCCAAGAAATGACTACCTCCCTGTGCACATATAGTTAGTCCAAATGCTTGAAATCAAAGCATAGTTAAGCATAGGCAAATCTCAATGTACAGTCATTTTGAGCAATCATATTTCTACGTAGTGTTCAGAGCCTGAGCACCTTCCCTGTGTAGCCGGGCAGAAAAGGGGAGTAGCCAACAGGGAATGAACCCCAAGGTTTGGAGAAGCACCATTTTTAAAAAAGGGAAAAAAGCCAAAAGCAGAAAACTATCAAGAAGAGAATTTAATGCAGACCCAGTGGATACAGAATACTGTCTGTCATGGGAGGAGCAGGAAATGGGTGGACTAGGGAAGGGGCTGAAATAACTTGGATCTGAACCCTCCACGTGGCAATATTTTCTTCAGATCATAATTGCTCTTTAAATCTAGGATGTATATGTCCACTCTTGTGTGAGCCAGCCCTTCCATTAAAATCTAAGCCAGCTGCCCTGCCTTCAGAAGTGATGGGGTGGTAACTAAATTTTAATTTTATTTATTTATTTATTCAATTTTTACCCCATCCCTCTAGACAACGTCTACTCGTGCTAAAGATAGCACCTTACCAGTTCCTGATGGTGGGATCTTCTCCTCAGAGATACTGAGCTACCACCTGCTTACTTGACTTTTCAATGCCATTATTCTCCCCCCAGAGGCATGGTCTTTACAAACTTTGCTTCTGTTAATTCACTGGTTGCTTCCACGTCTCTCATGCAGCTTTTGACTGACATTGACACCAGTTGCTGGATTTGTTCGCTGCCCTTGGAAGCTTCTGCTGAGAAGGGGCTTAGACATTTTTTTAAATAAAAAGGAATCCGTAAATAAGGCTTTAGATGCAGCTGTATTTAAAAGAATGCCAATCTCAGGACACACCAGTTTATGGAAAATTACAGGCTCATGTTATACAGAAAACAAGGAAGATGGAATTGATTCTAAAACTTTTTTAAAAGTGGATATACTTCTAATTACATTTAGTCACGGACATCTCGATGAAAAGACAATATGATGGCAATAAAATGGAGGCTGGAAGAGAGACTAAAAAGAGCAAGACATAATTGAAAGAGTAAAAATTTAGAACAAAGCTCTGTAAATTATTCTGGACATTTGTTTTGCACAAGAGAGGAGCTAAAATGAGAGGTACAATGGAGGCTGGAATACCCATTATAGTTGCTCACCCATAATACTTCAGAGTTCCTTCGTCAAATTTTACGAGGAGGTGGCTGAACAATAGTGAGTCATCTTACCCTGTCTATTAACTTCACAATAGCGTAATACCTGAAGCAGTGATGGCAACAATACTTAGTAAATGCCTCATTCTTATCAGTTGAGCCTGTTTTGGAAGTACCAGCAATCTCAATAAGGAACAAAGATGGGCACCAGTGGTTCGTGATGGTTCATGGTTTGTGACTAACCACAAACATCCAAAAAACCCAAACTGGTTTGCAATTGATGGTGGTTGTGGGTTTTTCGGGCTCTTTGGCCATGTTCTGAAGGTTGTTCTTCCTGACATTTCACCAGTCTGTGAGGCCAGCATCTTCAGAGGACTGGAATAGGAAATCTGTCCATGCTCTTTTGCTGTTTGTTGTATAGTTGAGTATTTATAGCTGTGGGAACAGCTTTTATCCTTTTCAGGAGATAGGGTGATCAGCGTGTTTTTGTTGTGATAAGGGGGGAGAGATTATCTGTCGCTGTGATTGATGGGTGTCGTTAGCTGGTCTTTTTTTGTGCAACGATCCCTGGTCCTTGTGGCTGCGTAGAGTTCGTTGACCCTTTGAGAATTGGTTCGCAATTCTTTTTCCAGTTTGTGCCGCTGCGGACACATGCTTAGAGGCAATAGCAGGCTCTTGTCAGGGAAGCCAGCCCTGCTGCGTCTGAGGGTGGCATCCATGGCAGCAGCTGTGGTGGCAGTGGAAGAGGAGGAGGAGGAGGGTTTTTCTTAAGGCCCATTACTCCAATGGGTGCACTCCGGCTGGGATAAATGCAGTGTTTATATCAGAGTGTTTATATCAGTGTCTGTAGCGCCATTGGCTCTGTGTATGAAGATAAGATTTCTGATTTAAAAGGGCAATGTATAAGGCCTACCTTCTCAGTTTCACCCTTTGGTATACGAGATGAGCTAGAGAGATTGCTGGTTGGTTCCTATCAGTTCCAAACTGATGACCTATTGCATATATAGATGGAACTTCCTCTTGGCTATTTCCCCGCCCTCCCACATCTTTGGTTCATCTGTTAGGGCTTTACTGTAAGAGTACTGAAGCAAGAGAAATCCTCACATTCACTCCAACCCCCCCCCCCCCAAAAAAGAAATTGCTGCTGTTTTACTGCTGTTTTATTCAGTTCCTGGAGCTATGCAGTTCATGTAGGAGAAGATATCAGGGGATGAACCTAGAACGCATATCTCAAAGGCAGCCGGGTTGCAGAAATCAGATTCATGTGAAGTAGTCTTTTTTGTTGTTTAGTCATTAAGCCCTGTCCGACTCTTCATGAGCCCATGGACCAGAGCACACCAGGCCCTCCTGTCTTCCACTGCCTGGGGTCAAATTCATGTTGGTAGCTTCGATGACACTGTCCAACCATCTCATCCTCTGTCGTCCCCTTCTCCTCTTGCCTTCACACTTTCCCAACATCAGGGTTTTTTCCAGGGAGTCTTCTCTTCTCATAAGATGGCCAAAGTATTCAAACCTCAGTTTCAGGATCTGACCTTCCAGTGAGCACTCAGGGTTGAGTGAAGTAGTCTACAACCAAGAAAAACAACACTAGCAAGAGTGTAGTGTGCTGCAGTGGGTATAGTGGACCCAACATGGTTTTTCTGTTCAATGAAACTGCCCACCCTGAGTCAGGTAAAAATACATTGTGGCACCTTACAGACTGTTATGTTTTAGTGCAAGCTATTAGCAGCAGAATAAGAAGAAAAAGTAGTGAGGTGTTTTTCAAAAATTAAAATAGATAACATAAATAACAACAAATGTTTTAAAAAAATTAAAAACACGCTTTGGGCTTTTTTTGTGCACAGAAAAATGTGTTTTGTGCAAAAGGTTTTTTTGCACAAAATACAAAGTTCTGTTCAAATGTCACATTAGCCCTTGTAATCTTGCCTGCTGGGTAGAACTCTTCTTTAAAAAATGTAGTCACCCATAAGAATGAAATAACCAGAAAGTCACATCCCTAGAGGCACTGTCAACCAGAATGTTTAGTCCACCACAGTCATACTGGATTGTCATATACACCTCCTATTGTTGCCCAGTCATTGCGTTGCCTAGCAACCTCACTAATACCTATTCTCAAAGTCCTTCCTCCCTGTCCCCAAGTGGAACTATATTATCCTGGGAATAACACCCAAGCATCTCTAAGGATCATTGGAGTTTTCCAGCATTACTCCTGGTGTCCCGAGGATGACATTGTGGGTTGGGAAAGAAGGAATGAGATTTCAGACTGCTGGCCTCCTTGAGGTGGTGTACATTTCCAGGCAATGACTTCAGGAGCAATATTGGCCTCTACTGAATCTCCTGGATGTCTTTCAACAGTAGGTTCCTACTCTTCCTTGCAGGATTTCTATAATTCCAGGAGACAATCAGAACTTGGAGCACTCACTTCTTCAGATTATGAATTCTGAAATTCCCTAGACATTCTGGGAGTTGTAATCCCCCCTTTAAAAAAACCCAACTTTTCAGCTTTTTCATATACCACATTCTCTCCCACTCCTTGGAACGTACAACTGAGCTGCTGCAGAAACTAGGGGAAAGGAAACTGAAGGAAACGCATGAAGATATGGAAGGTTTAGCTCTGTACTAAGCTAGCCAGTGATACTATTTGAGAGATTAGATTGATTTTTCAGGAAGAGTTGTCCCATCTTCCCCACCCACCCCCTTTTCTTCTCTTGAGAAAAGAAAGAGAGTATTCAGGCACAGATGTCTTGGAGTTCCACAAAGCTGTGAAAGTAGCCTTTAGGGTCAAAGCAGTGCTTGAAATACCAGAGGATCTTGCTTTAAAAGATGTTGTTTTCCGATGGAAGCCGGCCACAAGATCCCTCAAGCCTCCCTTGAATTCTCGTTTTGTGCCACTGTCGCCAATTCTATTTTTAGGGATTTGCATTAAATCCTCTTTCCATTTCCCTGAGATTTCCCCAAATGCTCCACCTCTATCAAAGATATGCAGACGTGGGTTTTTTTTCACCACCTATAATGGAGATGCTGGGATGAGCTGGGGATGTGAAATGAAGAAAAGAAAAAACAAAACAAAAAACGGTCTCCTGACAATCCCAGAAGCACAGTTGTTATCAAAGAGCTAGGCAGGCAGCGCATGACTTAGCCTGTCTCTCCTCATCCCTCCCTGACATGCTAGGGATATGCATTTCTGGGCACTAATCTTTGAAAAGAGGGTGGACGTGTTATTAAAAGGGCATTTTGAAAACACAAGCTAGTAAGCAAGAAAGACAGCAGTGAAACTAATCATCCACCCGCACATAGCAGAAAGCAGAAAGGCCCAATACTTTGTTTTAAAAGATCCACTTGCTTTTGTATATTTAAGCAGGCGCATGCTGAGGATTCGGAGATACAAAATGCCTTCAATTAGTCTGAAAAGAAAAGGAAGAGACCGAAGGCTGAATAGACCTTCTAGGTGATCTGTGAAATGGGAAGTGATAATGTTCCATTAGAAGAGAGTCCACAGTGACAGTCAAACAATGACTTTGCTAAGGCAGTAGCTTTGCACAGATTCATAATTATGAGAGCTTTTGAGCTGCATAAGAACTCTTTAATGGGCTCTTGTTGTGGGGAGAGGAACAGAACAGAAGGGGAAATATTTTTACAGTCAGATAAAAATGGTAAGCTTAGAAGAGAGAAACAATCTGAGTAAAATTTTAATCCTAAACACAGTTATTAGACAGTAAGTTTGATTGAACTTAGTTGGGCTTATTTCTGAGTGTATCTGGGATCAAGCAATACGGTGTGATCCACACATCTTAAAACACACAAGTACAGTTATATTACTTTGGAGGACAATTTATACAAGGTCACA
Source organism: Pogona vitticeps (assembly GCF_051106095.1). Taxonomy (NCBI): domain Eukaryota; kingdom Metazoa; phylum Chordata; class Lepidosauria; order Squamata; family Agamidae; genus Pogona; species Pogona vitticeps. Next base: position 175,983,755 of record NC_135787.1, read on the forward strand.
GCAGCTCCTTATCTTGCCCAGTTGGAGCAGCACAGGCACAGAAGGGCGTTTACTCTGGCCCGGCTTTGCCCATGTGGAATGGAGCAGATAGAAACAATTGAACACATCCTGTTCCGGTGCACATTTTACAAGGATGTATGTGAAGAACTTGTCTCCCCTCTGATTGGCCGATTTCCCGGTTGTACAGAGCAACAGTGTATGCATGGGCTGCTGTCTGACTCCAATCCCATTCTTACATATAGGGTTGCCACATTTCTTACTGCTGAAATGGGCATTAGAAAAAGGACCCTAAAAGCGGATGAGCCTCTGTAGTTAGAGCATGGTTTGCTAGAAATTCTGGAATTGCTTTAGGGGAGATGTTTTGATGCTGTTGTTGTTCACCTCATAACCGAGTATTTGCATTTGATCCCAATATTTTTGTATACCTCTGTATATTTATATATTTTGATGTTTTATTTGTGGCTGGTCTTTGACGGTAATAAAGTTTTATCTATCTATCTATGTGGTACAACAGATTGGAGAGAAAATGAAATTGTTAATTGTTAAAAAGTTAATTTTGATTTATGACAACCTCCCAAGGTTTTCTAAAAAGGGACGTGGTGGCGCTGCAGGCCAAACCGCAAGAAGCCTCTGTGCTGCAGGGTCAGAAGACCAGCAATCATAAGATCGAATCCACGCAGAGGAGTGAGCTCCCATTGCTTTGTCCCAACTCCTGCCAACCTAGCAGTTCGAAAGCATGTAAAATGCGAGTAGATAAATGGGTACCACCTCGGTGGGAAGGTAAAACAGTGTTCCCTGGTCGCAGTGGCCATGTGACCACAGAAATGGTCTTCAGACAAACACTGGCTCTACGGCTTGAAAAACGGGATGAGCACCGCCCCCTAGAGTTGGACATGACTGGACTAAAAATGTCAAGGGGAACCTTTACCTTTTACCTAAGGTTTTCTAGGTAAAAAAAGACTCAGAAGTACTTGACCAGTCCTCCTTTGAGTAGCATGCTGGAAACATGCAACTTGCCCAAGGTCACACAGGCTGGCTCTTCTCCTAGAAGACACAGTGAGGAATTGAACTCTCAATCCATGTGCAGCTAGATGTTCCAACCCCTGTATCTCCACAGTAAGCATCTTGCTCAAGGCCTCATGGATGACGAGGCATGAAACTCCATCAGTCACACATGCCCTGGGTGATCTTGACCAGCACCTTTCCAAGACATCGCAGTGGAGATTCAAACTCCCGGCCTCTAGCTCCACAGCCAGATAGTCTAACCCACTGAGCTATGCCAGCCCTGCAACAGATTGGGCTTTAGTACTAATTATCCACTTATACAGCAGCATTATGTGAAATGGAAGGATGCCAAAAAGAACTGCTGGATGGCTCAGTGGTTTAGGTATCTGGGTGTGGAGCCAGAGGTTGGGAGTTCGATTCCCCAGTGTACCTCCTTGACCAGCGCTGGACTCAGTGATCCATAAGGTTCCTTCCAGTCCTGCAGTTCTAAGATGATGGTGGTGGTTAGAACAAAACTATTCTTTGAAATGACAAACACAGAACGTCTTGTTGCAGCTACTAGTTGTTCAGATGGCAACGTCCTGGTACAAGCTTCAGTAAGTTCAGGATATATCTAGGTGGCTTAATTGCTATTGCCCATCTGCTTACTGAAGCATGCTATCAGGGCCCTCGTCTTGAGGCAAGGGATGAAGAGGAGGAGCTGACTGAGGAACAAACTATATGCCACATGTCATAGGAAGATTAAAGCACTCACAAACGTTCCAGATCTGGGATTTGAGCAGAGTTTTGTGACAGAACAATCATATTTGCAAACAAAGCACGGGATAACCACCCAATGAGCAATCACACAAGAAAGAAAGCTAATTTGCAAGCTGTAGGAGGCAAAAGAAGCTCATGCTGTCACATTCATGCTTCTTCTGCCATAGCACCCCTATTGTGGAATGCCTTTTCCATGGAGACTCAACTGACACCAATATTGGCATCATTTTGGCACCACGTCCAGATATACTTATTTATAAGAGCCTTGAGGGGTTGAGGATCATTGTCTGCCCAGGTTTTAATGCAAGGGTTTTCATGTTTAAAGATCTTATGCTGTAAAATTGCTTTATGCAGCATTGTAAACCCACCCTCAGATCCTGTGATATAGGGCAGGTTATCAATGTTTCAAATAAATAAAATAAATAATGCACCTTTCACGAGAAAAGGAATTCTAGCTTCTAAGGAGATGCTATCTGTGTTCTGGAGTTTGACCATGAGGCTATATTGACGGTGTTGCTACTTAGGGGCTAAGCTTCTGAGGTACTCTTTGTCCCATTCTCAACCTGCCCAGATGTTCAGATCATAAGGAGAAGTCCATTTGGGAATACCATTGCTACTGCAGGCCTGCTTGATGGGGAAGGGAGAAGACCCTCTTTTTTTTATTTATTCCCAAGTTGTAGAATATATGCTGCTGAGAAATGAAATCCATTTTCTTTTTTTTTCTTTTTTTTAAGACTAAAAACACAACCAAACAAACTGGCCTTTTAAAATGTTTTCATTTTATTGACTATGATGTGAGTTTTAATGGGCTGATTCTTATGACATTTAAACAGTTTTATTGTTCAGCTTGCTTCAAACAGGTTTCTAATGATGTTTGCTTTGAGTGCTGTTCCTTTATTGAACAGTTATATGGGGGAAAATAAAGGAATGATTTATGTTATTGTATTTTATCTCTGTTGTTGGCCGCCTAGAGTAGTCCACCACGACTAGATAGGCGGGATATAAATTAAATAAATAAATAAAATAAATAAATGAATAGACTGGACTGGACTGGGTAGGGCTGGACTTGAGTGCTGACTCTGTATTTGTGGTGGTGCCAGGGGCCTGCAGAACTCATGGGGCCACAGCCATCATCATAATGATTCAGGTGTCCTGTGACACCTTAAAGGCTAGCAAGTTTATTTGGCATATACTGTAGTTTCATGGACAGCAGCCCTGTTTGGCAGGAACAGTGCTGGAAAAGTAACTTACTACATTTACTAATTGTGCTAGATGTTACTTTTTAAATTTCCTGCAATTCCTTTTAAAGAAAAAACAAGAACATAGGGTTGGTAATTTGATGACATAAAATTTATGTCAAAATGCCTTCAAATTTATTTTTCAAAGTCCTTCAAAAGTAACTTTTGACTGTAATTAGATAAGATTACTTTTTATACCAATAAGGTAATTTCAATCCTACTTGTTATATTATTTTAACTGCAGCTTTGTGGCACCTTTGTTATCCCAAAATGTTGAAGTATTTACTTCTAACTCATCGTACAAAATCGCCTTACTTAGTGTAGTAAATCACACAGCAATAGGCCCAATGAACCAATAAGTATTTAATGAGTTAACTCTCCCATATGTTTTATTAATTCAAATGGGCCTACTCTAATTGTGACTTACTATGATAAAGTAAATCACAGAATAGGCCTATTTGAATTGATGGAACTTATGGGGGAGGTGACTTACCAAATCCCCATTGATTCAATAGGCTTACTCATTTACTAGTCAAAGCAACAGGATTTTGGCCCTTCCAAGTTGTAATTATGTATATCATGTCGTGAGACTGAAAAGTTCAGTGTCTCGATTTTTAGCACATCTACCCAATGATACATAGGTTGCACCAGGCAAGAGGTGGCAAGGAGAAGAAGTACCTATCACCAAGACTGTGGGTTGGATCTTTAAAAATCTACATTTTAAAAAACACACTGCATGGTAGTAAAGCTTATTAGGGCTGAGCTGGTGGCAGAGACTTCTATGGACTCCTCCTGGTGTTCTTGGAGTCCATAGGAGCCTATTAGGAGCTGTCCATAGTGCTGCAGCAGGTAGTGGTTTGTGCCTGTGGCAGCTACAGGGAGACCAGAGCACATTTCTGTCTGGGGACTCCTTCTTGATGTAGCTAGATCTATGTGCTCTTTGGGCATTGAACTAATTTGTGATACATTTCTAGGCTGGCCTATGTCCGCTTTGCCACTTGGGTGCAGCTCAAAATGTCCCTCTTCTTCAGGTGTTAGAGGACACCACACCAAATATGCCTTCTGTTGTTCTTTGGAAAGGAGATGTGCTGAGCAACAGATTGTCAAGAGAGCTCTCTAGAGAGGTTCCAAAATAAGGCTAGTGCTTTGCAGAAGAAAAAGAAACATTTCACCAGAATACACAAGGGAAAGAGAAAGGTTTGCTTTGTAAGAGCTATGTTTTCCTCTAAACTGCCTCCAAACTATAAAACCAATGGGAAAAAATCTCATCTGAAGCAGTAGTCTCAGAACTACTTACCAAGGAGTAATTGAACTAAACTGATCAGAGTTCTAAGCAGATGTGTGCATTACAATTTTGTAATGTGATTAGCAAGCCTTGGTTGTTTATAGATGATCAAGGAGAGGCCGAGGCTTTCAAAGATGGACCTCAACTGTAAGGGCAACCTATCATTTTAAAACCACTTATATGTGCAGCACTATATAACTTTGTAGAGCTGTGCCTTAGCAGACAGAAAGTTGTATACATCTGTATAATTTCAGCCTTTGAACAAATTTACATTGGCTATGAAGATGACAGCAAAATCCTGTGTGTACCCACTTAGAAGTTAGCCTCACTGAATTTAAGGGGATTTAAGTCAATAAAAACAGCCAGAATGGTGAATTAAATCATTGTTCATCATGAACTCATTTGACATCTTTGAGCAAACCAACCCCCACACTCCAATATATTCCTGTAATATTTGTTGCACAATTGTTAACAAACACTGGAATAATATACAGTATGTGTAAATACAGCATTTGGAATGTTAAAACTTTTTTGTGCCTGTTGATCATCCTACAGGCTGGAGAGGCTGCACGGAGTGAAATTGGTCTGTATGTATGAAATTGTTCATCATGTTCTATGTTGCTCAGAAGTATGGATGTGAAGAAATGTCCTTAAATTATTTGTTCTCTGTTTAGAGTTTGTTCATCACTTCCCGAGTAGACGTTGTCTAGAGGGGCGGGGTAAAAATCGAATAAATAAATAAATAAATAAAATTCCCATAAGATTTTTTGTTTCTGGCATAAAGAAGCAAGAGACTCCTTTTTTCAACCTGATGAAGTTTCTGCAATTTGTGCAAAATGATTCTGTGCAAAACCTCTGTCCTTCTCCTTTGTGAATCAAACCACATAAACAGCAAGTAAAGAAGGAATGGCAGATTGATCAGACAGACACAAACAACCCATCTGAGATCTAACAAGTCCATCAAAGAAGGATGTAGCTCCTTGTTGAGCTATGTGGAATTTTTGCAATTTATTTGTCACATATGCAAAAACTCTCAGAGGGCCCAGAAGAAAATATCTAGCTGCCCTGTAGATGAGGAGCAAATATTTGTGGTTTCTTGCTCTCAAGGGTGAGAGTGAAGATTTGCACCCCTACTCAGAAATAAGTATTTGCAAGGTCTGTTAGCTTTCCCTACCTAGTGTACACAGACTTAAATACATGCAGCTTCCTGGTGCCTAGAGCTGGCAAACCAAGCTGGAGAGGAGTGCCTATGAACATGAAAGGGGAGCATGACAAGTTCTGGGTTTTGGTGGAAATGTAAGATTAATCACTGAACTCCTACTCACTGAGAAGGCTAAAACCTTAATTAGGGATACACTCGCTGAACCTCCTGCTGAGCTTAGCAGCTGAGCTCTTTACATACTTTCTTCTCTGCCTGCTCCTAATGTAAATGTAATAGCAAGATAGCTGTAGCACAGCAGCTACATCACACTTACCTCTGCAACAGAAGGTGCGGATTAAGGTGGTAGAGACGACTGTACCAATTCAGATTAAAAATGAAGAATGGTGTTTTTAGAAGGATTTCTTCATTGATTAACAACAAAGCAGCAGCAGAAGAAGAAAGTCTTGTGATCTCTTTAACAAGATCCCTTGTTCATTTTCAATCACAATTTGAGAAACATTTCTGTTGAACATATTTCTTAGCTGAGTTTACTCCTGTACTGCAGTGAGTCCTGGACCCTTTGCGCATGTCAGGAGAGGAGGTTTAACATGTTCCATATGAGTTGTCTCCGACGCATTTTAGGCATCACCAGGCAGGACAAAGTTCCAAATAGTGTAGTCCTAGAATGAGCTGGAATAGTTAGCATGTATACATTACTCAAACAGCGATACCTATTGTGGCTCAGGCATGTCATGAGAATGACTGATGGTCAGATTCCGAAAGATCTCCTGTATGGAGAATTAGTGCAGGGAAAGCTCCCCAGAGGGAGACCACAGCTGCGATACAAGGATATCTGCAAGCAGGATCTGAAGGCCTTAGGAATGGATCTCAACAGATGGGAAACCTTGACATCTGAGCGTTCGGCCTAGAGGCAGGTGGTGCAGCATGGCCTCTCCCAATTTGAAGAGGCACTTGTCCAGCAGCCGAGGCAAAGAGGCAGTCTTGAAACCAGCTGTTACATACAGCACTGATGGTACCTGTCTGTCATGGGTTTGGAGGGAAAGTTCCATCCTATGGGGAGTGGAAGGCGGGACATCAGGGGGAGGAGCTGTACTGTATATATACTTGGAGCTTGTGTGGAGAGTGAAGAGTTGGAGTCTGTGTGTCAGACTGAGTACAACTGTGTGTCAGTTAGTACATACCTGATAGGTTCAGGTTTCTATCTGGGTAGCCAGAACTGATAGGTTCAGGGTCTGTGCTTTACTTTAAAGTGTTCTGTGTGAACCAAACTGTTGTATGTATGATTGAGACTAAGCCACGTTACAGTATCTTATTTACCTGATCATTTTGTTTTCCCTATTTGTTATTTAAATAAACCTTGTTCTTTTGTTTAGTAAAATCCATTCCTGGTCTGTGTGACTTCTTATAGGGAATGGTTGGTGGCAGCTTAGTTATAGTGTGGCACACTCCAGTAGGTCTGGGGTTGTCACATAGATTGGTGTCCAGCGTGTGGGATACGACTGGTCCAGTTGTCCAGTGGTCCAGCAAAACCTTGGCAAGTGTGCCCAGAGCAAGGGGGGTCTAGTCAGGGACAATCTGAGAGCGCGTAGGTAATCTTCTAGGCTTACCTCACGGGGAGGTACGCTAGTGGAAGAACGTGCCAACTCAGATTGGGGAGACTAGATTAGGGAGCTCTGAGGCAACCCGTTTTGGTGGGAAAGGGCTGAGGCAAAGCTGTGGGAAGTAACAGTGATCTAGCCTGTCTGCTGAGAGGCCTAGCAGAGGGGGTGGATTCTGCCTGGCAACAGTTGCAAGTTAGTGCTGAAGGAACAGCAGCAATCTATAGAAGGCTGTTTCTGAGGCAAAAGGAAAAACGTCGTCGCTTTATTTTGAGGCTTGACTTTTGAAGGCAGCCTGTTCTGGGGGGGGATTATGCCCTTGACTCGAAGCCAAATGGCAGAAATGGGGGAAGTAAGGGACCCACAGGTAGACCAAGGTTCTGAGGAGGAATTTGGCTCGGTGCAGGATGAGAGCACGGGAGAACAGAACCCAGAACTCAGAAAAATGGTCCTAGCCCAACAGCATGAACTGAGGATGAGGGAAATAGAAAGGGAAGAGAAACAAAGGCAAGTTGAAATGGAGGAAAGGGAAAGGGAGAAACAAAGACGATTTGAAATGGAAAAGGAAGAGAAACAGGAAAGGGAAAGGGAGAGGCAAAGACAATTTGAGTTAGAGAAGATGGCGTTTGAGTTAAGAAAATTGGAAATGATGAACCAGAATAATAATAACAATAGAGATTCTGAGGTGGGCCAATTGTCTAAAACTGACTTGAAGAAATTCCCTGTGTACCACAAGGGAGATTGCCCTGAGGTGTTCTTTTCCCTCGTGGAAAGAGCGTTTGTGGACTTCTCAGTAAGGGAAACTGAGAAGATGACCATTATGCGATCTTTAATCAGTGGCAGCCTGGCAGAAGTCTATGCACAGATGCCAGTGGAACTGATGAAAGACTTCGCTGAGTTTAAAAAACTGGTGTTTGCCAGACATGGGATAAATGCTGAACAGCTGAGGCAAAGATTCAGGTCACTCACAAAGAAACCAGAGCAGACTTTTACCCAAATGGGGGCCCAACTGGTGAGGCTGCTAGAGAAATGGCTGTCTCAGGAGGGGACAGAGACCTTCCAGCAGCTCAAAGACCTGATAGCGCTGGAACAGTTTTATTCAGTCCTGCATGGGGAACTGAAGTTCCAGGTGAGGGAGAGGAAACCGAAATCTGTGGCAGAGGCAGCAGAGATTGCAGATTTTATTTACCAAATAAGAAAGCCCTTAGCTGCTGAGGGGAAATCTGTAGGTAAACCCAAAGAAACCTACAGCAGGTACTCTCAGGGACCAGGGAAAAACCAGCAAGGGGGAGGGGCCCATGTTGAAGGGAAGCCCTCAGACATGAAACCACAAAGACCTCAGATTTTGGAGGGAAAACCAAAAACAGATGAGAAAGACTCCAAGTACAGCAGAAAATGTTATTTCTGTCAAGGAAAGGGCCATCTAATCTCAGAGTATGAGAAATTAAAGCAGCTAAAGGGAAATTTGCCTCATGATTTGAGTGGAACCAAGCCAAAAGCTGTGTTCTGTGTCCAGACAGAGCAAAGCTCCTTGCCACTGAGGGAGCCTGTTGCCATGGCAACTCAATCTGGAACAGTGACATCTGCTGATCAGGCTGAGGAAAATGGTCCTCTTGTGGAGGTCAAGCGCTGCTTACTAGTGAGGACAGATTCGCAGTTGTTTGAGACCGCAGGGGTGGACGTAGGAATACTTGACCATCAGTATAGGGGGCTAAGGGATACTTGTTCCCAGGTGACCCTGTGCCATCCAGATATTATTCCTAGGGAGTATATAATCCCAAATGAGAGCCTGAAGGTGGCAGGGATTGAGGGGCAGGTGATCTCACTGCCAGTAGCTGAGGTACCTGTGAGCTTTCAAGGCTGGAGGGGAGTTTGGCGGCTAGCGATTTCATCGACTCTGCCAGCAGCCGTGCTCGTGGGAAATGACCTGGCTGAACATGTGAAACGGGTGCTAGTGATTACACGCTCACAAGCTACCACGGGGACAGTTCAGGGGGGGTACTGGAGAGCCCGAGGCTGAAGCAGATGAGGGTAGTTCCGAAGCTGAGGTAGAAACCTTAACCACAGACAGCAAATTTGGCCAAGAGCAAAAGGCAGACGCCACTCTCCGAAAGTGTTTTGAAAAGGTGACAGACACCCAGTTAACACCTGAAACACCAGCAAGATTTCGTGAGAAAAAGGGAATTTTATATAGAGAGACCCTGATGAATATCTCAAAAGGGGGAGATGGGATCAGAAGTCAGCTAGTGGTACCTGAAAAGTATCGCCCCGTGATCTTACAAAGGGGGCACTCTGACATGTTTGCTGCGCACTTAGGGGTGAACAAAACACAGCAGAGAATCACACAAAATTTTTACTGGCCTGAAATAGGGAAGCAGATCAAGGAGTTCTGTAAACAATGTGATGTGTGTCAGAGGCAGGGGAATAACCGTGACAGGACCAAAGCGAAGTTGTGCCCTTTGCCTGTGATTGACACCCCGTTCAAATGTATAGGAGTGGATATTGTGGGACCTTTGCCCAAGGCCACAAAGAGGGGAAACCGGTTCATTCTCACCATTGTGGACCATGCCACGAGGTACCCCGAAGCCATTCCCTTGACTAACATCGAAACTAACACAGTGGCAGATGCCTTGGTGGGGTATATGTCCAGGATGGGATTTGCCTCAGAAATAATCACAGATTTGGGCACATCGTTTACATCAAAGCTCATGAAACGGTTATGGCAAATCTGTGGAATTAAACACAAGGAAACCACTGCCTATCACCCCGAAAGTAATGGGTTAACGGAGAAGTTCAATGGGACTCTGATGCGCATGATTAGGGCTTACTTGGCAGAGAATCCAAACAATTGGGACCAGAAGCTGCAATCCCTTTTGTTTGCTTATCGGTCAGTGCCCCAAGCCAGTACCGGGTTCAGTCCATTTGAACTTTTGTTTGGGAGAAGGGTGAAAGGGCCACTTGATTTAATCAAACCAAATTGGGAGCAGATCACCCAGGATGACCCACAAGACGTTGTGACATATATAGACTCTTTAATGAATGACCTAAAGAGAAACCTAGAGCTAGCAGCAGAAAACCTGCAAGCTCAGAAGGTCAGACAGAAAACCTGGTATGAGCAGAAAGCCAGGGAGAGGCACTTTAACCCAGGGGAGGAAGTGCTTTGGCCTAGGCCCTGCAAAGAGAACAAACTGCAGCTGGGTAGCCCAGAAATCAAATACTTGGGTCACATAGTAGGGGGAGGAGTGATCAAACCCCTAGAGGCCAAGATAGAAGCCATTCGTGATTGGCCCAGACCCAACACCAAGAAAAAAGTCAAATCATTTCTTGGGTTGGTGGGCTACTACAGAAAGTTTATCCCGAGGTTTAGCGAGATAGCGACTCCGCTGACCGATCTGACGCGGAAGAAGACTGATGACCGCATCCCGTGGACCAGCGACTGTGAGGAGGCGTTCCGGAGGTTGAAGGAAGCGCTCATCAATTATCCAGTGCTGCGTGCTCCAGACTTCGACCGGGAGTTCATCATCTACACCGATGCGTCTAACAGCGGGGTAGGAGCAGTTCTTTGCCAGGAGGATGAAAATGGTAACCAGCATCCAGTGTCCTACCTGAGTAGGAAACTCCAGAAAGGTGAGAGACATTTGGCAACCGTGGAAAAGGAGTGCCTGGCCATAGTATACGCGATCCAGAAGGCCAAGCCTTACATCTGGGGAAGACATTTTGTTCTGTGCACTGACCACTCACCACTGCAGTGGTTAAAGACAATGAAAACCCATAATAGTAAACTTATGAGGTGGGCTTTAAACCTGCAAGATTATGACTTTGAAGTGAAGGTGGTCAGAGGGTCAATGAACTGTGTTGCTGACGCATTGTCAAGAAGACCCGAAGAGTGAAGACGGCGAAGAAACATGGACTATGTATATTTTGGTGACCAAAAGTTAAATGTACTTGTTTATTAAACATGCTTGGTTTGTATTAATGTTTTCCCTGTTTGTTATTTAAATAAACCTTGTTCTTTTGTTTAGTAAAATCCATTCCTGGTCTGTGTGACTTCTTATAGGGAATGGTTGGTGGCAGCTTAGTTATAGTGTGGCACACTCCAGTAGGTCTGGGGTTGTCACACCAGCAAAATCAGGGAGCTGGACAGGGGACAGATTGTACTTGTCTTCAGTGTGGAAGGGATTGTCACTCTCAAATTGGCCTTCTCAGCTGTTCCAAGGCCTCTATTCAGAGCACGTTACCATAGTCTCTTGAGACTGAAGGATGCCTATATATGCCTATATATTTCTTAGCTACATTTCAGGACTGTTATCCTCCATGGGAAAATCATCATGGACCAAGAAAATGAATACACCTGAAAAACCTATTCTGTCTCAGCCTCTTCCTTGCTGTGCTAATTTTCTGCTTGTAGGTGGGGATGTAGGAAGCTTTGTGGTTATAGAAAGAAGCATTGGAACATGTGAGTCCCACACCAGCTGTGCAAAACAGCACAGTGCATTAAATCCAAACCTAACCCTCTGCTGGATTTTAAAAAAAGCTTCTTGAAATCCACAGCATTTTAAAATTTCCTTTAGGGAGTATATATTGTCTCTGTGTTGATCGTGTGAGGATGCTGCTTCATCAGTCTCTCTCTTTTTCTCTCTTACTCTCCTCACTACTCAGCTTAAGTTTGCAAAAATGTACTACACCAGCTTATTTTGCAAAGTTATGGAACAGATCCACTTCTGTGAATTGCTGGATAGTTCATTGGTTTAAGTCTCTGGCTACAAAGGCAGATGTTAGGAGATGGCTTCCCCACTGGGCCCTCCTTGGCAGAGGCTGGACTCAATGATCTATAACGTCCCTTCCAGATCTGCAGTTCTATGATTAGTTTTAGTATTGATATTAGTACAGTGGTGCCTCGCTTAACGAGCGCACCGTAGAACGACGAATCCGCATAGCGAGGAGGTTTCAGCGATCGCAAATGCGATCGCATACCAATGGCCCCTATGGCCGAAAATCGCTTTGCAATGATTGGTAAGCGTTTCGCTTACTGATCTTCGCAAAGCAATGCCGTGGATCAGCTGTTCGGCGGCTCCAAAATGGCCGCCGGAAGCCCCGAAATGGCCACGTGCAGCGTTTTCGTGTCTTCTCCTCGCTTACCGAGGGCGCGAAAATGGCTGCCGGCTATGGACAAACTTCGCTGAACGGTGAGTTTTGGAGCCTATTGGAACGCATTAAACTAAGTTTAATGCGTTCAAATGGCTTTCCCCGTTCCATATAGAGATGTTTTCACATAGCAAGGGTTAATCCGGAACGGATTAACTTCGCTATGCGAAGCACCACTGTATTTGTATTGATATTAGTATTAGTGCTCCAACAGCCGCTTCACTTTCAGAAACAGTTTACTTTTGTATTAACCTCCCTTTGCTTAATCTACCAAAATGCATTGAAAAATAATATTTTATAATCACACTATTAGGGATGGTGTGCGAATGATTGTGGAAGGTTGATTTGAGGACTTTGAGTGGATAGGCCACACAAATAAGGTATTTGGTTCTTTCCTACCCCCCCCCCCCATTTTGTTCTTTTTTGAGTGTTTGTGCAGTAGTGCAAACATCAGTCAGACCGGTTGTGCTTAGTGTCGTAGAAAGCAATCCTTCCTCTGCTGGTCTGATCTATCCGCCGTATCCCTTGGGTTTCCAATCCACTGAGATTTCCTTCATTCCCCAAAATTCTTTTTTCATTTTGCACTTTTTGATAGGTTGGGTAACACCAACCATTTTCTGCTAGCCTTTCTGTTTCCATCTATGCATTAAGGTAAGTTAGTGGACGTCTCATTGATTCATGTAGGAACATGGACTAAATAACATCCCTGCTAAAGTCTCATGAAGGAGTCCTGTCTTGTATCACCCTGCTAGAAACTCAGGAACAAACGTGCAAGAACCTTTTTTTGGGTGCCCTTCTTTTACATGTCCAATAAAATTTGAGGAAGGTTGAAGGTTTTTGTCCTCCTCCCAATTTTCTTCCTATTTTGACAGATGAAAATGACTCTCTTGAGGTTTACATCATGAGCTTTAATGGTAGTTTGGGTTACAACCTTGTGCCTTTGTTCTCATCCATGGCTGGAATGAGGGCCCTGAAAAACTTCCTGGAATTGGATCTGATCCTCAGGCTAAAAAAGTTCCCCTACATTCATAGCAGTCAATTTGCTATCACAGCATGCTTGTGCATATTCTGGAAATAAAGATCAGTCCTTAAATTAATTAGTTCACAGCTTCCCACACAAATAGGTATACGTGAGTATTGGGAGACTGAATCATACAATCAAAGAAGTTGGAAGAGGCCTACAAGGTCATCAAGTCCAACCCTCTGCTTAATGCAGGAATCCAAACTGAAGCAAATCTGAGACATGGTTGTTGAATTTTCTCTTGAACGTCTCCAGCATTGGAGCACTCACCACCTCCTGAGGTAATTCATTCCATTTTTGTACTGCTTTAACAGTTGTTACTCCTGATATTCAGCCTAAATCTGGCTACCTGTAGATTAAGTCCATCATGATGTCTCCTGCACTCTGGGATGATTGAGAACAGATCCTGCCCCACCTCTGCATGACAACCTTTCAAGCATTTGAAAAGTGTTATGATATATCCCCCCAATCTTCTTTTCTCGAAGCTAAACATACCCAGTATTTTCAGTCTTACCTCGTAGTTCAGAGTAAAGGTACAGAAGAACAGATGGAAAGTCTGCCATCCCATATCTATGTCCTTTTTCACTCTGCAAGGTCAGTTCAGAACAATTTGCCTCCTGAACCAAAGATAAAGCAATGCCTCCTCCCATTCCAAATATTAAAGCCAACTGTACGGATCATGGAAGAGCAGTGTTCCTCTCCTGGAGGCAACATTTCCTAGCTTAGGAAGTGCAGGGCAGACTGCATGACATTTGCCTCCCTCTCCTTAACAGGAGAGCTGACCTGCCTCCGAGTAAACCTACTTAGGATTGCCCTTTGGAAAAGGGGCTGATGGAATTAAGTTGCACAAATTTAATGAATGGATCATAAAAATGGGCATAAAGTTGAGCTGGAAAAGTTTGAATTAAATACCAAAATGCCCTTTTGTAATGGCCCCTGTGGTCTCAAGGCACAATAGAAGGAGCTGTTAAATGGAACAGTAGCTTTTATTTCTGAAGCACAAGATGGATTCTTGGACAATGGGGGAAGAAATAAATTTCTAATGTGCTGCAGTGAGAGCTTAGCAATTATCGGCAAGTACTTCTCCCCAGTCTGACTCTTAAACGTCTTCAAAGAGGAATAGTTATGGGCTTTCCCCCCTCAATCCAAACAGAAGCTTTAAACAGATCACTGTTTTTTCAATGAAGTTAATTTCCATTATCACTCAGAGTTGGAGACTTGAAGTGTTTGGAATTCTCATTGAGCACAAGTCATTGAATCCAGATCTCAACACATTTGACCTTTTCTGAGACAGATCACCTGAAAGGGTATCAGTCAGGTTTATCACACTGCACTTGAACCAGATGGCATAACATATACCCTTAGGAGCTCAGAAGAAGATGTCACATTTTTTTCAGTTTATAAATTTTGTGGATTGAAGGGACTCTTCACATCAGAGGGATTAAACATCCCTAAAGCTCTTGGCTTCATCTTCTTTCCCTATATCATTTTAGCCAAGAAAGTGTTTTGTACTGTTTTAAGGGAGATTGTTTGCTTTGGTTAAAAAATAATAATTAAAAACTCGGTTTCTGTAAAGAGTCAAATTTACAGTCCTGTGGAAGTTCTCTAGGAATGAGTCCTACTTAGAGTCTGTTGCAAAGTTTTGCATTTCTGATTAAATTCTTCTAGTTGCACAGCGAAAGTACAGTGATTCACAGAGCAAAATTGCTTCAAGATCCCCAAATTTGTCCATCCTTTTTTTTATTAAACTGGCACTTACAGTCTCTAAAACTCACTCTGAGACATTAGCAGTAAAAATAATAAAAACATTTTTTTAACAATTTACAGTTGTAAACAGATCAAAGAGTGGGCAATTGATTCGAGTTGGATAGATTGACAGTCATGCCAGCCCAGAAGGGCCCCTCCCAGCAACAGCTACTAGAGGCAGCATGTGAGGGCGCTAAATTACTTGTAAAGGTAAATCGTTGCTGCTATTTGATAGAGTGCTTGAAAAGTTTCAGAGTTGAAAACATAGCTCATGACATTATGTGGATGCTGCTCATCTTTCATTTTGTTCTTTCTCTTTTTCATTAGAAAAAAAATGCCTTAGACAGGACTGGTAAAAAAAATTGTTCATTTTTTAAAAAATCAGCAAAATACCTCTAAAGCAGTGGTGTCCAACCTTGGGCCTCCAGATGTTCTTGGACTTCAACTCCCAGAAGCCTTCACCACCACCTCTGCTGGCCAGGATTTCTGGGAGTTGAAGTCCAAGAACATCTGGAGGGCCAAGGTTGGACAGCACTGCTCTAAAGTGTCTTTAAATGCCCTTAGAAAGTAACTTTTGAAAGTAACCAGGCATTACTCATGATAAGTAACTTTGTTCTTACTAATCATTTCCTTTTAAAACATTTAAACTTTACACCCTTGCTACCTTCAAAAGGAACTTATGGATGATGGTGACTGACTCCTTCCAAGGTCTAGTTGGAATGATGATGGAGAGAGTGTGGGGCTTACCTCTGGATAAAGCAGAAGATGGGGTTGAAATACTCCTTGGGGTGAACCAGATCTTTACAATATAGGACCCACAGCCAGCCATGCAGGGCAACTGGCTTCACCCACCTTTCAGTGCAGATCTTTAAATCATAATTTCATAAACAGGAAGCAAGGCAGTCATGACTTCCCTTCCTAATTCCCTACTTGCTCTTGTTTTGTTTTTCTGAAAAACACTCTTGGCAGTGGGGGTGGATAAACAGCAAGGGAAGAAACTCATTAACCTTTCCCCTCTTGCCATTTCTCCTCTAGAATTACCCATTGTAACTCTTTTAATACCCACAGTTGTGCAGAGGGCAGGCCTTTAGAAGCCTAAGTCTCTGTGTGGCAAAAGGATGAGGAGGGTTCCCCAAAGGAGCAGGACTTGTTTATAGCATTTTGAAACAAGTAATGCAGAAATGTGCAAAGAGCTTTCCAAAAGACCATTAAGCATGAAGTTTAAAATTATCTGAACTGCAGTACGTATAACTAGTTAGGAGAAGTCGGGAGTGAGATGCTTCTTGGTGGCTTTACACACTCCTATTGTCATTTCTGTGTTTAAAGGTTAAGAGATCTAGGGTTCCATCCTGTCCCATCTAAAGTCACTGCCTAAATGACAGACTTTGGCATTGTTTCATTTTTAAAAGGCAATTAGTCTGACAAATGCTCACTCATGACTTCCCTGATGTTCAGGATAATTTCTGAGCTGAGTTTGGTTACCTCTAAGAAGCCAGTCAAGAAAGTCAGACGAAAGCACAGCCCGAACCCTTGACACCCAAAGGAGAATTTATGACGTTACTTGGGACCAAAGAGGAAGCAGTGATGGGCAGCCAATTTAGATACTTGAGTTTATGTCTGCCACTGGGACTTTGGTGGGATTAGTCTACATGCCCTTTCATAGCTTTTGTGAATTAACCAAGAGCAGTGAGGATTTGCGTGCACCAAGTGGATAAGTGTCAACTGCACAATAGCAAATTGGCTTCCAAACTATGGATTAGATCTTGCCTCTCACTTTTCTAAGCAGAGAAGACTAAAAGTTAGCTAACAAAAAACTGGAGCTTTAGGCATCATCTCTTTGGGGGAGCTATGGAACAAGTGTGAATCATGACGTTCAAACAGCTGGAGTCCATCTGAGTCTTTTCTTGATCAACTCAAGTTAGCTTGTCCTGCACTGGTAGAGTAATGCAATCCTAATTGAAAGATGGTAGAGTAGACCTTTGGTCTAGATGGGCAGGGTAGAAATCCAATAAAATAAAATAAAGATATAGGTGGTCAAAATTAGGCACAAACCTCTACTCCCAATGGACATTCCCTTCTGTTTTCCTGGCAGCAGAACCCTCTTCTGACAGCTGATTTCAGAGATCTGCTGACAGAATAATTTGCTGGCAAACCTAGCAGAACAGCCCAAAAAGTGGCAAAGCTGAGGTGAGAGAAGAAAAGGAGCAATTTATGTAAGACTCAAATTTCCTCCAGTCAGGATGCTGTGTTTGGCATAATGTATTTTGCATGTTCAGTTTTGTTTAGTACTGTACACTTTGTTTGGTGCTGGTCTTTGACTGTAATAAATTCAAATCAAATCAAATCAATTCTCCAGTTTGGGACGCATCCACTGTGTTAGCACAAAGTTAGGCCAAAGTAGTTTGGGACGCATCCACTGTGTTAGCACAAAGTTAGGCCAAAGTAGTGGTAAGTAATTTCCAAAGTAGTGGTAAGTAATTTCCAAGGTAGTGATAAGTAATTTCCAATATCAGAAGCAGTTTGGATTCAGCCTCTGTCCTTTCAGCTTGCCCTTGGCCATCTTGACTAGTTCAAGATTATGCTTTTACTATATTTATAGAACTGCCCTACTATTACTCTTGAGATCTGATTGGTGAGTATCTCATTCAACCAGATTTGAACATCCTTGGGGAGAAATAAAATAAATTTTTTTTGAGGGGGGGAAACAATGTAAAGTCTATTGACTACTGTGAGGACCCACAGATGATGCAAATAGACAAAAGGGTCAAAATAAATGTCCCTTATCTGCATGGGTTTCCAAGGTATCCCGGTCCTTGATCAAAGGAGAAAGCCAAAACAAAATCTCTAATATAGTTCCCTTCCTTCTCTCAGATGTTTTCGTAAACAGGTTAGAGCAAATGGTGAGGAGAAGCCCAAGAATCATTCAGCTACTGAGTGGGAATGCTAATCTTTACACAATTGTGTGCTGTCAAGTCAGTTTTGAATTATGGTGATCCTTTTGAGGGTTTCCTAGGAAGACAGTACCCAGAAGTAGTTTACCATTCCCTTTTTCTGGATATGCCTTGGGACTGTGCAGTCTGCCCAAGGCTACCCAGGCTGCCTCTTCTGGGAGGCACAGTATGGAACTGAATTCCCAACCTTTGGCTCCTTGGCCAGATACCTCACTTACTGAGCTCTCCGGCCCACAATCTTTATATGGACAGGTAAAAAAAAAATTCATCACAGTTCATCATTCTCTCAACAATGATGTATGTATATCATATGGTATATATATAATCCTTTCATATTTAGGACAGGCTGTGAAGTGTGTTGTGGGGGCTGTGAACAATCCATGTACTTTGGGGGGGGCAGTTAAATGTCAATCCCATCATCCATGTGATCATCATACCCTCAATAAATGTTCTCTAGGCAGTTGACAAAAGAAGTGCCATCTCTTCTCATCCCTCTCTTTTTGGACTCTTGGCATAGCTCAAAACAATGACATTTTCCTTCACCAATCTGGGTCTCTAGAATTATGCAAGCAACGATTTCTTCTCTTGCCTGCATTTCTTCTCCTATGCATCCTGATGTGAACATCACCTGTAGCAAGTTGCAGTTGTAGTTCCTAATTAATGCATTTATATGGTTGGTGTCTTTTATGATTTTGAGGTCTTTATTCTTCTTTCTTGGCACTTCTTCTTAGTCATCCTCTTTCTGTTAGTCACCCTTTATTAGTCAACCTAAGAGAACAAGAAAAAAGACTGTATGCCTCTCATTAGTTCAGCAACTTTGTTTTCTGATTGAAATTCTTCTTACAGGTCTGTCACATTAGAATCTCTCTCTCTCATGAGAATCAAGTGTTAAAGGAAGGCCTTTCGCTTGTCAGATTCCATGGAGGACTATCTGAGTGGCTTCACAGGCTCCTGTTTTACAGAGTCCCTATGAGAGACCTATGGATTGGTGTGTTATACACATCTGGCAAGGAATTTAATTGTGGTCACAGATAAGATTCGGTAGAAGTTCAGATGGCTTTGTTTTGGCTTAGCTAGTCCTTGGCTATCTTGGCCAATTAGAATTGAATAATTACTGTTGAATAATTACTTTTTTCATATTTAAAAATGTTGGTGGGTTTTTTGTTTTGTTTCATTTTTTGCAACCTCGCACGCTGCCTCTTGTAGGTGTGGCTAGGAGGAACCTTTCTGGGCTGGGGTGATTGTCAACCACTAACAGCACTAACCAATAGTTCCTTCCCTGAATTCAAAGAGAGCTTCTCTGTAACTACCTTTTTCCTTCTCCTATGTCTGTTGGCGTCAGTCAGTCTGTTGAAAACAGTTAGTCTTTTAAGACCTTTTGCTGAAAGTCAGTCAATCACATTTGTTCAGTTTGCTATTCCCTGTAAGTAAATGAAATGTTTTATTCTTTCTCCTAATGATGTCTCAGAGTGAGTTATTGAGACTGTAAGTGCCGGTTAATGAAAAACAAGGGCAGACTCAACTGGGGGATTTGAAGCTATTCTGCTCTGGGAGTCTCTGCACTTCTGCTGTGCAGCAAGAGGAATGTGACCAACATTCAAAACTCTGCAATGAAAAATAGACAGTCAAAAGTAGAAATGCTGTCACTCCAAATATTTGGCCACCCAGCTCTCGTTTGCCTCGTCTAGTTTGGCCAATAGTAAGGAATCCTGGTAGATGTGTTCCCAAACATCTTGTGATCCAAAGATTGCCCATCTCTTTTCATGCCTTTGAATGTTGCCTTGAATTGATCTTTCTGAAGGAGGACTTCAACTTCCACCTATGCTAGGATAGCTCGTGGTCTGAGTGGGAGGTGACTCGGCAGAACCCCTCTTCTGCCAGTTGATCTCAGAGATCTGCTGACAAAATAATCTGCTGGCAGATTAATCTGTTGGGGTTTGGGTGCCCCTGTGCTCCAGTCCCATGCCACCTTTCCAGTTCCTTATCTCCCTGATAGTCTACCTATTTTGGCCAGCTTTTTTTAATATGCTTGCTTTTTCTTCTTGATTTCCTTTCAAAATTGCAGCAGAACAGCTTTTCTGGGTGATGTGAAACATTTGCAGCTGGATTTTCAATTTCCTACTTTTTGAAAGAGAATTCCACCCACACACCACTGAGTTCAGCTATCAATCATGTCATTTTAATAGCCCGGTTTAGGCAAGATTTGAAAGGCAAGGGTTTGCATTACTAAAATAGCATCCTTCCAGTGTTTGCAAACATCTGACCTCCCAGTAATTCAGCTGGGGGTAGGGGTCAAAAGCAGCAATCAGTGCAAATATGGATGCCACACTGAATATACTACAATGCTCACTTAACATCTTGAAGCCATATTTTTTTTTTAAAGTAATTAGTTATAATGAGGATTTCAATACTTCATTATATGAGGAACCATATTTCAGGTTTTCTGGCTGTTTGTGCGCAATTATATTTCCTCTTCCATTCCAGTCTCTGCATGAGAGATATCTCAAAAGGTTTTTTTTTAACAAAAAATCTCAATTCATTTGACATTCCTATGCAGCTGTAGCACAATATTTCTGAACCCATTCTCCCTTCTCATAAGCGCAAACCTCTCATATATCCCTTTCCAAACACGCTTCCCCTAATAATTTTATTTGGAATCCGGAATAACATATGATTAAAACATTTAGAAATTTTGAAAGCATTGAGGGGAGAGGTCAGCTTTTGCTGCCCGGGACACGGCATGTTTGGTGGGGAAAATACACAGGGGAGGCACAAATGCCACCATCCACACCAAACAGAACCTAAAGTACAGCACAATCCAGAGATCAAGAAAGATAAAAGAAAAATAATAGGTGCTCTGCTGTATATCAGTAGACAGCAGGTATCATTACTTCTTACATTCTACAGTTTTTTAAAAAATAGGGCCCCCAAGAGATGGGGGTATTCATGTATTGTATTCATATGAATACAAATATCCCCGCACAGTTGGACTTAACAAGGGGCTAGCCGCTGCGGCCAGCTTGTCCATTCAGGCGTCTGGTGGCTGCGGCAGCCTCACTCATTCTTCCAATTGCTCTCAGAGCCCTGCTCTCTTCCTGCTTGCCTGGCCACTCCAGGCGGAGGGAGGGAGGATGAGTCTCCCTGCATGGCTGCTGAGTCACTACCGAAGCAGGAAGAGAGCAGGGCTCCCAAGTGATTGGAAGGATGAGCGAGGCTGCCACTGCCACCAGACCTGTGAGTGGATAGGTTGGCCTTGATAAGTCCAGCTGTGCGGAAATATTCATATACAAATACATTATCGGCGCATGACGACGATAATCCGATCCAGGAAAATCGCTGTACAGCGAAATCGTCGTCATGCAAAAAAAATCCCAATTGGAATGCATTGAAAACCGTTTAATGCATTCCAATGGGGAAAATACCTCGTCGCCCAGTGAAGATCGCCCATAGAGAACCGCCAATCAGCCCTTCATTAAGTCCAGCTATGCGGGGATATTCGTATGCGTATACAAATACCCCCATTTCTTCCCCAGTGGATACATGTAGAATTGGCAGGTCTCAGACACTGGTTGAAGTCTCAGGGAATTGTCATGCTTCCTACAGTCTCTAGGCACAGAGACAGATTGCAGGCTGAGTGGTGCTGAAGGAGACAAAAGTTCGATTTATACGTGAGAGAAGAAGACAGTTTTGAAATCCACCTAGTGTCACGAGGGGTCACTGGTTCAGCGCAAATGTGTTGGTAGGTGTGTTGTGCTCCCTGCTCACTTGAGGTTGGCCTGCCTTGCCTCTGTGACATCACAAGGCCCACCCCTATCAGTCTCAGAATGTTGTTCCTGAAATCTCAAGGCGTGGGCAGCTGCTGGCCTAAGGATCCTAGCAAGAATTACTGTTTTACATGAAAGGGAAAAAAAATGAAGCATCGTGAGAGAGTTGTTAAGCACTCTGGGCTTCCCATGTTTCACCTAAAGGTATGACAAAGAGACTAAAACTGCAGATTTAAAATGCTGCCTGCAGTTTTAGTCACTTCAACTTGCATAAAATCCACTGCCAGGTATTTAGTGGCTGCTTATGTACACAGAGGGCAGGTGTCTTCCCTTGTCTTCATTGTTGGTTTATTTTATTTATTTTATTGCATAAAAATATTTTTACACTGCCTTTCTCCTTTAAAAAGACCCAGTGTGGCTCACATCATTAAAAGACAATATTAAAAAACTAAAAACAGTGGGTGTTCTAAAAAAGAACCACACAATTACCGCAGTAAAAATTGTTAAAAAACCCAGCAACACCAAAACAAAAATTCAAAGCAGCAAGGCACAACCATCAAGTTAAGTGCCCACGCAGGTAGCCAGTCACTAAGGGAAGATGAGAATGTTTTTTGCCTACTTGTGGAAGGACAATAAAGATGGGGCCAGCCAGGCCTCTTGTGGGAGGGAGTTCCAGAGTCTCGGAGCAGTGACAGAGAAGGCCTTCTCCCATGTCCCCACCAAATAGACCTGTGAAAGTGGGACCAATAGGAAGGCCTCCCTGGATTATCTTAATATGTGGGCAAGGTCATAAAGGGAAACACAGTCCTTGAGACAGCTTGGGTCCAAGCCTAAGTTTAGGGCTTTATAGCTTAGAATCAGCACTTTGAACTGCACCCAGAAACAGCACAGTTGGAAGCAAACTGTTCAGCAGACATGGGTGGACGTGGTCTAGCGCTCACTTTATTGCTTTATGTACTCATTTGGGAAAAAAGGAAACGTGATAATGCATTGGGTCCCTCTACCATGAAGAATATGGCAGAAGACAGGTCTTTTCAGGTGTAGTTCCTCCCGCTCCATTAGAAGTTCTCTCCTCAGTGAGCTTCATTTGACATCTCTGTTTTCCTACGCACACCAAGTGAAAACTTTTATAATTGCCCAGGGCTTTTTAAAGCTTTCAGTTTGTTTGATGCTGGAGCCAGTGGCTATGTTGACTATAGGGTTCTTGATGCTTTAGTTCCATTTTTATAAAAAGGAACTTTGACCATTTCTGCCTAAATCAAAGGCAGGCTGTGTTCACACTGTTCTCTCAGGGGAGAGGGGGGGGGGAGAGAAGAAAAGACATACCACAAACAGCAAACCTTTCATGGTATAAGAAATGATCAGATGTTTCCTGCAGCCAGTCTACTTCTATGAACACTCAGAGAAAAAAGGGTGGGGAGAAAAGAGGCTGTTGCATGAGAAATGACTAACGAGTAAGCAAATTTGACAAGCCAGTTGCCTGATCTCCAACTTGTCTTGCAGAACACCTGAGATCTGAAGATTCGCTCAGACAGCTTGGTCAGTAGCGTATGTAGTGCCTGACAGCTTTTTCACCATCTGTACTGTCTTTAGGCAGAATAAAAATAATACACTCACACAGAAAGTAGGATTGGAGGGTACCCGTGATAAAATCTCCAAGTGCGTAAATACTAATCTGAAATTTCGGAGAGAAATTTCAGAACTTCTACATTCCCGAAAAAATGCGCGTAAAGAATATTCAATATAAAGATGGAAATTTGGCTCTCTCTTTTTGGATCTAGTGTCCAGGACAGCTTTTGTAAACTGTATTCTGACTTTGAATAAGAGGTTAAACATGCGTGTTTGAGTCACAAGAATGGAGGAAACATGTTTGGTTTCGTATTCGTTCATCTACTTTTTAATGGCAAGCCAATAAATAAATAAATAAATAAATAAATAAAAAGCCAAAGGAAGATGGAAAGTAGCCTTATGTAAAGTCAGATCATCAGTAACTTAATACGGTCTGCAAAAGATGCTTTTTGTGTTATATGACATCAGGTTAGAAATGACCCTAATAAGGTTTTCAAGATAAGTGGGATATTAAAGGGGTGTTTTTACCAGTTCTATCCTCCAGAGAGTTTTCATGGCCAAGCAAGAATTTGAACCCAGGTCTCCTGAGTAGAAATGGGCACAAACTGCTGATTTGGTGTTTTGTGCCAGTTTGGTTTTTTTCAGCCAAACTGGTGTTTGGTGCTTCACAGCCCCACCTCTTCTGGCAGGTGCCCAATCAGAGGCTGCACTCTGGTTCCCCCCCCCCCCCAGCCTCCTCCAGGTTCTGCCTCTGAGTGGCTACACCCTAGAGGAGGTGGGGCTGGAGGGGGGACATTGAACACCGGTTCATTTGAAAAACAATATATTAGAGCCCACCGAACTAGTGTTTCGTGCCCATCTCTACTCCTGAGTCCTGGTTGATCACTCTGTCTCCTACGTCTGTGGTCCCCAACCTTGGGCCTCCAGATGTTATTGGACTGCAACTCCCAGAAGCCTTCACCACCACCTTTGTTGGCCAGGATTTCTGGGAGTTGAAGTTCAAGAACATCTGGGGGCCCAAGGTTGGAGACCACTGTCCTACATCATACTGATCATCTGGTATCAATATACCACAAAGTATAATAGATGCCAGGAATCTCTTTTTGGCATCAGTTTTGGAAGGGCCCTGCCTTCTGGCAGCAAGCTGCAAGGCTAGAAGAAATGTAATAATTACGCATGGAGTGTTTTCCCACCAAGCACACAAAGCACAGCTCATGCCTGTGTATGGAAGTAAGCCTCACTGCAACAGTTTGATCAGCCTGGAAAGTACAGTCCTCTACAAATTTAAAATATAAACACAAATCTGTATATTTAAAAAAAAAAAAAAACAGACACACGAACAAACTACAAACTATCCAACAGAAAAACCAACCAACCCCAAACCCAATTAATCTATGGGGGGACATAGATGTCAGAAGAAAGGATGTCTGTAGAAATAGATTGTATAGATAGTTTGTGTTGTCTTTGTATATATTACAGTTTGGAAACTTCATAAATAGCTTTAAGTTAGAGCTACATTGCTGATACCCAGACAGACAGACAGACAGACAGACAGACAGACAGACAGACAGACAGACAGACAGGGGGGGGGCTGCCCTAGAGTAATTTTCTGAAAATCTTCATCTGTGGATTTCTTCAGAGAGAATCACTTCAGAGACAGAAGCAGCATCTGAATGAGTTTTTGCTAAAAAAAATCAGGATATCAAACTGGACCGTTACCTGAATTTCCTTGGTAAGTGAAGAAATAGCCCCTCCTTTCCTAATTCTCTTCTCTTTCTGATTTTCCAGAACGCAACCAAATACAGTGACGTAATTCAAGCAAGACTGAACCGTACGCTAAGATTCAACACAAGCAGCTTAAAATGGGCTTATCGGCCAAATCCAGTTTAGTCTGTTTTAGTCGATGTGCTGCATTCAAAGTAGCCAGAAACGGAGGGGGGGGGAAGGGAGAAATTGGACAGGCTGTAGAAATAGCAAGGAAGGGATTCAAGCAAGCCATTTCCAGCAAAGCTTAACAGACAACACACATGCTGTCCTCCGTGGATTATCACTCCCGAGTTTGTCAGTCAACACACACCAGATGCATCTCTTTTCAAGACCAAACACATTGCAGTTATGGCTTTACATAGTGAGCCAATGTGATTGATGTATTGGTTAAAATGTTGGACTAGAGCTCAGGAGACCTGGGTTCAAATCCCCACTCAGTCATCAAACTCACTGGGTGACTTTGGGCCAGTTGTACTGTCTCACCCACAATCCTCGCTCTTTGCTTCCTACTGGGTTGCTGCCTTCCCTGGCAGCAAGGCAGCTTTTATATCCATCATCTGTCAGGAGTAGACAAATTCCCACCACTCTCCTAGCGGTCATCCCCAAACATCCAGGAAATACATGATGACCATGGCTTCAGTCTGTGTCTTGGTTTCTCAAGAAGGGTTAGGCTCCAGTGTAGCCCCTCTCTGTAAACTTTCTGCAGTTACCTGGGTAGGTATAGTAATCCAGGTAGCTGTCAGGGTCAAGCCCTGGCAGAGCATGGAAAGATGACCTTTTTGTCCTGGAAAACCGCTATCTTCACACCTCTGCCTCCTGTGTTCCTGCAGCCCACCACTTTAAAAAGTATTGAAATCAATAGGAATTTAACCTCTGAGCCCTGTGCTTTGTTTATTGCCTGTTCCTCTGTGTTGACCAAATGGCTGGGTCACATGCCCTCAGGCCATGCAAATAGAGCCATCCAGTCAGAATGGCTAGCTATTGTCAAACTTCATATCAGGGCATTCCTTTATTCCTCAGGGTGATCAAAAGAGGAATTAAGGGCTGTTCAAGATGGCCCTCAATAGTGTAAAAGACAATTGAGAAAGTGGGATAACATCTCACTCTAATCTTGAGGAAAGGAGTGTTTCCAAGTGAAGGTTGGCATTTGCACTACTCACAAGTTAAGGTAAAGGTTCCCCTTGACATTTAGTCCAGTTGTGTCCAACTCTAGGGCACGGTGCTGATCCCCGTTTCCAAGCCATTATCTGTTACTGTGGTTGATGGGTGTCATTAGCTGGTCTTTGTGTGTAGTGATCCCCTGTTCTTGTGGCTGGGTAGAGTTTGTTGACCTTTTGCACACTGGATTTTTGAGAGCTGGGAGCCAAGTTTTGTTGAGTTTCAAATTTTCCTCTTTTTTGTTGAAGTTCTGCTGGTGCTTGTGGATTTCAATGGCTTCCCTGTGCAGTCTGACATAATGATTGCTGGTGTTGTCCAGTATTTTGGTATTTTGAAATAGAATTTCGTGTCCAGTTTGTTTCAGAACATGTTCAGCTACTGCAGATTTTTCTGGTTGTTTTTGTCTGCAGTGTCTCACATGTTTTTTGATTCTGGTGTGGATGCTTCGTTTTGTGGTTCCAATATATACCTGGCCACAACTGCAAGGTATCCGGTATACTCCTGCAGTGGTGAGGGGATCCCTTCTGTCCTTTACTGACTGAAACATTTGTT
Source organism: Pogona vitticeps (assembly GCF_051106095.1). Taxonomy (NCBI): domain Eukaryota; kingdom Metazoa; phylum Chordata; class Lepidosauria; order Squamata; family Agamidae; genus Pogona; species Pogona vitticeps. The sequence continues at coordinate 176,010,475 of NC_135787.1, forward strand.
GTATTTTTGTGGTGGGCTTGAATACTGTTTGTAGGTGACTGAATATATGTGATATAGTTTTGTTCAGAACTTGGAAACATGACTTCTTTTGGTTTACAGCTCCCAGCATCACCCAAGCAGCATACAATAGTTGATGGGCAAGCTATTTGGGGATTCTGGGAATTATAATCTTAGCTCTCTTCCATCTAGATCAGGGTGGATATTAGCAGGTTTGGAGCTAATTTTCCTCCATCCTTTCACTCCTTGAAGACAATACCAGCACCCACTGATGTAACTGGAAGTGACCAGAAAAATCAGAAGGCTTTTTTGGCCAAAACAAGCTGTAGAAGGTTTCTGGAGGTAAAATTCTCCATCGGGGTCAAGCTTTTTCCTTGATGATGGTCATCTCTGGTAGCAGCCTGAGGCCACAGAAATAGCCTCAAGGCTGCACCCCTGATCAAGAGGAACCTGCCGAAATGTTAGCATACATATTTTGTAGTAGCGAAAGCTTCTGAACTTTTTCAAAGGCAGGTCCATGTGTAGCACTTTAAAATAATCCAATCTAGAAGTCATCAAATGCTATAACTATCCCTATTCAAGACTGGCTTTCACTGACAAACTAGGGAAAGCTGAGCTCTGAAGTACTGAGATCTGAGACCAAAAGAACATTGTCAAACTGCACATCTGTTGCTTCAGAAGAAGTATAGACTCATCTTGAATGGATCATTGAACCACTTCATGGAGCAGAAGATTTGTCAAGATTCATCTATTGCTTAATTTATTGGACTTCATCCATCCATCTCTCGAAAGAATTTAGACAACAATTTAGGTCCCGTACTTTTCTTGGCCTAGAACGGGGAAGGTAGGGAGCTTTCAGCCCTCTGGATGTTTTGGACTATGATTTCCAGAAGTATTGTCTCTCTAAAGCACCTTGGAGGTAACATTCAAAACATCAATGGAATCAACATTTCCCTACTATTGGCCTACCTTATTTGTTCAAAACAGCCTTGCCTCTCTGTAAATGTCTAACAGAGAAGGCAACCCTACAGGAGGCGGCTCATTTAAAATCATTATTAGGATTAATAGTCATCAGCATTTGGAGAGCACTGACATTTTTCTCAGCGCTGTTCAAAGATGAAAAACAGAAGGCATCCTCTGCCTGCTGGCTCACAATCCCACTGCTACAATGTCAACCATCAAAATCTGGCTGACTGATTTGTGGAAATGAAAACAAATGAAGCCAATGAAGAATGAATAAGTATGTGACATGTGGCACTCATTTGTGACTGTGGCAAAATGAGCCCCTTTCATTCACTATAGAATGAATGCACACCCCTAATTGGCATATTGGCATGTGAAACAATTATAAAGCAAACGAGGAATCCATGAAGAAAGTGAAAAGGGTGGAATAGAAGACAGCGCCATCTAAGCAATGCGAAGTCAGTTTATGGCAAAATTACCAACATTTAGTGAGGGAAAAACATCTATTGCTTTAAACCTTTTATTATGTATCAAGCATATCTACTTGTCAGGTAGGTGTCAGTATTAGGTTTTTCTGGGAGGAATGGAGGATAAAACCCAACATATAAAATTAATGTGCTGATCTATATTTCACAATTGACAGGAACAGCTTTAGTTCTGGAAAAACAGAAATATGTTTTCACCCTTTCACACCCTACTTCTTTCTCTCTAAATGGGTGATGTAACGGAAAGCTATTGCACATCGATTCCTCAGCAATACATAGAATTTTCAAAGACATGCTAGTTTTGCTCTTAATAAAGCGTTCAGAAATCTTTTCGAAAACAAATCAGACCCATACAATTAAAATGTTCTCTTACAACCATATTGTAAGAGGTCTTTAAATGCTGCTGTTGGTCTCTTTCTACCAGAACTTTGGGATACACAACGAGCACTCTGGACTTTAATAATAATCATGTGCCACCAAGTCAATTTTGACTTATGGCAGTCATTTTCAGGGTTTTCTAGGTAGAAAGTACTCAGAAGTGGCTTATCTTTCCCTTCTGGGGGCATCCTGGGACTGTACATCTTGCCCAAGGCCATGCAGGCTGGATCTAATCCCAAGAGGCACAGTAGGAAACTGAACTCCCAACCTCTGACTTCACAGCCAGAGATCAAAGCCATTCAGTTATCGAGCCAGCTCCACTCTGGACTTTAGAGAAAGCTGATTTCTAATCAGTTTAGTGAAATACTGGGTCACATTCCATGGTCAGAAATTTTAGATTAGGCATCCTTCAGTCTTGAGAGACTATGGTAACGTGCTCTGTATGGAGGACTTGGAACAGCATCTAGTGTGGCTGAGGAGGCCAATTCGAGAGTGACAATCCCTTCCACACTGAAGACAAATGCAATCTGTCCCCTGTCCAGCTCCCTGGTTTTGCTGCTTTCGGGACTGCCTCTTTGCCTCGGCCTGCTAGACAAGGGTCTCTTCAAGTTGGGAGAGGCCATGATGCAACGCCTGCCTCCAGGCTGAACGCTCAGATGTCAGGGTTTCATCCTAAGGCCTTCAGGTCCCACGTGCGTATATCCTTATATCACAGCTGTGGTTTCCCTCTGGGGAGCTTTCCCTGCACTAATTCTCCATATAGGAGATCCTTTGGAATCCAACCATCAGTCATTCTCACGATATGCCCGAGCCAATGCAGAAGTCTCTGTTTCAGTAATGTATACATGCTAAAAATTCCAGCTCTTTCCAGGACTACTCTCTTTGGAACTTTGTCCTGCCAGGTGATACAAAAAATCCGTCAGAGGCAACGCATATGGAAGGTGTTCAGCTTCCTCTCCTGCCGTGCACAAAGGGTCCAGGACTCAGTGCATTACAAGAGTATGCTCTGGACACAGGCTCTATGGACCTGGATCTTGGTATATGTCGTCAGCTTCTTATTGAGCCATTCTCTCTTTGGGAGTCTAGAGAACATAGTAGCTGCTTTGCCAATGCGTTTATCCAGCTCAATGTCTAGAGAGAGTGTGTCAGAGATGGTTGAGCCAAGGTACACAAAGTCATGAACAACTTCCAATTCTTTTGTGGAGATGGTAATAGAGGGAGGTGAGTCCATGCCCTGGCCCAAAGAGGAAAGAGCCCACAATAACATGTTTCTTAAAGATGAGATATTGAAGGCATAGTCACAGGCAATTCCCTTGCAAAAGAAAAGGGAGAATTCTAAGGAAACTGTGGTGGGTGCATAAGGAGCTTTCAGATGAGCCCAGATTTAAAAGGGGACCTGTTTAGGAAATAAAAGGAGTAATGAATCAGCAAGGAAGAGTACAAACAAGTAGCCAGTATTTGCAGATAGCAGGTTGGGAAGGCTAAAGCTCAAAATGAACTCTGACCTGCACACCATTAAAAACAACCAAAATGAGGTTTTAAGCAATGTCTGAAGGAAGAACAAAGAAATGGTAGGCCTGTTGCATTAAGAGCTTGAAGAAGTTCTAACAGCCATCAGAAAGAAGGAAAAACTAAACACAAATGAGTGCCACATGTCACATACTTATTCATTCTTCATTGTGTTTGCATTTGCGAGAAAATGATCATCCTAATACAAGTAGAATGAGTAAGGGGAAATAAAGAGGTGGTACAAACATAAAGCTATTTTAAGTGAATTCATGTCTTCTGGCTCGTGTGAATAGCATCTATGAGTACTGAAAGAACTTGCAGATGTGGTCTCAGGGCCTCTATCTGGGAGAATTCTTGGAAAATGCTAGAGAGCTGTGAAGACCAGAAGCAAGTAAATTATATCTCCAAGAGCAGAGAGAGAACATTGGACAGTTACCAACCAGCCAACTTGATATTAGGAAATATTGCATAACAAATTATTAAACAGCTGGCATGTGAGCACTTAAGAAAAGAATACTGTGGGCACAGTTTTTTTAAAAAAAAAAAACAAGTCATGACAGATTAATCTTCTCTGTCTCTCTCTTCCCCCTCCCCAACAGAGTCATAATCTTGGTAGATGAAGGGAATGATGTGGATGTAGTTGATCGTAATTTGAGCAAAGCCATATGCTTATCCCTCAAGATGTTGTGTCAAGCTGGTGAAGTGTGAGATGGATTATGCTGCTGTTAGGTATGATTGTAACTGGTTGATTACTAATTATCTCTCACTAATTATCTTTCATCATCCTAGAGAGGAATACCATGTGGGACATCAAAGGGCTCTGACTTAGGCCCAGTGGCATTCAATATCTTTATAAACAACTTGGATGAGGGCATACAGGGCATGTTAATCAAATAGCACCAAAGTCAGAGGGGTACCAACAAGCTGGAACATGTCCAAAGAAGGACAATCAAGATGGCCCTGCTCCCCAAAACAGGAGCTGCTGCCCTTTTCCACACCACCTCTCATTTCCTGTTTCAGGCAACTGCTTTCTCTACCTAATGGCAAAGCACACCCTGCCTTCTCCTTATCTTTTTTTTCCCTTCTGTTTTCTGTTTTCCATTATATGCAACCAGCAGGTAGAGAAGTCCCAAACTCCTCTATCCTTCTGCAAAGCCAATCCAACATCCTTGATGCATTTCTCAATGCAGAAGGAGAAATTCCTTCTTCTATGAACTTCCTAACCTGATTGTCCTGCAGGTCCCTGCCTTCTTTCTTTTCAAGTAGCTGTTGAACCCTCAACAGTGTTTCCTATTAGCTTGCCGGCAGCTTGCTAATTATAATTATCTATTGATAACCCAAGATGAGTGGGAGTTTTGTGCAAAATTCAGATTCAACTACCCACACAACCCATATGCTGTCATATAAATAACTGAATACAACATTAACGAAGCAAAGGTGGACAGAATTAACCACAGAGCTATAGCTGGGAATAAGCTTGAGCAGGGGAAAAAAATCCATTTTATTTCAAAAATAGGTAGTACTGGTAACTTCTGTACATTTTTCGATATCAACTCAATCCACAGATTCCATGTGGAAATACTTTTTCAGAGTAGCTTTCCCTAAGTTCCTATGTTTCAGCAAGCCTGAGAAAGAGAACTTGCTGATCCTAGATATTAAACGTCCTATGTTCCAAATATTTTTTTAAAAAAATGCTAATATGTTTCAGACCAGATGTCCTTTCTCATGAGCGAAAAACAGTAATCACATGTTTATGTTTTTAGCTCATGATAAGCAACGGTGCTTAGAAAAGTTATCTTTTCAATAATTGCTTCCAAAATCTACCAGCCACTAGGCTAGTCGGAGGAGCAGAGAATTACAGGTGAAAGAGCAATTTTAATCTTAAAAACAGAACCCAGGAGAGAAGGAATTAAAATGGAATGGAAGTGTCTCACGACCAGACATTATCAAGGATGCTTATCTTCTTTGGAAGACCAAGCACACCCAGGAAAGCTCCACAGCCATTGATTTATTGCCAGCAGTAGGGTCAATATGATAAAGGTGAGTCCCACCTCTGACAAGATAGAGGACAACTGAGATATGGCATTCTACACTTCAAATGTTGAAAATTAAAGGAAAGTACAAGCACAACTGGCTTTGCTAGCAGGAGACCGTGGGGAATCAAACTCCCAACCTCTGGCTACACAGCCAGATACCCAAACCACTGAGCTATTCAGCTAGCTTAATAATCAAATGCCATCAAGTCAGTTCTGACTTATGGTGACCCTTTTCAGGTTTTTTCCAGGCAGAGAACACTCAGAAGTGGTTTACTATTCCCTTCTTCAGAGAGCATGCTGGAACTTTGACGCTTGACCAAGGCCACGCAGGCTGGCAGGAGGCACAATGGGGAATCCAACTCTCAATCTCTGGCTCCACAGCCAGAGACCTAACTCATCTCCCACATATTTGTGGTGTGTCGTATAGTAAGTATATCTCCGTCATCCTCTAATTTGTTAGAATGGGACTCACCTTTAGCCTTAACCTATGCCGTGGGACTCCATTAATTACATGTTTTTAATTTTATATGCTTGTCTAGTCACTCTGTCACTCTCTTTTTTTCCCCTTTTCTTAACAAAACATTAACAAGAGATAATAAAAAGTTTATTATGGTATTGATGCGATTCACCCTAAGGCAAGGCATAATCATGTTGCAGCTCATGATGACCTGCTGGGTCAAAGACCAGAACTGTACACAGAAATCTTGATTTCATCTCAGCTCAGAAAGCTTAACAAACCCTACAGGGGGTGACATATTGCAAAATGGTGAGGGAATCAAAATAGGTCGCTGAGCCGGAGAAGGGTTGAATTGAATGATGGCAATGGACTAGAAGAACTGATAGAATGAAATACTTAAACACAGAGAGGAGCGTGCAGAGGGGTAAAAATGGCTTATCTTGAACACCTTATCTTGAGCATTAAAATATTCAAGATTTTTTTTCCTGAAGGAAAAATGTATTCTGTGGGATGGATTATTTTAAATCAAGGTCCGGGAATGTTTTTGAGCCAGAAGGCCGATTAGTGGAGCTGCCTCCCTAAACGGGCCTGGCCACCACATTGCCATTGGCTGGGTATGTAGAACTTTCTCACACAGTTACTCATTCTTGATGAGACAGGTTGCTCCCACACACTGAGACAGCCTGTTGAGAACCTTGCAAAGGTTCCTTGCCTCTAGCACAAGGACAAGACATGGAACATTTTTCCCACAATCTGCAAAAAATTGCACAATTTCCAGATACCTGTGCAAAGCCACTGTTTCTCTCTCTGTGAAGCAAACTGCAGGGACGCAGCAAACACAAGTACTGAAGGATTGGCTTCTCCTTTTTAACTGAAAAAGATGCTTTGGACTTCCAAACATCCATGAACCAAAATAAAAGCTATTGTAATTATTCACAAGCGCCATATCACAGGATAGCATTTATGTGCAAGGATGAGTCAAGTAAGGATTTACATTCCTGTTATGTGGCTCCTGATGTGACAATCCGAACCTTATTTACTCATACACACTTTGGAGGCACATATAGACAAGAGATGCACCTCTGATTCAGATGAGTCTTGAATTGACCTTATTCAGACAGATTCAACGAGATGCATCATGAAGCAAGAGCCCTGACACTGATAGAATCCAAATCCAAACACACCTAAAGATTCATTAACAAATTGTATCCAGGGTAACACGGAAACACAGAAACCATATTTTCCTCAAATGTTCTCGAAATTAGGAAAATGCCAGGGGAGGGAAGGAGAGGAAAGTTCTAACAATGAGATGGACAGCTCTAAATTCTAATCACAGTGAACGCTTTTACTAGGGCCATCCAGCTCCAGTGTTTTGGAGATGTTGAAGTAGAGATGTCACAAGACTGATCCAGTATAGGCGTGTGATAAATGAAAAAAAAAATTAAACCTCAACATATATCAACCTCTGTTTTGAGTTCTCTCAGTGTATCCCCTGATGATCTCCTTTCCTCTTTTGTTTGTGAACATGCTTTCTTTATTAGGCTAGGAAAAAGTTGGGATCTAAATAAAATTGTTCCATCATACCAAGTGATTTTCACATTCATGCATGCCCATAATTTTTTATGCAGCATCAGAATTCACTTTAGCCTCTCATAGATCAGTTAATGATAAGATTCAGGGACTCAGGAGGAAGAGGGACTGGCTAAAGGCCGGGAGCCTAATTGGCCATCACGAATTTGTTTCCTTTCCATTTACTTTTTAAAAGACACCTTTTATTATCTATTCTTTTATTGGAAGGACTGAATTGGTCCCATTCAAGACCTAATTTGCTTAGCCAGAGAATTACATGTGATAAAATATCTTCCCTGGAGTATTTAAGTATTCTGCTAAATTTATTTCACACAATGATAAACTCGCATATTTGATTTCAACATGATAAAGGCACAGACTGAAGTTGATGGAAGGATTTATCAGAAGGGGGGTAACATGTTCCCTACCCCCCAAAAAAAGAAAGAAAGAAAAAGAAGAAGAAAGAAAAAGAAAATGAATCAATTAAGGATTGTGTCATAATCAAACAAGAGTTTCTATCCATAATCCAGTGTTCAAAACATTTTTAAGTTATCTCGCTTGGGCAGAGATATATTTAAAGTCTTACAGTGGACAAAGAGAGGCTTGGATGAGATATAGAACTGGGTACTTATTTGGGTAATGATAGATGACTCCTTTTGTCTACAATGTTCCACATCCATCTCAGAGATAGAACATGTGTCATAGAGATGTTCCTTGGCAAAAAAGAAAACCCAGGGGACATCTCTATGACATATGTTATCTTCATACAAATGACCCCTAATGCTATGGAAAAGTGTAAGGAGAATCAAATCATTCCACCAAATCTCAACAATGCAGTGAAGATGACCTTCCTTCATACCCTGGCAAAGCCACCCCCAAGTCCCCTGCTGTGCAAGTAGGCATCAGAGCTAAATAGAGCAGAGTAGAATAGAGCAGGGCAAAGCTTGTCACCAGTGGTTCCTACATTAATCTTTGCAAATGTCAGTTTGCAGAAAAGACAGTATGATGGGAGAAGGCGAAATGGGTTGTCATTTCTCTTTCTAGCATCCACCCTTTCCCCATCACCCTGTGCTATAATTAGGCTTTACTGGCACTGAAAAATATGACTGAGAGCTTGTTTGACCAATGTACCCTCTTATTACTAGCATAGAACATGCCAACACACAGAATAAACACAGCAAGCCCAGAGTTGTTCTAATGACAAAATATAAATCCTATTTATTTGTGCCAAGCTATGCTTCTCCAAATCTTTCTGAGACAATTGCCTTCAAGAGTCTCACATTTGTTTTAAAAATGGAAACTGGAGAGGGGGAGATAGAAGGCTGAGAAAAAATGATATAGCCATGCAGAAAACCAACAACAACAAAGGGATGACAAAAAATAATCATCAAAAAGCCATGGGGAGGGGCATCCCCCTCCCTTCCAGGTGGTAAAGAAAAGAAGATAAGACAGATAATAATGTTAGTGGAGCAGAATGTTGCTGAAGCTGATGAATGAGAGGGGCTGGCAGCTTGTAGAAGCCATAGTCTGTGGGGCAAGCTGTTGGGAATGGTGTCAGACAAAATTAATCTATCTGGTGTTGTTTTGCTTGAAGACTGCCATATTGAAAACGATATCGTTCATCACGGCATACATTTTTCATGCTGGTTCTGTCATCTTGGAATGTGTGCAAGAAGCACCCGAGGAAAGAAAGGATGCAAAATGTCGGCAATCCACAAAAGACCTGTGTGTCGTTTAGAGAGAGGGTGAACTTGTGGAGTGAGCTGGCAGATCTTGTGCAAGGCAACATGGACCGCCCCATTTTATGTTTCTGCTTTTTGGGAATTTTTGTTTTTGATTATATCCCAATGGGTGGGGGAGAGAACTCTATGCAACAGGAAACCTAGCAGAACAGGGAGAAATGGCAGAACCCAGTGTTCTTCCTGTGATGCTAGTTTTCTGCCTGCAGTATTATCCTACAGCAGAAAAGAGGGCCTTCTTGGTGGTTGCTCCCAGGCTATAGAACTCCCTCCCAAGAGAAGTTAGGATAATCCCCTCCTTGTTGACCTTTGGCTGGCAGGCACATACATTTTTATTTAGACAAGCCTTTGGCTACTGATTGATAGATGGGGAAGGCCCTTTGACTGGTAGTGGTTGTGCTTCCTTTTTGTTGTGCTTCTAAAATGTCTCTCTCTTGTGTTACTTCAGGGCTTGTCTGAATCTGATAATTCACTTAATAGTCTTTTAATTCTGCAATTCACAAGCCCCCTTGCAAAAAAAAAACAAACCCAGGTGAATCTGTTCATTCGTGTTATAAGCTACCTTGAGACCTGCAGTGGAGAAGAGTGGGATAGTATTAATAAAAAATGTTTCTCATTGGCTGCACTTACTGTGATCTCATGGAAATTCCCCCTGTCCCAGAGCAATTTGCAGTACACCTTCTGACAGAGGAGGGATTCTCAACTGCATTGTGTATATATCCAATCTAAGAAAAATTGTAAAAGTTATAAATAAATAAAAAGATTGTGTTTTATGAACAGATCTGGCTGTGGTTCCCCCCATCTCCCCACCCCCCAGGTCTCAGACAGCAAAAATCCTTCCCACAATCCTTTGCAGATTCTAAAGAGCAGATGGACATGAGACTAACATAGCTTTTCCAGCAATCTGTTTCGGAGAGTGGAATGTGGGCCTGTTCCAGGGCTGGAACACTTCCTTCCTTCCTTCCTTCCTTCCTTCCCTCCCTCCCTCCCTCCCTCCCTCCCTCCCAATATCACTGCAATACCAACAACCATAGGCAGTTTATGAATTGAGCATGGGGGAGCCTCCACCGAAAAACATTCCGGAGTGAGCCTCCTCTCCTGCTACCATGAGCTGCCTCATCTTTCAACAGAACATGAGACACCAACACGAGCCAGCCTTGAACCATGGCATACTCTTGCTCCACCACTAAGCAAGGCCATAACCCCATAACAATAAAGACAGCTAAAAATTAGCTAATACTCCAATCCCACTCTTCTTTATTAGATCGAAATCATAAGGCAAGTTCTTTATTGCACAAAAGGAAGCCAGTACAACCAACCAGTAACTTTTAACTAGTTACTTCTAAGTTTAATGTGGTATACATTTCAGCCTGGTGCATTATTCTGCCGGTTGCAAATCCTGGAATGGCTGGCTTGTAGACCCTAAACCTTCAAGGAGACAAGCCCCCCTGCCTTGGTCATAAGTGTCTATGAGGCAATGACTCCAAATCCACATGAGAGTTTATTTCCCCATTGTGCCTCTTTGACAGGAGCTGGACTCCATGATAGGTCCCTTCCAGCTCCACAGGTCTAAGATAATGATGTTCTTCCATTATATTTTTCTCTCTGCATGAGAGAGAGAGAGATTTGTCATATCTTATATATTAGGCCTTCAGGTGGTTCAATCTGAAAGCCAGAAAAGCTCCAGTCTCCGTGTACGAGTGCATGCCTATCTGCTTGCCCACGTAGGCAGAAGTGTATGTATTTGAAGGCAACCTTGCTCTTCCATGGCAATCAATGCTGGACTGATACCAGCGATGTCTTGTGCACCAGGCTGCTGCTGTTTGCTCATTTGCATGTATGCCTTTTGGGCCCATGGCTAGCACATATGTCCACAGTCCTTTCCAGGATGACATGACATGTCTCCCTCTGTGACAAAAGCATCACCCAGAAAGAAATGTACCTCCTAACGTCACATCTAAAAATGGCACAGCTTGACAAACTCCCCAAGCTGTTTTGAAAACGGTGTTTCAAAGTCACTTAGTTGGAATGATTATTCTCGTAGTGCCGAAACAGCAGAGTAGTGCTGCAGACAAAACTGCATGCCACAGCTTAGAAGCAGCTAGTTAAAAGTAATTAGTTCACGGCAATGATCATCCTTTGGTGCAAAAACCAAGGTGTACATAAGTTGCATTATGATTTTGATTTAACAAAGGAGAGTTGGTTTCTTTTTGATTATAACTATAACTCTTAGTTATGCTTATTACTGCTTGTTGCAGGTTACAACTATGCAGTAGCAATTTATGGGAAAGGAAGGCTTAGAGTAGTGGTTCCCAATCTTGGGTCTCCAGATGTTCTTGAATTAAAATCCCCAGAAGCCTTCACAATAGCTGTACTGTACTGGCCAGGATTTCTGGGAGTTGTGGCCCAAGAACATCTAGGAACCCAAGGTTGGGAGCCACCGATTTAAACAAGTTTTTTTCTTTTTTAAAGAGATCTATTTAAAGGAAGGAAAGAAGAAAGGAAGGGTATCAGTCAGTCCCTCAATCACTGGCCATACTAGTTGGGAATTCTAAATGTTGAAACTCCCCCCCCCCAAAAAAAAACCCAATTAGTCATAGGTCTGGAGTCTGAGCTATTCATTCATTCATTCGTTCGTTCGTTCATTCATTCATTCATTCATTCATCTTCAACCCCACCCATCTAGTGGCAAGCCACTAGTGTGAAAGCTTTACATCAAAAGACTACATAAAATAAGTCATCAAAAGGAAAAGAACACCCCCCATAACCCCCTTGTGTCACAAACATACAAACCCAAATCTCAAGATGGTGACAACTTTAGAACCTTTTTATCAATAAAAATCAAGCTATCGAATAGCTGAATAATTAATCAGGAAGAAGATGCTGAAAGGCCTGACTGAAAAAAACCCACGCTTTTATTTGAATAATGTTGTTCACAGTTTGTCCAACAAATTCCAACCTCCGGGGCTTTTCTGCCATGCTTCTGTTTATCTCTCACCCTACATTCAATGCTTTTTTTGTTTTGCATAAGATCTTAACTTGCGGAAAAGTTTCCAAACCTCCCAAAGCTTGCTCAGTACTTTTTGACATGTGGGTTGATCCTGCTATGACTTCCAAGATGGAGTTCTTAACCACCAGATCCATCTTATTGACCACCACAACAGTGATAACAGGCACATGAAAACATAGTTAATAAGACAGCTCTGTTCGAGTGACCACCTCCTTTATCAGTGAAACCAGAAAGAACAGCCTTATAAAGTGATAAGTGAGCACAATTTATTATTGTCAGGACTGAACAGCCTCATCCAAAGTCCATTAAAATACACTAAAATAATCACAATACTGATCCTTTTGGTTAGATTTGTCTCTATACTAATGATCCTCTTTCTTCTCCATTTCTACAGAAGGGCCGAGGCTAGACTATGTACCGTATTTTTCGCTCCATAAGACGCACCTTTCCATAAGACGCACCAAATTTTTAGGAGAAGAAAACAGGAAAATATAATCTGTTTTCTTCACTCCATAAGATGCACAGACTTTCCACCCCCGTTTTGTGGGGGGAAAGTGCGTCTTATGGTGCGAAAAATACGGTATGTTATTTGCCATACAGTTGGCAAGGACTTATACTAGGACTTTCAGGGTAAATGAGATATTTAAGGAGTAGTTTTAGCACTTCCACATCTCCATTGAGTTTGCATAGCTAGGGGAAAGTCAAACCTAAATCTCTTGAGTCGTAGTCCACTATTAGATATCCTGTGCTACAGCATAATAATCATCATCAGGTCAATTCTGACTTTCCAGGGTTTTCTAGGTGGAGAATATCAGAAGTGATTTGCCTTTCCATTCTTCTGGAGGCACCCTGGGAGTATTCAGCCTGCCCAAAGCCACACAGGCTGGCTCTTTTCCTGGGAGGAACAGTGGGGAGTTGACCTCCCAACCTCTGTCTCTGCAACCAAATATATAAATCACGAAGCTATCCAGCCAGTTACGCTAGAGGGCATCTGTCCAGATCCAGCATGCAATCCGTGGCATTGTGTCCCTCATATTAAAGAGACTTCGAGTAAGTGGTAGTGGCGCCTGGGCTCAGAAGCGCAGAATAATTTTAATAACAAAGTTAAGGCCGGCTGCGCTCCAAAAAGAAACTATTTGATAGCTGAGTCCAAATTCCCTTGCAGTGAAATGCAACACACTGTGGGAAACATAACGGGAGCAAAAGGGTTAGCCATGAACTGACCTCATATGCTTGAATGAAGTACATGCCAGGCTCATAATGCTGAAATAGTTATCTTTCATGCGCCGCTCTTTGGTAATGTCGTTTTTCAAGGGCTGTTCTAGATATATATTGAAAATGTTTCCCTAGGCTTAGCTCTTGGGAATTGTGATAAGCATGCTCCCAACAATGTTTTCAGGAGAGTGAGTGTCTTCATTACACAGTATATATTTGCATTCAAATTGGGGTTGTTGTTATTATTGTAATTATTCACCTCACACCTTGTGTTCAGGTCCTGGTTTTTCATATTGAGGCCATGATCACACCAGTGAAATGTTTACATGTGTTCTTGTGTCTTTTACTCCCTGAGCAGTCGCGCATTGCAGTCATATGACATATATCCTGGGGTGTGCACTCTGATGTTCCCTAAATTTGATGCAACATGACTGCTTCAGTATTGGACTATTTCCCTCTGGGTTGTTTATGTCTCTGGGACCCCCTTTTTTCAATCTTTTTTTAAAAAAATTGTTACATCAATGTGTCAGAGACATTTCCTTGATAGGTACAAGTTTCTCTGTTGAATTTCTGCCTCTCACAGCAGAAAAACTTTGTTCTTATTGCAGTTCCACCACAAGGTCCCCAAGAACAGTGGTCCCCAACCTTTTTAGACCCATGGACCGGCTGGGAAAAGCAGGGCACCCCCCCTGTGCTCATGGGCATGTGCGAAGGGTGGCACACTGCTCATGTGGGCATGCGCACACTCGTGTGCATGCACAAAGGGTGGTGTGGCACTTGTGCAGGTGCACGTGCACTTGTGCACATGCACAAAGGGCGGTGTAGCGCTCATGTGGGCACTCACACACAGGTGGAAACAGGCTGTGGGGGGAGTTCGTGCGAGGGTGGGGGGAGGTCTCCGCGGCCCGGTCGGGCTCAGGCCACGGACCGGCACTGGGCCGCGGACCGGGGGTTGGGAACCTCTGCCCAAGAGGAAAACATGAAAGGGCTCAGGGAAAGGAGCACCACCTCGTGGAAGGATCTGCAAATAAGTGACGCACAGAGACTGAAGTTATGTTTTCCAAAACATCAACATTCCACTCACTTAAAATTTTTGTAAAAAAAAATTGAAGGGACATACAGGCAAACATCACTGACAAAAGCAACGCAAAGCGGCTTGCCAGAAAAAAAAAGTATCAGTACAGCTGTGCACACAAGACGCCACTGTAAAAATGTTGCAGAATAAATCCCGCAAGAAGAAAGTAGAAGCCTCCCAGTGGGTGGGATTTGATGTGGAGGCAGCACAGAGGCAGACCAAAAGATTCAGGAATGGCCTTATGTTTTCTGACCAATAATAATAATAATAATAATAATAATAATAATAATAATAATAATAATAATAATAATAATAATAATAATAATAATAATAATAATAATAATAATAATAATAATAATAATAATAATTGAAATCAATGAGGAAGAACTGGGAAACATTTCACTGATGTGACCACAGCCTTAGTGGGGCTGCACAGCTCTTTCGCAAACATTGTTCTTCTCTTTGTGTTTCTTTGAGAACTTTAGCCTGTGTTCTCAACTTGACTTATAATATACCCTGATTTTACACAAAGTAATACTACAATAGCAATTTTATCTCTTCCAATCCCTTTCCTGGGATTATGTGCTAAGGATAATACAATTAAAGGTGTTTCTAGATGCCAAACACATTGCTTGCACAGCACACTTCATTTCCAAAGCAGAAACTCTTGTTTTTGTGCACCTCATTCCACGTTATTTATTAGCCTTTTCCTGTTATTTAGAAAAGCCTATTTAATCCACATGAACAAAACATTGTTTAGGGAATATATACTGTAGATGTTAGTCAGGGATGGGAAAGCAACCTTGTTTGCTGATCCACTTAATCTGTTTTTAGCATGGTACTAACTTTTACCTTTATTTAACATCTTTCTAACAAAGAAAATCCCCATGCTCCTAGGATGCTAAGTATTGCATTCAGTTCCTCACACACTGTTCGTTACTTGATTAAAATCAAACCATCTTTTGTTTCTCACTCTTTCAGTTCTTCTTCAAGAGCAGTCAGGCAATATTCAGAGGACCATGGGCTATTCATACCTACCCATGGACTTTGGAGAGTGTGTCCTGTTGTATGAGTCAAAAACCTGAACCCTGAAGAAAAAGATTCTAATGAAAATGGAGGATTCTATTTTTAAAAACCCTTGTGCCCTCTTGTGGCAAAAATAAATCTTTTGAGAGGTGGGGGAGCAAAAGGGGACTTTCTGAGCCAACTACAATGAAGAAGAAGAAGAAGAAGAAGAAGAAGAAGAAGAAGAAGAAGAAGAAGAAGAAGAAGAAGAAGAAGAAGAAGAAGAAGAAGAAGAAGAAGAAGAAGAAGAAGAAGAAGAAGAAGAAGAAGAAGAAGAAGAAGAAGAATTGGAGATATCTATGAGGTTGTGAGGAGGGTGTCACATGTCAGCCCCAGGAATGCACACAACCCATGGATTGTATGTTTCCCACTCTTGTTCTAAAGTAAAATACAACTACTTAAAGTTCAGTGTTCCCCTGTAGCTATCCTTAATTTGAACCAACCAATACATTATACATGACAATATATAGATCTGAGAAAACTATTCATTTTTATTCTTACTTCAAGGTGCCCTTTATATATGTAGACGCACATGATTTAATGACTTCCAGACAGAAATTCATACTGCACCTATAGGGGCAAGCCATTTTCAACTAATGTCCAAAACGCAGTGGTATATGTTTAAATTCAACATCACTAAAACCATGGCTTTCTTCCTGTTCCCCTAAAACCCTTTGTAGCACTAAAACCCTACTACAGAGGCATGCCCAGCCCTCTGAAGCACGTTTTTAGGGTGTACAGGAGGTCCTCAGGAAAAGAGGAAAATCACCAATTCCAACACAAGCAATGGGACTCAGTAGAAGTGTAACACTGAGTCTTAATGTGCATTTTTGCCTCGCTCAAATTCTTTACTATATGTTGAGATGCTTGTCCTTGTTGAATGGAAATTCATGCCTGTTTTGTTATCCCCTTTTCCAAATATATGCATTTTTCTCAATACTTTATGTGCCTCTTTACACTTTTTCCCTCACTGAAGAAAGATTGTTCTTGTGATTTCCCCCAAAATATGCCTTTTTAGTTATGTACATTTTTGTTGTTGTTTAGTCGTTAAGTTGTGTCCGACTCTTCATGACCCCATGGACCAGAGCACACCAGGCCCTCCTGTCTTCCACTGCCTCCCAGAATTGGGTCAAATTCATGTTGGTAACTTTGATGACACTGTCCAACCATCTCATCCTCTGTTGTGGCCTTCTCCTCTTGCCTTCACACTTTCCCAACATCAGGGTCTTTTCCAGGGAGTCTTCTCATTAGATGGCCAAAGTATTGGAGCCTCAGCTTCAGGATCTGTCCTTCCAGTCAGCACTCAGAGTTGATTTCTTTCACAGTCGATAAGTTTGTTCTCTTTACAGTCCACGGGACTCTCAAGAGTCTCCTCCAGCACCATACTTCAAAACCAAGGTGATGTCTCTGCTTTCTAAGATGCTATCTAGATTTGTCATCACTTTCCTCCCAGGATGCAGGTATCTTTTAATTTCGTGGCTTCTGTCACCACCTGCAGTGATCATGGAGCCCAAGAAGGATTTACTTGTCCTTAATTTTTTTTAAAGTCATTATCTTCAGTTTTGCTGGAAGAATTGTAGAAGACCTATCAATAAGAGAAGAGAGAAGAAAATAGAAGAAAAGTTACATCTAAAAAATAAAACTGGTAATTGAACTGACTACATATTAAAACCATAGCAGATATTAAACAAAAAATATACATTTCTGGCGACCAGCCATAACATGTTAAAGGATTTTACATGAACATTTATATTGCAGATACCTATATTGTGAGGTAAGAATTCAGGGAAAGGAATAATTACTTTTTTGGACTTAAAACTCTATGAAAACTCCAGCCAACAGGGCAGATTTTAAGCAATTTGTTGTCACTCAGATTTAAATTAATGTCTTTATTTGCAATTCAAATTAAAATTAAAGCCTTTTTAAAATGATGCAATATTGTGACCACAGCTGTAGTAGAAGAAGAAGAATTCCAAAGAGATTTGAAGGCATCATTCCTCCAAATAGTGTTAGGAGATACGAGTCCTCTCCTCAAAGCAGAAAAGCAAACTGTGTGAAACTCTTGTTTATCTATTTCAAATGAAGAAAAGGTTGACTTAGCATATAAGCCTGCTGAGATCCATAATGTGGCATTCTAAGAAGCAAAGGAAATTTCAAACATCATTTTTAAACCTCTCGGACTAGTCACACTCCAGTGTGCTGTGCTTTAATGTGAATAAATGTACGACTTTTGTCCTCGGCAGGGGATGTTCTCACAATGAATTATATTGCACAACTGCTAAGATGTTCATTCTCTATATCATAAAATATGCTGTCCTATACAGGGGAGAGTACATCAGCAGCCAATTTATGCAAACTTACATAAAGTACATTAAAATATAGTTACTTAAAGTGGGCTGTAGTGCATAATCCATTAATTCAATATTTTCACAGTGCACTGGAAATGCAGTTGTTTATTATCAGAGGTTCTGCACCAAGCACTCAAAATGAAATCTTCAAGGAATTAATGCAGTTGAGGGCACCATGTTTGCCAAGTTTCACCTGGGACTTTTCTGTAAATGCTTGTATATAAGGCGTGAGTGGGGTTGAAAATATATTGATTAACTACCCCTCTTCTCTAGAAGCTTCTCATCCTCAGACCTAGAAATACTTTATTGGACTATAATGCCCAGCCAACATGCTGGATGTAGTCATACGGAGACGGTAGTCCAAAGTAATCATTTTCCTCATCTTTGCTTTTCTGTTATATCTGGGTGGCAAGCACCTCAAGGGAAACCCCCTCTCTGCTTATGCCCCCAAGGAACAGCTGATCTGTGGGGGGCATAAGCAGATAAGGAATAAAGTGACAAATATAAAAGGGTTATATTCACTGCTTCGTATTCCTTGGTGTCTCTAGACCCCAAGAATATGAAGCAACAAATATCTGGCAAATCAGGGATATTTAACAAATACTGTATCCTGATTCGTTTTTATATTCATCCCCATGTCTAGTCAAGATACGTAGGTCAGGTGGTGGCACTGGTCTCCTGACTTTGCTGTTAGGGAGAATGATGATAAGAAGGACACTGACATCATTTATTTATTTTATTTTATTTATTTTATTTATATCCCGCCTATCTAATCAATTAAGATTACTCTAGGCGGCTTACAACAATAAAACAACAACAATACAGTTAAAATAATTATACAAAGGAAAGGTTACGACAAGATGGGACAGAACTGAGGAAGTAGAAGGAAGGGGGATCAGGAGTTGATAAACGGGAAGGCCTGCCGGTACATCAAAGTTTTTAGTTGTTTTTTAAAAGTACCCAGTGAGGGAGCCGCGCGAATGTCAGGGGGAAGGTTATTCCAGAGGTGAGGAGCCACCGCCGAGAAGGCCCTATTTCTTGTCTTTTCTTTCCGGGCCTCCCTCGGCGTTAGGCTCCTCAGCCTCACCTCCTGACTCGCGCGAGTGACACGGGTAGAACTTGGTGGAAGTAGGCGTTCCGCCAAGTATCGAGGCCCTAAGCCGTTTAGGGCTTTATAAGTAAGCGTCAACACTTTGAAGTCGATGTGGAAACGGATGGGCAGCCAATGCAATGCGGCCAGAGTGGGCGAAATGTGTTGGTATCTTTTCACACCACTGAGGAGTCTGGCCGCCGCATTCTGCACCACCTGTAGTTTCCGCAGCAGCCTCAAAGGTAGCCCCACGTAGAGCACATTACAGTGGTCTAATCTTGAGATTATGAGTGCATGCACCAACGTAGTGAGCGCCCCCACCTCGAGATAGGGCCGCAGCTGAGCTATCCGCCTAAGATGGTAAAAGGCGGTTCGGACAACCGACGCCACCTGGGATTCCATGGTGAGCGCTGGGTCCAGATGGATCCCCAAGCTGCGAACCCCATCCTTGGCGGGGAGGGTCACCCCCCCAAAAGTGAGGGAGTTTCCCAAACACCCGACTGCGGGGGCGCCCACCCTCACTACCTCCATCTTGTCCGGGTTCAGCCTCAGACCGTTCCTGCATCCATTGCAGTACGGTCCCCAGGCAGCGCTGAAGGGACAGGACGGCATCTCCTGTGGTAGGTGGAAAGGAGATGTACAGCTGAGTATCATCAGCATACTGATGACACCGAGCTCCACATCCCCTGATGACCCCACCCAGCGGCCTCATATAGATGTTAAACAGCATTGGGGAGATAATCGACCCCTGTGGAACCCCACAGTTGAGACTCCACGGGGCCGAGACATTCTCCCCAAGCTGTACTCTCTGGGGGCGGTCCCCCAAGAAGGAACGGAGCCAGGCCAGTGCCAGGCCACCAATTCCCAACTCAGAGAGCCTCCCCAGGAGGATACCGTGGTCAATGGTATCAAAGGCCGCTGAGATGTCGAGGAGGACCAGCAGGGACACTTTTCCCCTGTCGGCCTCCCTCAATAGGTCATTGCACAGGGCGACCAATGCCGTTTCTGTACCATGGCGCGGCCTGAAGCCCGACTGAAATGGATCCAGGGCATCTGTTTCATCCAGGTGCGCCTGAAGCTGGTCGGCCACCACCCTCTCAACCACCGTTATCATCCTTCTCAGTATGAACCTCACTATCAGCATCATCCATCAAGGCTTAACATCTAACCCCTTTCTTTTCTCCCATAAGGAACATCTTTATGATGGCCAACCTAGTACTGACGTACACACACCAACTTGAAAACATGTCCCAACTTTTGACTGACATCTCACTTTTAGAACAGGTAGGATATGTCCCAAGCACAATGTGACAGTAGCTCAAAGTGATTCCCCGCCTGATATCCCACCCCCACAGTCAACTCTGACAGAATAATTTTTAATTGTTACTTCAACTGCTTCTGAAGACGTGTTCAAGCAATTAACCCCTTAATCTACACATGCCCCCTCTCCTCCATGTGACATGTACTGATATTTGCACATTTGAAATAGCTGTGACTTTGGCATTAAGTCTGCTAATGAACCTCCTAGTTTCATTAGTGCCTCTGCCATAGCACTTTCCTCTAATTTAGTGACCTAAGAGCAGATATTAGGAGAGGTCAGAAACAATATTTGAAAAACTCATTAACACAATTCAAGACTGTGGAAGATTAGTAGACGTGAGATGAATTTGCAAATAAAAACCGAAAGATGGAAAGATGCTGGGAAAAAATATGATGATGGTTGTTATTATGATGATGATGATTATGTGATGGGCATTGTATTTCATTAAATAAATGTAATAAAATGAACCAATACTGTTTCATAACCATGGGTTTATTCTCTTCTTTTGCAATAGTAACAATGCAAACTTCTACATGTCTACACTAGATCTGTCCCATTAAATGCAATGGGATTATGCAATGGGGTTTATTCCCAGTTAAGTGAGTAAAGAATCACAGCCTGAGTCTCTCGGATGATTCAGACGTATCTAGGCTGTTTTGCTTCTTGAGACTAAACCACAATATGTAAACAAGATTGAAGCTTAACACATTAACCAGGAAGTGGGCTCCACCAAGCTCATTAAGCCTCACTTCTGTCCTATACACTGACAACAATCCCAGTTTTTGAACTACAAGTCCTGATGAACCTCAAATGGCCTTGCCTGTACCCAAGAGACATCAGAAAGATTGGGGGGATTCCCAGATTTGTGGAGATGGACCTTAAGGAGATGACCCAAGAAGTCCAAAATATTGATGACTGAGCTCTTGGCGCTGAGTGGCCATGGAACAGTGAATGAATATTGTGGCTGAGCAAGATAACTAACAGACCACCTTTTGCTCTTATACACCCATTTGGCCACTGGGATCTTTAATGGAGGGGTAATATGATAGGGACGTGGTGGCGCTGTGGGTTAAACTGCAAAGCTCCTGGGCTGCAAGGTCGAAAGATCAGCAGTTCAAATCCACCTAACGGAGTGAGCTCCCATCGCTTGTCCCAGCTCCTGCCAACCTAGCAGTTCGAAAGCATGTAAAAATGCAAGTAGATAAATAGGTACTACTATGGTGGGAAGGTAATGGTGTTCCATGTCTGCCATACGTACTGCCTCATCAAAGGAAGTGTATCTTACAGTACATAGTTCTGGGTGTGTGTGTGGTGTCATTGACTGACACTCCCTCCAGAAAGGACAAGTGGTGAATTAACCAAAACTCACCCTGGGCCTTTTTAGGCACAATGCCTAATGGAGAAACCCTCAGGTTTTCAAGAGGTGGCATTGGGAAGGGGCTGAGAACTCTGCCCTCCCCCACTTCCTTGTCAATCTTACTTTAGACAATACTTTCCATCCCCCACGCTGATCGAAGGTTCTGCGCAAGAAAGGCTTTGCACTCTCCTTCTGCCGGGATCCTAAGCCCATATCTAAAGCTCTCTAACAAGTAACTGGTGTCCTCCCTACTTCTGTTCTGTGCATATCACTCTGAACAGGACACTGTCTAATGTAATGTATTGTAGCGTGAACTGCTTTGAATTAGAGTTTTTCCTTTATTGGCTGAAATCCTGTCGTGTAAGTTTTTTTAAAAATATCATTTTTATTTAATTTGAACATATAAATCTATCAGCTACAAACAAATGTGCAATATAAGATAAAAGAGAAAAAAGAGAAAGAAATAAGAAAATATGAAAAAAATGAAAAAGAAAAAATCCCCCCTCCCCCTTTGATGACAGAGATTCAGACCTCATTGAATCCCAAATTTCCCAAGTTTCCAGAGAGCATTGAAGGAGAAAAAAAAACATCAATCAATTAGCCCTATCCTTTGGTCTGTCTCTGGGCCCAGACATATATTAAGTTCCAACTTTGTTTTTCATAGTCCCTTGGTTGTTCTCGTAGTGCTTCTGAGAGTATATCTAGTTCTGTAATCTCCAACACCTTCTTCAGGAACTCCTCCATTGTAGGTATGTCTTCACCTTTCCATTTTTGGGCCCAGAGTAACCTAGCCGCTATAAATATGTACATCAAACAATATTTGATTTTCTTATCAAATCCTGTTGTGTAAGTTAAGCCTGTGGAAGGATGATGACAGCATCGGCAACGAGGATTTTCAGTAATTAAAAACAACTTCTTTTCCACTTCTTGTCTGACTTGTAAGTAATCTGTTTCATCAACTGGAAACTGTGAGACAGAAGGAGATAGTCTTTAATTACACCACCCCCCCAAAAAAAACACAACCTTCTCTTTGCCTATAGAGTGATCTGGAGGAAGAGATTTTTGATAATCATCTCCTTTCATTCCTTGGCTCCCACATCATAAAAAAAAGTAAGCATGGGTCAGACAAGCCATGAGAAATAATAAAAAAGATGCTTCAATTGCATCATATTGCCCCAACGGTCATGTCCTGATCTTTCTGCAGATGTAACTTACACAACAGGATTCCAGCCATTGGGTAAGCCTCTTGGTTGTGGTGGTAAATCATTTAGAAAAGAAGCCCAAGTAATTGATTACAGTTCAGTAATCAATAAAATAAAATAAAATACACTTCTCCCTTCAACAATGCTGGGGTTAGGGGTGCCAGACTCCCAGGTAGTTCAAAATCTGTAAATAACCATTATGCCCCCCAAAATATAACTACGAAGCATAAACAGTTATTAACAGGCACAGAGACCTTCCTTGACCTGTGTCAGCCTCCTGGCATGGCCCAACACTTTCCCCGACCGTCACTTGGAGCTGCCATGCCAGGAACATGGGCCAGCTGCCCACTGTCATTGGACCGAGAGCCACTACACCAACAACAATAGAGACCTACCTTTCTTAGGCCACTTCCTGGAGATGAATAGCAGCATACTATTTACTGAATATTTATTTATTGAATAGTTTTCCATTCATTCATTGAAAAAAAAAAATCTCTGTACAACCAAAATTGTGCTTCTCAGACCTCTGCAGTTCAAGGGAGAAGTGTGAAATAAAATTACATAAAATAAAAAAAATTAAAAACTGCTGATCAGGCTGAGCTACTGCCCTAGCTAATGCAAATTTCCTGAATATATAGTAGTTCAGTCTCATCATGAGTGGGCTACACCTACATATATTCCCCATATATATTTTTTCCATGCTGAAACTATTGCTCATAGTAAACATCGAAAGACTTTTTTCTCCTAGGCCACAAATACTCATGCAGCCAAGTTCTGCTGCAATTTATTTTACTTGCACCTTAAGTTTCAATGGCTCTGTTATTTAAAGTGAAATATGGGGAGGGAAGAGAGCTTGAGCAAATAATGCCATTTTCTCGTTCCCATACAGCTCCACTCCAGTTTCTCTCTGCAGCTGCCAAGGAAAGCCATTAAGACGGAGCACCTGCGTTTACCAAATGGGAAGAGACAGTTTCTTTCAGAGAAAAGCTTCATTTGCATTCAGTCTGTTCGGCCCTATTCCAGGGGAACGCTTAACTTTTTTTGTTACTCTTTTTGTAGGACAGTAAATTCTACTCTTGCTGACAGATGGAGAAAATAACTCTTTCTAGGGGATAACAGGCTTTTAAAAAATTCTATTTCCCTCTCACTATGGCTGCTATATAAGGAACGTGGTGGCACTGTGGGTTAAACCGCCGAAGCCTCTGCGCTGGAATGTCAGAAGACCAGCAGTCGTAAGATCGAATCCATGTGGCGGAGTGAACTCCCATTGCTTGTCCCAGCTCCTGCCAACATAGCAGTTCAAAAGCATGTAAATGCAAGTAGATAAATAGGTACCACCATGGAAGGAAGGTAACGGCGTTCCGTGTCTAGTCATGCTAGCCACATGACCATGGAAACTGTCTACGGACAAACACTGGTTCCAAGGATTGGAAGACGGGGATGAGCACTATCCCCTAGAGTCGGAAACAATTGAACTAAATGTCAAGGGGAACCTTTACCTATAGCTGCTATATTTGGCCCTTTCGCGGACTGCTGCCTTGTCATGGCAAAGGGGCTTGAGTGATTCAGAGAAGCTATGGGCTATGCCATGCAGGGACACCCAAGACAGACGGGTCATAGTAGAGAGTTCTGATGAAACGTGATCCACCTGGAGCAGGGACTGGCAAGCCACTCCAGTATCTTTGCCAAGAAAACTCCATGAACAGAAACAAAAGGCTAAAAGATATGATGTTGGAAGATGAGCTCCTCAGGTCAGAAGGCGTCCAACATGCTACTGAGGTAGGACAGAGAACAAGTACAAGTAGCTCCAGAGCTAATGAAGTGGTTGGGCCAAAGCCGAAAGGATGCTCAGCTGCAGACGCGCCTGGAAGTGAAAGGAAAGTTGATGCTGCAAAGAAAAATACTGCATAGGAACGTGGAATGTAAGATCTATGAACCTTGGTAAGCTGGATGTGGTCAAAGAGGAGATGGCAAGAATAAACATTGACGTCCTGGGCATCAGTGAACTAAAATGGACAGGAATGGGAGAATTCAATTCAGATGAGTATCATATATGCTATTGTGGGCAAGAAGCCCGTAGAAGGAATGGAGTAGTCCTCATAGTCAACAAAAGAGTGGGAAAAACTGTAATGGGATATAATCTCAAAAATGACAGAATGATGTCAATACAGATCCAAGGCAGACCTTTCAACATCACAATAATCCAAGTTTATGCACCAATCACCAGTGCTGAGGAGACTGAAATTGACCAATTCTATGAAGACTTACAACAACTTCTAAAAATGACACCAAAGAAAGATGTTCTTCTCATTCTAGGGTATTGGAATGCTAAAGTAGGGAGTCAAGAGATAAAAGGAACAACAGGAAAGTTTGGCCTTAGAGTTCAGAACGAAGCAGGGCAAAGACTAATACAGTTTTGTCAAGAGAACAAGCTGGTCATCACAAACACTCTTTTCCAACAACACAAGAGGTGACTCTACACATGGAAATCACCAGATGGGCAATACCGTAATCAGATTTACTATATTCTCTGAAGCCAAAGATGGACAAGCTCTATACAGTCAGCAAAAACCTGGAGCTGATTGTGGCTCTGATCATCAGCTTTTCATAGCAAAATTCAAGCTTAAACTGAAGAGAGTAGGAAAAAGCACTGGGCTAGTCAGATATAATCTAAACCAAATCCCTTATGAATACACAGTGGAAGTGAAGAACAGATTTAAGGAACTAGATTTGGTGGACAGAATGCCTGAAGAACTTTGGATAGAGGCTCGTAACATTGTACAGGAGGCAGCAACAAAAACCATCCCAAAGAAAAGGAAACACAAGAAAGCAAAGTGGCTGTCCAACGAGGCCTTACAAATAGCAGAGAAGGGAAGGGAAGCAAAAGTTACAGGAAATTGAATGCAGGCTTCCAAAGAATAACAAGGAGAGACAAGAGGGCCTTCTTAAATGAACAATGCAAAGAAACAGAGGGAAATAATAGAAAAGGAAAAAACAGAGATCTGTTCAGGACAATCGGAGATATTAAAGGAACATTTTGTGCAAAGATGAACATGATAAAGGACAAAAATGGTAGCGACCTCACAAAAGCAGAAGACATCAAGAAGAGGTGGCAAGAATACACAGAGGAACTATACCAGAAAGATTTGGATATCCTGGACAACCCAGATAATGTGGTTGCTGACCTAGAGCCAGACATCCTGGAGAGTGAAGTCAAGTGGGCCTTAGAAAGTTTGGCTAACAACAAGGCCAGTGGAGGTGATGGCATCCCAGTGGAACTATTTAAAATCTTAAAAGATGACACTGTTAAAGTGCTACATTCAATATGCCAGCAAGTTTGGAAAACCCAACAGTGGCCAGAGGACTGGAAAAGATCAGTCTACATCCCAATCCCAAAGAAGGGCAGTGCCAAAGAATGCTCCAACTACCGTACAATTGCACTCATTTCACACGCTAGCAAGGTTATGCTCAAAATCCTCCAAGGTAGGCTTCAGCAGTATGTGGACTGAGAACTCCCAGAAGTACTAGCTGGATTTCGAAGGGGCAGAGGAACTAGGAACCAAATTGCTAATATGCTCTAGATTATGGAGAAAGCCAGAGAGTTCCAGAAAATCTACTTCTGCTTCACTGACTATGCAAAAGCCTTTGACTGTGTGGACCACAGCAAACTATGGCAAGTCCTAAAAGAAATGGGCGTGCCTGACCACCTTATCTACTGTACCTCCTGAGAAACCTATATTTGGGACAGGAAACAACAGTTAGAACTGGTCATGGAACAACTGAGTGGTTCAAAATTGGGAAAGGAGTACGACAAGGCTGTATCTTGTCCCCCTGCTTATTTAATTTATATGCAGAATACATTATGCCGGACTGGAGGAATCCCAAGCCAGAATTAAGATTGCCGGAAGAAATATCAACAACCTCCAATATGCAGATGATACCACTCTGATGGCAGAAAGTGAGGAGGAACTAAAGAACCTTGTAATGAGGGTGAAAGAGGAGAGTGCAAAAAACGGCCTGAAACTCAACATCAAAAAAACTAAGATCATGGCCACTGGTCCCATCACCTCCTGGCAAATAGAAGGGGAAGATATGGAGGCAGTGACAGATTTCACTTTCTTGGGCTCCATGATCACTGCAGATGGTGACAGCAGCTACGAAATTAAAAGACGCCTGCTTCTTGGGAGGAACACGATGGCAAACCTCGACAGCATCTTAAAAAGCAGAGACATCACCTTGCCAACAATAGTGCGCATAGTCAAAGCTATGGTTTTCCCTGTAGTGATGTATGGAAGTGAGAGCTGGACCATAAAGAAAGCTGACCACCGAAAAATTGATGCCTTTGAATTGTGGTGCTGGAGGAGACTCTTGAGAGTCCCCTGGACTGCAAGGAGAACAAACCTATCCATTCTAAAGGAAATCAAGCCTGAGTGCTCACTGGAAGGACAGATCCTAAAGCTGAGGCTCCAATACTCTGGCTATCTCATGAGAAGATTCCTGGGAAAGACGCTGATGTTGGGAAAGTGTGAAGGCAGGAGGAGAAGGGGACGACAGAGGATGAGATGGTTGGACAGTGTCATCGAAGTGACCAACATAAATCTGACCAAACTCTGGAAGGCAGTGGAAGACAGGAGGGCCTGGCATGCTCTGGTCCATGGGGTCACGAAGAGTCGGACTCGACTAAACAACAATGTGCTCAAGCATCTTCCCCCCCAATGGAAGCTTCTGTTTTCCCTCAACATCTGAAGGAGCATTCTTCTCTGCAGGTGAGAATTCCGCCAAGGTTGTTTTCACATTAGCATTCTTAGAGAGGAAGGGTGGAATTAATTGAAATATTATCAGTGAACATCTCCAACTAGCATGCTTTGGAAACAAACCAAGCCATCAATGCCTGCTCATGGTGCTCCAAGGTTCAACAAAGGGTTGTTGTTATTAAAAAGTTACTGTTATCATAGGTCAAGCACCTCTGCAAAGTTTCTACAAACTCATCTACGCATGTGTGTGTGTCCGTGTGTGCATGAACTTAAGAGGGGAAGATCTAGAGTAGTGCTGATTGGAAGAAAGAGACATAGATCAGGAGGTAAATGTGTTTTGGGTGCACAGAATGCACATGATCTCGATACATAATTGAGGCCACATCACTGAGCTCCAGTATGGTGTCATGGATATTTATGATGACAAACACCCCCTTTCTAGCATCTGTACTTACAGAGGAAATGTACAAATGTAGTTCTCCATATAAGCTGATGCCACCCTACTGGAACCTATGTACATACTGCCTGCCCATATCCTCCACGTTGTATGCACAAACATCTGGAGGGAGATGAAAACAGAAGTGCCATGTTAAGAGGTATAACCCCAGTCACTACTCATGTGTTGAAACAAGACTTTCAAT
This sequence comes from Pogona vitticeps, assembly GCF_051106095.1. NCBI lineage: Eukaryota > Metazoa > Chordata > Lepidosauria > Squamata > Agamidae > Pogona > Pogona vitticeps. Next base: position 176,038,686 of record NC_135787.1, read on the forward strand.
TGTAATGTAGCTCTACCAAGAAGAGAATTTGATTTAAAGGCGTGTTTGGAACTTACTTTGGAACCTTAGAAAGTAAAGTTCCCTCATTATTTTGACAAAGCCAGTTCATTCTTATTGTTTCTGTTTTTTGGTTCCCAAACAATTTACTCATTTTATTCTGGATTATTAATAATATGTTGCCATGTTGAAACAGTACGTCAGGTAATGCAGGGTAACAACTCTCTGGTTCCTCCTAGTGGCCAATTCTGATTGTGCACCTTGAAATTACAAAAATAGAAGACAAAACAAAACCCAATTAATTCCCTTGCCATGTAGGATTGATAAGAGAATGGCATAAAATTGGGGGGGAAACACAGTCAAAATAACTTAAAAACAATACTTTTTAAAGTAATATGTGTCAGTTACACTGCTTAGAAAGTTACGCATTGTCATTACTTATTATAATGCTGGAGAAATATTACCTTGCTTTATCTGCTGAGCTGTTCTTTGCTTTTCCATTATCTTCCATTGTTTCAGAGTGGAGGGAAGGGGAATTAGGATTGATAAGAGTACAGCATACAAACATTCCTGTCAAAATGCTTATGAAAATCTCTTTAAATGTCCTTCTTTGAAAATAACTAGAACATGATATGCTTTACACCAGAAAGCAGTAGACCTGCCAAGTTTCAGACAGCCGGCTTCAGGGATTTGAGTACTAACAACTTTAAAGTTTGCTTTTTCTTTTAAAAAGAAGACTAAAAGAATGTGTGTCCCATTTGCTTCCATTTGTTCTTCAAGCCCAAAATGATTTGTAGATTCATTTCACTTCGTCCTGGAACTGAATCTCACATTCTCCTTCTTTCTAAATCACACACACAGTGATCTGAATCAGACCAATTGAGTTTGTAACTTAGGCTTAGTCTGAAAACAGTGCAAAGACCTAGTTTTAATACTGTCTGGTAACTAACATGGGGTACCCAGTGTAGTAAAGTAGATAGAATGATGGACTTGAGTTCAAATCCCCACTCAACCATGGAAACTCATTGGATTGGATTTAGGATCTTAGAACAATTTCTAAAATATGTTACTTACTTTTAAAACTTTATTATGGTTGCTATAACTCACAACTTGACAGCACATAACACACTCACAACTGTCACAGAGTAATGGAATTTTATCATTCCTTTTTTAAAAAAAGAAATGGAATTTGAAGCTTTTGCGGCCTTTGTCATTTCAAAAAGAACAAAAGCCAAATGATGAAGAGACTGCCAGCAAATCTGAAACAAAAGGATGCAGCTGCCTTTCAAGATCACATTTCTACTTCTGAATGTCAACTTTTGGTATTTCAAAACTTTGAGCAATGTCAATTTTTAGGGGGGGAAATGGGAAGGGAAAGATCAAGTTACTGTAACTCTCTAGGTCAAGCCTGATCTCTTCCTGAACATAATTGCAGACTGGGATGGGAAGGGCAGGTGTCATTGCTTTAGGCCCAACTTGTACAGAGGGTGGAGAATGTGAATGTGAATCCTGATATTGTTGGACTGGGATTCCCAAAAGGCCTAGTCCAATGGGAGTGGTCGCCCAGCAATATCTGGAAGATCATGCGTTTCACAGCCCTGATCATTGGGGTAAATTCGGAAGTGCAAACGCTCATCAGAGCAATCTCCATAGCCAGGGCCCCTCCCCACAAGAGAGATCAAGTATGCAGGCTCTGTTTCAACAAAAGCACCTCTTTTGGAATGCTAGTGGCTCTTAATTGCCCCATTCTAGAACAAATTGCCTTCAAATGTTTTTCAGTACAGGAAGACTAGCTTGGAACAATATGTTGTTTTGGGGAAATTCATTTCTCTCTGCTGCTGCTGTGAAAACCCACATGGGACCAGTTATGAAGGATTTTCACCAGCTGCCAATAGGCTTCCTTGTTGACAATGACTTAGAAATCTTCAGGACCTGGATATACAAAGGAGTGCTTCTACCTATACATATAAACCTGCCCAATCACTAAGATCTGCTGGGGAGCCCCTCTTCCATGTCCCATAGCTGAGAACAGTTCATTATGGGGAGACATGAAGAGGCTATTTTCTGCCATAGAATCCCAGCTGTGGAATGGCCTTCCTTTGGAGGCTTGACTGGCACTGACATTGGCATCATTGCAGTGCTAAGTCAAGATGTACTTATTCATTAGAGCCTTCAGAGAGTCAGGATCATTGCCTGCATATGTTTTAGTGCAATGGTTTTAATGTTTTTAACACTGGCGTGTTTTAATTTTGTGCTCCTTGATTTTAAATTGTTTTAAATGTCTCATGTTTTTTAAATTGTTTTTATAACTCTCAAATCCTATGACATATTTATTTATTATTTCCCCTTCTCTTCTGCCCCATTAGTGTTATTAGTGATCATTCTCTGAGTCGCTGAACCACTGTTGTTAGGCATTTCTTATCCAGTAGGGCTGCAGCTGGGTGATCAACTGATGTTGATAAAAAGCTCTTTCAGCCAGAGCAGATATTTGCACCTCCATAAACACAGCTGGGGCCAAGAGTATCCCCAAGCTGTGACCTCGATTCTTGAGAGGGAGAGTGACCCTCCTGAAGCCAGGTAAATACAGTATCCCTCTAACTAACCAGTACAATGATCCTCTCAACAGCAGAATCTCCATCTTATCTGGATGCAGTTTTAGTTTATTGGACCTTGTACAGTCTATTATTAACAACAGGTAGCAGTCACGTGCAAATGAAGAGAAGGCAAGACAGAGCTGTGTGTCTTCATCTGCATACTGATGACAATGAATCTCAGATCTCCACATGCTTTCTTCCAGCAGCTGCATATAGATAAAGGATAGGCTGGATATGTCAGTGGTTTAAGTAACTTCCTTTGGAGCCAGAGGTAGGAGTTTCATTCCCCACTGTGCCTCCTGTGAGTAGAGCCAACCTGTGTGGCCTTGGGTGACTTGCACAGTCCCAGGAAGCCCCCAGAGAAAGGTGAATGGTAAACCACTTCTGAGTACAGTGGTGCCTCGCTTAACGATTGCCTCATTAAACGATGAAACCGCTATATGATGTCTGTTTTGTGATCGCTTTTGCGATCGCAAAACAATGTTTTAATAGGCAAAATTTGCTTCCCGATGATCGGCTCTCTGCTTTGGGAACCGATTTTTCGCTAGATGATGTTTTTAAAACAGCTGATTGGCGGCTTCAAAATGGCCACCCGATGTGTAAAATGGCTCCCCACTGTGTTTTTAGACAGATTCCTCACTTTACAGGCACCGAAAATGGCCGCCCCTATGGAGGATCTTCGCTGGACAGTGAGTTTTCAGCCCATTGGAACGCATTGAATGGGTTTTCAATGCGTTTCAGTGGGATTTTTCATTTCGCTTAACGAGGATTTTGCTCTACAGCGATTTCGCTGGAACGGATTATCCTCGTTAACCAAGGCACCACTGTACTCTCTAGCTAGGAGACTTTGGAAATACGTCAGAACTGACTGGATAGCACATTATTATTTTTATTATAAATGAGTAAACAAAGCAAAATTGCAGCATATCTCAAAGGGAACAGGGAGATCAGAGTGGCAGGGCTATTGGATAATCTGAAAGCTCTGGGCTTCAGTCCTCTGAGCCCTAGTTTGTTTATTTATTTATTTACAAGATTTTTAGCTGGGCCATTACCAGTGGTCTTTGCGCAGCGTACAACAATATTAAAACTTTAAAAACATGTAAACCATTAGAAATAGGCAATCTCGCTCCTTTTTTGAATACAGTGAGTCAAGTTGGGATGTCCAGCGCTCTGTCTTGCCCGGTGTCTTTTGACTCTTTTCAGCCTGTATTGCCCGACACTGTGGCCAGGACGCTTGATCGCTGTCGTGCCACCACCTCCTCTTTGGACCCCTGCCCGGCCTGGCTAATCAAGGCAGCCAGGCCCTCAACAACGGAATGGGCTACTGTAATAATTAATGGGTCTTTCCTTGAGGGTAGATTTCCCTCTGCCCTCAAGGAAACACTCATTAGGCCCATAAGAAAGAAACCCAGTTTGGCGGCGGACGAAATTGGCAACTATAGGCCCGTCGCCAATGTTTCTTTCTTAAGCAAGGTAGTCGAGAGGGTGGTGGCCGATCAGCTCCAGGCGTTCCTGGATGAAACAGATGCCCTGGATCCATTCCAGTCGGGCTTCAGGCCGCGTCATGGGACAGAAACGGCATTGGTCGCCCTGTGTGATGACTTATTGAGGGAGGCCGACAGGGGCAAAGTGTCTCTGTTGGTACTCCTCGATATCTCAGCGGCCTTTGATACCATTGACCATGGTATCCTCCTGGGGAGGCTCGCCGAGTTGGGGATAGGTGGCCGGGCCTTTGCTTGGCTCCGTTCCTTCTTGGAGGACTGTCCCCAGAGAGTACAGCTTGGGGAGAATGTTTCGGCCCCGTGGTGCCTTAATTGTGGGGTCCCACAGGGGTCGATCATCTCCCCAATGCTGTTTAATATCTACATGAGGCCGCTGGGAGGGGTCATCAGGAGGTGTGGAGCGCAGTGCCATCAATATGCGGATGACACACAGCTCTACATCTCCTTTTTTCCAACTGCAGGAGATGCCGTTCTGTCCCTTCAGCGTTGCCTGGAGGCTGTACAGGAATGGATGCAGGAGAACGGGCTGAGGCTGAACCCGGACAAGACAGAGGTACTGAGGGTGGGTGCCCCCACACCTGGGGACATGGGAAACTCCCTCATTTTTGGGGGGGTGACCCTGCCCGCCAGGGATGGGGTCCGTAGCTTGGGTGTCCATCTTGACCCGGCGCTCACCATGGAGACCCAGGTGGCGTCCGTGGTCCGTTCCGCTTTTTTCCATCTCAGGCGGATAGCCCAGCTGCGGCCCTACCTTGATGTGGGGTCTCTCACCACTCTGGTGCATGCGCTTGTAGTCTCGAGATTAGACCACTGTAATGCGCTCTATGTGGGGCTACCTTTGAGATTGCTGCGGAAACTACAGGTGGTGCAGAATGCGGCGGCCAGACTACTCAGTGGGCTGAGAAGATACCAACATATCTCCCCCACTCTGGCCGCATTGCATTGGCTGCCAATCCGATTCCGCATTGATTTCAAAGTGTTAACGCTTACTTACAAAGCCCTAAACGGTTTAGGACCTCGATACTTGGCGGAACGCCTTCTCCCATCTAGATCTACCCGTGTCACTTGCGCGAGCCAGGAGATAAGGCTGAGGAGCCTAACGCCGAGAGAGGCCCGAAAGGAAAAGACCAGAATCCGGGCCTTCTCGGCGGTGGCTCCTCGCCTTTGGAACAACTTGCCCCCTGAGATTCGCGCGGCTCCCTCACTGGGCATTTTTAAGAAACAACTAAAAACATTGATGTATAGGCGGGCCTTCCCAACAGAAAACCCTTGACGATCTTTTTTCTTATTCTGTTCTTTATTATTATTATTTTTTATTTAAGTTTCTGCTGTAAAGTTTTAAAATTACATTGTTGTTTTTACTGTAAGCCGCCTAGAGTGGTCTAATATGATCAGATAGGCGGGATAGAAATAAAATAAATAAATAAATAAATAAATAAATAAATAAATATTATAATAATATCCTATATTAAAAACAATCATCAAAACATTAATATTAATAAATCCTGCTGCTCATATGGCCAGCTAAAGGATACTATTTAATTAAAATGCTGTCTAAACAGAAAGATCTTTGCCTGGCGCCGAAAAGCCAAAAGTGTTGGAGCCAGGCGGATCTCTATAGGGAGGGCATTCCAAAGTTGGGGGGCAACAGCTGAGAAGGCCCTATTTCGACATGGCATCCCCCTCACCTCTTTCAGGGATGGCATCTTGATCTTAGAGGACAGGCAGGCTCGTATGGAATACTATGGGCTCTGATGTACACATTATTTCTTTGCCACAGTGTAGGGCAAGGGTCTGCTGTGTCTAAACTCCACCCCATATTGCAAGTGCAAGATCATGCTTAACACACAACAGCATGAAACATATGTTGCTCTTAAATGCATTTAGCCTTTGCCTAAACTCGGACTTTGCCTAAGCTCAGCCTTATTACAATCAGCATCCAGAAAATGAAAATAACAGGAAAAAAATGTGGTATTAATAAATAATAAAATTTGGAATGGGTGGGGAATAAATTGAAGATGAGTGCTCAGTTTTATCGTTTACCTTTATGAACTGAGGCTTAGCTGGCTGAGATACAATTAGCTGTTTATAATGACACGACAGTCATGCTTTCTTAATGCAAACATCAACGATATCGTTTCTCTCCTTCCCAACCTAATGTTTTCAGTTTTCCTACTCACTTATTAATTATGGACCTTGAAACTGAGCACGTCGTTCAATTATTTATACAACCTAGAGCCTCATTAAAGAATAATTAAGCCTGTGCTAATTATTCATGGCAATTTTATTACTCTTCATTTCCTAGTTGCTGAGAATGGGCTTGGAGTAGATTAAGGCATCTGTTTTGTTGGATGGCAAGGTATATAAAATAATTTCTAGAATAATTTTTTTAAGAATATCCCACCCAAAATATATATTCTTTTTAGAATATCTCACCCCATAGAGAAATGTAATGTAATATAATATAATATAATAGAGAAACCTGAGTACAATCACACCTTTGACTCATGTTCCTCAACAACTGTTATACACAGCCATATTGCCTCCAATGCTGCTCCTCACCTCCTCATCTAACTCTTCACTGAAAGTAAATTGGGACATGGAAGTTCTTTTCTCTACTGACCCATGAAAGTCAGTGCATGACCTGATCCAGTTACTCTTTCTCTTAGTCCAGGGGTGGAAATCCTGGAAGATCCAAAGGCCAATTTTCTACTCCAGGATCTACCATGAGCCACATCAGTCCCCTATACAATCGCCTTGTGGCACAGCGGTTAAAAAACTGCTGTATGGCAGCCAAAACTGGGCTCACAACCTGGGGTGCAATCCCAGGTAGCCAGCTCAAGGTCTACTCAGCCTTCCATCCTTCCGAGGTCAGTAAAATGAGTACCCAGCTCGCTGGGCGGCAATGTGTAGCTTGCATAATCAAACTATAAACCATTTAAAGGGTGCTTTAAGTGCTATGGGGTGCTATATAATCAGCATGCTTTGGTTTTTCCTATATTTCTTCCTTCACCACCAGTGTTGCCATCCTGCACTGGATAATAGTGTGCCAACACAGAGAAAACCTTGGGAAAGGTACTTATCTCAAGGGTTTCTACAATTGCAAGAAACCCATGGGAGAACTACATGTCCCATAGCTCCTGACTACAAGTTCAATGATCTGCCTTCTTGTCAAGTGTGATGAGTTAAATGGACAGAAAGGATTTTTTTTTCCCAAAGGGCCCCTTCTTTCTCCCACTTCTGCCACCAATGTAAGGTGGAGTACAGGAAGAGGGAGCACTTTCAGGAAGGCACAAGAGACAGCTTTGGGGAATAGGAAATTATGCAGACACAGGAAGGGAAAAATCCTGGAACTCCTCTCCAGGTCAAGTTTTAATCCAAGTCGGAGAAGAATTTCAGGGCTTGTGAAGCTTGCCTCTAATTTCAGACTGGATTTCCAAATGAAATTCATTTCCAAGCCTGAGCTTGGTAAAATTCACTACCGTATTTTGTAATTATGGCTCCCCTATAACCACTGAACATATACATAATGCATAGCTCAGAGCTACAGGTCTATATTTTGAGATTCATGCAAACCTCTTGGATTCTGAGGCAGCTTAGAAAGCAATTTTTTGTAAGAATAGTTTATCTCTCCTCCCTAGACGGCTGGCATTTTAAGAGTTGCTTTTTGACACTAAGAACAGAAAGCTACTTTCATAATAATCAGTGCATTGAGTTCATCTAGAATTCTCAGGAGTTAAAAAATAATTGTTATTATCACAGATTTGCCATTGATTCTCCCTCGAGTCTGGTTGCTCCCAATGTGTTGAAATTTGTTCATTATGAGACCTCCCCAGAGTCTTCTAGTGCACCCTTAGAAAACGTGAGGAAAATGTGAAGAATGTTTCATCGGGGAGGGGAGGTGTAAATCTTACATGAAAGCTTCTCTTCTTACCCTACCACCTTCTCTCCCAGCTCAGAGGCATAATAAGCCTGATTTATTTGTGATGGGATTATTTTCACACCTGACTGCTCAGCTGCTAATTCCACACGGCAGGATCCCAGGTCAAATGCTGAGTCGCCAGGCAGGAAAGGCTTAAAATCTTTGTAATTCATCACCAACAAGGTCTCTTTTCTTTTCTTCAAGCAACAAATATTACTTTTCCACCTAGAAGATTCGGGGGACGAAGTACCTAAATGTAACAGCTAGAATCTTAGTGATGTGTTACATGGGCAGTAAGTACACAATACCGCTAGTCAAAGTCCTGGCCACAAACCAACTCATGTGACTGGCATGCAACAAGATGCAAGCAACCATTTAACTAACTAGGGGCAATTCACCCCCTGCAATTTATACCACTGCACTTAGGCCAATATAATTAACCAATAGCATGCCAGCCAACCAATGTTTCCATGTAGTGGGAATCATCCAGTAAAATATATAAAGATGACTTCATTCCTTGCCCTGACTACAATGTGTGTGTTTTTTCTATGGGCAAAGTTGTGATGGGCCAAAGGAAAACAGAGCACCCATATCACTGATTTGGGGGAGCAAAGACAACAAATACAAGAATGAAGTCTATAAGATTTCATAAATTATGTCTCTTGCCATTGACTGTTGTGCTGTTGTGATGAATAGGGAAGACTATAAACACAGATCTATTCAAATGTTATTTAACTGGGTATTGCAAACATACTTAGAGTGTCCAGACTGAACCCCTTCATGCTTACAACATCTAGGTTGAAGACAAGAATCTTTTTATTAAATTATTCCAGGGCGAGGTCGTATTCAACCGTGTCCTGGATACATTTAGTGATGCTTCCCCCTTACATCTATATGTTGCTGAGAGGCAGTCTAAAGACCACCAAATTAACGACGCGGGAATTCATTTGGCAAAACTCTGTCTACTTAGAGGTTTAATCTGGCTAAATGGCCTTACAGAGTCCGACAGCGAGGGTGAGTTCACATACATCTCCCCCCGGGGATCCAGCACAATAGATTATATCTTGATCCCCGTTTCCCTTTTACCATGCGTGGCTGAATTCAGGGTGGGTGAGCCCTTAGCTAGTGACCATCTCCCCTTATGTTGTAGCCTTGCTCTCAATGCAGACTCTACTGCTCTGACCAACATTGCCCTTGAGGAGTGCCCATTGATCCTACCTAGAATCAAATGGAACCATAGAGCAAAACATCTCTTTGAAAAAGTAATTAATCCAGAGATGTCACCGCAAGGCTCCCTCAATTGGTTATCTTCATCAAAGCCCGTCGATCACATCAAAGGATTTGAGAATCTATTAGACACCATCTTAGCTAGCCTTGGCCAACTTCCTCAACAACCTCAGAAAAGACAGGCTCCGGCCATATGTCCTAGGTTAGACAAGGAATGTCTTGCCCTGAAGCATGACATGAGAAGGATCTACAATAACTACAGATCCTCAAGGGCCTCCAAGCTCCCTTTTCAATATTTCGAGTTGGAAAACCACCTCAGAATAGCCATTAAGAAGCTACACCATCGCTCTATAATGGACCGCTGGTCTCATTTAGCTCAGGCTATCAACTCAGGTAGCAACAAAAAATTCTGGGAGGTGGTTTCAGGTTCTTTTATTTTTAATAAGAACTCACAGGACCTCCCCTATATACCAGCTGGGACTTGGGAACAGCATTTCTTGGCCATTCTTTTCGACAGCTGCAAGCCCACACTGCCAACCGACTCGCTCCCACCTAGCGATATTCCGGAATGGGCCCCAGTCACAACTAGTGAAATAACAAAACTTATAGGACACCTTAGATCTGGTAAGGCTCCGGGTCCCGATGCCCTTCCTCCGGAACTGCTTAAGGCCTACCCCGACTGGTGGGCGCCTGTGCTTGCTACTTTATTTACTACCGTTAATCGATCTGGTATTATGCCTAGGTCTTGGACTCAAGCCATAGTGATTCCCATTTATAAGAAGGGTGATAAGAAATCCCCTGCAAATTACAGACCAATTAGCCTTCTCGCTATCACTGGGAAGATGTACGCCAGTTATCTACTCTACAAATTACAAGACTGGCTATTAGATCAAGATATTCTGGGACCTGAACAAGCGGGTTTTAAGGCAGGAAAGTCTACATTAGACCACTGCCTGATTTTATCCCATCTGATTTCTAAATATACCTCTCAGCGCAATACTCGCTTGTATGCAGCCTTCCTAGATCTAAAAGGGGCCTTTGATTCCATCGATAGAGATATCCTATGGCTAAAGCTCGCCAGGCTGGGTATTGATAGGAGGCTCCTCTTCTTAATCCAAAAACTCCATGAGGGCTCTACATGTCGCATAAAAACGTCGATACTAGGGGCCCTTTCCAATCAGATCTTTTCCAACAGAGGAGTGAAGCAAGGCTGCGTTCTGGCACCAACTCTGTTCAATCTATTTATTAATGACCTCGCCCCACTCCTACATAATATCAATGGTCATAGCCCCAAATTGGGCCATATACAGATTCCAGTTCTATTATATGCGGACGACATGGTTATCCTCTCCCGCACAAGGGTTGGCCTAAAGCGGTTAGTTATCGGTTGCTATGACTATCTGATACGCAATAATCTCCAGTTAAACTTTGAGAAATCTAAAATTATAGCTTTTGGCAAAGCTTGGAAATCCTTCTCGTGGCCTTTCAATGGCAACCATATTCAGAGGGTTAGAGAGTTTAAGTACCTGGGTGTCTTTTTTCATTATCGACACTCCTGGACAACTCACCAACGGGCAGCGATTAAGTCTGCTAAGCTCTCGGCACAGGCTATTTTACGTTTCCACCATACGTGGGGCCACTCTTACATCCCTGCTGCGCTGCAGATTTTCGATGCCAAATCAGTTACACAGCTTCTATATGGTGTGCCCATCTGGATGTCTGCATTACACAGTTCTGTGGAAAGAGTCCAATCCACATTTCTGTATAAAATCTTTGGTCTTCCCCACTGTGTGCCTTATGCTGCTCTATGCCTTGAAGGTGGCCAGCACAAGATCGAGACTCAGGCCTGGCTCAGATTCTTGAAATATTGGATTAAAATCTGTTTCTTTTCACCCAAGGACATCTTATTCCAAGCGCTCTTGGCAGATAGTCTGTTCCCAAAAGGCCTTGCCCTATTTCTTAAGAAAATCAAGACCCTGGGGCTGTCACCAGACTTACTGGGCTCAATACCCCCCTCCAGGGTGTTTCCAACAATCAAAAAAAGGGTTTTGGATATAGAGGGGCAATCTCTGCACAGCGCTGCCCAAAGAGTCTGCTCTCCACTCCACTTTCAGTTGCCCCTCAGCTATGGCTGTAGACCGAGCTATCTCTATCACTTAGAACAGCCACAAGAACGATGGGCTTTTACCCTTGCCAGATGCAATATAGTACCCTCGAACATAGTGCAGGGCAGGTACAAGGGTTTACCAATAGAACTGAGACTTTGCCCGTGTGGTCAGGGAGTGGTTGAATCCCTGCAGCACATGCTATTTTACTGTATTCTGTACAAGGATATACGCCTGTCCCATCTGTGCGCTTTTCTCTCCTCCCATTCCGGATGGGATGATATGAGGAAAATGCAGCATCTTCTAAGTGGCAATATTAAGGAACTTACCCTGTCAACTGCCAGATACGTATATGCCATCATGCAGAGACGTCGTAGCACGGTCTCGCAGAATGAAGAGCCCTAAATATGCTCTTGGCTGGCCCTTCCTACCCGTTACCCAGTGAACATTTTAGTTGTATGTTATTGTATTTGTCTGTTTTACTGTACTCAGTATGCCAATAAAGGTTTCTGACTGACTGACTGACTTATTAAATTATTAAATACATCTTTAATTGTGTATTTACAAATATAAATTAGCATAGGCAATTTTGGGCAAATCAATGCCCTCTTTCTTGATCATACACGTCCTCCTTTTTTGGTGATGTGCAAGTGTCCACCCTAGCTTATGAAAATTATATGAATCCTTTAGAAACATGTCCTAGCAAGTAGCTTCTCTTATGCTCAGAAATCTCCTCTCCCCAGTAGCTACCTTAAATTTTCTGTGATATGTTTGACTTTCAGCAATTTCACTTAGTTACACACACAACTCTGGAACAAATTGGGTTTCACACAATTTATGCTATTAAAAAAAAGCAGAAACCAAATTGGTGGCATGATCTTGTTATTTGAGATATCCATCATCTCAGGTATTATCATGGAGACTTTCACCGTCACATACAAAGCATGTCTGTGAAAGAAATGGGATTTGCTGTGTCCGGCTGACAAACCTTTGTGGTAGAGCAAAACTTGAAGAGTGGATGGAGCAACAGAATGGCCAAAAAAATCTGAAGAAACACCATGCTCAATAGTAAATCACTAAAGTGTGTGTGTGTGTGTGTGTGTCCATCCTGCAAGGAGGGTTGGGTTTGGTCACTAGAGATGGACAGTGTACATCATTTTAAAGCCTTTCGGGGGAAATAGTGTGAGGGAGCAGGTAAATATGTGTATGAAAGTATGCATGGCTGTCTGGCTTCACTGTATCAATGGACACCACTTAACTCCATTCAAATTTCTCACTTCCTCCTCCTTGCCATGACCACTGTTTCCATCCCACACATTGTCCCCCTTCCTCTGCCCTCTGCAGTGCAGGAGAAATGATTAATTTGCCAATATCCAGAAGTGACTCACTTATTAAGCCACAATATTGCCTTTGGAATGGTCAGGCTTGATTAGATCATTCTAATCAAGCCTGACCATTCCAAAGTGGCCCATACTAGCTTGCTACCTGCTGCTACTGTAACCATACCCTTACTTTGACTTTTTCTGTAATGAAAAATTCAACAGTTGAACAGGCAAGAAGCGTTACATGTTAAATGTAATATTTTCAAGCGAGCAGGCAGCAATTTCCTTCTTTTATCACTCATTTCCCAAGTTGCATATTATTTCCTTTTAAAATCTCCAATTTTAACTTCTGGATAAGAGGCATGTTATGACAAATATGAATTAAGCAAAAGCATCATGTTCTTTTTATATGACACACTGGTGGGTAGAAAGCACTTGTAAGCTCTTGGGCTATATGTTTTCTAATCTCAATTTAAATGCAGATTTTTTTTCCAAGCTTCCAGTTAAATATCCAAGAGAGAGGTCTCTTACTTGATTAAAATACCAATTTCAAAAATCTTTCTGACTTTACTTTCTTCCTCTACAGAATGAACTTAGCTAATAGGAGTCCCAAGGAAGACAAAGTTTAATAGATGGCTTCCCGCCACCCCTTTTTGGAACATTTGAAGTAATGCAGTGAGGTTTATTTGCACATATCAGATTTCCAATTCACTTACCTATAAAGAAACTAATATATTTCAGTCAATTTCCACATAAAATGTTTTCTCTGTTCTGCTAAATTAATATTGGCCAAGGGAGATAACAATATAATATGATATACATTAACACTTAACTGAAAATTGCATACTGCATAATTATCTGAATTCAATAGCAGCTCCTGAAAAGTTCAAGCCTGGACATATTTTGTCTGTGTAAGATGGAGCGGGATCTTCCTGAAGCCTTGAAAAGATTAACCAGTCATCTGGGCAAACAGAAATTCTGGCATGTAGATGTACACACCATCTGAAATGCACGGCTCTTTCTGTTAGTTTCACCTACCTCACAGGGTTGTTCGGAAAGATGAAATGGAAAAGAGGAGGCCAACCATGTATGTCATCTTGAGCTTGTTGGAAAAATATTAATTAAACAAACGAACAAACAGCAAATGACTGACACATCTGGAGAGCAGCAAGTTGGGGAAGGCCGCCTTTGCCCTGGCATGAGATATTACTTTTGGATTTATAGATCATTCCATGTGTTGGACTGCAGCACTCCTCACCCCTTGAAAGTACACATGGTATTTGGTGAGCTGTAAACCTACTTGTGTAAGCCAACCTCTAGAGCAGCCATTCTCAACAGGAGCCATAATGCCCCCCCTAGCATGCTCTGGGGGCACAGATTTATCTGTTTGTATTGTATCCTCATTCCCACACAGCCAAAGACTTTCCTTGTTTGATGGGGGACTCTGGAACTCCTGAAGAACTCCTAAAGGGTTGTGGCCCAAAATAGGTTGAGAATGACTGCTCTAGAGGCCCTTGTAAGGAAAACAGGGACAGAGCATGTGATTCTAAGATCCCTACACGGCATTTCCAGCTAAAAGAACCAGGAAAACAGGGACAGAGCATGTGATTCTAAGATCCCTACACGGCATTTCCAGCTAAAAGAACCAGGTAGCAGATAAGAAAAAAAAAATCTTCTCCTGACCCTGGAAAGCCAGCCACATTAGAAAGTGCTGGGCTAGATGGGCATGCCATTTTATCTTCTCTTTCCATGCTTAATATCCATTCTTAATACTAACTTTTCATCTGAACCTATAAAAATAATAGCAATAGGACTGCATCCACCACAGTTAGCTCAGGGTTGAAATTTACTGTAAGGGTTAGGTAAAAAGTCTTAGGTACTACTTCTTTGAGGGTTATGAGAGGTTAAAGAATAAGCTATCGTATTTTTCCATGTATAAGACTATACTCTTGTCTAAAATCTTTAGACTAAAAATTGAGGGTCGTCTTATACACGGAAGTAAGCTGAGGAGGGAACATAAACAAGTGGAGGGGAAAGCAGGGATCCTGCAGTGCTTTGATCCCTTTCCCCCTACACTTGCTAAGCCACGCTTAAATTTCTTAATTTTGGATTAGAAAAGTGAAGGGGCATCTTATACATGGGGGCGTCTTATACACGGAAAAATACGGTATATAGGGGGAAGGAACAGGTCAGCAGCTAGGTGAAAACAGAAATAACATGCTTTTCTACAACAGTCCCTCCACTCTACCCTCATGAGACATCTTTTGTAACAAAAGAAACTCATGCTAACAGACAAACAGAATTAGCAGAATAAGCCTCATTCTAGCTGTCACTTCTTCTATCTGGCAGCTAAATCCTTCAAACACCCATTGGCTAGAAGTAGGCAGAATCTAATTGGTTACTATTATATAAATAACACATCTCAGTCATTCTTATACACACATATACACATGCTGGGTTGCACAATTATATATTCTTACATACACCCCAGCCATTGAAACAATGCAGGGATAATAACCCAAAACAATAAGCTTCCTGCTTTGAAGTATGTTTTTAGATACTTGTGTTTGCAAGGAAGACCAGCTGTAAGAAGAGGCACATCTGTGTCAGCTTCACCCTCATCTTATACCCACTGAGATGTTGTCCCATGTAACACAAAAGGCACCTAGCCAATTGGAAAGTCCCTTGCTGTGCAGTAAATCAGTTCAATCTACTTCGCAAAACAACTGCTGCATGAGCAGCCGCTTCTCTACAACAAGAACGCTGTACGTTCAATCTTTTTTTCTATTTGTTTCCCCAAACTGTATTTCAACAATCTTTCTTCTTCTTCTGCACACCCCATCATTCTTTCATAGCTCTTTTGCTTTGCATATAAGCAATAATTTTATTTTTATGACTGGATTAGTGCATGGCACAAAAAAAAAATAAGAATACTTTTTTACTAGAGTTGCCATTTTGCACAAGACCTGGCAAAGCTCATGTGAGAACAAGCAGCTGTGGGACAGGCACAAATTCAACTGATGAAGCTTCTTCACAGCATGATGCAGATGGTAGCAATTATCAAAAAAGTGCACTTAGCTAAAACCAATCAATCTTACCTACATTTCCCTGGAAGTAAGTTACTTTGTGTTCTGTGAAACTTATGTCTCACTAAACATACAGAGGTGACTGGCTGTCAATTTCCTTCATGTGTATATTAAATGTAAAAGTTCTTTACGTGATGATTTTTCTTCCCAGTCTCCTGCCCTGAATTCTGCACCAGATTGTGGAAAAATGAGTCCAAAATATCAGGCAAAATGAAGTTTTTCTACCCAACTTCGGGAGTTGCTGAGATAACTTTTGAATTCTTAGGAAGAGCAGTATGACATAAATACTAAACAATATTGCAAATGTTCAAACTCTGAAACACCATCAGACTTAAAATCCTGGGAAGTTCTAATCCGCTCCTTCAACAGATTACAAATAAAAGCAACTCAGAGCTCTTCTAGGTGAGAGCAACACTTTTCCTTAAAGTATTGGGCTCTGTGCTGACGCTCTTGCTATTTTTCCTGCCATCCATAGGATGTTCCCCTTATCTCACTATGCCCAGTGCCTTCCCCCCCCCATACATTTCTGTTATTTTTCTTTCCTTCCCAAATGAAGGTTTGTTTTTTGTATCAGTCTTTTTGGATGACAGCTGATGTTCAAATGAGTGCCTCTGGCCGAAAAATTTCAATTAGCCCTCCAAACCAAACCCAACAAAAGAACAGGCTCCAGCAAAGAAGCTCCAGCAGGGAAATTGATTTCTTAAAGTTTTCTTCCCAACTTCTTAAAGAGGAGCAGGTTTTTCAAAGAAAAGAGAGATTAGTTTTCAAAGGGAAGTTTGGATTTAAATCCCAGTAGGCACCGCACTTCTTCAGCAGTAATTGTGACAAACACTATGTCTGGAAGAGAAATCAGAAGTTTGCTCTGTGACTATCATGTGTTGTAGCCAGCCACCCCAATGGTCAGGGCTCTAGCAGTTGCAGGATCAAAGATTCTTCGTCTCTGCTAGAACTTTTTTGGTTTACGGAGGAACAAGTCCTTGGCGCTTCTTTCTCCAATATGTCACTATTCAGCAGAGGTCCCCAGATGCTGGTGTATTCCCACAGCTTGTCATCTGTGTGAACATTTTTTTTTGTCTCTGTCGTCTGAAACAAAATGATAATGTTTACCTTGAAATCCCCAGATGTCATGGATCTGGTTGATCAGAAATGGAGTCTTCATAATACAGCAGTTTAATCATCTTTGAAAATTAATCTAGTATTTTGTACAAGAGTTAACACTGCAAACACAAAGAAATATGCTACAGATACATATACAACCCTGATATGATTAAAAAATTGAGCTTGTCAAAGCACATGGTCTGGAACTGTTTTACATTACAGCCTGCTGAAGCTGTTTAATTTAACAAATTCATACAGGCATTCATATATCATTTAAATAAAGTACACACTGGTTGTTTTTCTTTGTTTCTCTTGGAGATTTCTGAATGATGTGACAAGCAATATATTTCACTGTAGTTAATTTGAAGAAACACACAGAGGACTTCCATTTTAAACCTTATATATCTCCCCATTTAAATTAGAGGAAGTAGAATAACCAATATAACATTTTATGCTCACATTAAGAAAATGAAATAACATCTGCCTAGCTCCATTACAGCCAAATTTCATTCTACTTTTGCCACTGTCTTGATCAGAGGCTACCACTCCCCCAGCTGGCATATGCATATGGAGGAGAGCAAGAATACACCTGTTCTTCCTTTCACCACCAATTCTGGCCCCACTTCTGGATTTCCACGATAGCTTGCAATCTAGTACAGTGGAGTCTTGACTTGAGAACTTAATCCGTATTGGAAGGCGGTTCTCAAGTCAAAAGGTCTGTAGGTCAAGTCTCCATTGACCTACAGTGCATTGCAAACCGATTAATCCCATAACAGGCCGTTTTTGTTCCATTTTGGTTTTTTTCTGGTCTGTAAGTCAATTCTCAGGCTGCAAGTCAAACCTAAATTTTGCGGCCAGAGAAGTCTGTAACTCAAAAAGTCTGTAAGTCACGCCATCTGTAAGTCAAGGGTCCACTGTACCTAGAGGCCCATGCCATGCCGTCTGTTATTTGATCATCAGAACTGGCCAGAGAAAATGGCTATGACTGTTATTAGCTACTACACAGGAGGGCCATATATTATATCCTGTTCTGAAGCAGTATGCCACTCAGCACCATTTGCGGCTGATTATAGCTCATGCATCACACTTCTGGTGGGTCATGGTGGAACCATAATTCTTGGCTATAGCGGCTCTTGTTCTGACCCAGCCGGGCTCTTCTTACCTCACAAGTCATTATTTTAAATCACTAGACTCTAATGTGGCATGCTATAGAGTTCCATTTAATACCAGCAGCTCAAATGCTAGGTTTCAAAATTAATGAGTTATTGGTAACTATTAGAATTTGAGGGGGTTGGTTCACTGTTAATGTTTCAGATGGAAATAGTTTATTTCATCAAAGCCATGTTCTTAATTTGTTGATTAAATTATTCATCTTGAAATAAATTTAATACCAAATGGCATGTGGATTGCCACCATTTGACCTCTAGTTGCCCTTCATAAATGTTCTTTTTGTCATTTCTGTAGGGTCTTCTTAAAACAATAACAATTATGTGATGGCAAGTCTGTTTCCATTTATGGCAACACATTCTAGGATTTTCTAGTTATACTCAGAATGGGTTAATCAATCTCTTCATTCATGGGTTCTTCTGGGAATCTGCAGCTTGCCCAAGGCCCTACAGGTTGGCTCTTCTCCTAAGAGGCACTGTGTGAAATTCAATTCCCACAGCCAGATACGTTACTCGACTAGCCACGTACTCTAGCTTGCTAATAAAGTGAATTTCAAAGTTGTCTAAGAATATTGGTGCTATATAGAGCTAGTAGTGTTATTAGATGTATATGGGTGCCCTTTCTACAGGAAAGGATGTGGAAAACAGACACACATGTGCCCTATAATATTGACTTTTTAGAATTACAACAAGCAAAAGCCACACTAACGTTAATTTAGAGATGTTGCTCTGAAAAAGTAACTCTGAAGACTTCCAGCAGATGTACCATTCTGTCCCTTTGTCAAAGAGCCAACAAATTAATGTTAAAGTTGTTAACATTGTGTTAACATTAATGTCTGAGGAAGCAGACTTGTTCACAAAAGCATTAAAACATAGCAGCTAGTGTTTAAGGTGCCACGTTTTTTGTCTCCTTAATTTTTGTTTTTCTTTTGTTTTTGCCTGATATGTTAAAATTAATGTGTTTCTTCGGACCTCTGGTCACACTAGTCAAAGGGGCGATAAGGTAGCTGCAGCTGCTCTGAGTTGATCTCCACAGCTTGTTTTTTTTTTTGTCTACAATCCTCGTCCATTTGCTTTAGGAAAACACTGGCTCTTACAGAGAGGGATGTCAGGTGGCGAAAAGAGAGCATGAAAGGATTCCAAAGAAGCAATCACAGCTACATCATCTCATATTTGACTGGTGTATTTACATGCTTCTTTGAACAGCTGCAACCCAGCAATTTTACAAATGGAAAACTTTGAAATAAAAGGGACTGGAGATCAAACTGTAGAACATCCACCTGCTGTGAACAATGAGGTAAAATTGCAGATGATGGAGCAGCTGTTTTCAACTCTGAGGGGCCTTCTTAGAAATTAAGCACCAGTTGTAACCAGTAAGAGTGGTGCCTAGGTTGAAGGTGTCATCAGCAAACCTGACACAGCTGTACTGACACTGGTGCCACATCTCAAAATATAAAACCCTGGCCTCAGGGGTGAAAAATGTGTTCCAGCAAATATGAGCAGGAAATTATTTCTGCTCTCAGGCCTCAAGCACTGGACATTATACATTACAACACTGAAAATGTAACTAACTGCATTACTTGTGCTGCTCCTTGTTTTTTCATTACGGTACCTACTACTGTTTTGAGGGGAACTGATATAGGATTGATTTGACAATGGCATAAAAACTGAAACATTCCTGTCAAATGGCCTCTTAAAATAACTTTAAATACCATTTAAAAGTAAGTTTCAAAAATATCTTAAATGGTATTTAAGATACTTTAGAAGCATTTTGTCTGAAATGTTTCTGTTTTTATGGCATGCTCATATTCAAAGAAATTTGAATGTAGCTAAAAGCCATTACTCATAATATATCAGTAAAATATCTTTGTACTCATGTTTTTATAATTGTAACTCTGTTACACCCTTGCTGTCCCCAAAGGAATCCCAAAGGAATCATATTCACGAGGAACAAATAATTATGTCCTTCATGTTTGCTCATGTCTGGGAGATGGGGGACAAGCAGACAAGCTGGCACTTTGAACCTGTTTTTTGTTATGCTATCCTTAAAAAATAAAATAAAATAAAACAATTTGTCATATTACTACAGGTTAGTGTATTGAAACCTCCTCACTGATAAGATCCCTCAGGACCAATTTAACATTTCTATAATCCTTGAGAAACCTAATGTTCTTCTGCCCTTGATCTTGGTACAGACAATTTCATCTCAAGAAGCATCCATTGTGGCTCTATAGCTTCATCTTGACCCTGAGAAAGATTTTGGCTTATCTTGCTCTTCGCAATACAGAATGCCTGGCCTCAAAGCCAGAAATTTGCATAGGTTACTGGTAATATATCCTTAAACAGGTGAATTCTTCAAATGTTTTCTGGTTTTCACAACAGCATTTCTTCCAAAACTCCTGCCACATGTACATTATTTTATTTTATTTTATTTTGTGTTCTTTGTAGGTCACCTTTCTTCCAGTATGGAGACCCAAGATGGCTCCCAACATACAGTAGCAATCTTTGCTTCGTGATTTTAGTCTTTCAACATGAATGTGGAAATGTTTTGTGAGTGCGATGGCTCAATCACTAAAGTTTGCCTCAGGCATGTCTCTGGAATACTAATGCATTTCTAACCTCTAATGATGGACAATCTATAGGTCACTTCACTTCAACCCTTCTGTCTTCCTTGCCAGGCCTTTTCTACAATGGCCACTGCAGCTATTAATCCCTGGCACTCCACTCCTATTCTTTCCTGCAATGTCATGGGCATTTTCAAGTACAGACACATCAGGAACAATCCTAGCAGAATCGCCACTTTTCAATATGGATTATAATGGATTTTTAAAGCATTGCCTTCCCATCCCTAACAAATCATAAGCTCCAGATCAACAGAAATAGCAAAACAATAAAAGTACATTCAGTGAAATTAACCACAAACAGGAAGATAGTTTTGCAGGAGAACAGCATGCAGAACTCATGGCCTTTCAAATATTGATGACCAACTTTGCACATAGTTTCTGACCATATTGCAGGGGATGATGGGAATTAAAGTTCAACAGTCAGTGGACAGCAACAAATTTCCCAATCATATAGCAAGGAAAAGACCACTGCCCTGTATACAGTGTGCGCAGGAGTGGGCAACACACAATCTTGTACTGGAGCAGGAGGGGGAAATTGCAACTATCAAAGAAATTAATTTATTATATTGCTTTATCACTGTTAATTTCTTCTTTACATCAATAACCCACTGTTCACCCTTAAATAAAAACTCAGTGTATTTTACTTGGTATTAATAGGTCAAGGGTAAAAGCTAAACAGAAAAAGAAGTGAACTGGGTAAAATATTATTTTTCTGACCTTTTCCTTCCACTAATAGGTGCAAAGATTTTTTTTGAGACAAATCAATAGAAGTTGGAGAGCTAACATAAGCTACCTAATATATAAATTAGGTATCATTTCCCCAAATAATCCTAAAATGTATGGATATAATCTTGTTTAAACACACGTGGGAAGGAGAAATCTTTGGCAGACAGCACAAGCTTGGTGTTTTTCCTGCGGAAAGTTAAATAACAAGCTTCTGACCCAAAGACACCTTTATTTCCTGAAGGGCCCAAGGGAAAGGGATGGTGCTAAGCAGGTCTAAAAAAGTAGTAGAGAAAAAAGGTCAGCTTTCATTAACAATAACTGAGTCCATCAAGATCTGTGACATTTAGAGGCTGTGAGATTTATTAACTGCTGAGTAAAGAAGAAAAATGTTGCTGGCGGGATAGCTCAGTGAGTTAAGTATCTGTTTGAGAGTTTAATTCCCCACTGTGCCTCCCAGGAGAAGAGCCAGCCATAGTAGCCTTGGGCAAGCTGCACAGCCCCAGGAGTGCCCCCAGAAGCAGGGAATGGTTTCTACCTAGAAAACGAGGAAAAGGGTTGCCATATGGGAGAATTGACTTGGTGGCACATGATACCCAGCATGGTATATCGGATATACAGTAGTGCCTCGCATTACGACGTCAATTTGTTCCAGCAAAATCGCTGTAGAAGGAAAACATCATAATGTGAAATAAAAAAGCCCATAGAAACACATTAAAACCTGATTAATGCGTTCCTATGGGCTTGAAACTCACCGGCCAGCGAAGATGCTCCATAGCCTGGCCATTTTTGCTGCCAGTGCAGCAAGGAATCCGTCCCAGAAAAGAGCGGGGAGTCATTTTTTTTAACCTGGCAGCCATTTTGAAACCGCCGATCAGCGGGCCGAAATGGTCATTTTGCGAGAATCGGTTCCCAAAGCAGGGAACCGGTCATCGCAAAGCGAAATTCCCTCACTGAAACCATCGTAAAGCGATCGCTTTTGCGATCGCAAAAAGTTCATCGTAATGCAGTTTCATCATTAAACGGGGCACTCATCTTGTGAGGCACCACTGTAGTAATGAGCAGGGATCCAGGAAACCGCCGTTCAAATTCCCACTCAGTCATGGAAACTCATACGGGTGGGTGGCACTGGTAAATTGATTTCACTTACAGTACTTGGAAATCATATATCAGATACATATGCATCAGATGTGACATTATGGCACATATCATACAAAGAAGAACATGCCTGAAACACCAGCTGAAAATCTTGGTTCTAGGACATAGTTGGGCATAGTTCATTTAAAATTGCTTTTGCCCTGCAGTGATGCACATTTGGAGTAGTAGCTGATAGCTGATAATCAACAGGAACCCACAGTAAAGTGGTGGTGAGATAGCATTGTTTTAGGGGATGCTACTTGGGCAGCTTGAATAATAGTGTTTTAAGAAGGAAATTCAACCACTGCAGCTTGTCCTGCAAGATTCTACTGCTAAAAAAAACCCTTTCTTCTGCACAACTATGCAAGGCGCAGAAACCCATCCTTTTTCCATTGACCATGTTATGCTGAGAGAAGATGCGCTGAAATGAATAGAGTTAGATGGCATTCTAATGAAATAGTTTCTACTGCAACTAAAAATGTAAAAGTCAAAATATGGATCCATTGCATATTTATTAAGTTTCAGGGGGTCTAGACTTCAATCTCACGGCTAGGCAGAGGAGGACAGATATGGAAAACTCAATGAGGGAGATCACACACACACGTAATACATTTATTATGACTGATTACAGAACAGTGACAGAACAATGAGTGTACCTCTGCTGAATGGATATGGCACATGTCTGTATGTAAAGAAGCAGCTGATCCACCATTTGGAAGAAATGGGAGTCAGAAAACAAAGACAGAAAGAGAGATGAAGGTTAATGATGTGGTCTACCTTGTCTTCTAGAATATAGTAGATTAAGGTCTAGCAACATCATCATCATAATGAAAACAACAGAAACAAAGGCTCAATACAAGACACAACAATTTGAAAATAAACTAAACAGCTGGAAAAATAAACCACTACATGGACAGCACCTGAGAAATATTGACGGAAAGCATGATCATAATTCAACATGGGCATGGCTAAAACCAGGGTCCGTTAAGAAAAAAACTAAAGGCTTGATTTTTGCTGCACCAAAACAAGCACTCCAAACCAATGTGATGAAAGCTAAGATCCAAGGAACTAGTGCTAACAGCAAATGTCAGCTCTGCCCAGACAAAGATGAAAACAATGTAACACCTCATCTGCAAATGTCCAACGATTGCACAGATTACAAAATTAAACATGACAGAGTGACAAAATTAGTGCACTGCTCATTATGCAAAAAACATAACTTGCCAGCCTCCAAAAACCCATGGGAACATCAGGTTGAGAAGGTCTCAGAAAACAAGGAAGTCAAGATTTTGTGTGATTTCTGGATCCAAACTGATAAGACACCTTGAACATAACACACCAGGCATAGTAGTAATAGAATGAAGAAATGCCTGGATCATTGACATTGCAGTTCCAGGGGATGCCAGAGTTGAGAGTTGGAAAAACTAACAAAATACAGAGACCTGGCAATCAAAAACATCTCACTTGTGGATGAAACACACTTCAGTGGTCCCCGTAGTCATCGGGGCTTTGGTAACAATATCAAGAAGTACTATAAGCAGTTGCAGATCTCAGAAATAACACCATGAGAGCTACAAAAACCGATAATATTAGGAATAGCATACATACTGGGCCGACTTTTAACAGATACTCAGGTTTTTGGTTAAAACTTGTACCTGTGATATAATGGCAGCATTATGAAGACCACTTTCTGACAGAGTTGGATAAGGTTCCAAGAGTTTTAACGTTCTAAGACTCAGCTTCTAGAGTTCATCCTCTATATCTCATGCTTTGGCCCTTAGATCTGGAAGCCATGTGAAATTCTGCAGTCACCCCTGACCATCTTTAAAACAACAGGACTTCATGATTAAGTGAATGATTGTGATTATTGCTGTACTCCTCTGTGTTTCGTTCACAGGTGAGACCATTTTGGGAGCAGTGGCAAGCAAGAGAAGAATGTGTGGTTGCAATACATTAACATGAATGCCTGTCAATCCAAATCTGTTTTGAAACACTGTGTTTAGTTAATCTCAGCAGGAAGCTGGCAATTACTGAATTTTTAATATGAGAATCCCAGTTTTTGCTGTTAATGGGATTTTAGGTTACAGCAGTGCTGAAAATGTTTTTGCGTGCTGCAGTTCCTGGAGTGAGATTATAAATAAATGGATAAACATTCATGTATTTTGAAGAAAACCCTGGTTCCACAGGCTTGCCGGCCCTGCCAGACCCTCTCCAATGTCATATAAAAGTGATTCATATTACAGTGGACCCTCGACTTATAGACGGCTCCACTTACAGACTTTTCGAGTTACAGACTTCTCTGGCTGCAAAATTTAGGTTCGACTTGCAGCCGGAGAATCGACCTACAGACCAGAAAAAAACCAAAATGGAACAAAAATGGCCAGTTACAGATGAATCGGTTTTCAATGCACTGTAGGTCAATGGAGCCTCGACCTACAGACTTTTCGACCTGCAGCCACCGTTCCAATACGGATTAATTCCGTAAGTCGAGGATCCACTGTAGTTTATACCCCATGTCTTGCTTCAGAATTGCCATCCTCCAGCAGGCATACTGGAGGGAGACAATGACCTGGAGATGGTTCCCCTTCCGCCTCCATAACCTCCAAAAGTAAGTGATTCAGTGGTAGAACATCCTACAAGAGGCAAGCAGGATGTTTCAAAACCAAGAAATTTGACTGTCAAGGATGCTGGAGTTGCACCCTACATCGTAGATCCCAGAGAACAGAGCAGAATGTTGGACCTAAGGTGTCCAATTGAACAGGCCCTTCCTCTTCTTTCCCTTCTACTGGAGTTTACATTGCATGTCCCCTGTCTGAACTCTCTGCTCCACCATCTCCTTCTCCTCTCCTGAAAGCATCTTCCCCCCCCACCGCCTTCACTGCCTCCCTTACATCTCCCAGTTCCCAGGGACCCCTTGTCCACTAGGGGGTGTTCCCGTTTTCCTAGCCTTTCATCCCAGGTCTTCCCCTCTAGGACTTACAGTATGTTTGGATTCCCTGTGCTTGAACTCTGGTTCCTTTTGACAAGGTTCACCTAGCGATCGCTCTACATGGGTGTCCCCCAGGTCTACTGGGGAGCTCACAGTCCAAAATTCCTCAGGCCCTGGGCAAAACTAAGATGGTTGGCCAACAGCGTCGCCTGTGACACTGTTGTCTTCCTCACAAACACTAAGTTTTTAAAAATAAGACAAGATAATATACCTCGTGTGCCATTCAAAGCAATTTTGTTAGGCTGAACTGCAAACTCGAGGACAGTCACAAGACAATGAATTCATAACAGTGGGATCTGATGCAGCATAGCAGCTGCAGCAATGAAAAACAAAATGTCAGACCTCATGGCATAGGGATCTAGCAGACTCTAGTTGACAAATACATACACAGCTGGATGTGTTAATAGGATAGATAAAAATGACAGGCTATATAATAAGCTAGACTTCAGTACCATCCTCCCAAAATAATCTTCCTGTTTTTCCTTCTCCCCTTTTGCCCCTTTCCTTGTTTCCACCTCTAATTGGAGAAGTCTCCCTTCAGTACCAAAGCTTCATCATTCTGCCTCTAAGGATTAGCTGACAGGGGAAAAAAATATAATAGGGACTTGCTAACATTGTCCTGAAATAACATTTTACACATAACTTTCAGATAAGCCAGTGTCTTCCTGTCCTTCCTCTTTAGCGGCTCCTGGATCCCTTTTCTTTTCCCAACTACTGTCGGAGTTCCAAACTTACCCAGCTAATAAAAAAAGAAATAAGGAGAAGTGATCAGGAATTTATGCAAGGTTGATTTGTCCGCATTCGTAGCCAATTGTTACTTGTGTTGCGTTGGCACAGTTTACAGTTTATACACTGGCTTTTCATTCCTTGTGGCTGCAGAAAAACCACCCTTAGAGCAGCTTCTTCTTTGTCATGGTAAATTCGATACAGTTATATGAGCGGTTCTCCCCTTGTAACTTTAACAGCCAAACTACACAACTTTCCCTCCCCCTTCTTTGTTTTTAATAGCTGTAGGGGGTTCAGTTTTATCAGGAGTAGTTTAATTCTTCCCTTGCCAGCTGCATTTTCACCAGGAATCTGCAGGAGTTTGTTTTAAGTGCTCAAATCAGCGTTTTAACTTGTTCAGGGGACCACCTGGCATCAAATATTCTGTATAGTCCCTGTCACTGTAAAAGATGGATTTGGTTTTTAGGTGCACAGCATGATGTTCAGATTTGCGATGTTAGCTTCATACTATTTTCTGAGATTTAAGAGCCAAACCCTGAGTCCAAGGGTTGGCCCGTGTGTTGTTAAAGGTGTGGGACACTGTGATATTCCTGGGGTGGGTCCTTGGGATATCACAGGAGGGGGGCAGGCAAGTACTGAGACCTGGGTTGGAACTGCTTCTGACCTAGGTACCCTCTGCTTTGTCCCAAATGCCATGATGATCACCAATGGATATGACCATCAGGCCTCTCCTTAACCCTAGCCTCATCACACATGGCTAGTACAGTGGTGCCTCGCATAGCGACGATAATCGGTACAGCAAAAATCACTGCAAAGCGATTTCGTCACTATGCGATTTTAAAAAACATTGAAACCCCTTCAATGCGTTCCTATGGGCTTCAGACTCACCTTTAAATGAAAATCCTCCATACGGCGGCCATTTTTGCTGCCCGGTAAGCAAGGAATCTGTCCCAGAAAACAGCGGGTGGCCATTTTTTTCCCGGGTGGCCATTTTAAAACCGCCGATCAGCTGTTAAAAAATCATCGCTTTGCAATGATCGGTAAGTGAAACAGGGTACCAATCATCGCAAAGCGATTTTTCACCATTTAAAACATCGCAATGTGATTGCTTTTGCGATCACAAAATCTTCATCGCTATGCAATTTCGTCGTTAAACGGGGCGCCTGTTAAGCGAGGCACCACTGTCCATTGATACTGTCCATGCAAATTCCTCTGAGCTGAGTTAGTAAGCCCTGGTGCTTCCAGGAAGGGTATATATTGCTGTCCAGACCTTAAAGCTGCTTCACACCTGAAAAGTCCTGTCTTTATCAGCAGTATTCACTCTGAGATTTGTCTTCTCACCAGGAGACCCTGAAAAACACAATTCCCTGAGACTTCAAACAGCACCTTGAGGCCTAGCAACCTTATTTGTATTGTATGCAGAGACCGTTCTTTCTCAGTCAGATTGCTTGTTCACTTATGAATCTTCTCTAAACAAAGCCAAGGGGGGAGGGAGAAAATGAGGAATATTTCAGAGCTTCTTTTCTCCCTCTTCTATCACAAAGGATCTGATTCTCCCCCCATCGCTATCACTTAGGAAGCACAGCTTTAGAGAGTTCCAAAACAACATTTGCAACTGAATATATACAGAAGCTTCTGCGAAACCAGACAATCTACCTCTCCAGTTCATTTATCAAAGCTGCTGCATTTTTTGTATCAAGGCAGCAGATGAGATAATAAATATTGATCGAACAGTTTTAGGCAGAATGTACAATATTATACTGCATATGGAAAAGTAACTTACAAAACCACCATCACACATTTGTAGAATGCTGATGTCAGATCATTGCTGATGCTGCTATTGCTGTTGTTGTAAATCAAGGTGTGATCCCATGGGCATAAAGCTCCCATTTTGGACTGCTAGTGGCACGGCCCAGTGCCAGCCATTTCCTGCTGATCATACAACATACGGGGAATGGTGCTCTAGTCTAATCTGAAGCCTTCTGGTCCAGCAGTAGGTCTATGATTTGGGGGGGGGGGGGTTGGAGTAGAGCCATTCCCCTGCAGATGAAAGGGTCACTTTAAGGGAGATTGTTCCCATCAAAGCAACCTTTTCCAGTGCTCTCAGATGTGCATCTTTCTCGCCATCTGATCACGTCCTAGAGCTATCATTTGGTCATGAACTGACACACTCACCGTGGAGTGTGTCAGTGGATTTGCTGCATATTGGGCATCAGTTAAAAGAACCTTTAATAATCGAAACCTGTGCATATTTGTTGAAACATGCACCCTGTGGAGTTGTTAAACAGCAACAGAACACGGGTGATACAGCACACAAACTGTTAGAGGTTTTTCAAAGAAAAACATGTTTTTTAATCTGTTTATTCAAATGATTTAAGCCCAGTAGAGTCCTGGTTTCTGAATCTTGTTCATGACATTGCACATCTGCAGTCTGACTACCAAGGTTGGGCTGATGACTAGAGTTTTGCTTGATTAGAGACTGAGATTTGACAAAAGAGTCTCAAAGTCTCTGGATAGTTTCCTGAATAAGCACCCTCCCACACCCCAGGGCTAAGGTGGAAGCAAGTGCCCAACAGAAGAAACAGCAGCTGGTGGTTTTGAAGAGGCTGCTTCCACACTAAAGCCTTTTAGCACTGCTGAGCCATTGCTTTTTCACAATCTGCTGGAAGCAGAGTTAAAACAGAGGCTTCATGTGGCACATAACGTAGCAGTATGTAGGTTATTGAGCAATGCTATTTTTCCAGAACTTGCAACGGATTGCTTTCTGGGCTATATCTTGCACAATCTTGCATTCAGCAGAGCCTTCACTAACTGGCTATGCTGGCCAGGAGAATTCTGTGAGTTACACCCCCCCCCAAAAAAAAGAGGTCACCTACCTCTAACTCTGGTGTTTCGAATGGTCATCTGTGAATGCGTATACTTTTCAGCCCTCGCAGGAACTGCT
The DNA here is from genome assembly GCF_051106095.1 of Pogona vitticeps. Classification (NCBI taxonomy): domain Eukaryota; kingdom Metazoa; phylum Chordata; class Lepidosauria; order Squamata; family Agamidae; genus Pogona; species Pogona vitticeps. Next base: position 176,067,848 of record NC_135787.1, read on the forward strand.
TCAAGGTACGAACGCCTTCTCCCACCTAGATCTATCCAAATCACCCATTTTAGCCAGGAAAGTATGCTGAGGGGACTAACGCCGATAGAGGCCTGGAAAGAAAGAACAAGAAACCGGGCCTTCTCAGCAGGTAGTCAAGGTAATGCCATCGGCCTCAATGAGCAGGGTACCCCCTCGGCTCCGACTGCCGGCTATATGGGTCCAGTTGCTCAGTCGGCTCCAGGTGTCGGGATTTATGGGTTCTCTTACAAGGAAACTCATTTGGAGCCAGCAGTCGTGGCGAGGCCACAAGTTGCTGCATCAACGAGCCCAACAAAGAGTGTGGGCTGGCCTGTGCCAATTCAACAACCTCTAGAGAGGTGTTACCCCAGTCAGGAATATCACTGATGGAAGGGGATGGCGGTGGCAGCTTCCAGGGTACATCCACTTCCCCTGAGGGTAACTCAGGCTCACTGAATGTTGCCAGGATATCTCCGGCCTCGGCGCCAAGATTTCAGCAGCTTTAGCAGGGTTAGGGTTTTTCTTCTTCTTCAAACTCTATGCTGAAGATTGCAGTGGTGCCCATGCCACAGCTGTCAACCTCGAGCCCGAGGACAATTTTGGTTTGCCCGCCATTTTCACCACCTTTTGGGCTGCAACCTCAGGTGAAGCTGCTGGAGACGGTTGCTATGAGAGAATCCATAGTTTGAGATGGTGAAAGGGACTTCTCCCAAAGAAATGATTTCAGGCGTTGGAGCTGCAACTTCAGAGCCGGCTTCGCAAAGTTTTTGCAAAAGGCCCACACGGCCAGCTGATGTTCTTCTCCACGGCAAAATAAACAATGGGAATGCCCGTCGGAGAGGGGAATTTTATTTGAGCAGACCTCATACCTCTTGAAGAGGCCCAGCGAAGCCATAATCTCAAAATAAGTAATCTGACAATGGTTTTTTTTCTTTTTGGAGATAACTCACAGTTGCAAAGTGAAGGTCAATGGTCCAGAATCAAGCCAGGGAAGTCCAAAGAAGACAGGGAAAGGTAAAATAGATAGATAGATAGATAGATTGAGCACATGACGTTCCAAACAAAGCTGCAACAGCGGCAGTCAGAAAGGAACTGAGGCACTCGGTGCCAGGGGCGGAGTTATAGCCAGCATGCGGGAGTTGGCCTGAAACGCTCCCCCCCTAAGTATTTTTGTAGCACCCATCATACCTGTGTTGGCCAAACTGGCCATCACACTAATTCATTTCAGGGACAAAGCAAAATAAAATAAAAACAAGAATTCTAAAATGCATGCTTGCATTTCACAAAACAAACCATGCAAAGAATATGCATTTTTTCCATAGCTGAACTATGTTCCTTTAAGCAGCATCTGGTTTAAAACAAGCTGCATGTTCTTCATCTCTATCATTTTGAAATGAAAGTGTGGTGTTCTTTCCTGGTCCCTCTCCCATTCAGCAGGTGGGAAAAATTATATGTTGTAAAAAAAAGAGCAAGAGGATTCAGGCTCCTTGTGTTCAAGAGACAGTAATGCGTTCCTTTTCTCCTACAAAATGCCCACCCCAATGACATCAATGAATGTAAATAAGATCAGAGTGTCCTCACTCTGAAGCCCTAATCTAGCTCTTACTAAGCCAAAATGCACATTTGGATGCACAACGGATTATTCTCAACTAGAAATGGGAACAAGCTCTGCTAAAGAGCACTTTCCTGGGGGAACTTGCTGGGGAGCAATAGCATTGCAATGTTTTAAATGGATTTTTTCGCTTTGTGATGATCGGTTCCCTGTTCTGCTTACCGATCATCACAGAGCGATGATTTTTTAACAGCTGATCGGCGGTTCCAAAATGGCTGCTGGGTTAAAAAAAATGGCCGCCTGCTGTGTTTAGGGACGGATTCCTCGCTTAAGAGGCAGCGAAAATGGCCGCCGTATGGAGGATCTTCACTTTAAGGTCAGTTTTTTGCCCATAGGAACACATTAAACAGGTTTTAATGCATTTCTATGGGCTTTTTAAAAATCGCATAGCAACGAAATCGCTTAGCAGCGATTTTTGCTGCACGGATTAACGTCGCTATGTGAGGCACCGCTGTAAATCTAAGTTTGATGAAGATTGGATTTGAAGTGTAGCCCATGTATGAATCACCAACACCGATACTAGTTTGGCATTTCATTTCATTCTGGGTAGGCAATGTTCCTTCAACAAACAAACTACAAAACAAACTACAAAATGGCACAGTTCGTGGTTTGTTTGGTTGTTTGGGGGGTTTTTTGCTTTGTGGTTCATTTCGTAACCATCTCTATTTTCGGCCACCTACATATAAATATTGTGTAGTGAACATTCAGTTGTTAAGTTCTCCAAACTATATTATTGATAGTGGACCTCCTTATAAATCACCCAGAATTGGTGAGGTGTTAAATAACTAACAAAAGCACATTAGAATCATTTATTTATACAAAGAGATAATGCAGGGCATTCTGTAAACAATGTTGCTGCTTCTAAAATTGACAATGTTCAAGGTTTTCCTTTGTTTCTGTTTAATGTTCTTCCCATTCTAACTAAAGTCATTAATAATCAACATTTTAGATAACAAACTTCTCCATCTGTTATACACTAAGCATCTTAACCCAGTCAAATTCTTTTTCAGCTTCCTAGTGTTTCAGATCTTCAAGAAACATCTTATCAGTTGTAAAATCCAAACCACTATCACTCATATCAAACAATCAAAGCCCTATAGAGAAATAGCAATCTTTTAAATCTAATTTTCAGGCTCCTTAAATAGCATCCACCCTGCATTACATCTTTGAATCTCATAATCTTGCACTAAATTGAAGTGGAGATATCTCTGCTTAGATAGAACATATCTTTACAAATGTCAACATGAAATAGCTGGACTAATTGATTATTTAACCTTATCCTTTATCTCCATTACTGGCATAAATGCATAGATAAAAATGAAAGCCTCATGCATCAAAGCTAAACACAAAGCAAAACCTTGCACTATGTAAAGCTGTGGACATTTTCTGACCCTGTTGTCCAAGGGCAAAAAACCTGCAGAGGCCCAAAAGGAATATTCTGGGTGCATGTTATGATAAATTAAAAGCTCTCTTACTCCATCAACATGCCCCAAGATCAAGTTGTGCAACCAAACCAACTGGAAGCTGGCATAGTTAAAGTCCATTCTATTGCTACCTGAAATCACCACCGGTGTTTGCCACTAGAAAGGATGACTGCAGGAAAGGGGGGGGGAAGGATGGAGATGCAGGGCTATTGATGGCCCAACACCATCCTTTGGTCTCTATCTTTTCTTTTGCCTCCTACTTTATCATCTTCCTCCCGATGAAATATATCATAGAGGGTTGGACTGATTCTGCAGAAAAACTAGCCAACAAATGTAAGCGGATAATGAAGCAAGTGAAAACACATATAAGGATCTGAGATGTGATGGATTGATACCAGAGCCAGAGCCTTTTCATTTGGGGTGCCACTGAAGTCCATTTGGCCCCACCCCTAAATTTTATTACATCATCAGTTAAGACTTGGCAGTTAGGACATTACAGTGGTGCCTTACTAGACGATTACCTCGCAAAATGGTTTTCCATATGGGCGATTTTCGCTTGATGTTTTGGTCCGTGCTTCACAAGACTTCCCCCCCCCCCAGGAATGTTTTTCACAAGACGACAATTTTGACAGCTAGGTCTGCAACTCGCAAAATGTTTATTTAGGGACCAATTTTCACAAGACAGCGATTTTGACAGCTGATCCACGCTTCGCAAAATGGTTTTCCCTATGGGCGATTTTTGCAAGACGACTATTTTCCCCATTGGAATGCATTAAATGGATTTCAATGCGTTCCAATGGGGAACCGCATTTCGCAAGACAATGTTTTCACAAAACAGCGATTTTCGCTGAATGAATTAACATTGTCTTGCGAGGCACCATTGTATTTCATCTTTCACAGCTTCCATAGTGAAAGGGCTTGTTTGTTTGAGCTTTTATTAGCAATCAGTTTTGTATATTAATTAGATTTATTTTTCACACAATTGGAGTGTATCTCTTCCTCTTTAATCTTATATATGGACCTTTTAGTTTTGTTTGGATTATTTTTAATTTTGTTGTTAATTACTCTGAGAGTATGAGATAATAAACAAACAAACAAACAAACTTTTCAAAATATTGTCAGGAAAAACGAAAAAGCCAGGAATCATTAAATAAGAAAACAGTGAAAGAATTAAGGACAGAAACTATGCTGAAAACCAGAGTAATTCAATTTCAAAGACATTACACCTCTATTACTGCCTGAACCAATCTCCACAGAAAGAGTAATCAGGCAAAGGGAGTCAAATAGAAGCAACAAGAGGTGATATACTAGGGCTCATTGGTGAAAATTAAAAATTAACAGCTCACCAAATCTGAATGGCATCCCTCCAGGAGAACTCATATGTGAAATTGCTTCTTTTCACACAAAAAATGCAACTTGTCAGTAAAACCAGGTTCCTCACTGGAGAATTGGAAAATGGCCAATGAAGCAGTACTCTTTGAAAGGATTTTTAAACAGGGATCAAAGTGGCAGAGACTTAGGAGATTTTGAGTCAGGTACCATAATTGTATTTTATAAATTAATAAAAATGATGGTGGTGATGGTCGTTGTGATTGAAGATGGTCACTACCTGTATGGAAGAACATGCTATGTGAAGAATATTCAGCGTGATTTCTGCCATAGGGATTCCGGTCAACCTTTTAGATTTCTTTGCTTCTGCCCAAAAAGGTGTCAAGGGACATGGTGGTGTTACAGGTTAAACCGCAGAAGCCTCTGTGCTGCAAGGTCAGAAGACCAGCTGTTGTAAGATTGAATCCACACGATGGACTGAGCTACCGTCACTTGTCCGAGCTCCTGCCAACCTAGCAGTTCGAAAGCATGCAAATGCAAGTAGATAAATAGGTAACATCTTGGTGGGAAGGTAACAGCGTTCTGTGTCTAGTCATGCTGGCTTGGAAATGGGGATGAGCACCGTGCCCTAGAATCAGACACGACTGGACTAAATATCAAGGGGAACCTTTACATTTACTAAAAATGTGTCAAGGACCAATCCTCACCCCTATTATAGAGTAGTAATTGATTAACAACAGAAAGCACAGTATAGCTTAAATCAGGGATGGGGAAATTGCACCCTTCCAGGATATAAATACTGTACATCCATCTCCATCTTCATGCCCCATTTCTGGCTCAAAAAATTCCTCAGCACTCTTGAGGCCCACCATCCATTAGAAAATTTTACAATTTTCCTTTGAAAATCTTTTAGCCACTAGAGGGCAAGAAATGGCTTTTTCAATCTTAAGTAAATCTTTGTTTAAGAAAAAAATGGGCATGAGCAGAATGTGTGGCCCTCCAAAATGTGGGAAATGAATGCACCATTTATTTTCCCTGAGATGCATAGAAGAGCAAATGCTGTTGACAAGAAGCAAAGTGAAGAAATTATTCAGGGCTGAAAATTACTGAATACATGGGGCAGGGGGCAACAGCAGAGAAGCCCTATTTTCTTCATGCCCAGCTTTGCAGATTTACTGGAGACATCTGAATGGCAACTGTGGAAACCAAGATATGGAGAAGATGGATACAGTGGTGCCTCGACTTACGAATGTCCTGACATACAACCATTTCGAGTTATGACCAGTTCCGGCCGCAAAATTGTGCTTCTACTTGTGACTGGAGCTATGAGTTAGATCCAGAAAAAGGCAGGGGAAAAGACGGGGAATTCAAATTGCTAACCATTGGTGGCGAAGAGGCTGCTTCTTGGTAGCTTTTTTGACCCAACAGTTAGAGAGTATGCGATCAGAGGAGGTTTTTGGGGTTTTTTCCCCATTTCTGATGGATCTTGCGGGGTTTCTTTGTGGTTTTTTTTAATGTGTTTCTTCCCCATTTCCGATGGGTCTTGTGGGGTTTGTTTGCTTTTTGTTTTTTTTCCCTATTTCTGATGGATCTTGCAGGGTTTGTTTGCTTTTTTGGGTCCCCCCCCCCATTTCCGATGGGTCTTGCAGGGTTTCTTTAGTTTGGTTTTTTTTTCCCTTTTTCCTTTTTTTTTTTTTTTTTTTTTGCATTTCTGAAGGGTCTTGCACAGTTTGTGTGCTTTTCTTTCTTCCCCCCCCCCCCCTTCGGCTAGAACGGATTAATCGCATTTCTGATGGGTCTTGCAGAAAATGAACAAACCTTGCAAGACCCATCAGAAATGCAAAAACAAAGCAAAGCAGAAAGAAAGCAACCCCCCCAAGACTCATCAGAAATGGGGGGAAACAAAAAACAACCCCCCAAACCCCATTGGAAATGGGGAAAAAACAAAAAAACCAACCCCCCCAAGATCCATCACAGCATAGAAACATAATCCCACCACCCAGCCCAAAACCACGCTGCAAAACCCACCCAGAACATTTTTTAAAAACCAGAAAGCAGCACCTTACCTTACCAGGCAATCCAAGGCCCCCTTCAATCACACTCACTCTAAACGTTGGGGCGAAATAATTACAAAGAAGCAGCCTATTTGCCACCAACGGTTAGCAATTTGAATTCCCCACCTTTTTCTGTCCATAACTGGATGCTCTGGCCGCAAGTCAAAGCAAAATTTTGCGGCCGGAGCTGGTCATAACATGAAATGGTTGTATGTCGGGACGTTTGTAAGTTGAAGCACCACTGTATGGCATTAGTATTATGAAAGTTATAGGACTTCTTGTTCATAAAAAATCTGGTAAATTTTGTCAATATTCGAAATGCTCACTCATTCCTCTGTTATCAGTTCATACAACCCAGAGTATCAGCTAACCAGTTTTATTATTTATAACCAATGGCTATTACAATATAAATCATATGAATTATTTCCTCCCTTTGTCCCTCTCTCCCACCTGCTTTCTCCTCCTCTTCCTCCAAATCTAAAACAACAAGTTTTTTACAACCTTTGACAAGAAAAAAAATTACAGACATACAGGTCAGCAGTACTTAAACACACACACACACACACACACTCACACACTCACACACTCACACACACACACACACACACACACACACACACACACACACAAACCAACCCTATTGCTATAAGTTAAGAAATCCCTTTTAGCAGTTCAAGTTATTGCAGGGCAGAAGACTCAGAATTTTTTTTAAAAAAAGCACTCAGAAGAAGAAA